>NC_138139.1:53915745-54585820 GCF_964188305.1 Podarcis bocagei | reverse complement strand
GCTCTTAGGAGTGCCTACTTGGAAGGAAGCCAACTCTTCGTCCACTGGGACATGGGGGGGGGGGGGAGAAAGAGAGACACAACCCCCCCTCCCCTCCGCACAATCCTGGCTCACTTTCTCCCCAAACCAAGCGCGCGCGCCCTTGTCCGAAAAAGCCAATTCGCTTTGCCCATTCCGAAGACCGAAGCGGGGCAAGGGGGGGGGGCGCAGGAGTCTGGCCAGCGCCCCCCAACCTCTTTATCTCTTCGGGGGCGCCTAGGAGGGGAGGGGGGAGACGAGGCTTACAAGAGATGCTCATAGACACCCTCCTTTTTTAAAATGGCAAAGGCTACCTGGCTCCCTTCTCCTCCTTGGGGACCAGAATCGGTCCCTCTGCTGCGCCCTCGGGGTCCCCTGGCAGGGGGGCAGCCTGCCACCCCTCCCTCCCTCCTCGAGGACTAGGGGGCGCCCGGGGGGGCCCTCCTTGGGACGGAGAGAAGCAGCCGCGGCTTTCGGCGACCCCCCCCCCGTTTGCAGCCCCCTTTGTCCGCCCCCCCCCAAAGGAAGACAAAAGAGCGGCGCCCGCTTGCCAGCCAACAGGTCCGCCGCCGCCGCCGCCGCCTCACCTCCAGCCGCCGCTCGGCTCGCCGGTCCCGCTCAGCGCCGCCAATGCCAGTGCCGACGCCGCTGCTCCCGAGGACGCCGCTGCCCGGACGGAGCCGCCGGCCTCGCCCCGCCGCGCAGCCCCATCGCCCCGCCGACGCCGGTTCCGGGCAACCTCGGCGGATCGCGGGTCCGGGAGGGGAAGGGGAGGGCTCAGAGGAGGGGGGGAGCCTGGCCCGGAGACAGACCCCTCCCCTCCCCTTCTCACCCCTCCCCCTCCCTTTTCCCCTCGCCTGCTCACCCCCTTTCTGCCCTCCCCTTCTCAGCCCTCCCCTCCCCTTTACCCCTCCCCTCCCTTCTTCTCCCCTCCTCTCCTATCTTCTCCCCCTTCCTTTTCCCCTCCCCTGCTCACCCCCTTTCTGCCCTCCCCTTCTCAGCCCTCCCCTCCCCTTTACCCCTCCCCTCCCTTCTTCTCCCCTCCTCTCCTATCTTCTCCCCCTTCCTTTTCCCCTCCCCTGCTCACCCCCTTTCTGCCCTCCCCTTCTCAGCCCTCCCCTCCCCTTTACCCCTCCCCTCCCTTCTTCTCCCCTCCTCTCCTATCTTCTCCCCCTTCCTTTTCCCCTCCCCTGCTCACCCCCTTTCTGCCCTCCCCTTCTCAACCCTCCCCTCCCCTTTACCCCTCCCCTCCCTTCTTCTCCCCTCCTCTCCTATCTTCTCCCCCTTCCTTTTCCCCTCCCCTGCTCACCCCCTTTCTGCCCTCCCCTTCTCAACCCTCCCCTCCCCTTTACCCCTCCCCTCCCTTCTTCTCTCCTCCTCTCCTATCTTCTCCCCCTTCCTTTACCCCTCCCCTCCATTCTTCTCCCCTCCTCTCCTATCTTCTCCCCCTTCCTTTACCCCTCCCCTCCCTTCTTCTCCCCTCCTCCCCTATCTTCTCCCCCTTCCCTTACCCCTCCCCTCCCTTCTTCTCCCCTCCTCTCCTATCTTCTCCCCCTTCCTTTACCCCTCCCCTCCCTTCTTCTCCCCTCCTCTCCTATCTTCTCCCCCTTCCTTTACCCCTCCCCTCCCTTCTTCTCCCCTCCTCTCCTATCTTCTCCCCTTCCTTTACCCCTCCCCTCCCTTCTTCTCCCCCTCCCCTCCTCCCTTTCCCCCTGCCCTGCCCTCCCCTCTTGTCCCCCTGCCCTCCCCTCCTCACCCCCTTCCCTGCCCTCCTCTCCCCTCCCCCTTTTGTCGACCCCTCCCTCCCACCAACCTGCTGCATGCATCCTCCCCCCCCCCCCAGAAAGCCAAGCAGAGTACCTGGCAAATTTCACACCCCCCACCCCCATCACACTGCAAAGATTGACAGTCAAATTAAAGGTTTGCCCCACCACCCCTGTTGTCAAATTGGTAGGTAGCCAGCTGCCTCAAGCTCATAGACTCAGAGAGTTGGAAGGGACCCTGAGGATCATCTAGTCCAATCCCCTGCATGCAAGGCAGGAAAATGCAGCTGCCCCAGACTTGGATCGAACCTGCAACCTTGGCGTTCTCAGCCCCACGCTCTCACCGCTGTTTCACCACCATCAATGCTTTTATTTCACAAAATGTAGGTGCCGCTCGTGGCTGCTGTGGTTCTTCTGTAGTGTTCGTGTCCCACCATTTTTCCTCAGGGGGGTGTACATGGCTCTCCCCCCACCGCTCTTCATTTAATTCCCACAACAACAGCCCTGCAAGGTAGGTTAGGCTGGGAGAGGTAGCTGGTTAGCGTCCAAGTTCCCTCAGTGAGCTTCAGGGCCACGAGTCGCGGCCAGAGTGTTGGACTGGGACCTGGGAGATCAGGGTTCAAATCCCCACTTGGCCATGAAGCTCCGGGGGATGGGGTGGTGGCAGGCACTCACTCTCAGCCTAAACTACCTCGCAGGATTGTTGTGAGGATAGAATTGGGGGGGGGATAGAACTATGCATCCCACCTTGAGCTTGCTGGAGGAAAGGTGGGCTATAAATTTAATAATTTAATTTTATCATCTACCTGTTTATCCTGCCTTCCCTTCAAGGATAGCCATCCGTCAGGGATGCCCGAGGCTGTGATTCCCATGTTACAGGGGGTCCCTTCCTGCATCACTTTATTATTATTATTATTATTATTATTATTATTATTATTATTATTATTATCCAGACAACCTGAGGCTTGAAAGCCTGGGGGCAGAGCTACCTTAGTGACGTGAGCCACTTTGGGAGACAATAGCTGTCTGGAAAATAAATAATAATTCCTACACAAGCCAACACAGCAAGGAAGAAGAGGGTGGCTCCCTGTGGCACCACAGTATTCCGGGGGTTTTTTTGTGTGTGAAAGGGAATTTAAACATTTTCAATTTGTTATAGATGACATCCCAAAATTCTCCTAATTTCTTGCACTCCCACCACATACGGATGAAGGTGCCTATCCCCTCTTCAAGACAGAAGGATGCTAAACATAGGTCCTTCTATTGCTGTGCGCAGCAATGGCAATCTTTGACATCACCCCTGAACCTATTGCCATTCCATACTACGGACTGCCTTAGAGAACAAGGGTTTGAGTTTTGTATTTAGAAAATTCCTTGCCTCTTGCAAGCTCCAGACTCCTGCCGTCACTTCCTGGGCCACCATTCCAGCCAGGATAGCAACCAGGCTGCCCCATGGCAGCTGAAACTCCTGCATACTAGGCCTCCGGGGAAAATCCCATTCCTGGAGAACCCGGGGAAACCCGTTTGAAATAGACCGGGAAGAGTGTCTCTGCTCCATATCGATCTCCCTCACTGCAAGCAGAGCCATAGGAAAACGGGCAACAGGATTGATAAGAAATATGCATCTTATTGAAAAAGTCTCCTGCCACATTGCAGCACTCATGGAAATTGGGGAGTGTTGTTGGAAGAAAGCGTCCTAGCCCAAACATGGCATATCCTGCTCCTTTGGTCCAGGGATGATGATGATGATGATGATAATTATTATTATTATTATTATTATTATTATTATTATTATTATTATTATTTATTATTTATACCCCACTCATCTGGCTGGGTTTCCCCAGCCACTCTGGGCAGCTTCCAACAGGAGATTAAAATACAATAGTCTATTAAACATTAAAAGCTTCCCTAAACAGGGTTGCCTTCAGATGTCTTCTAAAAGTCGGGTAGTTGTTTATTTCCCTGACATCTGACAAGAGGCCATTCCACAGGGCGGGCGCCACCACCGAGAAGGCCCTCTGCCTGGTTCCCTGTAACTTGGCTTCTCGCAGGGAGGGAACCGCCAGAAGGCCCTCAGTATCCGGGCAGAATGATGGGGGTTGAGATGCTCCCTCAGGGAGCCTTATCTGAGGACCCAGTTGCTGAAGACCCACCTAGCTTCTGTCAAATCTTGTCCAAACCCACCCACTACCTTTGTTTGTAGCCACATAGAAGTAAAAAGAGGGGTCATAATCTGGGGCAGAAGACAGGCAGCTCCTTCCATTTGACATCCACCTTTCCATTGTTGTTGTTTCGTCATTTAGTCATGTCCGACTCTTCGTGACCCCCTGGACCAGAGCATGCCAGGCACTCCTGTCTTCCACTGCCTCCCGCAGTTTGGTCAAACTCATGCTGGTAGCTTCGAGAACACCATCCAACCATCTCATCCTCTGTCGTCCCCTTCTCCTTGTGCCCTCCATCTTTCCCACCATCAGGGTCTTTTCTAGGGAGTCTTCTCTTCTCATGAGGTGGCCAAATTTCCATTAGAAATGTCCAAATGAGTGTACCTGGAAAGCAGAATCCCACCTAACTCTAATAATAATCCTCAAGCATCTTTAAGATGCTTATCTTCATCACTTGGTCCATCTCCAGGAAGGCTCTATCACAGACAAGGCACCACCCTAAACTCCTCTAGATTTTACCTCATGAATTCAAGCGCCTGGAGCAAAGCTCCCCAAAAGCTTACAAAAGTGGAGAGAAAAAGTGTCCCTATGTGTATTGAGGTCAAACCCAAGAGGTCTCCCCACAGTATAGAGAGAGAGAACTGAGAAGTTGCCATTCTCGGAGAGCCCTCAGGCGGCATCACAGCTGCACCTGTATTTAGGAGGCGAAGCTGGTCTTATGGAGAAAATAGTTGCCTTTGGTGGGGATGGGGTGAGGAGGGGGACCCGAGGCGAAAGCAGAAGAGCAATGGGGGTGAACGACGCAAAGAGCAGCCTCCCCCCTTGCTTCGTTCTTGCAAGTGCTGGCTGCAAACATGAGGGGCTGGTTTATGAATTGCAATCTTCTGGCAGTCAATAAATGCCGCCCTCCATCTATCAGCTTGCTGGTCCTGTGGGGGCGCAGTATTGGCTTTGATGCCAAAAGAAATTAGGGAAACAGAGTACCTGCTTTCCCCTTTTGCAGAGAAACCTGGGCAGCAAGCGAGGCCGCTTTATATGTCCAAGGAACACCTTTGTTTATTTATTTGGGGGAGTGGGGAGAATGTGCAACGGGCCGCAATTTCATTGCATTAATGTTAATCTTTGTTGGACCCTAAATGGAAGCAAGCAAGGCTCCGTATAGTACAAAACAGACTCAGAGCAGAGCTTTTCTGTCTGCAAATGTAACACTATGTTTGCTTCCTTCTTCTCTAACCAGGGTAGCCAGGGAACCTACCAGCACATTGCAAAGGACGGTCCTCTATTTGATGTCTGGTCTGGATCTGGTCTAAAGCACTGCGCCTCTTGAGCTTGCTGATCGGAAGGTCGGCGGTTCAAATCCCCGCGACAGGGTGAGCTCCCGTTTCTCTGTCCCAGCTCCTGCCAACCTATAATAATAATAATAATAATAATAATAATAATAAATTATTTATACCCCGCCCTCCCCAGCCAAGACCAGGCTCAGGGTGGCTAACACCAGGTATAAAAACAACTGATTAAAATACAACTTAAAAACAAGATTAAATACAACATTAAAATGCAGCCTCATTTCAGTAGAAACTCAAATAAAAAACGTTTTGGGGATGAAAACGTCAAATCTTCACCAAGGCTAACTATCCATTCTGGTCCTATGTGGGCCAGAAAAAAAGCCATGCAAGTCCCCAAATAGGAGTTCCATCACAGAAGGAGAAAGGAAAAAGGAAAGAGGGGGAGGGGATCAAGTTGATTCCAAGCCAAAGGCCAGACGGAACAACTGTCTTAGAGGCCCTGCGGAAAGAAATCAGATCCCGCAGGGCCCTGGTCTCATGAGACAGAGCGTTCCATCAGGCCGGGGCCAATGTTGAAAAGGCCCTGGCTCTGGTTGAGGCTAATCTGACTTCCTTAGGGCCCGGGACAACTAGGGTGTTGCTATTTATGGACCTTAAGGTCCTCCGTGGGGCAGACCGGGAGAGACAGTCCCATAGCAGTTCAAAAGCAGTGCCAGTGCAAGTAGATAAATAGGTACTGCTGTGGTGAGAAGGTAAATGGCGTTTCCGTGCATTCTGGCTATTGTCACTGTCCTCCGTGTGGCAGTCGTGGTTTAGTCCTGTGGGCCACATGACCCGGAAAGCTGTAGGTGGACAAATGCTGGCTCCCTTGGCTTGAAAGCGAGATGAGCGCCCCAACCCCATAGTCGCCTTTGACTGGACTTAACCGTCCAGGGGTCCTTTACTTTTACCTTTTACCTAAGCTAAAGAATCCTATAAGGGAGAAGGAGCAGGGCAGTCTTGAAATTGCCCTTGAAGTGCAGCTGCCTCCTTGGACCTGGAAGGCCTTCTTAATTTTAGCCTGGCTGCAATTAAGGAGAGAGGGTTCAAAACCAGAATCAGTGTAAATGGCTGAACAGACACAAATTCAGCCCAACATCTCAACTAAATGCAGCTTGAAATAAATAGGTTTTGAAATCAGTGCTGAGCAGGTCAAATGAATATCTTTCAGGAAGGAATTCCACAAATATGGGGTCACCACCGACAAGACTCTGCTTGCCACCAGCACTTGCCAACCTCACACAGCTGCTGCTGGTGGTTATTCAAATAACCTGAGCCCAAACCTTTTCAGGGCCTTAAAATTGTAAACACCAGCAGTGCACACTCTACTTGTCTGCGGACTCCCCCCCCTCGGATCCTGGAGCCATGCTGATTCCAGTTTGGGGGCCCATTGTAATGTCCCCTATATCTAGAGGAATAGAGTTGGCGAAGGATGCTGTATTTGCCCAGAATACATGATCTCTATTCTACCGACCGGTGACCATGACGTCAATACCAGGAAAAGTCCTAAAACAGATACTGGTAATTGAATGGTCTGTCTGAAAGCACTTAGAAAAGGGTGCTCTGATAGCTCAGACCTAGCAAGGGTTTCTGAAAAACAAGTCTCATTTCTTCTTGGGATAGAATGACAAGCTTGGTGGATCAGGGGAATGCTGCGGACGTAGTGTATCTTGATTTGAGGAAGGCTTTGACCAAGTCCCCCATGAAATCTTTGCAGAGAAGCTGGAAAAATGTGGTCTGGATGAGGAAACAGGTGGATTTGTAGCTGGTTGGCTGACCGAATCCCTTGGGGTTCATTCCAACTACCAGTCTATGATTCCATGATTTCTGGATGGGAAAGAACAGAGAGACCTAAAGCCAGAACAGAGGCTGCTTAGTGACTTTTGTCCAAAGCCAGACCGCTGGAAGATTGCCCTCTCCTAAGCGACGGCCCCAGTGGGGTTCAGACGCAGATCTCTCTCCTTCCCATTAACCGCACACCCACTCACATCCAAGAAAGAGAGGCGGAGAGAAATGCTGCCTGCCAGGATAAAAAATTAAGCCAATTAGGGACTAGCAGACTGCACAGGCCAACCAGCAGTTGCCCGGCTTGTGAGCGAGAGTGCCAGCCATTTATCCTACTCCTGGCTCTGCTGGCATTTCCCCTGCCCCTGTGGCACGGGGCCAGTTGGGCAACAGGCACAGCTGTGGTGTAACAAACAGAAGCTGTTGAGGCTGCAAAATAGCAGGCCGGGAAATTAATTATGGAACTGATCAGCGCAGCTGCCTTCCTGTGCCAGCGAGGGTGACACAAGGTACTGCCATTTAGGGGGCAGGCAGGGAATAGCCGGCTTTTTCAATGTTATTATTATTTTCTCGCGTTTCTGTCTCACCTTTCTCTCAAGGAGCTCAAGCTGGCGCACCTAGCGCTTCCCCTCCCCATCCTATCCTCATGTTTTAGGGAAGCTTTTGATGAATTGCTGTGTTTTAATATTCCGCTGGAAGCCGCCCAGAGTGGCTGGAGAAGCCCAGCCAGATGGGTGGGGTATGTATGTATGAACCGTATTTTTCGCCCCATAGGATGCACTGGCCCATAGGACGCACCTAGTTTTTTGGGGGGGAAATAAAGAAAAAAAAATATTTTCCCCCCAGGTGCGGGGCTGAGGCAGGGGAAGCCCCCAGAACAGACTTTGCGCAGCTCTCCCACGGCTGGCAGAGAGCTGCGAAAAGCCCAAAGCCTTAGCTTCCCTAGGCTTCGGGGTGCAGGCGGCTCTCTGCAAGCCACACAGCTCTCCCATGGCTTGCGGATAGCTTCCTGAAGCCTGGAGAGTGAGAGGGGTCGGTGCGCACCGACCCCCCTCACTCTCCAGGCTTCAGTAAAAGCTTGCACTCGCCCCATAGGACGCACACACATTCCCCCTTCATTTTTGGAGGGGAAAAAGTGTGTCTTATAGAGCGAAAAATACGGTATGTATGTATGTATAGATGATAGATAGATAGATGATAGATAGATAGATGATAGATAGATAGATAGATAGATAGATAGATAGATAGATAGATGATAGATAGATATAGATAGATAGATAGATAGATAGATAGATAGATAGATAGATGATAGATAGATAGATGATAGATAGGTAGATAGATAGATAGATGATAGATGATAGATGATAGATGATAGATGATAGATGATAGATGATAGATAGATAGATAGATAGATAGATAGATGATAGATGATGATAGATAGATAGATAGATAGATAGATAGATAGATAGATAGATGATAGATAGATAGATAGATAGATAGATAGATAGATAGATAGATGATAGATGATAGATAGATAGATAGATAGATAGATAGATAGATAGATAATTATATCAGCCCTGTGAGGTAGGTTAGCCTAAGAGGCAGTGAGTGGCCCCCAAGGCCATGGCTGAGAGGCAATTTAAACCCTGGTTCCCCACAGTTGTAGTCCAATATCCTGTCTGTTAAATCACACTGAGGCCCCGTCCACACTATCCGTCCACACTATACAGTGGTACCTCGGGTTACAGATGCTTCAGGTTACAGACTCTGCTAACCCAGAAATAGTGCTTCAAGTTAAGAACTTTGCTTCAGGATGAGAACAGAAATTGGGCTCTGGCGGCACAGCAGCAGCAGGAGGCCCCATTAGCTAAAGTGGTGCTTCAGGTTAAGAACAGTTTCAGGTTAAGAACGGACCTCCGGAATGAATTAAGTACTTAACCCGAGGTAACACTGTACATTTAAAACAGCATCATGTCACTTTAAACAGCCATGGAGGAGCGTCTCCATCCCCATTGTTCTGCCCGGTTGCTGAGGTCCAGCGCTGAGGGCCTTCTGGCAGTTCCCTCATTGCAAGAAGCAAAGCTGCAGGGAACCAGGCAGAGGGCCTTCTCGGTGGTGGCACCCGCCCTGTGGAACGCCCTCCCATCAGATGTCAAAGTGATAAACAACTACCTGACATTCAGAAGACATCTTAAGGCAGCCCTGTTCAGGGAAATTTTTAATGTGTGACATTTTAGTGCATTTTTTGTCTCTATGGAAGCCGCCCAGAGTGGCTGGGGAAACCCAGCCAGATGGGCGGGGTACAAATAGTAAATTTGTATTATTATTATTATTATTATTATTATTATTATTATTATTATTATTAGTAGTAGTAGTAGTAGTAGTAGTAGTAGTAGTAGTATTGGAACTGTAGTTTGTCAAGGGTGCCAAGAGTTGTTTGGAGACACCTATTTCCCTCGCAATTCCAGTGTAGTTTAACAGCCAAGCCCTCTTCGCAGGCAACTCTGGAAATTGTAGCTCTGTGAGGGGAACAGGGGTCTTCTCCCACCTCTCAGCACGGGTTGCAAATGGAGCAACCTGACCTCCCCAAAACGTTTGCGGGTACAAACAGCGTTGAAAGCAGTGGCCGCCCCGCCACCATCATGAGCGCAAACAGCCAGGAATGTGCCATGAAAAGGATGTTTGCAGGGCCCACGCTGGTTCGTTTTCAACCAGGGCACCCCCCATAACTCCCTGCTGAAATCCTGTAACTAAATCCACCGTCAAGAATATGTTGCCAAATATCCTGCAATAAAGCTCTGGGTGCTGACTCTGTTGTGACTGCGGAACTCCCCGCCTCATGAGGTTCACTTAGTGCCTCACAAGTTGTTCTCACCAACTGTAGGGTATCATTTAAGTAAAACACAAGGTTTCACTGCGGGCCTCTATTGCTTAGAGTGGTGTGTCCCATCCCCCCCACCATATTTTAGCTAATTGCTTGGAAAGTGATTGCATTTTCTATCTGGGCTGCCCTCCCTCCATGCTTCCAAGCAAGCAAGCAAGCGAACAAATAGCGCGCCATGAGTGTCTGTGCTGCATCTTTCTGGCCAAGCCAGAACCGGTTGCATCCTGAACCGCAGTACACAACCTCAGGTTTCTTCTTCAAATGCAAATGACGGGAGATGGTACAAAACATTCATTTCGCTCCCTGGAGGATAGCACACTGTACTTTGCGAATTCCCTTGTAAATAAGTCATGCCCGGCTCTGACGGACTGCGCAGCCTCCCACCCCAGCGCCACTGTGCCATCTGGGTTGCTGAGCGGCGATAAAACCTGATTTATCCCTACGCTTATTAAGTTAAGATCTATTAGCCTCGTTTACATCGGCCTCTGCCCAGGACAAAGACCTGCAACACACACACACACCATGAAAAAGCAGAGAGGAGATGGTTCGGAGGGGCAAGATGCAGTTGCCATGGTGATGCCTTCTCCACTATCCTGGCTCATGTCTCCGTCAGGGACATGTGAGGAGGGCCTGGTTGCATAACCCAGATGCTTCCTGCCTTGGCGATGGCACTTCTCCCGCGCAAGGTCACAGGGACGGCAGAGACACAGATGACGCTGCCAGGTCCGAGGTGGCGAGGAGGCCCAGGCTGTTGCTAGGGGGAGCGGTTGCTAGGGGAGACCTAGGCCATCTGTGACAGAGGGGGGTCTTTATGTGCTCCCCTCCGGTGCGCTGAGGGTCTGCACTCGTGCGCTTGGTGTTCAGCAAAAATTTACACAGACAAAAGTACTTAGCCTGACACCGAGTGCTAGCTTGGTGTAAGGCTCTCAGATTTCTTCTTCTTCTCCTCTTCTTCTTCTTCTTCTTCTTCTTCTTCTTCTTCTTCTTCTTCTTCTTCTTCTTCTTTACTTTTGGAACAATTATATTAAGAGCAGGAGAGTCAACACAACTATACAAACGAGAGAAGTTACAAGAAAAAATAACACTCATTGCCGCATTTAGTCCAAATTGAAACAGAGGCAGAATTCCCATAGCCTTCAAGTACAGTGGTACCTCAGGTTAAGAACTTAATTCATTCTGGAGGTCCATCCTTAACCTGAAACTGTTCTTAACCTGAAGCACCACTTTAGCTAATGGGGCCTCCTGCTGCCGCCGCACGACTTCTGTTCTCATCCTGAAGCAAAGTTCTTAACCCAAGGTACTATTTCTGAGTTAGCAGAGTCTGTAACCTGAAGCATCTGTAACCTGAGGTACCACTGTTCTTTTTTTACCAATGTGAGCAAGAAAGCAGCCAGGCACAAAAAATCATAGACTTGTGGAATTGTAGAGTTGGAAAGCCTTGCCATAGATCCGGAATTTCCCAGACGTATCCAGAATACTGCAGTCAGAAGCAGTGTCCGGGCGGAAATCTGGATGTGTCAGCAGTGTCATTTTTTGCGATTTCCCTTAAAAATAGCTCAAAAACATTATTATTATTTTTGCTCCGGATTTTCACTTTTAGAAATATAGCAACCCTAGAGTTGGAAGGGAACCCCAAGGGTCATCTAGTCCAACCACCTGCAATGCAGGAATCTAAAGTAAAGCAGATGGCCATCCAGCCTTTAAAACCTCCAGGGAAGGAGAGTGCGCCACCTTTCAAAGTCATCTGTTCCACTGTTGAACAGCCCTTACTGCTGGAAAGTTCTTCCTGATGCTTAGCCGCAATCTCCTTTCTCGTAACCTGAAGCCATGGGTTCGAGTTCTACACTCCAGAAAGGAGCAGAAAACAAGCTTACTCCCTCTTCCATGTGACAGCCCTTGAGATAGTTGAAGATGGCTCTCATATCTCCTCTTATACAGGCTAAACATCCAAGCTACTCCTTCAACCATTCCTCATCAGGCTTGGTTTCCAGACCCTTCATCATCTTGATTGCCCTCTTCTGCACACCAGCTTCTCAACATCATCCTGAAATTGTGGTACCCAGAAGTGGACACAGTATCCCAGGTGTGGTTTGACCAGGGCAGATTGGAGTGGTGCTCTGACTTCCCTTGATCAGGACACTAGACTTCGGTCCATGTCTAGTGTGGGCTCATGCGCCCCCTAAGCCTGGAGGAAAAGAAATCCTGACCTCCACTCCATCACACTTCACAGGACAGAAACCGAGTCCTTATCAGTCTTCTTCCATTTTCCTCTCTGCCTTTTTTTTTTTTTAAGTTGGCAGCATCCTCCTTTTTGCTTTTAAATAAATTGGTCTGGCTGAAGGCACATTCCATTAACAGCCCAGCCAAGGCTGTCATTTCTAGAGCCTTGTAAATATTGATGGGGTCAACCGGGGCAAGCGCTTCGGTGTTGGCAGCGCCGGGCTCATCGCTGGGCGGGTTATTCTGCAAAGGCAAGGCCTACAGGGTTAGGCGAGAGCTCTGTTTCGTGATGGCCGACAGCCAGGCCAGAGGCCAAGAGGCTCTGTGCAAATGTCTGAGGGTGCCATCGTTGCAGGGACCCTGATGGTGCTGTGGTGGGCTTTGCCTCCCACAAATGAATGTTCATCATTCTCTGTCCCAGCCTACCTCTGCATGGCAAAGTTACCCAGCTGCAGTCCAGCAACGCCTGGAGCCCCACAACTTAGCCACCTGCAGCTGCAGAGACCGATAATCTGAGTCAGCCTCAGGTTAATAATAATAATAATAATTTATTATTTATACCCCGCCCATCTGGCTGGGTTTTCCCAGTCACTCTGGGCGGCTTCCAACAAAATATTCAAATACAATAGTCCTTCAGATATTAAAAGCTTCCCTAAACAGGGCTGCCTTCAGATGTCTTCTAAAAGTCTGGTAGTTGTTTATTTCCTTGACATCTGACAAGAGGGCGTTTCACAGAGCGGGTGCCACCACCAAGAAGGCCCTCTGCCTGGTTCCCTGTAACTTGGCTTCTCACAGTGAGGGAACTGCCAGAAGGCCCTCAGTGCTGGACCTCAGTGTCTGGGCTGAACGGTGGAGACTGTTAGGATCGTCCTACTCTCATGTAGGACCCTAGTATGTTCTCTCCCTGCTGGTCAGTCATTTGGGAGCTTCAAAAGCTTTCTTCAGCCTGAACATCACAGCAGCTGATACCAAAAGGCATCAGCACACTTACGATTCTGCAGAGTATTGCGTAACAGAACTCAGGTAGCTCAGCATTTTGGCTAATCAACTTTATTTACATATAATACACTCAGGCATTTGAGTGGCCACTGGGATAAGAGGATGCTGAACTTGCTGGGCCATTGGCCTGGCCCAGCAGCCTCTTCTCACTTTCTTATGTTAAGAGGTGAGGGGGTCTTCACCAATCGGTAAAAACTGGACTGGACAGTTAAGTCCAGTCAAAGGCAACTATGGGGTGCAGTGCTCATCTCGCTTTCAGGTCAAGGGAGCCAGTGTTTGTCCACAGACAGCTTTCCAAGTCATGTGGCCAGCAGGACTAAACCACTTCTGGCGCATCGGGACACCATGACGGAAGCCAGAGCACACGGAAACGGCATTTACCTTCCTGCTGCAGTGGTACCTATTTATCTACTCGCACTGGTGTGCTTTTGAACTGCTAGGTTGGCAGGAGCTGGGACAGAGCAACGGGAGCTCACCCCGTCACAGGGATTCGAACGGCCAACCTTCCAATCGGCATGCCCAAGAGCATGAGTAGGCAAACTAAGGCCCGGGGGCGAATGCGGCCCAAACACCTTCTCAATCCGGCCTGCAGACAGTCCAGGAATCAATGTGTTTTTACATGAGTAGAATGTGTGCTTTTATTTAAAATGCATCTCCGGGTTATTTGTGGGGCATAGGAATTCGTTCATTCCCCCCCCCAAAAAAAATAGTCTGGCCCCCCTACAAGGTCTGAGGGACAGTGGACCAGCTGAAAAAGTTTGCTGACCCTTGCCCAAGAGGCTCAGTGGTTTAGACCACAGCGCCACCCGCGTCCCTTCACCGGTCAGTAGCCACCAGTCACTGATGCTAATTTAAACAAGCATCTTTTAATGTAGCCCATTAAGATGCCCCTTTTTACAGAAGCCTAGACATCGCTGTCTCTTCCCTTGGCACAACAGCACTGATGTTACCATACATTTTTGTTCTCTCTGCGCTCCATCGAGTTTTCTGGTTTAAAGTCTCATCCCTCTCTGACATGCAGCACAGACAGGTTTGTTAAAATAATCCCCGTCACTTTCTGTTCTTTCCATCTTATATCCACCGGGATCAAAAAGCTGCTTCTGAACTACGAGGAATTTGCAGCCCTGGTGATACCATGACAACTTCCTTATTATTCCGAAAGCCGTTCTTCCCACCGCCGCATGCATCAGCTACGGGAGCTGTAGCGAGCACCCTCATTTGGGGCTCCTGCCTGCTTTTCTCTGTCAAGCGCACCTTTCTGAAGTCCGACCCAACTCCTCTCGGCAACATCTCAGGGAACAGGGTTTTGACAGATCGGTTTGCAATCTGGAGCAACCCAATTACAGCATGGAGGAAATTCTGAGTAGCGTGTGTCTGCGAGAGATGACTGTGTGCACACAACCCCCACAAGCACACAATAAGCCTGTGCAAAAGAGCAACTTTATTTATTGCAGCTTTCCTCAACGGGCGGCTTGTGCAGCTGGGCAAGCAATAGCCCCACATGGCTTAACCCAGGGATAGCCCTGCTGCTGTTGTGTCAGGTAACATGATGCGCTGGAAGTCTGGGTGAAACTCAGCTTGCAGAAGAGGAGTTTGCAAGCGTCAATAATACACCTACCTTCCAACATTTCTCCAGTGAAAGTAGGGACATCCTATTAAAATAATAATAATAATAATAATAATAATAATAATAATAATAATAATAATAATTTATACCCCACCCATCTGGCTGGGCTTCCTCAGCCACTCTGGGCAGCTTCCAACAAAATATTAAGATACTGTAATGCATCAAACATTAAAAGCTTCCCTAAAGAGGGCTGCCTTCAGATGTCTTCTAAAAGTCTGGTAGTTGTTGTTCTCTTTGACATCTGGTGGGAGGGTGTTCCACAGGGTAGGCACCACTACCGAGAAGGCCCTCTGTCTGGTTCCCTCTAACTTGACTTCTCATAGTGAGGGAACTGCCAGAAGGCCCTTGGAGCTGGTCCCCAGTGTCTGGGCTGAACGATGGGGGTGGAGACGCTCCTTCGGGTATACTGGACCAAGGCCGTTTAGGGCTTTAAAGGTCAGCACCAACACTTTGAATTGTGCTCGGAAACATGCTGGGAGCCAGTGTAGGTCTTTCAAGACCAGTATTATGTGGTCTCGGCTTTGCTGTCCATCCTCTACATTTCCCAGCATTTGCTGTTTCAAGCAACCTTTGCCTCTGCTCCACATTAAAAAAATAGCCACACTACCAAAGAGAGAGAGAGAGAGAGAGAGAGAGAGAGAGAGAGAGAGAGAGAGAGAGAGAGAAAGAAAGTATCCACAGAAACCTGGTACTAGCACTTTTGAAGCAGAGCAAACATCCTTTTTGGATTTTCCAAGGATAGAGAAACTCTGGATTTAGCAAAGCGAAGGTCTGCGATAGCAGCTGTTTCTGTGAACACTGTATGGATGATGGGGAGCGGCAGGAAGCACAAGGGGTGCCTTTTCCACATTAAGCTGAGGTGCAGATTGGCCCCTGAGACTTCTGTCAGGAGAGATGGACAAACCTGCCAACTTTTTTTCCTATCCATTTCTATTTTCTCCCCAGCCTTAAACTCAGTTCCCCAAAATTCCACTTTGTTGTTGTTGTTTAGTCATTTAGTCGTGTCCGACTCTTCGTGACCGCATGGACCAGAGTACGCCAGGCAATCCTGTCTTCCACTGCCTCCCGCAGTTTGGTCAGACTCATGTTGGTAGCTTCGACAACACTGTCCAACCATCTCGTCCTCTGTCGTCCCCTTCTCCTTGTGCCCTCCATCTTTCCCAACATCAGGGTCTTTTCCAGATGGACAGGTCATAGTGGAGAGTTTTGACCAAATGTGATCCACCTGGAGCAGGAACTGGCAAGCCACTCCAGTATCCCTGCCAAGAAAACTCCATGGACAAAGACAACAGGCATATAAAAGTTATGACGCTGGAAGATGAGCCCCTCAGGTTGGAAGGTGTCCAACATGCTACTGAGGAAGAGCGGAGGACAAGTACAAGTAGATTCAGAGCTGATGAAGCGGCTGGGCGAAAGCCGAAAGGACGCTCAGTTTCAGATATGCCTGGAAGCGAAAGGAAAGTCCACTGCTGCAAAGAAAAATATTGCATAGGAACCTGGAATGTAAGAACCATGAACCTGGGTAAGTTGGATGTGGTCAAAAATGAGATGGCAAGAATAAATATTGACATCCTGGGCATCAGTGAACTAAAATGGACGGGAATGGGTGAATTCAGTTCGGATGACCATCATATCTACTACTGTGGGCAAGAATCCCGTAAAAGAAATGGAGTGGCCCTCGTAGTCAACAAAAGAGTGGCAAAAGCTGTACTGGGATGCAATCTCAAAAATTCCCACTTTAGTTTATTTATTTATGTAGTCCTCACAAAACTTCATCAGCACTTCAGTGTGCATTTATCCTGATAGACACATTTTAACATAAAGCCTTCTGAATGCTATTTTCATGAATAGATGCCATTAGGGAAGGGCCCTAGCTCAGTGGTAGAGCACCTGCCTTGCAATTCCCCATGGCATCTCTAGGTCGGGTTGAGAGAGACTCCGTGCTTGAAATCTTAGAGGGCCGCTGACAGCCAGTGTAGACAATATTGAGTCAGATGGACCAGGGGCGCAGCTAGCTGCTCCGGCACCCGGAGTGGCGGGGGTGGGGTGATCCAGTCACAGGGACGGTGGGGCGCAAGCCCCATGCTGCCGTTACGAACAGCGTGGGACCCCAAGCTACTGCGTCACTCCCAGGAGAAACGCGTGGATTGGGCCCCACAGTAAGTGCCTGCCATGGCTAAAAATTGGCTGCTGTTTCTTCAATGCTAAAAGAACTAAGTCCACATGAGTCAGCAGCCTACAATGACTCATGCAACCTTTCATCAAATTGTACCTCTATATATGAGGGACGCGGGTGGTGCTGTGGGTGAAACCACAGAGCCTAGGACTTGCTGATCAGAAGGTTGGCAGTTCGAATCCCTGCGATGGAGTGAGCTCCCGTTGCTCAGTCCCTGCTCCTGCCAACCTAGCAGTTCGAAAGCACGTCCAAGTGCAAGTAGATAAATAGGTACCGCTCCGTCGGGAAGGTAAACGGCGTTTCCGTGCACTGCTCTGGTTTGCCAGAAGCGGCTTAGTCATGCTGGCCACATGACCCGAAAGCTGTACACCGGCTCCCTTGGCCAATAAAGCGAGATGAGTGCTGCAACCCCAGAGTCGTCCACGACTGGACCTAACAGTCAGGGGTCCCTTTACCTTTACCTTTACCTGTATATATAGAGTGGTCAATGTTAGTGTTGGGTGTGGGTTGGTTGGGTGGTAGAAAGCTGGTTACGTCTGGTGTGTGTAAAAGCTGTCGGCCGTGGTTGGAGAAGAAGACTTTTTAAGAATAAAAGCAGCAATACTCTGCAAGAATACTCTTTCTCAAAGACTCTTTTGTGCCAGCTAAGGTCTGAGGACTAGGCAAAGGAGTAAAAAGGAGGTCAGAACCTTTTCTTTTTCAAACACTGACAGTGCCCCCCCCCACGGCATGCTATTTTGTCACCCCCCCTCCAGCATGACACCTGGGGCAGACCACACACCCCCACCCCTTCCTACGCCCCTGAGATGGACCAATGGTCCAACTTGGGATAAGCCAGCTTTCTATGTTCCCAAAGATCCATTCCGTTCTCTTGACGCTTTTGGAAACTTTCTTTTCGTGGCACCATCTGACTTTCCCTGAACATGAAAGAGCAACTGTTTGGCCTCCCCCGCCTCCCTTCGCAGAAGCGGCTTCCCATTTATAGCAACATGTTCTGTTCCCCTTCAGACCAAATGTTTGTTCATTTCACAGGATCTCGGAGCTGAGATGAAGTCAGCGAATGATTTCGGAGCAGAAGGGGGGAGCTTCTCGCCCTGGCTGGTGATAAGCAGGGTGGGAGATATCATTGTGGGGTGGGAGGTGTGCAACTCAAATTATGTGCCTTGGCCTTTAATGGGTTGCAGAGCAGAGCGGAAAGGTTTGATTCCCTGCAAATGTCAGATTGGGGTGTAGTCATGTTAACAACGAACCTTAAAGGTTTGTCGTTTGGATTTAATGATTAGGAGGAACAGTTATGCTGTGAGAGCCTGACGACACACACCTCGCTTTTCACCTCGATTTCTGGGTGTTAAAGATGGAATCAGCCAATTCCCTGTCCCTGTGAATGTTGCTTGAATTCATAAGTCTGTTCTGTCCCATTGCCACATTGATCAGCACCGGAGAATGGATGCTTTTGAATTCTGGTGCTGGAGGAGTCTCTTGAGAGTCCCATGGACTGCAAGAAGATCAGACCTCTCCATTCTTAAGGAAATCAGCCCTGAGTGCTCACTGGAAGGACAGATCCTGAAGCTGAGGCTCCAATACTTTGGCCACCTCATGAGAAGAGAAGACTCCCTGGACAAGACCCTGATGTTGGGAAAGATGGAGGGCACAAGGAGAAGGGGATAACAGAGGATGAGATGGTGGGACAGTGTTCTCGAAGTGACCAGCATGAGTTTGACCAAACTGCGGGAGGCAGTAGAAGACAGGAGTGTCTGATGTGCTCTGGTCCAGGGGGTCACAAAGAGGCGGACACGACTAAACGACTAAACAACAACAAATTCCAACCTCACCTGGAGAGCAAGGACAATTGGCCAAGGATGGGGGACACCATTTTAAAATGTGCTATCGCTGGATATTTCTCAATTAAGCAATGCAAAACAGCAAACAAATAAAAAATCTTTCTCCTTCCTGCCTTTCTCTCTCTCTCTTTTTCAACTGACAGCCTAGCATGGCTCCCTCAAAGGGGGGAAAAGGCCAGTGCTCTCCCCACGGAAAGCCTCGCCTTTGCTTCGTCTTCCACATGGGTTCACCTCCTGTAATGGGCTCCCCCAGCTACAGCCCAGCCATCCTGGCTCGGAAGATTCTGCTTCTTTAAATAAACACCCCGCGCCTTCAGATGCATCTCCAGGGGCGCAGCTTCCTCCAGGGCAGCTCAGGAGAGCAAGCGAGAGCAGGAAGGCAGAAAAAAAAGGGAAAGAGGTTTTGCAACAAAGCCCCTTTTCGAGAGCGGAGCCTAAGACGGCGAAGAAGCAGCTCCTGCTCAGCGGTGCTCTCTTATTCATGAACCACCGAGGCTTGCAAGGAACACAAACGAGCCACAGGATTTGACAAAACGCAACTCGCTCGCTTCCAGTTCGGAAGAGTCTGAAAACCAGGTCTGGCAAAGCCTCTCTTGCTCAGCGGTTTGGGCCCAACGTACATCAAAACCCGTAACCAGCTCTTCCTGCCCTCCCGGTGCCCACTGAAATCCCTGAGGGTCACCCGGGACCCCCTCTTAACATTGGCACCTGTGTGCCAGGAATGAGCCGCTGGCCTCCCTTGTGTGTGTCTGAACCTTCCTACAGATCTGCCACACGTGAGAATGTAACCTGCAATATCGCATGACCCCATGCAGTGGTGTCCAAACTTTTTTCAAAGAGGGCCAGATTTGATGAAGTGAAGGGCCAAAGGGCCAACCTTTTTTTTAGGATTGAAGTTATTAAGCTTTTTTAAGGGTTGAAGTTGTTGAGAATTTTTTTAAGATTTTACCCCCTCCCCCCGCCCCGGAAATAAACTGTCACAGAGGCTGGATTAAACCAACCAGTCGGCCGGATTAGGCCCCTGAAACTGACTTTGGCCATGCCTCCAGGTATCACAGAATTGTAGGGCTGGGAGAGATCCCCAAGGGTGATCAAGTCCAACCCCCTTGCAATGCAGGAATCACAACTAAAGCATCCATATATGACCTCTTGACCACTTCGATCAGCCAAACTGGTGCTGTTACAAGTGTCACATGATTCCCGTTGTGCATTTGTGAGAAATCGATCTTTTCGTGTGGCAGCATTTACACTCTGGAACTCCCTGCCTCTTGATTTCAGAGAGGCGCCTTGACGGTACTGTTTTTTGGGCCTGCTAAAAACATCCTTACCGACCCAGATCTGTAGAAGTTGACGTATGTTTAAATCTGTTCTTTCGTTTATTGTTGATTGTGTCTTTCGGATGTTTTAAAGAGCTGCTTTTACTGATAATTTTATTTTTTTTGCTCTTTGTAAACTGCATTGAGCTGTTGTCTTTTAACTGTCAAGCTGTGTATCATTCTTATGAAATAAATAAACCTAAACAAGTGTAATACTGACAGCTCCAAGCATGTAGCCACATTTGTCCCCAAACAGATAATAATATGTCTGAGCCTTTGCTAACGCATGCAGACCCTTCACACTTCCCTTTCCACAAGCTACAATCAAAATGGGCAATCTTGAATGAAACATAGTTTCCCCGTTCCATCAAAACCAGAAAACTATGGTTCTCAGCTTTGGAACAAGGCTAAGATCTTAAACCTTAAAGGCTTGAAGTTGGTCTAAGATTCTGGCTTGTTCTGAAGCTGCTAACCAGAGTTTCTCAGTTTGGGAAAACTGGGAAACTGTGGTATATTACACCTCCCCGTTTAATTGCTGTGTGCAGAGAGGAGCTCATTAGGCGGGGATACGAGAGTCCAAATGCATGATTCTCTGAAGGAGCTTTTATGTTTCTCTCCTTGCTTCACTGGCCACTTGGCTCATTTATAACTTTGTCTTTAAAAACCCAGATATTTTTGTCCTCTTGTCTTATTGCTGCAATTTCCATCTCTCTCTCTGACTGTGTCTTGCTCTGTTTCTCTAATCATGACCATTATGCATTCATTTCGCTTCGGGGAACCAACAGGCACAGATGCTGCTCTTCCACCACACAAACCAGGTTTCCCAAACTCCCTGCCTGTATCGGATCTGCATATGGGATAGACACCGACTGATCCCAGTCTCAGATCTCTCTGGCAGAGCTGAAGCCCAACAGGAAGGCAGGATCTCCACGTTTCGTAAAACTGGGCCAAAGTAAACAGCTGCCCACAGACCAATTTGATCTCAGCAGCACGTTATAATAGTCTGCGGAGAGAGAAATTCACAAATTATTCATCCACACTGCGGATCTGAGAGTTTTGACCATAAGGTTTCCACGCCTTTGTAATCCTGCGGCTTTTTTATATTCTGGGATGCCTGTTTTGTAATTAATGAAAACATACAATAGGCAGGACCATAGAAATCTAGAGCTGGAAGGGACCCTGAGCATCATTTAGTCCATGCCCCCTGCAATGCAGGAATATTCAGCTATCCCTTACGGGGATCGAACCTGCAACCGTGGCGTTATCAGCACCACACGCTAACCAACTGAGCTATCCAGCTGATCATGAGGAAGGCCGGGTTTAGCTGTGGGACTGTGCTTCGTGAACAGACCACAAAGAGAGTGTTCTCTTTGACTGCAAGGCGCCATGTGATCCCCATCCCATGTTTGTAAGCATTCGATTGTCTAGTGTGGCAGCACCTACACTCCGGAACTCCCTGCCTATTGATATCAAGCACGGCCCTTCACTGTATCCCTTTTACCTGCCTAATCTATGGCCTGTTAAAGCTGGGGGATGGGACTGTTATGGTTATTTAATTTGTTCTTTTGAAATAGTTTTTATTAAAGATTTCCTTGGATTACAAAATAATGTGCAATGTCTCTTTCTCTCTAGATATTATTATGTTTTTGTTATTATGCTTCATAAGGTGTGTTCTTAACGTTGCATACCTCCCTGGGATCTTTTGATAAAGAGCGGGATATAATTGAATAAATAAAAAACAATAGTCATAAAAGCATTCTTGATTATGTAAGCTTCACCAAGGCGCTTAGAAAGCCAGTGCAAGTTTCAACCCATTTTAATATTTTAACTTTTTGTATATTTTAAAAAGTCTTGTAAGTTTTTCTCCATTTCATTGTTTTATCCTTTGGGGTTTTTTGTTTGAGGTTTTGCGATCGAGTGGTGTAGAAATCGTAGGGATTAAATAATTACCTCCATTTTGCCCAGGCCCCTCTTTGGGGCTCACCGTTTTCCCTTGGGGGGAGAGAGGGCCCTGTCTCCGAAGACATTCTTTCAGGCCGTCAAGGCACACTCAGCGTGGAGCTTTTCTCCTGCCCTGACAGCTGACTGACCAACCAAGAAATCGACTCGGACAAGTCTGGCTCCAAACCCTCCATTCAAATTCCTTGATAAATCTGTAAGATTACGGTGTCGGAGAACTTTGCTGGCATTATGTCGTTATGTCAAAAAGAAAGCCGGTGACAAGCTGGTAAGAGTGGAGGCGGCAGAGATTTTTGGGGAGGGGGGGCACCCACAGAGATCTCATCCTCAGGAACTCCATCTCAACGGGATTTCTAGCAAAAGCTGTCAGGTCTGAGCCAGAGGTCTCTCTCCTTCTCTGTCTCAGAAGGCCGCCCTTTTCTCTGCCATTGCTAATCAGGGAAGACGTTTGTGGAAGCCTCCTTTCTGCAGCGTTCAGGACTCAGCCCTCCATGACAAACTCAGCCCCCTTAAACTGCATTACCGAGGATTTGCATAATCTCAAGTGAGGGAGGGAAGAGGCCTGGAGGAACCAAGGCCTTGACAATATAAAGAAGAAGGGGGGGGACACCCCAAATGCATTAAAAGGAGCTTAGCTGAGAAGGAGAGAGACGCAATCTGATAAAAGGAATAAACCCGTTAAGAGAATGTGTGCCTGAATGCACCAGTCTATTAAAACCCCAACTTACGAAAAATCCTCTTAAGTCATCATCTGATCGCGTGTTCAAATTCCTAATTGAATAACACATTCATTGAGAATGTACACAGTGGTGTGGGTGTGCATGCAGACAAACACAAACACACACACACAAAGATTTAGGTGGAAGAGGTGCAGAAGGAGCAGCTTGCGGAATATATGAGGGTCTTTAGGATCCTGGCTTTGCCAGCCTGGACCATCACAGGGAAAACAAAAAGAGTTCAAAACTTCTCAGTCCATAATACCAGCAAAGGAAGAAGGGCTGTTAAAACTAAGGGAATACAGTGGTACCTCGGGTTAAGTACTTAATTTGTTCCGGAGGTCCGTTCTTAACCTGAAACTGTTCTTAACCTGAAGCACCACTTTAGCTAATGGAGCCTCCTGCTGCTGCCGCACAATTTCTGTTCTCATCCCAAAGCAAAGTTCTTAACCTGAAGCACTATTTCTGGGTTAGCGGAGTCTGTAACCTGAAGTGTATGTAACCTGAGGTACCAATGTACCTAGAATTGGCTAAACTTACAGACTCAATAAGAAATCATTCGAAGGAGAGAATAAGGAGAGAATGGGATGTTTTTATAAAATATATGAAAAATGGAAGTTCCCAGACCATCACTTGGCTTAGCGTAGATTAAAACCCCACTGGCAACTAGAACGTTTCTCCACAGACTTACCAACTGAATACAGATATTTATGAAAAGGAATTATCAAGGAATGTTCATGGGTAGCAGGAAGTCATCTTAGGAATCAAGGAGTCAAGCCAGAAGTTGCAAAAAGGCGGCTTGCACTCTCTACGAAGACTTGCATTTGAAAATGCTTGTTTCTCCTTTCTTTTTCTTTTTGCTTTTTCATTGCTGATATGCTTTTTCTTTCTTTTTCTTTTTTAATATTCTGATTATTTGATGTGTATGTATATGTAAAATCAAATCAAAACAAAACAAAACTTCTCAGTCTTCACAGCATTTCTCAGTTATCTGCAGGACCAAAAAACAGTTACCTTTAAATATATAATTTTGGTCGTTCATCTTAGTTTAAAACTTCTCTTCCGCCTGTATTGTTTGCAAAAGTTGGCTCTCTCCCCCCCCCTCCATATGACTGTGTATATACTTAATGTGTAAGGCATTTTAAAAAACACACTTCCAGATATAGAATCATAGGATTGTAGAGTTGGAAGGGACCCCAAAGAATAATCTAATCTAACCCCCTGCCGTGCAGGAATCACAGCTAAGGAATCCATGGCAGATGACCATCCAATCTCTGCTTAAAAACTTCCGCTGGAGGAGAGGCTGATACCTTCCAAGAAAGTCTGTTCCACTGACAAAAAGCTCTTACCGACAGAAACCTCTCCCTGATGTTTATTTCGAATCTCCTTTCTTTTCATTTGATTCCACTGAAATTCCGCTGGATTTAACTGGTTCAGGGCCAACCCGCTGGAGCAGGAGGAAAGAAACTTGCGCCATCTTCAGGTCGTTGATGATTGTTCTCATCTCAACTCTCAGGCTCCTCTTCTCCAGGCTAAACATACCTGTACAATTTTCCTCTGGATTCTGGAAGGATGCAATGAATCACTAATAAAACCACATATTTGTTAAGCAATCCATGAAGTGAAGGACATGAGGCAGGAGTAGATAATGCAGGTGAGCTGCGCACAGGTGAGCTGCAAGCAAGCTGCCGGCCAGCTCTGTGGAGGCTCCTTTTATTGACACAATATGCAAGCCCAGGCAGATACATTTTGGGCTGTGACCTTTACACATCTTCCAGTTCCGAGATTGTGGGGTGGTGCAAAGTTATTTTGGCGTCTGTTTCCACCGCGTCATTTCCCCCTTGCACAGTGTATGAAGAAGGAGACAAAGGTCTCAGAGACAAAGGTCACAGACAGGACACCGCAGACTACTGAGATGGCAAAAGGTTAGACAGAGGGCAAGATGTTCAGACAGCTGTGGCTTTATCTGTGAGGGGGAGTGTGCTCCACACCCAGTGATCATTCCTACAAATCCACTTCCAAACTGTTACAATATGGATGCAATGCAGCTGCCAACTGCTAGCTTGAAAACAAAACATGACGGGAATGTTGGGACTGTCCGTGGGAAACAGAGGGACAGTCAATTCACAGTGTGAAGCACCGGAAATAGCTCAGAGTGTAATATGAGCTCTTCCTTTTTTTCCTGTACAGAAAGTGTTTGTCTCTCGACTGCTGGAGCTTGAAGAGAGCAGTCATGTTTTTTGTAACGCTGCAAAGACAGAAATAAAGGCATGTAAATACGTTTCTGTCTATCTCTTTCCCCTGCCGGGGGGGGGGCAAGAAAGAGGGGGGGTGTTCTTCTCACGCTGAGAAGAATCGCCTATCGCGACCTTGCCTGGATCTTGCTGGGGAATGCAGACAGGGAGGCCAACAGGAGATATAGGTTTGAATTCCGACACAAACAACTGAAGGAGAGAGAGAGAGAAAGAGAGAGAGGGAGAGAGACAAGCTTGGGGACCAACATTGCCCCATGAAGTCCAGTGGATAGCTTGGCTACAGGAATTATTTCTACATTTGCATCTATACAGTGGTACCTCAGGTTAAGTACTTAATTCGTTCTGGAGGTCCGTTCTTAACCTGAAACTGTTCTTAACCTGAAGCACCACTTTAGCTAATGGGGCCTCCCACAGCCGCTGCGCCGCCAGAGCACGATTTCTGTTCTCATCCTGAAGCAAAGTTCTTAACCTGAAGCACTATTTCTGGGTTAGCGGAGTCTGTAACCTGAAGCGTCTGTAACCCGAGGTACAACTGTACATATGAATTAGCACCTGCAGATGTTGTGCAAGTTGGTGTCCTCTTCTGATCTCTCTCTCTCTCTTGCACAGCAGCAACCCTTTCCTACCCCCAAAATATGTGGAATCTATTTGATTTGCAACAATCTGACAGTAAGTGCAACTAAACCTACTCGAGCTAAAACATTCTGTTGAATAATACAGATGTCTGCGTGTTGGATTAGGGCCAGGAAGACCAAGATGAAAAATACACTTAGCTCTGAAGTTTGCCGAGTGACATTGGGACAGCCAGTCTCTCCCAGGCTAATCTACCTACCTCGCAGGGGCGTTGTGAGGGAAGAAAGGTGTGGGGGAAATAACAGTGTGTTCTGCTGCTGCTGCTGCTGCCTGGCTTTCCCTGTCGTAACTGAGCAGCTCCCGCCTTGTGCCATGAATGCAAATGAAACGGCTGCTTGCAAAACGTACCCACCCTCTATTTAGCAGAAACAAAGCACGGACTCGTCCGGTGAGTAGAGGAGATCTGAATCAGACAGGTGCTCAAGCTTAAAAGCACAGGTGCCAACCTACAAAGGGGCAGGTGTTCCCAGGGAGAAGACTCGGCGCTGACTACTGCTGATAAGAGGCGCTGGGGAACAGAGCATCAGTCTTCTAATCTCGAGCAGCAATAAAGGCTGCCATGGTGATACATTATACCTTGAAAGCTGGGCCTCATTTGCCAGCAGACTGCTGCTAATACAGGCGAGAGGCGAGGACTTGATGGGTGTGGGCACAGGCGCCCCCCCCCGATCCAAACAACTGTGCATGCGCGCCCTTGGCTGCTCTACAGCTGGGGGGAGGCAGCGGGCCATCTTGCCACACTCCGCCCTGCCCCCTTCGTACCCCCCCTGCCCCTCCGATCTAAACAACCACTTCTGTGCCCCCAGTTCTCTGTACCAACAACATATTTCATTTGCCACATTCCCGTGCACCTCTGTCCTCTCACTGGAGTGTGTTTATTAAACGCAGGGGTCAGCAAACTTTTTCAGCAGGGGGATAGTCCACCGTCCCTCAGACCTTATGGCGGGCCGGACTATATTTTGGAAGAGAGAAAAAATGAATGAATTCCTATGCCCCACAAATAACCCAGAGGTGCCTTTTAAATAAAAGCACACATTTGACTCATGTAAAAACACCAGGCAGGCCCCACAAATAACCCAGAGATGCATTTTAAATAAAAGCACACATTCGACTCATGTTAAAACACACTGATTCTCAGACCGTCCGCGGGCCAGATTTAGAAGGTGATTGGGCCAGATCTGGCCCCCGGGCCTTGGTTTGCCTACGCATGATTTAACACTTAAACGTTTCTAAATGGTTTTCATATAAGTTTGAATTCGAATCCTAGAGCAACATGGCCTCCAGCCAGCTGAGGTGGCGACAGGCCCCACTCAATTGCCTCTACGGCAACAAAGACCCCTCTTTAGATATAGAAACAGAGGAGCACAGAATATGTGCAGCTTGCAGACTTAACATATAGAATAAGAAGAACATACATTTAGAGAAGATTGGAAAACGCTTATTGAATATATGGGAAACAACTGTGTACAGCTGAAAACACCGGCAGCATCCAGATAAATTCAGCAGTGTAAGTAGGTTATGATGGATGTAATAATGGAATACTGAATGGTATAGTTTCTGTAAAATGTGCAGGGATTTGTGCTATGCAAAATGAACCATGGAAAGAGAAGAAGGGAAGTCATTGATATCTCAAGGATAAGGGGGTGGGACGGGACTGAGAAGGTGACAATTAGCTGTTTGTCCTGCTTATTCTGTTGCCCAGGTACCACCTGCTGACTTCAAGGTAACTTCAAGGCCTCCTCTGCCCACTTCCTTCCTGCAGGTTCTCTGTAATTGAATCAGACTTTGACCAAACAGCCCTGCAAGGGGAAAGTTATTTTTTATCATCCTTGCTATAATTAATGACTCACCCTAAGGTTCCAGGGCAGGTGACAACATCAGCCCCCGCAACTGTCCTTGAAAAAATGGGGCATCCGATTTTTTCTCACGAGAGAACAGTGGTCATTTGGGATGCTGCGATTTCGTGCTGTGATTTCCCCCCAAAAAAGGGTTTTAAGGGGGCTACAATCTCACATGGTGCCCCAAAATGTGTGGTTTTGAGTGCCGTGCCCCCCAAAAGCACTTTTTTGGGGAGAAATCACGCAAGATCTCACAGCATCCAAAACGGCCGCTGTTCTCTCGCGTGGAAGGGCACAATGGCGTCCTGTCCCATGATGAGGTCACATGCCACCCCATCACGGCTAGTAAGGAAATTAATTAACACAAGTGGGACAAAAACCAATCAGGCAGCCGTCCTCAGAAGCAGGGAGGCAACAAATGAACTTGACGATTCATCAAAGGGCTGAGAAAATGCTAATATTATTCACGAAGTCAAAAAGGCCCAGTGTGGTTCCGCTGTGTTTGAGAGCCTTTGTAATTATTTTGCCATTTAAAACAGAGAAACTGTTTTTCCTCTCCCCGCATGCTTCCTTTTTTATCCCCAATCTCTGTCATGTACAAATGTTGCATGCAGAGAGCTCAGCAAAGAGCTACATGGAGCCACTTGGGGTTTAGGTTCAGGGGAAGGCTGGCGTACTGGATGATACAGAATAACTTTGCTCCAATTTGGATGTGTTCCCTCCTCTTCCCTCCCCTTTTAGTGCACAGGTGAGGTCCCTCGCAGGAGTGTCAATGGCCTTTCCCCAAATTGGTGAGGCTCATTTGACAACAGTGAGAAACAGGGACTTTACTGTCATCGGCCAGGTCCTGCAGAACTCCCTGCCACTGGAGAGTCAGCAGGTGCCTTCTGCTTCGACTTTTGAATGCCTGCTGAAAACTTTTCTATTCTGCCAGACCTATGCAGTTGAATACTTTTCCCTTCTTCTTCTTCTTCTTCTTCTTCTTCTTCTTCTTCTTCTTCTTCTTCTTCTTCGGTGATCCCTCGTAGCTGAGTAAGATTGTCTTCGATAAACACAGTTTTAACAATGAGTTCGTAAGTGACTGTGGAGGCCAATTCTGGATCCACACATCCTTCCACAGTGGTGGCACCAGTTTCCGGGTGGGAGTCGAACCTGGTGTGGATTTGCCAAGCATGCCTTCCTCTTAGCACGTTTCTCCCTTGTGTCCTGCGTTCGAGTGTCTTCAAAGCCCATGACACCTTTGGTAAAGGCTGTTCTCCAATTGGAGTGCTTGCAGGCTAGTGTTTCTCAATTGTTTGTGATTATACTACATTTTTAAAGCTCTTCTTAATCTTAACCCCAAATACTAAGCCTGAGTAGCACCCACCTTTCCAAATCACTGGAGATTCCCTTTCACAACCTGATAAAAAAAAATAAAAATTAATCATTTGAGTGATTTCTGTAGGATCCAAAATCCCTAGATGGGCTATGACTTCTGTGCACAAATGACATTCCCAGTTCGTATGCAAAACAGGTGCTGTACACTTGTCCACTGGCATTAATTCAGAATTTGACCTATTAATCATACACCCTGAAACTCTAACAAATCCATTCATTAATCTGATTAATTCCAGTGTGCCCATTTCAAGTCCGCTAATAAACAGTAGCAAGCTATCTGCATACAGAGATAGCTGAAATCCCACCTTCTCAAAAGTGTAAATCTCCCTGCTCTGTCCAATACTGCAAGCTGGTGCTTCCAAACCGAAGCCTAATATGCCTTGTCCCTCTCTCTAAACTGAATCGGAGGATAATGGAGCGTAGGGGTCCTGTTTCTGGCCCTGTCCCATGAATGGCAGGTGCAGAGGGGAAAATATGTGCAACATAAGCAAAACAGATGCAAATCTGCTCAATTTGCCTAATGCATACAGGTGGCAGGGAAGTCACACTTTCTGGGTGCAGAATTTACATTAAAAAAACCCCCAAAAGAGAGGATTACACACTCCACTGGCCTGTGGTCTCCATCACTGCCTGTGTGCCATCCTCCTAAGCTCATCTCTTGGCTGTAAATGCCACGTCTCACCCGAAAACGATCAGCAGACGAGCAAAGCCCTCTCCGAACAAACGCAAAGAGCTAAAAATAGCCAGGTTTTTTCCTCCAAACACCCCTTCTCTGAAGATAACATGTTTGTGACAATTCGGTGAGGTCAGACCCCATCTTTCCTTCCTTCTCAGCCACACAGCACTGCAGGGGGACACTTATCTCCCGCCAGCAGCCCCCCTTCCCCCAAGAAAAAGCAAATCCAACCCCTTCCATGTTTTCAGCAGGGCCCTCGCATTGCATTTCCACAGTGCACAGCAGGCGCAAGGAAGCAGCTGCAGCCACATCGGCTGATGCTCTGAGATCTGAGCCAAAATTGATCCAAAGACATTTTGCTTTTCGTTCTTCCTCCTGCCCCCAACCTGGAACAGGAAGACAACTTGGCAGACTACAAACACACACACTCACAAGCCAACGCCTAGGGGCCGAAGTCCCCTAGCCCCCCCCCCTCAATATTTGAAGGGTCTGTCCTCTAAGTTGATAAATTCTTTCAAAATATAACACCGTCCTACAGATAAGTGATGAAATACCCAACCTGGAAGCCGGTGTTTAGGCAATACATACAAAATAACAATCAAATAGACATTCCTGAAACCTCGTGGGATGAAACCCATGACTGGAATGTAGGAACTGAGGGGTATATAACCTGTTCAATAGGAACAGACCCAGCAGGAATTTTATGCAATTTGTAGCAGCATTATGTGGGATGTGAAACACAGGAGCAGTCAAGTACAACATTCCTAGAGTGAACATGTTTACACATGAGGAGGAATGTTTGTCCAGCCAGCAAGTAAATTTCCTGTTTCCTTCTGGGCTGGGACAGACTTCCTCTGCATGTGACTAGAGGTGGGCGTGGCTTCACCTGTGCAGGTAACTAGAAAAGCACAGGGCAGGGCAGCCATCTCTCTCTCTCTTTGACAACATGCATGGAAGAAGCAACATCTGCTTAGCCAAAGATGCTCTCCTGGCCTCCAGCCAAGAGAGGACAAAGGGACTGTCTTCTTATGAGATAGTTTCCAGGTGTATGTTACTTTTCTAAGCTAAGTCTGCCTTCTGGGATCTGATTGTGAACAGAATGTGAGTGAGTAAACTCTTTTTATACTTTTATAGAAGAATGTGTCGTGTCTTATCTTTTATGAGGGAATAATGGGAAAATACCAGAACAGTTATTATAGAGGCTTTAGCGAGCCTGAGCAAACGCATCCACTATGAGTTTAAAAGGGGGAATGTTACTCTGCTAAATTGTGAACTTGTTAACACAAGTTGGAAAGGCTATAATCAAACAATATATCCTCTCCTGCATCCCTGAACATTCCCACACGTTATAGGTAAAGTATGTGCACAGTTGTGAAGAGATTGAGGGCTTGGAGCATGGAAGGTAGATTGAGTGTTTATGGGTACATTTTTTTATTTAAAAAAAATCATAAAAATTGTTTCTTTGAACTGGCCAGCCAAAGGAACTGGCTTAGATGGTTCAGCAGCCTCTTCTGTTAGATTTGAAGCAGGCCCTGGAAGCGACCCATAGTATCATCTAGACGGACCCCCCCCCCAAAAAAAAATAACCCTCATAAAAATATGCTTTGCTGCTTCCTTGGAACTGCAGCCAACAGTGTGGCAGGATGTCAAAGTCCCAAAAGGGACGGGGTGTGTGTGTGTGTGAGACCTCACAATATAGCATCTTTTGCACTGAGCCACTGTGAAGGATGGCCCCGTGCCCAATCACACGAGCACTTAAACACTATTTGTAAAACTGCTTTGCGAATTAGTGGGGTAGGCGGATGTTGCTTTGGGTGCTGGCCACTAGGAGGTGGGCTACCCTAAGGCCAGTGGAGGCTTATTCTTGTAGACACAAAGTATGCCTCTCATTTTAATTGAGAAGAAAAGCAATGCCATGCTTCATCTCGCTGCCAACAAATGAAAGACCACAGACAGTCAAATATAAATTGCATCCAAATCCAATTTATTTGCTAGCTTTTGCCGTCATGCATACACAAACGGCAGATCCAAACACATGTCGCCCGGTTCAAAATAAGATCAGAAATTACTTCATGCATATAAAATAAGATTACAAATTTGACTTTTCACTTTTGTGCAGTGTGTATTCTCTCCAAAAAATGAAAGAGAAAAGAATTCATTTAAGAGCACAAATGACGCCACTTGTTACTTTAGGAGCCAAACGGCTGAACTAACTGAGCTCCTGGCTATGCAAACCACATATTTGCAAGTCATTTCAGGATTACTTGAAGTCATTAGTAAATTTAAAACGTGTCAGCTGGGTCAGGAGCAGAGTCTGCTGTCCTGCAGTCAAGGCAGAAAAAGCAAGTTTCCCTAGCAGTGTCTCAGAGCTACAAGAATAGTTTGATAATCTGAGCCACATCGTTAAGATGAGAGATTCGTTCACTGAGTGCTACATTTGGCCAGCGCCTTTTCTGTCTTGTCCCTCGTCCGTGGGTTTTCAAGGGACCCCTTTGAACAAAGTTCCCCATCTCTTTCCAGATCCTCTGAGGAGTCTGTAGTCCAGTGATCTGAGTCCGGTGGCAAGATTGCCTCCCTGGGGCTCAGAGGGATAAATATAATTAATCAGTTAATTAATAAGGCTTCAGTGCCAGTGGATCCAAATCGGAAGGGCATGGAGAGTGGGTCTATCTCCTCAATTTTGGGGACCCTGTTGTAGGACTCCTGGAGGTGTGTTTGTGTGTGTATATATACACACACACACACAGAGAGAGAGAGACATATACATACACATACACGATCTTGGGGTCACGAAGAGTCAGACACGACTAAACGACTAAACAACAACAAATATATCATTTCCCAATACAGTGGTACCTCGGGTTACAGACGCTTCAGGTTACAAACTCCGCTAACCAGGAAGTGGTTGCTCCAGGTTAAGAACTTTGCCCCAGGATAAGAATGGAAATTGCGCACCAGCAGCGGAGCAGCAGCAACAGGAGGCCCCATTAGCAAAAGCGTGCCTCAGGTTAAGAACCGTTTCAGGTTAAGAACAGACCCCCAGAACGAATTAAGTTCTTAACCTGAGGGGGTACCACTGTACTCTTTTACCCTTTTACAAGTCCAGCACATATGATGAAACATATCCTCAACCTCATTCTATCTCCAGCACTTACCTGATTTGGACTTAAACATTTTTGCAAATCTGCTTGGAGTTAAATACCATCTATAAGTCATTTTCATGTAATTCTCCTTCAAAGAATAACAGACAGTGAACTTCAAATCACTCTTCCGAAGTCCCCCCCCCCCCAGATTTAAATCTATATTTTGACCTATATCTATTGCGACTCCTGGAGGTTCCTGACCATGACAACAAGCAGGGAGACAGCAGAGAAGACCTTTCAGGACCTCGGAGAGCTCCAAGCAAGACAACTTGCTCCACCCAGCAAAGCTCACCCAATTTGTGGTTGACAAAGGTCAGCTGGACATACAAAGGGCCCCATTACCTTCAGTAGCTTAGGGCAGGCTTCCTCAACCTCGTCCCTCCAGATGTTTTGAGACCACAATTCCCATCATCCTTGACCACTGGTCCTGCTAGCTAGGGATCATGGGAGTTGTAGGCCAAAAACATCTGGAGGGCCGAGGAAGCCTGGCTTAGGGCCTCATCAAACCCTAAATCTGGCCCTGCTCTGAAGGTAGGCTTTGTCTTGCTGTTACAGTTACATTTGCACAGAAAAGAAGTCTGAGCTAGGTCTCGGACTTTCTACCCTGTAGCTTCCATCCTCTGTAAGAATGAGCCATGTGCTGCTGGCTAAGAGTCGGAAGAAAGGAATAATAATAATAATAATAATTTATTACTTATACCCCACCCATCTGGCTGGGTTTCCCTAGCCACTCTGGGTGGCTTCCAACAAAATATTAAAATACAATAACCTATTAAACATTAAAAGCTTCCCTAAACAGGGCTGCCTTCAGATGTCTTCTAAAAGCCTGGTAGTTGTTTTTTTCCTTTGACATCTGGTGGGAGGGTGTTCCACAGGGCGGGAGCCACCACTAAGAAGGCCCTCTGCCCGGTTCCCTTTAACTTGGCTTCTCGTAGCGAGGGAACTGCCAGAAGGCCCTCGGAGCTGGACCTCAGTGTCCAGGCAGAACGATGGGGGTGGAGACACTCCTTCAGGTCTACTAGGCCAAGGCTGTTTAGGGCTTTCAAGGTCAGCACCAACACTTTGAATTGTGTCCTGAAACGTACTGGGAGCCAATGTAGGTCTTGTAGGAATGTAGGAAGGTGGCAAAAGAACCAAAAAGAGCCAAAGAGGAAGATGGCTGAGTGACTAGCCCTTTTGTAGGGTCTGCTAGGGTGACACCCATCTACCTGGTCACACAGAGAGGGAGGATGCGCCAGAGCAGGTATGACAGGAAGTCCTCCCGGTCTGGAGCAACATTCCTCTGTGTGTCCACTTTAGGAAACAGGAAATGTTGTATTTGACTTGCTCAGTGACGATGCACCCCACAAGATCAGCCTCAGAGGGTCTCCTTGTGGGACCCCCCCCCCAACAATTTTTATTAATTTTTTTTCCAAATATCTTAAACACAATACAGCTTAACAATATTATTCTCCTTTCAGTCTATATCTTATCCAAATTAACTTCCCTCCACCCCTCTTCTGGCTTCTCTACATTGCTCTTACTTAAGCATGATTACTATATATACATTCTATAAATGTCCATAATTCCTTAACAAATTTTTGTATTATACTTTAGACATACATTCCTTATTATATTACAGCATTACATCTTGTGGTCTAAGCAAATGTTTACAATAAACGTTATGAGTTTTATTTCAGTCCTGTGAGTGTCTTTATTTTTGTACAGTTTTCTCTAAGTATACCATAAATTTGAATCATTCTTTTTGGAATTTCTCATCGTCCTGCTGTCGGAGTCTTCCAGTTAGCCTTGCTATTTCCGCATACTCCAATACTTTCTGTTGCCATTCTTCAATTGTTGGAATATCCTGTTGTTTCCATCTCTGTGCGAGGCGTAGTCTTCCAGTGTTGTGGCATACAGGAAGAATTTCTGATCTTCCTTTTTAATGTCCTCTCCAACCATTCCTAGCAAAAATGCCTCCGGTTTTTAAAAAAGGGGGTACCTAAATATATTTTTTTAACTCATTATACACACTATCCCAAAAAGTCTTCACCTTGTCACACAACCGCCACATGTGGAGAAAATTTCCCTCTTTTACAGTGCATTTCCAACAGTTCTTATTTTTCATTTTGCACATCTTTGCTAGTTTGGTGGGTGTTAAGTAGGATCAGTAGCTAACACAGGGCCTTTTCTGTGGTAGCCCCAGATTGGCGAGACTCGCTCCCCTATGGCTCCATTGGTCCTGCCCTGAAAAAGCCCTTGAAACTTCATTTATTTTGAGTTGTTTTTAATGCAGATGCTGGGCCCCGTTTGTGATTTTTAAAAATGGATGCCACAAACCATTTTCCCTTATTTTCTAATACTTCTGTGTAAGCGGGTGGCTGTCCAACGTAGCTGCTGCTCTAAATGACTGCGTTGTGGTTTGAAATAAGATACCGATGTTTGTTTCTGCAAGCTGCTTTGGAGGGTGACTTTTTTCTAAATTGGAAAGGGGGGGAAACCACACACCAGTGCCGTAGGATGAGACAAAAGTTTTAATTTCCCTTAAAATGAATAAAGAATAAACCCCGAGTAATTTCCCAATTAGAAAAACAACAACATGGAACAGATAAAGAACACATGACAGGAGGTTGGGGGGGGGCGATCGTTTCCCTTTGCATATTTTAATGGCTTCAAAAGTAATTTTAATTTAGGCGTGTATATGAAAGCAAGCTTTCCATGTGGACCTCTTGATATGCAAATGACTGTTCAGCCGGGGCACATGAAAGAGTGTTTCTAATATGACATTTTTAAAAGTCTTCATCTCTCTCTCTCTCTCTCTCTCTCTCTCTCCCCCCTCTCCTCTTTTATTTTAAATAGTTTTTCTCAGAAAATAATGGGAGGCAAGTGCTCAGGGCTGCTCCCCTCTGCTGCTTGTCCAGCCCTTGCGGTCTTTGTTTGTCTGTCATGGTGGAAGGGGGGGGAGGCTTGCCAAGTTTGTGTGTGCAAAGAATAATAATAATAATAATAATAATTATTATTATTATTATTATTATTATTATTATTATTATTATTATTTATACCCCACCCTCCCTGGCCAGAGCTAGGCTCAGGGCGGCTAACATGAGTAAAATTACAGTAAAAACATAATAGGGAAAAAACCCAATTTAAAATGCAGGTTAAAATGCAATTTAAAATGCAGCCTCATTTTAAAAGTAGCTGATAAACCAAGACCATAAGGGGAGGGAAACATAAGGGTCAGACTGAGTCCAAACCAAAGGCCAGGCGGAACAGCTCTGTTTTGCAGGCCCTGAGGAAATATGTCAAGTCCCGCAGGGCCCTAGTCTCTTGGGACCAGTGGCGTAGCGTGGGGGGTGCAGGGGGGGCCGGCCGCACCGGGCGCAACATCTGGGGGTTAGGGGGCACAAATCCACAGGTTAGGGGGCGCAAATCCACGGGTTAGGGGGCGCAAATTACTTGCCTTGCCCCGGGTGCTGACAACCCACGCTACGCCACTGCTTGGGACAGAGTGTTCCACCAAGTCGGTGCCAGTACTGAAAAGGCCCTGGCCCTAGTTGAGACCAGTCTAACCACCTTGCGACTTGGGACCTCCAAAGTGTTGCCATTTGTGGACCTAAAGTGGGGCATACCAGGAGAGGCGGTCCCGTAGGTACGTGGCTCCTAGGCCGCATAGGGCTTTAAAGGTCAAAACCAGCACCTTAAACCTGACCCTACTTTTTGCATCCGGTTCTCAGCAGACCAACCTTTTCCATTCTGGCAGGGCCCCCCCAGATTCAGCAGCTGGGCGGGAAATGGAAGTTCAACAGGGAGAACTTTCTGCAGCAGTGGGAGTAAAACCCACACCTAGAGAATATCTGCCTGCCTCCCTCCCTATCATATTTACATCCTGTCTATCTGTCTGTTTATCACATTTAAATAATAATATTGGGGGGGGCGTTATAGTTTCTGTTTGTTACTATGGTATACATCTGTGTGTGTTTTTATATCGCAAATTGCAAAATAAGGTTAAGAAAAAAGCCCTGACCCAGTACTCCACCAGGAGCCAGTGCAGCTGGTAAAGCACTGGATGAATGTGATCTCGCGGCAAGGACCCCATAAGGAGTCTCGCCGCGGCATTTGGCAGCGTCTATCACTTGAGGCAAAACCAGAGCTTGGCACCTGAGCGGCCCTGCAGAAAACACCAAGGATGGATACAGAAAGGAAGGAGATTCATAAGGACATAAGGAGAGCCTGCCAAATCAGCCCAGTGGCCTGTCTAGCCCAGCATCCTGTTGTTGTTAAGTTGTGGGTGAACATATCAGACGACACAGTGATTCTTCAAACAGCTCTTCTTTATTCAGAGGCCACAAGAGAACTGAACTGAAGGCCTCAGTCAGCCTGCTTATATAGAGCTCCAGTACATTACTGTAGCAACTTTCTAAAACTATCCAATCATAGAATCCTAGAGTTGGAAGAGACCACAAGGGCCATCGAGTCCAACCCCCTGCCAAGCAGGAAACACCATCAGAGCACTCCTAACATATGGTTGTCAAGCCTCTGCTTAAAGACCTCCAAAGTAGGAGACTCCACCACACTCCTTGGCAGCAAATTCCACTGTCAAACAGCTCTTACTGTCAGGAAGTTCTTCCTAATGTTTAGGTGGAATCTTCTTTCTTGTAGTTTGGATCCATTGCTCCGTGTCCGCTTCTCTGGAGCAGCAGAAAACAACCTTTCTCCCTCCTCTATGTGACATCCTTTTATATATTTGAACATGGCTATCATATCACCCCTTAACCTCCTCTTCTCCAGGCTAAACATGCCCAGCTCCCTTAGCCGTTCCTCATAAGGCATCGTTTCCAGGCCTTTGACCATTTTGGTTGCCCTCCTCTGGACACGTTCCAGTTTGTCAGTGTCCTTCTTGAACTGTGGTGCCCAGAACTGGACACAGTACTCCAGGTGAGGTCTGACCAGAGCAGAATACAGTGGCACTGTTACTTCCCTTGATCTAGATGCTATACTCCTATTGATGCAGCCCAGAATTGCATTGGCTTTTTTAGCTGCCGCGTCACACTGTTGGCTCATGTCAAGTTTGCCAACTGAACGTCACTTTCGATCCTTCATTTGCATAACTATCTACAGTATCCATCCAATCACTGAATGTCACTTTCGATCCTTCATTTGCATAACTATCTACAGTATCCCCCTGCTGGCCCAGGGTGAGAACTTCAGGACATAACAGTTCTCACAGTGGGCAGCCATGTTGGGAAACCCGTAAACAGGATTCGAACACAAGACCAGCACTTTCCGGTCTTGCGGCTTCCAGGAACTGGTTTTCAGAAGCCTTGTGGCCTCCAACCATAAAAGCACAGCATAACCATTACAGCTAGTAGCCACTGACAGCCTTTTCTTGCAGGAATTTGTCCAATCCTCTTTTGAAGCCATTCAAATTGACAGGCATCACTTCCTCCTGGGGGAGGGAGTTCCATAGGTTAACTCAGGGGTCAGCAAACTTTTTCAGCAGGGGGCCGGTCCACTGTCCCTCAGACCTTGGGGGGGGGGGCGGACTATATTTTGAAAAAGAAAGAAAACGAATTCCTATGCCCCACAAACAACCCAGAGATGCATTTTAAATAAAAGGACACATTCTACTCATGTCAAAACCACGCTGACACCCGGACCATCCACAGATGGGATTTAGGTGGCAATTGGGCCAGATCCGGTCCCTGGGCGTTAGTTTGCCTACCCTTGGGTTAACTATTCCACAAGTGTGCAGAAAAGATTCTGAACTGATCCACATGATCGTGAGCCAATGGCAGCATAGTGGTTACCGTTTATTTTTTCCCTTATATTTTCTTGCACCCTGGCTTTTATTTTTTAAGGGAAATATATATTTTTAATACATAAATAACACTGAATCTGGAAGCCCCCTAGTGACTGCAATCAGCAGAATTAAGCCTGTCTTAAAGACTGCGTCTTATATTTACTTCTGAGCGGGCATGTAGTGGGTTGCTCTATAAATCTCTACCAAGATCAATGGGGCTGAAAAGTCCTCAATAGTCCTTAATAGGCTTGTGCCCTAAAATAAACAGATAGGTGCATAATGGGAATGAAATCGCCAGGGCCCTTGGTATTGCTTTTTCTTTCTTTTTTTGAGCTGCAGCTTTTAAACTTTTGTTCAGCCCCGTTTGTGATTTGAATTTTAATCGTTCCTTGGCTCGAAGCTGACCTCATCCAAAGCTTACCTTAATTAGCTGGCAAAAGGGCTGGACTTCTTTTTGCAAAAGAATCTCTGCCGTTCCTGGAGCAACTTCGTTCTTTTAGAGCGTGCTGGTAATTAACAGAAGCAAGATAGTGTGGGATTGGGGGGGCGGGGCAGAGGGAGAAAGATACAGTGGTACCTCAGGTTACATACGCTTTAGGTTACAGACTCTGCTAACCCAGAAATAGTACCTCGGGTTAAGAACTTTGCTTCAGGATGAGAACAGAAATCGTGCTCCGGTGGCGCGGCAGCAGCGGGAGGCCCCATTAGCTAAAGTCGTGCTTCAGGTTAAGAACAGTTTCAGGTTAAGAACGGACCTCCGGAACGAATTAAGTTCTTAACCCGAGGTACCACTGTATTGTTACCTGCCACCCCAATCTCTGCACAGTGAAGAAACCCCAGGGGTTGCACGCACTCACCCTGGGTTTCGCTTGTACTTGAGGGACAATTCCAAGAGATTCCACACGAAAAATGCTTTTGTCCCTGTGGAGATGGTAGTACCGAATCGGTGGCACATGTCCTTCTGGCCTGCACTCTTTACAAAGACCTGAGGAATGAGATTATCACCCCTCTTTCATTGTCCATTCCCGGTTGCCCAGCTACTGCCACCGTGTCCTTTCTCTTGGCAGATCAAGATGAGCAGGTGACAGCAAAGGTTGCAAGGTTTTTAGCTGGGGCAATTAGAATAAGACCCAATATTTGACTATTGATTCAAAAACCCCAAATATATTTTACATAATTGACTTTTTGTTTTTTATTCTTTGTACATCGTATTGTTGTATTATCGCTATGGCCGATGGCTGACGCAAATGAAGATTCATTCATTCATTCATTTCGGTTTACTTGGAACATCGGTCAGCGGAGACTGCGGTGTCTTCAGGATATATGGTTTTATTTACACATCCATACAACCTCAGCAAAGGGACATGGGTGGCGCTGTGGGTTAAACCACAGAGCCTAGGACTTGCCAATCAGGTGGTCGCGGTTCGAATCCCTGTGACGGGGTGAGCTCCCGTTGCTCAGTCCCAGCTCCTGCCCACCTAGCAGTTCAAAAGCACGTCAAAGTGCAAGTAGATAAATAGGTACCCCTCCGGTGGGAAGGTAAACGGCGTTTCCGTGTGCTGCTGTGGTTCACCGTAAGTGGTTTAGTCATGATGGCCACATGACCCGGAAGCTGTACGCTGGCTCCCTCGGCCAGTAAAGCGAGATGAGCACCGCAACCCCAGAGTCGGCCACGACTGGACCTAATGGTCAGGGGTCCCTTTACCTTTACCTTACAACCTGAGCATACGATGGAGGGGCTTGCAGTATTGACACTCTGACAGATCTGGCTTCTCCATTTGTCTCAGTTTTGGATCCAGCGCAGAACAAGCAGGTATCTGTGTATCCCGCTTCCAGGCTGCTTTCACACCAGCTATTATTCTCTTACGCTTAGCCTTGAGGGTCCCATCGTTCAATTGCAGCTCTTGCAACCTGGATCATTCTTTGGGGTTGCTGGTGAGGACACTCACGTGGCCAGTTAAGGTCCTACAAAGAATCTTGTTCGACATGTTCAGCAATAGGTTCCTCTGTTAGATTCTAATCCTCACTGGGTACAGCTCAAGAACTGGAAGGTGCTCAGGGCACCATCTAGACTACCCCCCCCCAATAAAATACTTCACTTAATTTCCCCCAGCAATGAACCACGCTCATCAGCTAATGATCAGAGTTAAATCCTTTTGCGTTGGTGGGATGCAGGCAACCCAAGGGGTGGGGACTATGTAATCCGTCTTTGCTCCTTGCACAAAAGGAATATAAACGTAATAACTGATAATTAATGTATAAATATGGCGAGGAGATGCAGTGGGGGGGGGGAGAAGGTGGGCGTTCAAACGCTGGCTTGAAAAAGATCCAGCCAAAGGTTTGGCCGCTGAAAACATTCTCATTTTCTTCATTTAAAGGTCATCCTGATCTCTTGGATATTTAACGCCAGCAGGAGTGACTTGAAGCTAACAGTGTTTATTTTCCAGGATGGATATTGAGTCAACAGAAATGAATGCTGCAGTTTCTTGCCTGTCTTCCCCAACCCCGGTCTAATTTATTCCCTGCCTTCCACAAAAGCATCATGTTCATTAACTTGTTTCAAAATCATGCCAGCTCTTACTGTAGAAAAAAAACAACAACCTACAATCTCGTCATCTACAAAAAGGGGCCCTTTCGTTGCCTGAATCCCCATGTTAATACCTTTGATGTTCAATTACTCCTAATTAAGATTGCAAGGAGTTCAACGAGGACATCAAATGAGAACTGAGGTAGTGGCGGAGGGAGGGAGAAGAGGCCCTTGCTTTTCAGCTTTCTTCCATATTTCAACCGCTTTGGGCAAGTTTTCCTTCAGACTGAACAACAGTTTTGTTTTTAAGGGGGTTGGATTCAGATGGAGTTATCCTGCTCCAAGATGCTCAACACAGCCAACGTCTCGATGGCTTACGTTTAGCCATTTCCTCTGTCCAAATCCACCCCAGACATTTCAAGCAACTGTAGCTTCCCCTCCTAAATAATAAGAATTTATTATTTATACCCCGCCCATCTGGCTGGGTTTCCCCAGCCGCTCTGGGTGGCTAAAGCATCCTGGGAACTGTAGTTTGCTGCGATTCCTGCATTGCAGGAGGTTGGACTAGATGCCTCTGGGGTTCCCTTGGACCCTACAATTCTACGATTCTATAAAGTTAGTAGACCACTATTCCCCTTGCAGAGTGACTGTTCTTTGAATTCCCTGGGGAAAGGGATTGGCTGTTAAACCCTCCCTCCCCCCAAAATATTCCCTAGCGCTGACCCTGGGTCTGAAGGGTAGCCCCGTTTAACATGAGTAGGGAACTATTTTCATCCTAAGGGGCACATTTCCTTCTGAGCAACTCTGCAGGGCCAGAAGGGAAAGCAGGCGGAGCAATGAAAACTACTGTAGTTTTCGCTCTAAAAGACGCACCTGACCATAAGATGCACTTAGTTTTAGAGGAGAACAAGAAAAAAAAGTATTCTCTCCCTCTCTGTTCAGCGCCTCTCCAGCAAAGCGGGAGGAGAAAGAGCCCCTTCCATTTCTCCTCCTGCTTCGCTGAAGGGGCACTGCGCAACTCTCCCTCTCTGCGCAGCGCCCCTTCAGTGAAACGGCAGGAGAAACGGAGCGGACGCAACGCAAAGCCTCCTGAGCTGTGTTCAGGAGGCTTCAGGCAGCTATCCCTGAAGCCGGGAGAGCAAGAGGGATCGGTGCGCAACGATCCCTCTTGCTCTCCTGGCATCAGCAAAAGCTGCGCAGCCTGCATTTGTTCCATAAGACGCACACACAGTTCCCCTTACTTTTTAGGAGGGGAAAAGTGCGTCTTATAGAGCGAAAAATACGGTAATATTACTTTTATACTATAGGAGGCTATTCTCCTCCCCTCTGTGTATTCTCCCCCAGACAAGCAAGAGGCATTATCAGTTAGGACCATAGAACCGTAAAGCTGGAAGAGACCAGGAGAACCATGTAGGTCCAACCTGCTGCAAGGCAGAAAACTTTGACCCAACGTGGGGCTCAAACCCAAGACTCTGAGATCAAGAGTCTCACACTGTATGTCCAAGGATATTTCTCAGCAGTGGGGTAGCATGCGCAGGGCTACAGGGATGGTTGCGCTGCATGCAAAATTCTTAGGGGTGCAAAACTTCAAAAGAGATAGCAATGATAAATAAAAAAGAGCACACCCTCTCCCTCACGGAAAATCTCCCAGTGTTTGTGTGGGAAGACTGCAGAGTGGATTTGGGCGACAACCGGTTGCTAGGGCGCACTCTGCACAGGCTTTTTAGAAACACACCCACTCCCAACCAATGCCACGCCCCACTCTCTGTTGTGCTTGGTGCCCATGGGTGCCCGCGCCACGCTGTGCCGGTTTAGCGTAGCGTGCAGGGAATCACTGAGTGGGCGGATCGGTTCAGGGGCAGCTTGTGGGCTGGTTAAACGGCCTTCATGAGCCGCTTCTGGCCCATGGGCCTTAGGTTGCCGACCCCTATTCCAGCCTATCAGCGAGCAGTGCCAAGGATAATTGCTTTGCCCTGGATGCTGGCAACCCATGCTTTGCCACTGCTTTCCAGGTAGACAAGACACCCGAGAGGCAAAGCCTGTGGGGCCTCTGGCCTGGGAAGTGCTCCAAGGGTCACATGGAGAGGTCAGAAGAGGGAGCTCACAGCCCCCAGGCCTTGACCACACCCTGCATCTGCTGCTCACACAAGCATTGCCTTCCTCCCTGATCTTGGCAAACATCCTTCTGCAGAATAGCGCCACCGACTCGCTACCTGTCTTTCCATGGCTGCTGTATGAGCAACAAGGTTTTCCTCCCAATAATCTGTGGTGCAGTCATGACTTCGCATGATGTCTATAGCTGCATTCTGCCCCCCCCCCCAAAAAAAACCAGGAGAGGTTTACCATCTAGTGGCACAACGAGAAACTGCTAGATGCTGGGAGGTACAAAAGCACACTACTAAATGTTGCTAGATTTGAAGCATTCCCCACCCCCCATTAATCAAGCCTATCTATCTATATCTATCTATCTATCTATCTATCTATCTATCTATCTATCTATCTATATTAAAAGGTCATTACAAAGCATTGTCTCATATTAGTTTCTGCTTAAGTATTGCTGGGTGGGATAAAGACCTGGGCAGCAAAATGCCCTGGGTGCTCGCTCGGTTTTACAAAGAGCATTCTTTCTTGCCTGAACTGAGCCTGGAATGCAGTTTGGGAGGGAAGCGAGCCCCCGTTGGAGGGAGAAACCCATGGGCATGTTTTCCCTCCCCCCCTTGAGGCAAACTCATTTTCCCTTCCTTGAGAGTGCCATCGTATTGGGTTTCACGATTCTTTCGTTGCCTGGAAGAGAACGCCACAAAAAAGGGAGAGTGAGTAATAATTTAATCGAAAAAGAAAAAAGAAAGCTGGCTGACAATCTAAGGAAAACAAGAGGTTCACACCCTAAGGGTTTGCACGCACACACCCACACACACACACACATTGCTGCTCATCAAAAACAAACTGGAAGGTTAAGAACCAAAAAAGGCACATTACAGCTCTGTAAAAGAGGGCAGCAGTTTTGCCCAGCTTTGGTCACTTCCTCGCGAGTCCCTGCAGTTCCACGAAAACCTGCCCCTCCTCCTGACGCAGGAACTGCTGTTCCAGCGGCTGGGAGGTGGGAGATTACATAAAGAATTGGAGGTTGAGAGGTCTGGGATGAAAACTGAGACACAGGTGCATGAGCTGTAGCTCAGGTGTGCTGCCACAAATGGAGGTTTGGGGTCCTTGACTGGAGTCACAACTACATGAGGGATCACAGGGCCAACCCTGGAAACGGAAACAAGCACTCCCTTCTCCAGTGCTGCATGGTAGAAGTTGCCCCATGTTTCGGTACCCCATGCTATCCATCTCCCAAGCCCCACTATGGGCTGCAGAGTGAGGCCACATTCACACCATGCATTTAAAACGCTACAATACCACTCAGAACAGGCATGGCTTCCCTCAAAGCATTCTGGGAGCTGTGGTTTAAGGTCCTAGGAGACCACCCCCTCCCCTCGCAGACCTGCAATTCTCAGAGTGGTGCAACCATTGGGGAATTGTACCTCTGTAAGGGGGTTTCCTAACAACTCTCAGCACCCTTAACAAACTATAGCTCCCTGGATTCTGTTGGGGGAAGCCATGACTGACTGAAGTGGTACCACAGTGCAGGGTGTGAAGGCAGATGGAGAGTACCAGGAACAGGGCGGCGGATTTCGACAGCGGCTCTGCATGTCACTTCGCCTTGGAGGAACTCGGGGAAAGTTCAAATATTGGCCAGCTGAAGGTGGCGCGGGAGAGGGAGAAGTCATGAGAGCAGGGCTGACAGATTGTGAAGGGAGCTCCAGCTGAAGGAAGATGCAAGGCTTTGCAAGGATTGAAGCAAGATGAGCAGATGGACGTGAAGGGCCAAAGGATGAAGATGCTTTCTGAGTTAACTGGCCAACACCTCTGAAACTGGAACACACTGACCCTACTTTCGGACAAAGACAGAACAGAAGGGAGAAGATTCCCCTGCTCCCAAAGAATGCCCAGCCTGCATTGGTCACTCTCTCAATTTCACGTCCCCAAAGAGAGGAAGAAGCGATAGCAGAGGCACACCATCCCCTCTGCGGAAGAGAACACAACAGTCCCACAAGCAAGGCAGCATTTAGAAGGAGTTTTTAATTAACAAAATGGTCCAGGGAAAAAGGAGGAGAGAAGGAGGTGGGGAAGAAAGGAGGGAATAAACTGTGAAGCTGGACAGGAGGGGGGAGGTTGTGTGATGGGAAGAACCCAAGAAAAGAAAAATAGAGAGAGATCGCTGCATGTTTCTAGGAGTTGCAACCGAAAGCCCATGCGCAAGAAACTACCTGGAACCTTTGTCCGGGTAGAATAAGCCAATGTCCTTCAAATCCTTGGGCACCCAGATGTGGAGGGACTAGAAGCCCCATCATCCATGACCATCGGGTCAAGCTGGCTGTGGACAATGGAAGTGGTAGTCCATCCACATCTGGGGATGGTAAGGCTGAAGAGCACTGGAAGAAGTCAAAGCACCCAGAAGCAAACTTTGCTGCTCCTCCCTTCACGGATGCCAAGTGTTATTTATGTACATGTATTTGTCTTCTAAAAAAAAGAGAGAGAGAGAGATAACCCCAGAACTCGGCAAACTTCTTCGTTATGAAGTGATCTGCTTGCTTGGCACAAGGCAGCATGCAAAGCTAGGAGGTGCCGAAGGATGCACAGAGAGAGCAGGTTTTGGCAACAGGAACAACGACGAAAAATATATATGCATATATCCTCACAGCTAAAAGGTAAAGCAGGATTTAAAAGCCACTGAAGTGAAACCATATATTTCCCCCCCACCCCACCCCCACCTCCATGGCATCAAATCAGCATTACGACTACAATGGTTTGTGTGTGTGTTTGTTTTAAAATGACTTCAGAGTCTTCCGCCGTCCTCCCTCTTGCTCTCAGCCCAGGTCAAGGTTCGTAGCAGCACAGACACAATAATCCTCCAGAGGGGTCAGGCCTGCGTCCTCGGCTTCAGGAGTGGAGTTCACAGGTCAAAGTTCAGTCCGTCCGAAGGATCATCGGGGGGTGCTCGCTGTCTTCGTCCAGCCGCAGGGTGCTGGCGTCCTCTTCCAGGCAAGCGCCACCAACCGCACCCAAGTCCTCGGTATAGGCTGGAAGACGAATGAAAAGTGCAAGGTTTTGGAAGCCACACACAGACAGGGAGAGCCTACAGTAACCAGGCGGGCAGTAGGTTGGCAAAGGTTACACTAGGGAATTACACACCGCATTTTCACAGCATCAACCCAAAGACAGATACTTCAAGATCTCTTGGCATGCAGGAGGGGGAAAGGGAAGTCAAAGGCTTTGTAAAAATGTCTGCAAACATAAACTCAGTGGAACAATACCTGGGATTCATTCACCCTTTTCAAATGCAATCTTTCACATGGGCATGGCAGATATCTAAGTGTTGTTTTAGGTCTACATTTTTCTGATTCAGTCATATTTATACATGATTGATTATCCTCAAATATGGTTACAATTTCTGGAAAAATTTGATGTAGATCACTGAAAAGTTGTCTGAACCATTCAACCTCATTACAGGCTAGAGATAGGCGAATATATTCTGCCTCAGCTACCAAACTTTGTTTTCTGGAGTACCACTCAATGAAAGTTTATTTATACATAAATACAGACGCAGATGTGGACTTTCTATCTGTAAGCACGCTTGCTCAGAGGGAAACTCAATTTAATTCCTAGCAAATATGCCTAGGATGGCAGCCTCAAGTGCTAATCTCAAGAGACCCAGGTAATCAAAAAGGCTTGACTGTCCACGGTGACACCCAGGCAGTTTGGCCACAGTAGGTGCCCCTTACTGGCTAGGGGCGGGTATGGCCAAGACGGAGACTGAAGGCAGAACACAGGATGGGGCAGAGGTGGCTTCAGGGGTCAATAGCCTCTTCTCCTCGCCACCCAGAGACCCAAAGGGACTGAAGTACCCTTGGTGCAGCGCAACCCCAAGTTCCTGACAAGCCTTGCGGGGTGGCAGCTTCCCGAGAAAGCAGCACTTTGAAGTGCAAGTGGGGGGGAATGAGTGCTTTTTAAAATGGTCAATTGGCTTGGGTATTCCTGTGCCCCATTTCATTTCAATACATTTATTACCATAACAATACAAGGAAGAAAGGGAGAAAGAGAGAGAGAGAGAGGAACCAACGAAGGAAGCTGCCTTATACTAAGTCAGACGGTTGGTCCATCTAGCCCAGTGTAGTCCACACAGACTGGCAGCTGCTCTCCGAGGTTCCAGGCAGGGGGACTTTCCCAGCCCAACCTGGAGATGTTGCCAGGGATTGAACCTGGGATCCTCCTACCACTAAATTACAGCCCATCCCCCAAAGACTGGATTACCATTTCTACATAACATTCAAGCTTTGTCAACACTTTATTCATAATAAAGGGGGATGCGATGTCTGACTTCTTGCCTCTGACAAGGAGTGGAGTAACGAAAGGACCAGGCCGAGTGGCTCATGCAGCCTTCTTGACCAGGGTGGTCTTCCTCTCCCAAGGGGCGAGGAAGGCAAGTCATGCCCTATGGGGAAGACCATGTGGAACTTGCCTCTGTGGGCACCCCCCTTGCAGGCTCCTCACTCAGCCACCCTGGTCCCATCCTTACCGTGCCTTGTAGGCGAAGAAGGCACGTAAGTACCTTTAGTCACAGCAGTGCTGTACGTCTGTGCTACTAGCGGCCGGTCGTGCGATGCAGATTCTAGGATTTCATTGCCTGGCTCCATGCTGCCATCCAGCCTATGGGAAGAACCAGAGAGCGAACGGTGACCAATGCAATCCTTAGAAAGAAAGACTGTGTTCGCTTTATGGTTTCATACACGCATAATAATAATAGTAAATTTTTATTTGTATCTGCCCTCCCCAGCCGGAGCCAGGCTCAGAGCGGCTCACATCTGCAATATGCATAAAAACAAGCAATCAATCGATTCAAATGCAACCCAAAATTAATTCAAAGAAATTAAAATTAAAGTTAAAACTGGACAAATGACAATCCTCAGGTTAAAATTGAAAGCGGTTAATACTCGCCAGGTATTAACAACCTGTACAACCTGAGCCTAAGATGGAGGGGCTCACCGCACTAACGCCCCAACAGATCTGTCTCCTTCATCAGTCGCAGCTTTGGATCCAGCACAGAGAAAGTGGCTCTCTGTGTGTCCAGCTTCCAGCCTGCTTCTGGCTCAGCTCATACACACTACTCTGGCTATGACTCTCCTACCTAGCAGCTAAAGGAGGGCAGGTGAAAAGCCCACCCATTTGCTCGATGGCACGTTCTTTGGTTATGTGGCTATGCAAGTTATGTTTAACGGGTCACCCAAAGCCATTGCTTTGAACAGGCATGTCCAAAGTCTGTTTCGAGGGCCTAAAGTCTGTCCCTTTGGTCAGCCCTCACTGCCCTTCACTTCATCAAATCTGGCCCTCTTTGAAAAAAGTTTGGACACCACTGGCTTAGAAAAAGGGACTGGTTTGGCAACCTTGCTCTCATGCCTTCTACCGCCACAGATATAGGATCCCCAAAACTGGAAAGGACTCAGGGCATCATCCAGGCTGACCCCTCCCAACTCAGGACAGTATATTTTGCTCAGCCTTGTGCTAACTTTTTAAAATTGTTGTAGGGCATTGGGCCTACTGTTCTGCGTTACGGTTTTACATATGCTGTACACTGCCCTGACACCTTTCTTTGATGAAGGGTGGTGTAAAAATATGTGACAGAATTAAAACAACTATGGTAGCAAACTGTGCATTAGAACTAACTATGGCTACCACAGCCACCTACAGTGGTGCCCCGCAGGACGAATGCCTCGCAAGACGGAAAACTCGCTAGACGAAAGAGTTTTCCGTTTTGGAGGTGCTTCGCAAAACGAATTTCCTATGGGCTTGCTTCGCAAGACGACAACGTCTTGCGAGTTCCTGCTGTTTTTTTTCCCTTCCCCCCTTTTCTAAGCCGGTAAGCCGCTTATCAGCTGATCCGATCAGCAGATAAGCCGCTAAAAGCCGCTAAAAGCCGCTAATAGCGCTAATCCATCAATGGGCTTGCTTCGCAAGACGAATAAACCGCTAGACGAAGAGAATCACAGAACGGATTCTTTTCGTCTTGCGAGGCACCACTGTATATGAAGGCAATGCTTCACCCTAGCTCTGAAACGGAACATCTCAAAACAAAAGAATGGGAGCATCTCACAAGGAGAAAGCAGGACAGGAGACTTACTTGTGCTGTTTCATCAGGGTGCATTCACCTCCCTCCTGGGGGTCCAGGTTGTACATGTACAGGTACCCATCTGCAGCTCCTACCAGCAGCCGAGGGATCTTCTGGATTCTGCAAGTAAATCCTAGTCAAGTTTAAAAATCTTACTATGTAAGATTTAACTATGTGTGTGGTTTTTAAAGTTGCTGCTTTCCTCCCAGCAGCTAAGTTCACATTACAAAGATCAGTGTAAGTCCAGCTGCACCGAATGGGAGTTACTTCAGAGTAAACATGCACAGGGGGACGCGGGTGGCACTGTGGGTTAAACCACAGAGCCTAGGGTTTGCCGATCAGAAGGTCGGCGGTTCGAATCCCTGCAACGGGATGAGCTCCCGTTACTCGGTCCCTGCTCCTGCCAACCTGGCAGTTCGAAAGCACGTCAAAGTGCAAGTAGATAAATAGGTACCACTCTAGCGGGAAGGTAAACGGCGTTTCCGTGTGCTGCTCTGGTTCGCCAGAAGCAGCTTAGTCATGCTGGCCACATGACCCGGAAGCTGTACGCCGGCTCCCTCGGCCAATAAAGCGAGGTGAGCGTCGCAACCCCAGAGTCGTCCGTGACTGGACCTAATGGTCAAGGGTCCATTTACCCTTTACCTTTTTAAACATGCACAGGACTTTGCTGTCAGCTGATCAATCAAGCCTCACAGGCCTCACTATTGTGCACAAAGGAACCTGGGTTTTGTGCATTATTCAAATGCAGTATGATTATTAAAAACAAACCAACCCAGATAGGTTCAGAAGGTCACGTTGCCACCCTTTTCCACCTCTACCTTTAGGGTGCTTGTGAAAGATGTGGGGAGAAGTCCCCTCCCCACCCAACGCTCCCGTACTTACGTGGCCAATGCACAGATGTTTTTGTGCCCACAGAAAGGGAGGCGGACGGTGGCAAAAGCTCGGCCTTGGTTGAACATTTCTGTCACCTGGGCAGGCAGGTAGTTTGTGGAGACCATCAGGACTTTCCCAAAGTAACCCGTCCAAGTCGTGGGCTCTTCCTGAGGTCTGGAAGCAAGGAAGTAGAGTGGAAATTACACTTGCACCACTTAATATATCACAAGAACAATTCTGCCATATTTGAGTATGTCTTGGCTTACAGCCACAGGCAGAAGCATAACTTCCTCTAAGTTTAAGCTGCTCTTTCAAGACATTAGCACAAGTCTTCCATTGCATTTGGGAAATAGACTGGCCTCTACAGAAAAGATGGGACTCTCCCCGTTCTGCCTCTGGAGATGCAGATGGATCTAGCTTTACTTTATTTCCAAAGACAGATTTATTTATTTATTTTTAAAACCTTTTCTTTCATGTTCTCTCTTCACTATATGGTTTACTAGAGCACTGCTTGCATTGGGTTTTTGCTTCGAAACAATGTGGCCTTAAAAATTATCCTATATTTACGTCAACAAGCAGCACAAATTTTAAAGAAACAGTATCATTGGTTGTTGTGTGTGCACACTGCCTTAACAGCCCAGTTCCACCCTGATTCTACACCAAGGCAAATATTTATCAAAAGTGATTATTATACAGTGGTGCCTCGCAAGACGAAATTAATTCGTTCCGCAAGTTCTTTCTTCTTGCGAGTTTTTCGTCTTGCGAAGCACGGTTTCCCATAGGAATGCATTGAAAATCAATTAATGCGTTCCTAGGGAAACCGCTTGCCAGGCTGGCGGTGCGGAGAAGGGCTTTTCTCCGCACCGCAAGCCTTCAGGACAGGTACGGGAACAGAGGGGAAGGCGCGCAGCGCTTCTCCTCTGTTCCCGGGGCTTGCGTGGGAGGAGGGTTTTTCCTCCCCACCGCCAACATTCAGAACAGCATTCTGAATGTTGGCGGTGGGAAGGAAAACCCTCCTCCCACCCCAAGTCTTCAGGACAGCCATCCGATGCCGGGCTGCGGGAGGAGGCGTTCCCCCCCCCGCCCGGCATTGGAGCTTCGTTCCGATGTCCGTTGGAGGGAGGAGACGTTCCCCCCCCCCGCCGGACATCGGAGCTTCGTTCCGATGTCCGTTGGAGGGAGGAGACGTCCCCCCCCCCCGCCGGACATCGGAGCTTCGTTCCGATGTCCGTTGGAGGGAGGAGACGTTTCCCCCCCCCCGCCGGACATCGGAGCTTCGTTCCGATGTCCGTTGGAGGGAGGAGACGTCCCCCCCCCCGCCGGACATCGGAGCTTCGTTCCGATGTCCGTTGGAGGGAGGAGACGTTCCCCCCCCCCGCCGGACATCGGAGCTTCGTTCCGATGTCCGTTGGAGGGAGGAGACGTCCCCCCCCCCGCCGGACATCGGAGCTTCGTTCCGATGTCCGTTGGAGGGAGGAGACGTTCCCCCCCCCCGCCGGACATCGGAGCTTCGTTCCGATGTCCGTTGGAGGGAGGAGACGTTCCCCCCCCCGCCGGACATCGGAGCTTCGTTCCGATGTCCGGCGGCGGGAGGAGACGTTCCCCCCCCGCCGGACATCGGAGCTTCGTTCCGATGTCCGGCGGCGGGAGGAGGTCCGAGGACAGTGGGGAAGACGCGCTGCGCTTCCCCGCTGTCCCGGAGATTTCCCTATGGGCTGTCGTCTTGCGAAGCAAGCCCATAGGGAAATTCGTTTTGCGAAGCGCCTCCAAAACGGAAAACCCTTTCGTCTAGCGGGTTTTCCGTCTTGCGAGGCGTTCGTCTTGCGGGGTACCACTGTATCCTGCTTTCCTAACAAATATAGAGCTCTGCAAATGCTCACAACAGCTAGTAATGATTCTGAACAAGGAAGAAAAGCTCATCTATCCAGGACAATATATAAGCAAAAAGCAAGTAACCCTAGAGTCAGCACGTCAAAAGTTTGGGAATTTTTTTAGCTTTAAACTGGCTCCTAAAAAGCTACCACTATTATGACCTACCTACCACTCAGTCATGCTCAGAACAGACCCACTGAAATCAATGAATGTGACAAACCTAAGACAACTGATTTAAATGGGTCTACTCTTGGTATGGATTAGTTCAGGGGTGCCCAAACTTTTTTCAAAGAGGGCCAGATTTGATGAAGTGAACATGCGTGAGGGCAACCAAAGTTGCTGAGCTATTTTTACAATTTCCCCACAAAGTTGTTCAGCTTTTTTTAGGATTGAAGTTGTTGAGCTTCAATCCTTGCCACGCGGGCCAGATTAAATTGACCGGCAGGCCGGATTAGGCCCCTGAAACGGACTTTGAACATGCCTAGATTAGTTGGACACAAGCCCTATTTAACCTAGGGGCCTGATGAATAGTGGCTGGGGAGAATATTCTGAAACAAGAGAGGAACACGGCAAATCTGCCCCTTCCAAGCCACACTGAAAGCCCTTAGCCTGAGAGATCAGAGGTGGTTTTCAGCCCACCCTGGATATAAGTGGGCAGCTATGGAAAGAAAGGTTTCCTTACTTCTCTTTCACAGTTTCTAATTTGAAAATGTGCACTGTCTCTGTGTTACTGGATGCAGACAGAAACATGCCGTCCATGCTGAAGGCCAAAGAGGAGATGCTCACACACCTGGAGGGAATAAGCAGAAAAGAAAACGGCCGGTCAGTTTCCACATCCCAACTGGAGGAAGAAGAGGTGGCAGCTAGACAGAGGCAACTGCTCCACATTCTACAGTGGCCTAGTTAGGGTCCCACCCATTTAACTGCTGGGGAATTCTGAGGCACCCGAAAACTTGCTCACTGCTTCCTGCTGCAAAACAAAGCTTTCGCCCTTCTGCAGATTTTGAATGAATTTATTAATACGGTCACAGACCAGTCACAACACACACAATATCGCAGATCATAAAAAAAAAACAGAGATACAGAGGACAATATGAATATAACAAGGATTTAAATATAAAAATTAAAATTAATTATTAGCGTGCTCCCTGTAGTTAACATTTAGGGGTTTGGTCATTATGGACTACCACTTGCTTCCTGCGATTAATTGCAGACACACAGAATTTGGCTACATTTAATGTAGTCTTGGGCTTCTTGTCCTCTAGCAGTAGCTTTAATCTATGGAGTTCCGATACTTTCCTGGACTTTTGCAAAACAGGTGTAATAAAAGTCAAACGTATATCCTCATAAAGACGGCAACGTAATAATAGTACGTGTAGAGCAGTTTCAACTTCCAACGAGCCACAAGGGCAGACCCGTGCTGTATATGGTTTACCCTCAAATCTGCCCTGAAGTAAGGCAGAAGGGAGAACGTTGAATCTGGCGAGAGTAAAAGACCGTCTGTATTTGGGTACCTGAAGACCTGACAGATAATTAGCTGGAGAGAAACCTCTCCCATGGTCCCTTATTGCTGGGTGTTTGATCATTTTGCCCATGTGGCATTGTAATTCTACGTCCCAGATATGCTGGCGGTATGAGCCAAAATGGCGACGGAGGTAGCAGACTAGCCAAAACCTCCCGTCTTCAATTAAGCTTTTAATTAGGTTTTAGCCATCTTCTGACCCTATGTTTATATTTTTAGTTGTCATTTTGTTTCCTTTGCTTTTAGCCTAATGGTTTATTGTTTTACTGTTTTCTTATCTACTGTTTTATGGCTCAACTTCTGCAGATTTTGGATTCCCCCCGCCATGAAGAAACACAGCTACCTATGACACAGGTTCAACTGCTGAGGAGGGGGGGGGGGGACCTCCTGCAAAGAGCAAGTTTCTGAGACTGAGCATTTTACTTCACCTCTTCACACCCCTTCGGAATTCAAAGAGTTTCTGTCCCTCTGGAATGGAAAATACCCGGATCACCGTCCCCTGTGGGGAAAAAGGAGGTGAGAAACAAAGACTTCAATGTTCAATTTAAAATAGCTGCTGCAGAGTCTCAATATAGTTCGAGAGCAGAGGGGCTGAACCTATCTAGCTCTGGGAGAGAGATCTTTGGCTGTCTCCACCCTGTGGGCCAACTCTGATGGCAGGTCAACCTGCCAGCCTGTCAAAATTCTCTTGTGCGGGGTTCCCAAGCATGGAAACCACAGTGGCAAGGGGTTTCCTGCGCTCTGGATGCCTCCCTACGCTTCTCCTTTTCGTCCCCAATGTTGGAGAGGGAAATGGGAGAAGGGGCTGGGAAGGCTTCAAACAGCAGTTTCAATTTAATGGAAACAGTTTCCTCCTCCTTGAGCAAGGCCTGCTCCTGCCATGTTCCAACAGAAGGAACAATCCAGAGCCCACTTGCAGCTCCGGAGTGTCCCCTTGAAGTCCCAGCCCCGCCCCTCCTGCACCATCACCTTTGACACCAGGTACAGAGGTGTGTGGCTTCTCCACAATGGCCTGTCAAGCAAAATGGGGAAGTCTGGTAAGCCACCTTTGACTCACAGCCCAGAGGTTCTCCACCCCGGTTATACTGGGAGGAACCAAAATGGCTGGGGTCGAAAGAGCAATTTTTAGATCCTTGGCCGTGTCCACTGGGGTTTAAAACCTCCATGCAGAACACATTCACACTGTCTTTTATTTATAAGACTACAGCTGTGCACAGCGCAACTTAAGGATTGCCATAAAACCAACACCAATGGAATTAAAAACAAAAAAGTAAATTAAAAGCAAACAGATTAAGAACAGGCTGGTATTCATTGCCAGCAGAGACTTGGGACGACAAATGAGTTTTACCCTAGAAGCCCCTGTCCCCACCAGATCACATGCTGCTTGCTTTGAGGAAGACTTGTTCGTTCTGTAAGAGTTTGCTCTGTGGCAATGGAAGGTGGGGCTTCCTGCCCAAGACGCACACAAACCTTGAATGTGCAGGACTGGTTATGGAGCACTTTGGACTCAGGACAATAAATTGAGTTGGAATCACAGAAATGAAGTATCCTGGAAGGCTGAATCAAATACATTTCAAGGTGTGATTTGAGATAAGGTTATCAGATTTTTTTCAATGAATCCGGGGACACTTTTCAACTTCAGTTGAATTCAGTGGATTTTGTCAGGGTAATGATTTGTAAATTTGGGGACTGTCCCCGGGAAAGGGGGACACCTGGTAACCTTAATTTGAGAGGATGAGCAAGCTTGGAAAGTGTAGGACTGTCATCAATGTCACTACCACATCACAGAGTTAATTCCAAGATACAGCACTGTACCTGCTGTGGGGTGGGACAGGGCAAACGGGAGAGATTTCCTGCCAGGATCTGTGAGAATGCTCATCAGGAATAACATGGTGCCACTGCAGGAAAAGCCCTGACAATACAGCTATACTTTAAAAGGCGGGCAGAACCCCACCTGATAAAAAGAACCAACGCACAGCTTAGCATGACAGGGTGTTCATAGCTGAAACAGCGGCTCAAGTCCTAAGTTGGAGGGTGAGAGGTTTGTGCTGACATTTTGGATTATTCCCAAGCAGAAATACTGCAGGAGGCTTCTGGGCACTTCAACTCACTCTTTCAAAAAGCCCACACAGAAATGCTGCCTTTGTTCCCGTTCAAAACAGAAGTCAGTGTATCAGGCCCTCACCTTTTCTGACGCCGTGGCCAGTTTTGTGCCGCTCGCATCAAAAGCTAGCGCAGCCAAAGGACTGTCATGAGCAGGGATCATGTTAGCAGCTCTCTGCAGAAGAAGAAAAAAGGGGCACAAGAGCTTAGCACAGGCGCAGCCAGCACCAAACAGGGAAGATCTCCTTGGGCACAGGAGCAGGAAAGATGCTTGTGGAACCTCACCAGATTGATGGTGTCAAAGACCTGGACTTCCCCAATAGTGGCACTGCCTGGGTAGGCCAGGTAGCAGTTGTCGTTGTTTATGGACAGCGCACACAAGCCTAGGGACAGAGAGAAAAGGGGGGCATTGCCTCAGGCTACAAACACGTCAAGGAGGATTGGGAAGGGAAAGCAGCCGTCACTGAGGCTTGCAGGACAGGGTTTGGAGTTCCTGTGGGTGACAGGGAGCATTTTAAGGTGGCCTTGTGGTTGGGACTCAAGGCGGTTCGCACGAACAGCACAGGTAAAATACAAAAAGCTAAAAACCACACAGCCTTTTCCTTTAAAAAGTCAGTTCCCCAAGGCCTGTTGGAGCAAACACCTGCCAGGAGAAGGACAACAGGGAGAAAACCAGCGCATTTATGTCTGTAGTCATATGCTGTAGTCATATGCCCCTTGAAGAATATGCAACCAGGAGGGTCGACTATACAAACACACATTTAATTCTTGACTGAGCTACCCTCCTAGCAGAATTACAGCTGGGTGGTGCTTTCACTGTGTCAAAGATTATGTGTGGGAAATGGAGAATGGTCTCCTTTACCTGCGGGGTTGGGGGGCGTCTCCCTGATGGTATGCAACACCTTCATGTCCCGGATGTTATGTATGTACAGAGACTCTTCTAAGCACACGATCAATCGCTGAGGAGGGAAATAAAAAAAGGAGAGGGAAGAGAATGAAGAGAAAATCCTGAAGCAGCGTAAAACCTTCAGAGTGAAGTTTCCTAGGGAAGAAAGTTAGCGACTAGTGAAGGCAGTTTTAAAATCTGCCAGCCTGGATTATATTGATTTAGAAGCGCAAGGCAAAGCCTCCTTTCCCACAACTTAGGCGAGGCAATTGTGATCACCTGTTATTAGGAGGCCTCACCTGATCCTGACCTCAATTCAAGAAAGATCCTGACTGCTCTTCGCCCTACAGGCAATGTGTGTTTGTGTTCTGGGACAGAAGGAAGTGCAATTATCACCTCGCCCTGCACAACAAAAATATCTGTGCTCAAAATAAATAAGGGTTCATTAGAATTTCTTGCAGTCCATCAAGGGACAAAATACTAAGCAAGATTCCAACAAAAATTCCATGATCATTATTTATTGGATTGGATAAGTGACTGACTACTCACCAGTCACCCTGTTAAGCTAGAGCTAGTGGTGCTATGTTCAAGTCTGAGAATGGAGGCCTGGGAAACAGGCACTTGCCTGGTTGCTATCAGCAAGCAAAACCTGCCTCCAGGGAAATTTTACCCAAGAATCTCCCCCCCCCCCCGCTTTCCAATGCCTCTGATGCCACAAAAATCACTTAATGAAGCTATGCATGGCCGGTATGAGCATGTCACAGGGACAGGAGGAAATTCATCTGCATGAGCCCCTACCTGCAGCAGCTGAGTCCAGAAACAGGGTCAACTCCTATTTTCCTGTCTTCACTGTACACAGAAAACTAGCATATAATATTGCTCTTATAGGTTAGCTTTCTATGAGATATATAGTTTTTTCTTTGTTTGGTGCAAGGAGAAGCGTTCAAGTCGCAAGAGGCCCCTGTCAGCAGCATAAGTGTGTCCAGAAAAAGAAGTTTTGTTGTCCCTTCTACTGTTAGAAAGAACCAGTGCCACAAAACCCAGCCACTTGCAACCACAGTTTCAAACTTATTCCTAGACACTGGGCTGACCACAAATAAAGAGGCCTTTTGTCCTTTATGCTTTACATTTCTGATTCTTTGTTTTCTTTCTTTTTGTTACGGTTGCCCTTTTCTCTTGTTGCTGTGGTTTGTATCCTGCCTTTCCTCCAAGGAGTTCAAGGTGCCTGACATAGTTCTCCTCCCTATTTTATCCTCACAACAACCCTGCGAGGTAGGGTAGACTGAGAGCAAGTGACTGGCCCAGGGTCACCCAGGGAGCTTCATGACCAAGTGGGGATCTGAACTCTGCTTAACCAAATCAATAAAATACTAAATGTGAATGAAAAACAAAAGAAGCCTGAGATGACGCAAAAGCATCACGACTCACCTGCCTGTTAAGCTTGACAGCCAGGATTGTATTGGAATAGCTGTAGTTGCAAATCTCTGTCCCCTTCTTGAAGTGGCAAACTTTCAGCTTGCGGGGGGCTTTGAGGCTCACTATGGCCACCAAGCTACTGGAAAAGAGCCTCTCCACAATGCACACATCTTCTGTGTCAGCTGCAGGGGTGGAAAGGAGAGGTGTAGGAAAAAGTTGACAAAATGAAGGATGAAGGTGTACAAAGGAGCTGTTCACAAATCAAATCAGAATTTCAATTCACTCCTCTTGCTGCTGACCTGCCCTGTTCTCCTGCCTCATCTGCCTGCACCTCCCACCCCAGAACCAGCAAAAGCAAAGGTGCAACCCGACTCAAAATACAGTAATTAAGAGTCATACCCCCTTCTTAATGTGTCTGGAGACGCTGCGGTTTCAAAACTGTATTCAGGTGAACCTTAGGGTTTCCTGGAACCTTTTGAGGGTATAGAGTGGTACCTCAGGTTACATACACTTCAGGTTACAGACTCCGCTAACCCAGAAATAGTACCTCAGGTTAAGAACTTTGCTTCAGGATAAGAACAGAAATCGTGCTCCAGTGGTACGGCAGCAGCAGGAGGCCCCATTAGCTAAAGTGGTGCTTCAGGTTAAGAACAGTTTCAGGTTAAGAACTGACCTACAGAACGAATTAAGTACATAACCAGAGGTACCACTGTAGTCATTTTTGATAAGCTTTGCTGAAAGAACTTTGCAATTTGCAGTTGCTGGGGAGTAGAGCATGTTCTGTGTCACCCTATCCATTCACAATGGAGATGCCCAGTAAGCCTGGCTGTGGCCCTACATCCTCCAGAGTCATCCCCTCCTCCCGCAAAAAAAAAGTCAGGTGGCCTGTAAGGCATCTCATCCTGATGCAGAACTCCAAAGCTTGAGCATCCCCAGGATATGGCTCTCCAGGAAAGAGAAGCCTACCCCCTGCTTTAAGAAATTGGTTCCACTGTTCAGCTACTCTCACCGTCAAGAAGATTCTCCTAATATTCAACCGAAATCCATCCTCCTGTAACTTAAACCCATTAGAATCCTCTGTGGCATGGACAATGGCTGATCAGATGGCAAGTCTATATGCAAAGGATTCCCTGAGGGAAGGCAAATCTGAAAACCATTTGCTGACAAGAGGGCTAACCCTAAAACACTCATATCAGATTGCTAGTGTGTACACTTACAAAGAAACTCCATGGAAATCAAATGGGACATACTCTCAAGAAAGTGTGCCTAGGATCAAGGTGTTAAGATTGCTCCTAAAGATCTCCCATCCAAAACTTTAGGCACGTATGGTCACAATTACCTTATTTTTCTATTTAAAGAGGAACAGGGTTTGAGGGAGAGAGACTGAACTGGGTGAGAACATGCAGGTGCTTGACTAAACTGCAGCTGGCTAGAGCTTTGCTCTTCCCTGAAGATCAATAGATTGACATATCTGAGGCTAGGCTGGCTGTAAATAGACCTTAATATTACAGCAGGAAGAGCAAAGCTGCTAAGTGGGGGAAGACAACAGAACGGGAGGGAGCCCAACCTTCTGCTTGCTGAAGATGAGCAAGCTGTAAATAAAGAGCCTGCTAAAAGCATGTGCCATGGAACAGATTTCAAGCAGCTACAGAGGCTTCCTGGCCAAAACCATTAGTATAAATCTTAACTGTATCAAGCAGTGCAACGGTTGACATTTGCCAACTAGGAAAACTGCCAGAAGTTAAAGCCTGAAGGGGTTCTGGTTCATCTACTGGGTCTATCAAGCAAGCGCCATTTCCGTTACCAAGGGCAATTCACTCCTTTCAGATAATCTGCTCCAAAAGCTCAGCAAAAATGAAAAAAAGAAGACAAACTGTACTTGTGTGATTTAGTGGGTGGATTTCCCCACACTAAGCAGAGGTGTGAGTTTGGGGGGGGGGGCGGCTCATCAAGTCCTAATCAATGCCTGCCCATCGAATGAGGCGAAACACACCCAATTTACCCAGCAGAGTGAAACACAAACAACGGCACCACGCAGGGATTTTGTCCTTTAGGACAGTACCACACTTTTGTGTGACAAGTTTGTTTTCTGCACAACACACACGTTGCAGGCTGTGGTACAACCATGTCTCTTAGGTACATGTATATGCCCGTATGTTGTCACGGTTTGCGCTTGCTCTGGGAAAACATTTGTGTACAAACGGCAAACGTGTTTTCCCATGTAAATTACAAAGCTATCCTTGAACTTGGGTACCTTTGCACCAATGTTCAAAAAGCTGAGCGTGATTCATCTCGTATTCCTGCACAACTACATAAAATGCTTGGTAATGTGAAAAGATACCAATGCTCCAGCCAAGGCCACACCGTACAGCCAGATACCCTCTTTGTGCTGAAAATGGGGGGGGGGGGTAATGTCAAAAACACATTGGGGGAGCAAACAGCATAAGACACCCAAAATGTGGCAAGAGGGGACAGAGGGGAACAGATACTCCCCTCCACCCTCTGTTCAGAATCAAAGCTTCCAAGCCAGGAAGAACTCAAGACACACATCGCAAACACCGTAACTCAAGAGTCACATTTCTTCTGGTTTGATGCAAAGCATGACGTGAGTTGTTAAAAGGCAAATGAGACCTCCCAGTTAGAGAAAGGCTGGGTCTGGTGGTTGAGTCACATGGACACAAGCTAGGAACACATTTGTGCCAGGAAAGGGGGAGTTAGGACCCAGGGATGTTGAGCTGTTCACATGGGGCTAGGGCAGCATGTAAATGGACCAACTGCAGATCATGGGAATGCAGAATGAAGAATCTGCTGAACCCATGTTGAGACCAAGTCGAATTTTTTTTTTTTAATGAAGGTGCAGAGTGGGGCAGAAGCAAGCCACCGTTGACCCCCATTAACCACAGATGCATCATCTTCTTGGAAGTGGCAGAGCTGCCACAGGGACCCCAATATACCACTTGTGGTTTATTATCTCTCACTGAAGTCATGAACCACAACCCTGTAGGACAGGTTCGCTGCTTGCCAGCAGTGCAACAGCAGCTGCCCCCAGCAGCCAGCACCAACTGGATTTCTGCCTGCAGTCAGCAACACACTGCTGAAGATCTTGCATGTGCTGGGGCTAGAGACTCCCATTTTAGGTGGCCCAAACATCTCTCTCTCCCTCTTTTGCTTTGGAGGCTTCTGGAATAAGAGATGCAAAAAGAACTTTTTAGAAAGAAGCTCCAGAAAAATACCAAACATACAAGCTCGGATGTTTGGGGTCAAGGAGCTGGCCGCTGTCCTTGCAGCTAGGAGGGCAAGCCCAGGGATCAAGTCAATTAGGTAACTAAGGCTACTAGAGCAGGGGGCAGTCAATTGGAGGAGAAACTATCTGCTCAGTCCAAAATGTGACCACAACATAAAGATGGAAGGGGGCATGGGCTGGGGTAGAAGGGGAATTAAAATATACACTTACTGCATTCATAGATCTGCTCCAGTTTATCCACAGAAGAAAGGGAGAAGAATTTGTAACCTGATTTGCTGCCAACAGCTAAGGACCTGCAAAGCAAGACATGAGGTCAATGAAGCATGGGAACGGAACAAACTTGCCGTTTCACACAGAAAACCAAGCAGCAACCTCCACCAACCTGATGCCCTCCCGGAAGTATTGGACTATATCAGCCCCAGTGAAAGTGGCTGTGCTCACTGGGGCTGGTGAGAGTCATGCCCAAATTACCAGAGGGCACCAGGTTGGCAAAGATTGCAACAGAGCACCCCAAGCTCTCTCACAAGCGCGTTCAGCTTCACAGTTTGTCCTGGATCATCACGTGCTCACCAATTTCATCATCCAGGTACGTGGCTGCTTGCAAAACCAAAATAGCAGCCCCATTCTTTTCTTTATTTGCCTTACTGCAGAAATAAATGCAGAACAAGGTTCCAAAAGAGCATGCTGCAAGGAGCAGTAAGAGCAGAGCACAGAACTATGTGCATATTGATAATGGCTGTGTGATTTGTTTGCACCCGTAAGATAGTGCTTTCTTTGCATACTGCATTCCTGGCATGGGGCAAACTGTTTCTCTTTGAGTGGCCTGGGGAGGGGGAGAAATCTAAGTGCTTTCTTTTTCCAAAGTTATTGCTAAGACATGTCCTCAAGAGAGTTAGATATTGACCAGACCAAATAACTGACACATGAACACAAATCACATGACAGTTCATTTCCCCTTAAGAGACACAACTCTTTGGGGAAGCTGAAATGCTTAGTTGTAATGTGCGCCATGTAGCGAAAGCCTTTATTTTTAAGGCATTTGTTGTTCTGAGGTTTGTGCAACTTGCACTGCCCATTGTCAATTGTATCAGACGCTAAATCAAATGACCAAACCCCACAACAAGCTGTTGTGCTGATGACCTAGCAAAAAGGCCTGATTTTTGGAGAGCCAAGTGGATCAGCGATAATCCTGTCATTTAGAAGCTGGGGATAGCAAGCAGAGAAGCACTGTGTCATTTTTATTACATGCCGGGGAAATCACTCACTTCAACGTGGCGTGCCTGTGCATTTTCTTGCACTGAAGGTCACACAAAACAGCTGCATGTTGTTTTGACAGGTAATTCAAATAGACATAACAATGTAAGTGTTTTCTGCAGCAAAAAAAGGGGAATGGAAGGTGGAATCCAGAAGGTGTTGTGTACACAATGTGACAAAAGCACAACTGCCTCAATCCATATATAGCCCACTTGTTGACACGACAAAATGTGGAGGGGATTCTTTTTTTGGGGGGGAGGGGGAGGACAGAACCCCGGCCTTGCCCCTGCTCCCCAACCAAAGGCTGAACCTATCACTGAAAGCTGCTTCACACTATGTCAGACCTTCGGGTCTGTCTCGCTCAGTACTGTCTCCACTGACTGGCAGTGACTCTGCAGGGTTTCTGGCAGGAATGCCTCCCAGGAGATGCCACTGGGATTGAGCGAGGGACCTTCTGCATGCAAAAAAGATGCTCTGCCATTCAGCTGTGGCCCTTCCCTATTTGACCAAGAGGATGCACATTCAACCCAGTCTGTAGCTCACGTTCGCACGTCCTGTTCCCTGTCCTGTTAGGGATGTGAACTTCCCTCTACAAGTATGTACCTAGGGGGATCGAGGCAAACATCTTGCTACGGCCTTCTCCTAAAGCAGGCACGTCCAACTTCCAAGAGACTGCAATCTACTCCCACTATAAAAAACTGGCAGTGATCTACCCGTTGGATTGACCAGAGTTGTAGAGCTTCGATCGACCAGGGACACCCCACAATCAACCAGTAGATCGCGATCGACTAGTAAGACATCCCTGTCCTAAAGGACTAGAGATTCTGGTGTTCATGGTATAATTCTGCCCACTTTCCATCTCTCCCCGCCCCTCCTTAGGATCTCTGAGTTAGCAATGCCATCGTACTGCCTGCGAGAACAGCAGCTACGAAGAGAAAATGAAACAGGGGGAGGGGAAAATTGTTCATGCAACACCCAGCCCCCATTCTGAGGTCTGATTGGAAGACCTGGCTTGAAAGATAAAGAGCATCTCCCTGTGCCATTATCCTTCCAAACACCACCAAAGATCGATTACTAACATGCTGTGATATGTGGTTGTAAATAATTAAGACTACACTTGTCAGAAGACAAAACACACAGTGTGGTTGCAAAACACTTCCTTTGAGCATCTTACACAAGTCTCTCAACAGCAGGCACTCTGCGCATGAGGAGGAGGCTCAGGATCTGCTGGCAGATCTCTGGGTAATTTGTCGCAGGTGGGCAAGACTCCCAATGTTTTAAATGACAGCAACTTTCCCCACCTAATTAGGCTGCTGACCTGAAGAAAGCAAACCATGAGAAGACTTATAGGTGAAAGGACTGAGTTTGGTCCAGTTCAGTTCTGGTACTAAATACAAATTCCTGGGCTCAGAAAGTGCTCAGAAGTATCCTGTTCTAACTGAACATCCTTTGCACCTAGCTCTGGTTGGTAAATATTGAGGTTCTCATTTTAAAAAACATACACTAATCATATCTGACAAGCCTCAAATAAAGGTAAAGGTAAAGGGACGCCTGACCATTAGGTCCAGTCGTGACAGACTCTGGGGTTGCGGCGCTCATCTCGCTTTATTGGCCGAGGAAGCCGGCGTACAGCTTCCGGGTCATGTGGCCAGCATGACTAAGCCGCTTCTGGCGAACCAGGGCAGCGCACACAAACGCCGTTTACCTTCCCGCCGGAGCAGTACCTATTTATCTACTTGCACTTTGGCGTGCTTTCGAACTGCTAGGCTGGCAGGAGCAGGGACCGAACAACGGGAGCTCACCCCATCGCGGGGATTCGAACCACCGACCTTCTGATCAGCAAGTCCTAGGCTCTGTGGTTTAACCCACAGCGCCACCCGTGTCCCACTAAGCCTCAAATATATTATTATTATTAATGTGATAAGTGGAACTGTGGCATTCTGCATACAAGACCAGAGTACAATGTAAGAACAAGAGACCACAACATTTCTTTCAAGATAACCCCTATATCCACCTGAAACAGAACACTGTTCTTCATATCAAAACCCTTCTTTTTATTGTTGCTCAAGATGTACTCACTGCTGGGGAATTTATCAACAATAATCACAGAAATCAATTCTTTCACTCCACACACTTTTATTTCAGTGTGAACCTACAGCAAATGATATCCACAAACCTCTGTACCACAACAGGAAGGTCTAGTTTCACATTCCTGCAATGAAAAGGGGGGGGGGGTAGAGCTCTGCCTAATCCTAAATTCAGTGCTTTTATTTAAATAAGTCCACACCATAGTGCTAAAATTCCCAAGTTTTGTCACTTACACTTTCTGTAATTTAATTTTATCTACAGTACTAGTGTGTTTTGTGAAAGGGGTTAAGATGGTGCAACTATGCAAAAACACATATACCAGAACCCATGTGTGCAATCTATCTGCAAGATCTCAACCAGCTGGTTTTCAGTCATGCAAGGTTGAAATCACACAAGTTAATTGCATGCAAGGTGTGATCATACTATATTTAATATCATTGTACTGGGCTGAAGAATTTACTTCTCTCTAGGGATATGAACTCAGATCACTTTCTTTCACAGGGAGAGCGGTTTTCTATTACACACACTGACTAAAGAATTTCATACACTGGCCAGACTATGCAAGCCTATTTGTGGAAGGGCTGTGGTGGGACGGAGTCAAGAGAGCCAAGCTTTTGAGGAAAGGATCAGGCTCCTAGACCTTTGGGCCCTTCGATCTCAGTGAGTCACCCAGCATCAAGGAAAGGAATTTTGTGTGGCTTCCCTTGTACACAAAGGAAGCAGTCATTCCAAAAACAGCCCAACGGCACAGCTCTCCTGATCATTTCCTCTTATTCACTTCCCACGGGTGATGCTCCTCCCTGCAAAATGGCCTATTTATCACTGCCCCATCAATTGCCTCTTAAGCATTTCAAAACCCTCGCACTCTGACTACACACTCCGACTTCTTTCCCATGCACTTCAGTGTGAGCCCAGTGTGAGAGGCAAGAACTCTGCAGTGTTTCAGCTTGCTTTTGCTCCCATTATAGGAAGTCCCACACCAACACCAGGCCATCTGGCCCACAAAGCCACAAATTTGGGGACAAGGAGAGGGAAAGGGGAGACCCGGACACACACACACACACACACACACACACACTTTGATTTGGGGGTGGTTATACCAAATTTATATATGCAAAGAATAAGAGCTTGATTTACAGCAGGGATGTGGCCCTCCAGATGTTGTTGCAGTCAGACTCCCATCAGCCTTAGGTAGCATGGCCAATGGGAGCTGTGGACCAGCAACACCTGGAAAGCCACAGATGTCCCATTCCTGACTTACTCCAAAGTCAGTTGCTTAGAATTACAGGGTAAGGTTCATTAACAAAGCAGGGCTTACTTCTGAGTAAACATTAGGGCCCTCTCTCCCCCCGAAGGCTAATTGCATCAGGGCAGTGGGTGTCTTCCAGGAAAAACTATTGGGTGTCCACTGACTTCAATGCACCTAATGTTTGAGCACTGTCCACACAAGAGAGGTGTGATAACTCTACTGCAGTCCAAAAACATCTGGAGGGCCCCAGGTTGGCAAAGGTTGCCTTGAAAAGGACAGAGCATCTCTTACACTGTTCATACCAAAGGCCTTCATACTATGTTCCAGGAAACCCTGACGTTCCTGGGAAGTTTAATGTAAGTTTCTCAGGGAGTGGATCAGAGAGGCTGCTCTGAAACAGAAAAGGCTTGCCCCCTGCGACACCCACCCCCACATCCCTTACCCGGTGCAGCAGTAGGAGAGCGCAGGGCATATTCTAGGCCACACACTCATGGGATTTGTGGGGAAGTCCAACAAGCCTGGGACCCCACCCCCAGGCCCTAACACAAGACTGCCAAGAGTAGACAAGTCAGGGCTAAATGGATCAAACCTCTGACTCAGCATAAAAAGCAGTTTCATATGCCCAAGGAAGGGTGCTTTGGGGATTGCAGCTGAATCCAAATTGGGATTCCTCAGAACTGTGCCTGAAGTGCTTGCCAAGGACTTCAAACCCCTCCTCAAAGCCTTCCCAGTGAAGTTTTCATACTGCAATTAAACTGAACCTAGGTATGCGTAAGTGCAACATGGTATATTCTGCCTACCCTTCCTCTGAGAATTATTAGTTTACAACCCAGCTTTTCTCCAAGGAGCACAAGGCAACATACACAGTTTGCTCCCCCCCCGCCCCGCATACTTTTATCCTTACAACAATCCTGTGAGATAAGATTAAGAGGTAGTGACTGACTTGATGCCACCTGGTAAGCTCTATAGCCAAGTGGGGCTTTAAACTTGGCTCTCCCCAGTCCCTCCCAGCCAAAAACTTTAACCACTACACCACAGTGGCCCTTGTGTTATCCTCTATATTGTAAGTTCGAGGCACAGACTTGTCCTTTCATTCTTTCTGAAGTGTGGTGTAGTGGTTAAGAGCGGTAGTCTCATAATCTGGGGAACCGGGTTCGCGTCTCCGCTCCTCCACATGCAGCTGCTGGGTGACCTTGGGCCAGTCACACTTCTGTGAAATCTCTCAGCCCCACTCACCTCACAGAGTGTTTGTTGTGGGGGAGGAAGGGAAAGGAGAATGTTAGCCGCTTTGAGACTCCTGAAGGGGAGTGAAAGGCGGGATATCAAATCCAAACTCTTCTTCTTCTAGAACCCAATGGGTTCTATGGGATTTGCTCTCACTGCAGGCATCAAGAAAAGAGTTCCACTTCACCACTACCAATCCCTCGTTCTCCACCTGCCCAGGCCATCAGTCGTGATCTTTTCTCCACCAACGCCTTCCCGAAGCCTTCTTCAGTGAGACACACTGGAGATTTAGCAGTCTCCCTCTTATGATCCCCAGCAACTTGCTTCTAAGCAAGCGTGCCTAGAACTGCAGATATGGTGCATGCTTACTCAGCAGTAAGTCCTACTTTTCCCAACCCTCAAGGTGTTCTAAGCTCAGGAAGAAGGGTGTGTGTGATGATTCGAGGTTCTAACCCTCATCAAAGCACCTCCACGATGGAGAAGGAATTGCAAGTTAAATATGTCCCTGCCAAGAACCTGTTTTAAAAACACAAGCATCTTGCAGCACATACACCTTCCAGACAGGTAGCGTGTTAAGTCTGTTGCAGCAAAAAACAAAAACGAGACTTGCGGTATCTTACAATGCTAACCAATATATACCGTAAACTGTCAGGGGTCCTTTACCTTTTTTTTACTTTTGTTCATCTTGTCAGATGTATGAATTGCAATCCTGAACTGGCAAGTACACACAACTGTGTGTGCGCGCACCCCCACCCCCCAACACATGGTTGGGAAAGGTAGTTAAGTAAGTTCAGAGGGAAATGAAAAGAAAAGAGGACATACAGGGACAATTACAACATAGCTACAGTGACCAATTAACAAGGCAGGTTTGGCAACAGCATGAACAGCTTGGCAGTGGTTATCTCTCACCCACCTGAGATCCCTAAATAAAACAGTGGCCATCTGAATAACTTGGCAAACTCCTAGTCGCTCACAGAATTGGCCAGATTCGGATTTATTTGCATCCAACCATCAGAATGTTACTAAGCAAAAGTTAAGAAAGGGAGCAATATACTTGTATGAAAGTAACACAGCAACATGTAAAAAGAAATTAAAAAGGCAGAGAAAGAGACACAAACCTAACAACATACCATATGAACATTAAAATTATTAACCTCCATGGCAAACCACAACATTTATCTGTAAGGCTAGGATTTTAACACACATTAAAAAAGATAATCTGAATCTTCCAGGCAAGACACAGCAACCTCCTTTAAAAGAAAAGAAAGGAGTTATCCAGAACTCTTCATTATGCTAGATCAGCCTTCCCCTCTACCTGGTGGCCTCCAGATGTTGGCCAATGGGACTTGCAGTCCAAAACATCTGGAGAGAATCAAGTAGGGGAAGCTAGCTGGTAAATATGGAACCAGCAGCAGCCAACTTTGAAGGCAATGATTACAAAATCCAATATACCATGTGAATTCTTCACTCAAAATATGAACACTGCATAGGAACACTGGTGCAATGGTTGAGCACTGGTCCAGGACATGGGAGAAACCGGGGCTCAAATCCCCAGTCATGAAGCTGGCTGGGTGTGACCATGGAAGCCAGTCAACTGCCTCTCAGCCTGAACTACCTCACAGGGCTGTTGTGGGGATTAAGTGGGGAGAGGGAGAACTACGAATGTTGCCACCTTGAGCTCCATTGAGAAAAAGGTGGGATATAGATTAAATGAATAAATAATAATAATAATAAATACAGGATCAGACCAGAACCTGGGAAAGAGTGGGTACGAATCCTCATTCAGCCATGAAGCTCACTGGGAGCGACCTTGGAAGACAGCCAACTGCCCCCCTCTCTTTGTCTAACCTACTCACAACTAGATAGCTCAGTTGGTTAGAGCCTGGTGCTGATAACACCAAGGTCGCAGGTTCAATCCCCCAAAAGCCCATGCGAATACCTGCATTGCAGCGGGTTAAACTAGATGATCCTCAGCGTCCCTGCAATTCTACTTCCCAGGGGTGTTGTGAGGATAAAAAGGAAAGGCAGTGGGAACCATAATACACCTGGCTTGATCTCCTTGGATTTTTTAAAAAAGGAAGAAAGCAATAAAAATAAACGAAGAAACGAATAAATCCTGGGTGTGCGTGCCTTCTCTTCCTCCCACCCCCCGCCTCATTTAGGGACATTTCTTCTCCAAACTCTCCCTCTTTCAAAGGAATATACACTGCACATTTAAAACAGCATAATTAACAAGATATAACATATTACCATAGGGACGCGGGTGGCGCTGTGGGTAAAAGCCTCAGCGCCTAGGGCTTGCCGATCGAAAGGTCGGCGGTTCGAATCCCCGGGGCGGGGTGCACTCCTGTTGTTCGGTCCCAGCGCCTGCCAACCTAGCAGTTCGAAAGCACTCCCGGGTGCAAGTAGATAAATAGGGACCGCTTACTAGCGGGAAGGTAAACGGCGTTTCCGTGTGCGGCTCTGGCTCGCCAGATGCAGCTTGTCACGCTGGCCACGTGACCCGGAAGTGTCTCCGGACAGCGCTGGCCCCTGGCCTCTTGAGTGAGATGGGCGCACAACCCTAGAGTCTGTCAAGACTGGCCCGTACGGGCAGGGGTACCTTTACCTTTTAACGTATTACCATAAGCATAGGACATATCTGCTGTCACTGCCAACCCATGTCTGTGGAATGCTCTCCCCAGGGGAGTCAGCCTGGCGCCTTCATCATGCACCTTTAGGCGCCGGGCAAAAACATTCCTTTTTAACCAGGCCTTTGGTTGACCTGACTGACACCATATACCTTTTTAAAATGTGGCTCTTTCTGGGGGGAGGGGGTGTTATTGGGTTATTGTTTTTATTTTGATTTTATATACTGTATTGCGATCTTTTTTGTGAACCGTCCAGAAACCTATAGGTATAGGGCGGTATATAAATTCAAACAATAAATAATAATAATAATAATAATAATAATAATAATAATAATAATAATAATAGTAATAACAATAGCAGCAATGCGTGCAGGATCTCAGGTATAGCAACTCAACCACGCGCACGCGCAGTACCGGGGCTCCAGGTGGGGGATCCTCCCGAGTTTTCGAACCTTCGTCTCCCCCCTCCTTCCGCTCCCCCCCGCGTTCTCTCTGGGCCACGCCCCCTCCCCCCTCTGGCCTTACGTGTTGTCCTGGTTGAAGTTGGCGAAGAGCAGTTGGCCGGCGCCGGCCTCGCCGCTCTGACTGGCCAAGTTCATGGCTCTCCCTGGCGGCGGCGGCGGCGGCGCCCCCCCGTCCCCGGCCGGCGGGAGGGCAGCGGAAAGAGGCCTGTCAGCCTCGACGGCTCCCGGCCCCGCTCGGCTCCGCCGGCCGCCTCCTCATCCCTCTCAGCGGCGCCTTGTTTACGCTCCGGTAGTGGCCGGAGCCTTCAGCGCGCCTGCGCCAACCCGCCTACTTCCCTCCTCGCCGCGGCGAAAGCGGGCCGCCATTGGCGGCGCTTCCCGACCGGCCACCGTAGCGCCCGTGCGCCTGCGCGGTTTCCGGAGAGAGGCGCGGGACGGGACGGGACGAGGGCTCGCGCGTGCCTTGCGCATGCGCCGTATGGTGCGGGAGTTTTTTTTTTTCTTCTTCTGCGCGCGCGCAGTGCAGCTTCCCGCGACTGTTGGGTTTTGGCGCGAAAAGGTCTCTCTCTCGAGGCGCCTGAGGGGAATTTTTAGAAACACACGAAACGAGGCCAAAAAGACAGAAGTTTGAGGAAGAAGTCAGCTTAGGGAGCCCCACATAATGAAATAAGGACATTTCAAATCAGCAACTATTTATTACTCAGTATTTCTTTAAAAAGCACTGCTTTTTTTAAAAAAATAAAGAGACAAAAGTAATAATAATAATAATTTTTTTTTTATTTATATCGCGCCCTTCTCGGTTCAGAAAACCGGTCTCAGGGCAGCTAACAACAAATTTAAAACAATTGATGCAACAAAAAACCAGCATAAAATACAATATAAAATGTGAATAACAATAAATTCAGAATTAAAAAATCAATTTAGGGGGAAACCCATCCAATAAACATTAGATGATCACCAGGGCTAGCTGGCTGAATTAGTCCTATTTGGGCCAGCAAGGAATATATATACGTAACCACAAACATTTCATTGAACCAACAGGGTATTCCTTTTATTTATTTATTTAATAAATAAATAGGCACCAGTGGTGAATATATAACCACAGGCAATTTCATAAAATACCATATTCTGACATCGTTCAAGATGAGATTTCTTTCAATGTCTATTTGATTTTCTTCGGTAACATTTTATCCCTGAATTTTTTCCCTGACGTTGGAATGTGATTTGGAAACTGCTTAATGGATTCCACACCCCCTTAAAAGTTTGGAGCAGTATAGATGGATTACAACAACAACAAGCACAGTATTCCTTTTATTTTTTATGAATCAGCAATCAGTATATAATTAAACATTTACTAAAACCCACACTGTTGATTTTGCTGTTTTTATATTAATGCATCAGGACTGAATAAACCCCCCATTAACATTTAACAAAACACTGATTTTATAGAACATGACTCATTATAGACCCAAGGGACTCGGGGTCTCCATGCACTTTCCTTTTTTATGTTTTTACAGTAAATTGGTACATCCATTTCACAATATTCTTCATTATCCTTCTACATTATTTGACTTCCCCTCATCTCCCTCCTTTTTACTCTTAGTTGTGCTGCATATCTTTCTACACCTAATTAATTTAGCTGCTGTTCATATATCTAGTCCTGCTTGGAGATTTATGTAACTGTTATGATCCTTTAAATATTCTCCAAAGTTTTCCCATTCCTCGCTTACAAGTTATGTTCATCCTGGTTTCTTATCTTTGCAGCCAGCATCGCTAACTCCACATATTTTGTTAACTTATTCTGCCAATCCTCTTTTGTTGGAACTGTTTTTGTCCTTCTGAATTTGTGCACAGGCTATTCAGTTGCATAAAGAAAAAGATTTAATGCATTCTTAGGTATCTCACCCTCTATTATACCCAAAAGGAACATCTCTGGTTTTTGGCGAAATGTCAACCTTAGCACTCCATGTGCTTTCCAAGGGTTTGGTTTCCTTGGAGTGAATTATTATTATTATTATTAATACCCCACCCATCTAACTGGGTTTCCCCAGCCACTCTAGGCGGCTCCCAACAGAATTAAAAGCACAATAAAACATCATAATGAGGCATCTGATGAAAACCTGCATTTTAAAATGAGCTTAAAAATATATATATTTGTAAATGTTTTGTATCTCTCAATCCAGGCAGAAACCAGCTGGGTGCTTTGGCAGATGTTTATCTTCCTAAACAGGGCCCCACTGATCTATAAGCAGGAGACGAGCACCTCAGGGTTGTAAAAGGAAATTACAGGCTGGGAGCAAAAGGTCACACTGACCATACAAATTACAGAATACAATCAAGCTGCAAAAACCCAAATTAAGAGTTGGTAAATAGTAAGTTTTATTGTTTAACAGAAGACTCGAGTCATATTTTCATAAGGTTAAAAAGGGCAAGAGCTAATAGAAACAGCAGCTGGCTAGGGAAAGAAGGGTTGTAAACCGAAAGTGTTTTTATTAAGTTCCTTTTCTTTTAAAAATCTATATATGCTATGTATGAAATATATTGGCTTAAATGTAATTATGCAAAGGATTTAGAAAGTAAGAAATGTTAGATTCTTATGTTAGATTCTTATTTCATTGATGGTGTGTGAGAAGGTGAACCCAAGATCTCTGTTTAAGATAAAAATTAAAAACCATGCACCATCTGTTTTAGCCATCTGTTTTGCAGTGAATAGGGCAATAGGGCAAAGATGATCTGATAATTAAGGTGCCTGGTCGAGGCAAATGTAAGACATATGGCTACTTGTCTGCCATTTATGGATAGAAGGAAATATAGCTCTTTGTCTCCCATAAAAGGTAATAGGAAATGGGTGTATCTTTTATGATTGGTTCTAGCAAACAGCCAATAGGAATTTCAACCAGGCTGATTGGACAGAGGCAGCCAAAGGAGGAGCAAGGGGTCTGGGCTGAGGGAATATAAGTGCTGGCCATCAGGGCTGGAATGGGCAGAGCTTTGGTAACCATATACCACTGTGTCTCTCATTGATTTGTCTGACAAATAAATTATTATTTTAATTTCTCTATTGCTGCGTTGAATATTTCATTCCAGCTAAGCGTTAACCACAAGCAGGGTGCTACAATAATTTTTTTAAAAAAAATGCAGACCCTGCACAGTTGGCCCCAAATTACCATACTTTTCTGTGTATAAGACTATGGGGGTTTTTACTTTAAAATACAGTGGTGCCTTGCAAGACGAAATTAATTCATTCCGCGAGTTTTGTCGTCTTGCGATTTTTTTCGCCTTGCGATTTTTTTCGCCTTGCGAAGCACGGTGTCGGGAAAGTTTTGGAAAAGCTTCAAAAATCACCAAAGTCTTTAAAAACCTCAAAAAAGGCTACCACACCGCGTTCTATGAGTTGCTCCTCGAAGTCAAGTCGCAACTGTATTAACGGTGTTAAGAAAAAGGAAACAAACTTGCAAGACGTTTCCGTCTTGCGAAGCAAGCCCATAGGGAAAATCGTCTTGCGAAGCAGCTCAAAAAACAAAAAACCCTTTCGTCTAGCGAGTTTTTTGTCTTGCGAGGCCTTTGTCTTGCGAGGTACCACTGTAAAGTCTTATACACAGATAGTGCATATGCCCATTTTCTAAATTTGGGGTCCCCAAAAGTAAGGAGCGTCTTATACTTGTGGGCATCTTACACACGGAAAAATACGGTATTTGCAAACAAACACGGTCGACTCTGCTCACATGGGGGCTAACGTCTGTGGAATAGTGCAAGGGCTCCTTAAGATTTGGATAGGATACTGACTAATCCATTTCTTGTCTGATGCTGTATTGTTTTTAATATTTGGTTGGAAGCCGCCCAGAGTGGCTGGGGAAACCCAGCCAGATGGGTGGAGTATAAATTATTATTATTATTATTATTATTATTATTATTATTATTATTATTATTATTTTCTTTCTCACCCTTTTCCCTCAGCTTAGTCTGATGCAGAAAATATACCTTCCAACATTTCTCCGTTGAAAATAGGGGCGTCCTAAGGAAAAGCGGGACATTCCGGGGTCAAATCAGAAACTGGGAAGGCTTCCGTAAATTCGGGAAATAGGGACACTTGGAGGGTCTGAAAAATGTTCAGAGCGGCTTATTCGAGAAAAGAAAAGGCAGGCACATTCAGTTGGTTCAGAAGAAAACTCCCCAAATTCTTATTAGGGCAATGCAGAAGACTACAGCAGTGCATCTGGCGCTTGGTGTTTACAACCCTCTTTTTTAAAGATGTAATTCCTCCATGGCAAAGGGGTTCCTGGACAAGCAGTGCTGTCTTTAGCATATGAACTGCCGGGGTGCAAAGATCTGTCCAGCACCCCCAATTAACTTTTATTATGTTTATGTCAGACACCACGCTTATGCCTTATCTCTTGTTTATGAAAGACTGGAGGAAAAAGAAACAAACTTTTTTATTTGCTCATTTATTTACAATACACTTATACTTAAGTATAAAGCACCATCACACTTAAACTTATAAGTATTGTTTAGGCACCTACCTCATTGCAGCGCAATACAATACGTAACTGTCAGAGCTGCTTCCAGATCCTAGCTCACAGAGGATCACGCTAGCCAGCGTTCACTTTATAAAAGTCTTTATTGAGTTACAGTTTCCATTCTCAAGCTGCTGCGTGCAGCTCTACGTCGTATGGGTTAGACCGGCGAAGCTCCGTCTGAGTCTCCGCCCCCTGTGCACCAGCTTACTAACCTAGTCTTACTCCACCTTTTCCGCCTGACCGTTCTTCTCTGGGTCCCTCTGCCCCCCGTGGTCTCTTCCTTCCGGGATTCTTCTGACGCGGACCCCCGGACCCTCCTGTCTCCTTGCGCCGGGCTTTAGGACCTGGCTCCCTTTCCGGGCTGCTTACTGCGCCACCTTCCTGTGCATTTGAACTTGGCGCGCGCGCCCAACCTTCCACTTTCCGCCTGACCGTTTCTTCGCTCCCCGATGGAGGTGTGGCCACTCCTGACTCGTGCCCTCCCTCCTGTTGCGAGCTGCCAGCGCTTGATACCTGGCGCCCTTCTTCTCCCCTGCTCTCTGTTGGTGACGCTGGTCCCGATTTCCAACTGCTCCCCTCTGAGCCCCCTCTGGACCCTTCTTCCTGGGGTGTTCCCCTAGGTTCCCCCCTTGTTCTGGCCACTGGTGCTCCTTTCTGTGAATCTTCTGATTCACTGGAAAGACTCGGAGATCTCGGGTCGTCGTCATCACTCATCTTTTCCTCTGCCTCCTCCCCCTCGCTCTCTGTTTCCTCCCTTGCCCTCGCCTCTGCTCCTGAACCCCTGACAGTAACATAATATTTTGATGTAAGGGTTAATTTCGCGTGCATGGCACCGTTGTGAATGACAAGTGCCACCGCTGGTGCGGTGCGTCTTTGGTAAATGAACGCACAAAGTCGAAAGTCCTTTAGTGAAACAGTAGGTATACATTTTGGTAATACCTAGGTATATGTGTACAGTGGTACCTCAGGATGCAAACAGAATCCGTTCCAGAGCCCCATTCGCATACTGAATAGAACGTAAGATGCGACTGCACATGCGCGGGTCATGTTTTGCCACTTCCGCGCATGCGTGTGATGTCATTTTGAGCATCTGCGCATGCGTGAGTGGCAAAACCCGGAAGTAATGTGCTCCGTTACTTCCAGGTAGCCGTGGAGCGCAACCCGAAAGCACTCAACCTGAAGCACATTCAACCCGAGGTATGACTGTATTTTGTTTTTCTGGCTTGATCAAAAGTATTTATAATTTCACAACAGATAGATAGTTAAGAGCTTAGGCAGCTTTAGCAGCAGAATTCGGCGCCTGGGTGCCTTGCACGCCTAGGTAAAGACGGCTCTTTGGACAAAATTAAATGTTTATGTAACTCTCCCCAAAAAACCCCACAAAGGGTAGGAGGAAGCTGTTTTGTTCCTTGGGGCTGTTTCTGACTTCATCAATTGTTGAGGCAAATTGGATTATCCAGGAGACAGAGGAGGAGAGGATGAGGCAAGGGGAAGGCGGAGTGATGGAAAACAGCCTCTCATCTCTGCCTTGAGAAGGGTGGCCTCCATGGACTTCTTCATTAGCTGCTGAGGAGAGCGGTCTGCTGGCCCGAGAGCCTCTTCCGAGGATGCCAGGATCGGTTTGCATGAAGTACAACAGACGGCAGCGGTGGGGAAGAGTGGCTATTAAAGAGCCACAAAATTTAATTGAGAGCCTCGCTGGAGGAAGAGCGTCGCTCAGGGCCTTTTAATTTCCCAAGCTCCTGGTTGGACTTCAGCGGCTGGGCTTGATTTCGCTGTTCACCAAAGTTGTGTCTGAAAGCTCTGGCTCTAAAGCACACTCCTCCTGAGTAAGCCTCATTGAGCACCATGGGACTTGCTTCCCAGTAAATGTGCACATTAAGCATGAGCTGCACTTCTGTGCTAAAAAAAAGAAAGAAATCAAGGTAAATCTGAATATCACAAGTCAAACAGCACGGATGCTCAACTCCTGCTACAAGACCACCCTGATTACATAGTAAGGGAGACACACGGCAGCTCAGTGGTAGAACACATGGAGAAGGTCCCGGGTTCTAATTTTGGCATTGTAGCAGGAACCCCCCCCCACCCCAATCATTCTGTTTGTACAAACTTCACACACACTCAGACTTCCGGAGGCGGCGCGAAATAAGTAATGGCGGTCCTCTTTGCGCTGCGAAGAGGGGCTCCGCAGGAAAGGGACGTTCGCTGCGGCAAAGCGACGACCCATTAAGATAAACCACGAGCAGAGTGAGCTCGTGGCCGTGGGATCCGGCGGGCACCTAGAGCGACCCCCAAAACGAAGAAGGGTCCCCGTAAGGGGGTCCGGAAGCGCGGAGGGGAAGCGGTGCTGTGGATTCATCGCTCTTTCTGCGGGAGTGAAGCCGCGCGGCTGTTGCTGATGAGCGCCGACCTTTCTTCCTTAAGAATTGGATTCTAAATCATCTACTCGTGAGTAAGAAGAGTATTAATTTCGGGACTACAAAGTGAAAATTTGGCTGAAAGCGGGAGACGAGAAAAAGGAAGTCCGTCTCCCGGTAGTGCTTAGAGATCAAAGGCAAAGGAACTGACAAGCTGGAAGCAATAGAAAGGGATTTTAAGACGGGAAGTATCATGCGTCTGGTGGAGTTTGTAACTGAAGGGAAAGGCAAGCTTTTATTTTTCTATCTGCTATCGTGTTGATTTTACTTGAGGATCCTCTCCTTTACTGGACTTTTAAAACTTTAAAAACTTTAAAAACCCCAGTCCCGGGCTTGCAGGGGGTAAAAGCCTCCTTTGCGGATACATATACAAAGTTGAAATGGATACATAGAGGCATCATTGGTGGATACAACTAAATAACTGTATCTTGCATCTTCAGATAAACTATTGTGGCAATATTGAAAGGGCTTTGCCAGTGGAAAAAAGTTTTCTTTAAGGACTATTGTTAATTTACTTAACTGCAGGAACTTTAATGGCGACTGAAACTTTCTTCCTTCTTTCCTGAACTGTAACAACACTCCCTCTAGTGGAGTTTGGGATTTACAAATTCCTGAGAACCAACTTTGTTTTGACTCTCTGTGGTTTGGTTATTTACTTTGAGGCCTGTCTTTCCCATGGAACATTTGACAGTTTGACCTTGAATCCAAAGGCAGGTGTGGAATGAGTGGCCCACCGAAAACAAGAGCTGCGTCGAAAGCAGGAAAAGGCCAATTAGTACAAACAACTCTGATTTCTCAGGCTCGCAGATCTTCAGTCCCTGCCGTTTTACAGGGAGCTGTACCCTCAACAACAGCTCCATCTAAGGAAGCTGAACAGCCAACAACTGAGGATATGGCAGCAGGGGGATCTGGAACTCTTTTAGAGGAAATGCTACAACAATTTGCAATTTTGAACAAAAAGGTTGATGATCAAACTGCAAAAATTGACTTAGCTACATCTTCAATTACTAAACTTTCTGAACAGGTGGCTAAGCATTCACAAGATATTGGGAATCTAAAGGACGCTACATCTGAAAATCGGAAACTGGCCGAGGCTGCGAATGAAAAAGCAGGTCAAGCAATTCAGAAAGCGGATGAATTGAAAGGAGAAGTAAGGCCGCTTTACAAACATGTCAGCGACCAGCAGGCCTACCTGTCTATGGTGGAACTGAGAAACAGGGAAAATAATTTGAGATTACGCTCTATCCCAGAGATTGAGAAAGAGGACCTGACTGGCTTTTTGACAGCAGAATTTTCTAAATTCTGGGGTATAGAAGAAGATTCAGATTTTAAAATAACAACTGCATTCAGACTGGGAAGAGTTGCCAAGAAGGACAGGCCTAGAGATTGTTTGATTATCTTAAGGACCAAGCAAGAGAGAGACAAACTACTTGACCTACATTTCAATAAAGCACTTGAGATCCAGGACAGAAGAGCACAAATTTACAAGGATATCCCTAAACAACTACTGGATCTCAGATCCAACTACACTGATCTAGCTGGACTTTTGAGAAGCAACGGAATACCCTACAGGTGGGAGTTTCCACAAGGCCTATCATTCAACTACAAAGGAAAGAAGATTAAAATCAAAACGAAAGAGGATAGCCAGAAGTTTCTACACGATCACGGAGAAGACCTGCAGAAGGGAACAGCAGTTCCTTGGCCTCCACCTGAGTCTGGGAAAGAGCTAGTACCCTCGGATTTAGACAAGAAAGAAGACACCCCATAAAGAGCAACAACAGATTGATACAGGATGTCTCTACAGCTGTATAGTTGGAATATTAATGGCGCAAATTCCCCGGAAAAACGCAAAAGGATTTTTCATATTTTGAAGAAGGAACATTTGGATATAATCTGTCTGCAAGAAACCCACGTGACCAGGCTTCACAGGAAAGTGTTAATAAACAAAAGATTAGGCCAAGAATTTATCTCATCAGACAGAGTTAAAAAGAGAGGAGTGGTGATCTATGCAAAAGAGAATTTATCACCAAAATTTTTGTTTAAAGATGAACAAGGAAGAATCCTGGCAATTGAAATACAAATCCAAGGAGAAAAAGTTTTGATATTAGGAATCTACGCACCAAATGAGGGGAAATCAGAATTCTACAAGAAGCTTCATGAGACATTACTGGACTATCTGGACTATTCTAACATCATTATGATGGGAGACATGAATGGGGTGGTCTCTACCTATATGGACAAGTCACAGAACCAGAACCTGACCAAAGATGGAAGACTACCAAAGACTTTTTTCGAACTAACTGACAATATGGACTTGATTGATCTATGGAGGACGAGAAATCCCCTAGGTAAAGAAGGAACTTTTTTTTCTGAGGCCCACCTGTCATGGACAAGAATCGACCAAATTTGGACAACTAGAGGTCTGGCACCTAAGACCACAAGAGTAGAAATCTGCCCAAAGACATGCTCCGACCACAACGCTCTGAAAATGGAAATGAGATTTACTACTGCCGACTCCTTCAGATGGAAAATGAATGACAACCTGCTAAGAGATCAAGAGATTGTAAAGAAGGCCAAAAAAACTTTAAAGGACTACTTTGAAATTAACCTCAACACCTCGGTGGAAAAAAGAATAATCTGGGACGCAAGTAAAGCTGTTATGAGAGGGTTTCTGATACAACAAAATACGATCAAGAAAAAACTTTGGAATGGGAAAAAGGATAAGATATTAGAGAAGATAAGAGTCGGAGAGAAAAAATTAAGACTGAATCCAAAATCAAAAGAGACTTTAAGAGAAATTAAATTTCACCAGTCACAATATATGAAATTGATTAACCAAGAAGTGGAATGGAAAATTAAACAAATGAACCAAAGATCTTTTGAATCTGCGAATAAATGTGGGAAGCTGCTAGCTTGGCAGTTGAAAAAGAGACAAAAATTAAATTATGTTACCAATCTAGAAGTTGAAGGAAAAAATATTCAGAAACCAGGAGAAATTAGAAAGTGTTTCCAGAAATACTTTAAAAAACTGTACACCCAAGGGCCTGAGGAAGGGACTGAGATAGAACAATTCTTGAAAGATAATGGCCTACCAGAATTATCTCAAGAGAAGAGATCAATCTTGAATTGTAAAATAACACAACAGGAAATCGAGGTTGCCATACAGAACATGCAGTTAGGCAAATCTCCAGGCCCTGATGGACTTACCTCCAAGTACTACAGGATGTTAAAGGACTACTTGACACAACCATTAATGGAGGTTTGCAACCAGATTATGGGGGGAGGGAGGGCACCAGAAACGTGGAAAGAAGCATTCATCACACTGATACCTAAAGTGGAAACTGAAAAGACTCAACTCAAGAATTACCGTCCCATCTCACTCCTAAACGTGGATTACAAAATATTTGCAGACATTTTGGCAAATAGATTTAAAAAGGTTTTAAATGAAGTAATTCATAAGGACCAAGCAGGCTTCCTCCCAGGTAGACATTTGTTTGATAACACCAGGAACATTATTGATATTCTGGAACTTCTACAAACAAATATTAACACTAAAGCAGTGTTAATTTTTATTGATGCGGAGAAAGCCTTTGACAATATCTCTTGGAAATTTATGAAGAGAAACTTGGAAGGGATGGGAGTGGGAAGGGGGTTTGAGAACGGAATAGAAGCAATCTATTCCGAACAAAAAGCTAAGTTGATAGTGAACAATGTGGTGACAGAAGAACTTCAGATTGAAAAAGGAACACGTCAGGGGTGCCCCCTGTCCCCTTTATTGTTTATTTCAGTCCTGGAGGTTTTGCTGAACATGATAAGGAAGGATCGGCAGGTACAAGGAATACGGGTCGGAGTGAAACAATATAAACTGAAAGCATTTGCAGATGACTTGGTTTTAACATTACAGGAGCCAGAATCTAGTACAAAAAGAGTTTTGGAACTGATACAGAAATTTGGTCGGGTGGCGGGTTTCAAGTTGAACAAACAAAAAACTAAGGTGTTAGGGAAAAATTTGACAGCTACTGAAACAGAAGGGTTTCAGAAGGAAACAGAACTAAATATTGTTAAAAAAGTGAAATACCTGGGGGTCAATCTCTCTTCCAAGAACTTGAATTTATTTAAAGATAATTACGAGAAATGTTGGTCAGAAGTTAAAAAAGATCTAGAAATTTGGTCAAGACTGAAGTTATCCTTGTTAGGCCGAATTGCAGCTATAAAAATGAACGTTTTGCCAAAGATGTTGTTTTTGTTTCAGGCCTTGCAGATTGTGGACAGAGTGGAATGTTTTGGAAAGTGGCAGAAGGATATCTCTAAATTTGTCTGGCAGGGCAAAAAGCCCCGAATAAAGTTTAAAATACTAACTGATGCAAAGGAGAGAGGGGGATTTGCCCTGCCGGACTTAAGGATATATTACGAAGCTGCAGCCTTCTGCTGGATGAAAGATTGGATCTTGTTGGAAAACACTGATGTCCTAGATCTGGAAGGCTTTAATAACTCGTTAGGTTGGCATGCGTATTTGTGGTATGACAAGGCAAAAACATATGGAATGTTTAAAAACCATATTGTCAGGAAAGCAATATTTATGGTCTGGAAAAAATACAAAGACTTATTAGAAAGCAAAACTCCGAGGTGGGTATCACCAATAGAGGCCAAGGCTCGGAAAAAACCCAATATGGAGGCCGGTTGGCCGAAATATTGGGAAATAATAGAAAACATTGGAGATAACTGGAGGTTGCAGAGCTTTGAAAGGTTAAAGGGTAAAGTGCAAGATTGGTTTCATTATGCCCAAATTAATGAGGTTTTTAAGCTAGATAAAAAACAGGATTCCAGGTGGAAAAATCGAAACTTGAGACAGAATTGCTAGAACCAAAGACCAAGCTATTATCGAGAATGTATAACTTGCTGCTTAAATGGAATACTCAGGATGAGACAGTTAAATCAGCCATGATAAAATGGGCTCAGGACATTGGTTATAACATCATGTCTGAGGACTGGGAAAGGTTATGGACCACCGGTATGAAGTTTACGGCATGTAATGCCTTGAAAGAAAACATTATGAAAATGGTATACAGGTGGTACATGACCCCAGTCAAGCTTGCTAAGATCTACCATTTGTCCGATAATAAATGCTGGAAATGTAAGGAGGCTGAAGGGACATTCTTTCACCTCTGGTGGACCTGTCCAAGAGTGAAGGCCTTCTGGGAAATGATATATAACGAGTTAAAAAAGGTGTTTAAATACACTTTCCCTAAGAAACCAGAGGCATTCCTCCTGGGCATTGTCGGCCAGAAGGTGTTAAAGAAGGATAGAACTCTTTTTATGTATGCTACTACTGCAGCAAGGATTCTTATCGCTAAGCATTGGAAGACTCAAGATTTGCCCACACTGGAGGACTGGCAGACGCAACTGATGAACTACATGGAACTAGCCGAGATGACTGCAAGGATCCGAGATTTGGGAGAAGAAGCAATGGAGGAGGATTGGTGTAAATTTAAGGACTATTTGCAAAAGTATTATAAGTTATATGAATCTTAAGACGCCGTATGATTTGGAATATCAGCCCCAGCAACAAAAATGGTTTATATAAGAAATTGGATAATTTTTATGAAAGAATCAAGGTTTAAATGGGTAAAAATGATAATATGTTATATTTTAAAAGTAAATGGAAAACAAGAGATTTAAACTTAAACTGCAATTGAAAGTAAAAAGAAACACATGAAACAAGGTTATAATTTGCTGATAATTTTATTGTTAAGAATGCATTATGAGGGAGATGTGGGGAAGCCCGATAGAAATCTGAAATAAGTTGTTGAAATGGTTGAGATTTTCTGTTTTTTCTTTCTTTCTACTGTCTATGTTCTTTCTTTTCTATCTGTAATTTGGAAAAAAACGTAATAAAAATTATTATAAAAAAAAACAACAAACTTCACACACACTCACACTCACACACTACATACGCCACATTTCTGTTATAAATTCATAGAAAATCAACCATACATCGGATTTGCACTGTTCCATTTTTATTTTACTCCATATGACAAGGACTATCGAAGGGGGGGGTGGCTTGGTTCTGGTCAGCCATAATCCCTTCACCATCCCAGCACATCCACAGGAGCCCTGCCCAGTTGCTATGTCAACCCTGATGATCCCAGACAGAAGACAATCAAAATCACAAAGAACAGTGGATTCACCACAGGCTGAAACAAAGGACAATGATCAGATCTTCCCTCTGGGGGCAGGAAACTGCAAACTCCCCTTTGTCTCCTGGAAGCGACTCATGGGCAGGGGGAAAGGAGGAACCAGCCAGGTGACAGGACACTCAGGTTACCACCACAACTCCTCCCTCAACCCCTCCTTTCTGTAATGTATGCATGATGTCAACCCCTTCTGTAATGTATGCATGATGTTTCTGGGGGTGGGCTTGACCTAGAGGATGGGAATTTCAAAAGTTTTTATAAGGTCTTGCACACCATCTTTCTGGGTCTTTTCTCTCTCCTGCAAGTGAGGGGAACACCCTGTTGCAACAGTTCAATAAAGGCCAAGCCTACAGGCTGCTGTTTTGCTCCAAGTTATCCTGGTTGGTGTCTTTGTTTTTGTCCAAGGGAGCCCTCGGATTTTTCCGGTAACAGCATCTCCAGTTAAATAGGATCAAGTAGCATTGGAAAAGTCAGCTGTGTGAGACCATGGAGAGCTACTGCCAATTAAAGCAGATGGTACTGGAGTACTTGGTCAAATAGGCTGAACTGGTTATAAGGCAATTTCTTACTTCAAAGGTCCTCAGGTACTGAAACAGAAACCATTTAGGGGTGAGATATTTGGGGAGTAACCACACCAATGGCATGTTTGGAGGGGAGTGATAGACCTGCGACAGATGATGAGGCAACTATGTCCCTTTCTGATCAGATGAGTAGAAGAGCCAGGACTACTTTTTGAGAAGCTATTGGAGGACATCGGTAAAAAAAGAAAAAAACTTTTAACCAGCTTCATGTTGTACAGACTCCATTCCTTGTTCTGTCTTATTTTTTAAAAGTTAAAATTTTCAACAAAAATAACAAAAACAACAGAAAAATAAAAAATAACTAATACAAAACAACAACAAACATAGAAAAAATTACACAGAAACAATATCAAATCCATAAAATGGGATTCTCCGAATCCCGTGACTTCCCTCCCCACCCCGTTCCTTAAGTTTTCTTTGCAACTGCATATTATTTCTACTCCAAAATATTTTAAATCTCAGATTTCCTATACTATCTTTAAGATTACAAGTGTTCTTAAAATTCTGACAGTGTATTAACCTGTTCGCAGTACTTCTGTAAATACATATAATAAACATTTCCCATTCTTTTTTTAAATTTTTGTCATCTTGATTTCTGAGCTTTCCAGTTAGTTTCGCCATTTCAGCATAGTCCATTAACTTGGTTTGCCAGTCTTTAGTCGGGACTAATAGTATTTAGTCTTTGGGCTAATAGTACATGAGTCATTCCCTTCTCGGACAGGTGCTCTTATTTATTAAGAAACATTCTCCACGGCTTTATAATTAAAAAGATATATTCTAACTTCCAGGCTTGCCTGCCATAATGTGCTTCATGTAGGACTACCCTTGAACATAACTCAGAGCAAAACGCAGCTGCCCACATTTTCGGCAGATGTATACAGGATGCGCTGCTGTCCCTTTTGCACTGGCTGCCTCTATGCTTCCAAGCCTAATTCTAGGTCTTGTATTGACATGTAAAGACGTGACGCCCCACTAGGGCTGCCATACGTCCGGATACGCCCAGGGGAAATTTCCGAAAGGCAGCGTTTTGTCCTGGATCTTTGGGGTTTGTCTAAAAAAAAGCTCAACAATTAAAAAGCTCAACAACTTTTGGGGTGTCCTGGTTTTTACTTTTTGAAATAGGGCAACCCTAGACCCCACTAACCTAAGAAACTGCCTCTCTCCCTATCAGGTATATGCCCATGACTGTCATGCATAAAAAAAAACACAATTCTTGGGTACAATTCCAGACATCTTTGCTCTTAGGCAGGCACTCTCCCCGTATTTGTTCATATTTGCCCTGTGTTAGGATTTTGTACTACTCCAATTGGCACCACTGGAGGGCACTAAAATGTAACAAAAAAATTAACAAATAAAAAGTTGCAACCAGCAGCCCCAAAGCCCATCCTTTATGGACAGACTCTTTACCTGCCTTAGGGCAGATATTCTCAGACCGTATTCCAGGGGTCAGCAACCTTTTTCAGCCGTGGGCCGGTCCACTGTCCCTCAGACCTTGTGGGGAGCCGGACTATTTTTTTTGGGGGGGGGAATGAACGAATTCCTATGACCCACAAATAACCCAGAGATGCATTTTAAATAAAAGGACATATTCTACTCATGTAAAAACATGCTTTGCAGGACACCTTTGGGAGAAGAAAAAGCTCAGGAGGTAATCCTTCACAAATCTGGAGTGGAGTCCCTAAGACATTTGGATGGGTTCTGGTACACCTCCGTCCGGCAACTCCTGCAGCCATGCTGGTGCGAAACATATTACTCTGCTTTCTTTTGGACCACATCAGCAAAACCAAGAGTGGGGTCTTGTCATCTGGACAGCCCGGGACCTCCAGGAGCACTGCCCAGGCTTGCACCCCGCAAAGGCCACGTCAGTGTGCTGCTAACACAGCAAAAACAAAGCGGGAGGCAGCAGTTACATATTGCCAATATCTGCAGCCACAGCAGGCGCTGTGATTCTCCAACAGTTTGGCGTCATCCCCGGAGATGCAGTCCATTGTCTCTTGAGATAGAAGGATGCCAGCAGACTGGAGAATGCTTCAAATAGACTACTGTCATTGGCAAAGTACAAGGGTACCCTAAAATATGGAAGTGGGTGGGAGGTTAGGAAACAGTCCCTGGTGCAAGAATCAGAATTGTTGCATGTTCCCCAATCTCTGAGCAGCAAGAGACTCCAGGGATGCCTGTGCTTTCCAAGGGCCAGGTTTCCTTCGAATGAAGGCCGACGGAGACTGTGATGCCTTTAGGATATCTTCTTCTTCTTTCTTCTTTGGTGATCCCTCGTAGCTGAGTAAAATTGTCTTCCATAAACATGGTTTTAACAATGAGTCCGTAAGTGACTGTGGAGGCCAATTCTGGATCCACACATCCTTCCACAGTGGGGACATAGGTTTCTGGGTGGGAGTTGATGATGGTGTGGATATGCCAAGTGTGCCTTCCTCTTAGCATGTTTCTCCCTTGCGTCCTGAGTTCGAGTGTCTTCAAAGCCCATGACACCTTTGGTAAAGGCTGTTCTCCAACTGGAGCGCTCACAGGCAAGTATTTCCTAGTTGTCAGTGTTTATACTACATTTTAAAAGATTTGCCTTGAGACAGCCTTTAAGCCTCTTTTGTTGACCACCAGCTTTACACTTTCCATTTTTAAGTTTGGATTAGAGTAACTGCTTTGGAAGACAATAATCAGGCATCCGTACACCATGACCAGTCCAGTGAAGTTGATGTTGAAGAATCATTGTTTCATTTTTTTTTTTTTTAATATATATTTATTACGGTTTTCCAATACAAAAAGGCATATTCAGTAAAACAACATTAGTTATTTAACATCTTTTCATCATAACTTTGGACTCCCCCACACCTCCCCCACACACTTGCATCGTTATAAAGATATTTCCAAGCAAATTATCATTTTGTAAATAAGTCTTTAGTTTCAGTCATTAAAATATGATTAAACTTGAATCTAGTTTAGTGATAGACAATTATTTCTATTCTGGCATCCCTATCAACATTCCGCCAAATTACAATGTTTTTGTAAATAAATCTTAAATTTCTTCCAGTCTTCTTCAACTCTCTCTTCTCCCAGATCTCGGATTCTGCCGGTCATCTCAGCTAGCTGCATATAGTCCATCAGCTGCATCTGCCATTCTTCTAGGGTGGGTAGTTCTTGCGTCTTCCAATTCTTAGCGATCAATATCCTTGCTGCCGTTGTTGCATACATAAAAAAAGTTCTATCCTTCTTTAACACATTCTGGCCGACAATGCCCAAGAGGAAGGCCTCTGGTTTCTTGGTAAAGGTATACTTAAACACCTTTTTCAGCTCATTATATATCATCTCCCAGAAGGCCTTCACTTTAGGGCAAGTCCACCAGAGGTGAAAGAATGTTCCTTCATTTTCCTTACATTTCCAACATTTATTATCAGACGAATGGTATATCTTAGCCAATTTAACTGGGGTCATGTACCATCTGTATATCATTTTCATTACATTTTCCTTCAGAGCATTACATGCAGTGAAGTTCAGCCCAGTGGTCCACAACCTTTCCCAGTCTTCAAACATAATATTATGCCCAATATCCTGTGCCCACTTTATCATTGCCGGTTTAACCATTTCGTCTTGTGTGTTCCATTTCAGCAGCAAATTATACATTTTTGAAAGTACTTTAGTCTTAGGTTCTAACAGTTCTGTTTCCAACTTCGATTTCTCCACCTGGAATCCTAACTTTTTATCATTCTTGAATACTTCTTTAATCTGAGCATAGTGTAGCCAGTCTCGCACTTTATCTTTTATTTTCTCTAGACTCTGCAATTTCCAATTTTCTCCATCTCTTTCTAATATCTCCCAATATTTTGGCCAATTGGCCTCCATATTGACTTTTTTTAGGGCCTTAGCCTCCATGGGTGACAGCCACCTCGGAGTTTTTTTCTCCAGTAAGTCTTTGTATCTTATCCAGACATTGAATACTGCTTTCCTGACAATATGGTTCTTAAAGGCCTTATTGATCTTAACCTTATCATACCATAAATATGCATGCCATCCAAATGCATTGTTAAAAGAATCATTGTTTCAACACTGGTGATCTTTGCTTCTTCCAGTACACTGGTATTAGTTCGCCTGTCTTCCCAAGTGATGTGTAAAAAATTTTTGGAGACACCATTGCTGGAATTTTTCAAGGAGTTGGAAATGGCACTTATAAGTGGTCCATGTTTCACAAGCATACAGTAAGGTTGGTAGTACAGTAGCTTTGTAAACAAGCATTTTGGTTTCCCTGTGAATGTCCCGCTCCTCAAACACTCTGCACTTCAATCGGGAGAAAGCCACACTCGCAGAGCTCAGGCGATACTGGATTTCAGCATCAGTGTCAGCCCTTGTGGAAAGATAACTGCCCAGGTAGGAGAAGTGATTGGCATTTTCCAACATTAAACCAACACTCATGATGCACAGAGTTTCTTTAAAGCCACAAAGAGCATCTATGGGCCAATAAATCATGGCATGTGCCCTCTACGCTCAGCAGATGGTACCACACTTCTAAAAGATAAAGAAGCTATTGCACTGCGCTGGAAAGAACATTACCAACATCTCCTTCACCGCAACTCCCCTGTAGCCTTTATGATATATGGTTTTATTTACACATATATTCAATTTGAGCATAGGGTGGAGGGGCTCACAGCATTAATACTCCCATAGAGCTTGCTTCCCCTTTAGGTTTCCATGGAACCCCAAAACACAGCACAGAGCAGAGATGTCTCTCAGGTTCCAGCTTCCAGCGACAGTCCAACTTGCATATGCAACTCTCACATGCCCAGCCCCACATAGTAATAGTAATAATAATAATAATAATAATAATAATAATAATTTATTTATATCCCGCCCTCCCCAGGCGAAGCCGGGCTCAGAGCGGCTAACAACAGTAAAATAATACAGCATTCTAAAATCAATTCAAATCAAATTGATGGCAACCACTGGGCTAGAGTTCTGTGAAGAAATTACCAAAGGAGGGGGTCAGTCAAAGGCCTGGTGGAACAGCTCTGTCTTGCAAGCCCTGCGGAAAGATGTCAAGTCCCGCAGGGCCCTAGTCTCTTGTGACAGAGCATTCCACCAGATCGGAGCCACAGCTGAAAAAGCCCTGGCTCTGGTTGAGGCCATCCTAACCTCTCTGTGGCCCGGGACCTTCAAGATGTTTTTGTTTGAAGACTGTAAATTCCTCTGTGGGACATACCAGGAGAGTTCCGTAGGTATGTGGGTCCTAGGCTGCATAGGGCTTTAAATGTAAACCAGCACCTTAAACCTGATCCTGTACTCCACCAGGAGTCAGTGCAGCTGGTATAGCACTGGGTGAATGTGATCCAGCAGCAAGGACCCCGTAAGGAGTCTCGCCGCGGCATTCTGCACCCTCATTCTGCATGTAGCCCATTGTTTCCGGTCAGTTGAGTTGGGAAAGGGCCCATCAACTTGCCTCTATGGCAGCCTCATTTGTGCTTGTAAATAGCAGTGCTCAGCTGCCCAGCTAAGGCCAAAGGAACTCATTTGACTAGTTCACCAGGTTCCCTCTTACACTTTCTACCCTCAGTATAAAAAAATTCCTTCCTGTGGCACCTTAAAGTCCAACTAAGTTAGTTCTTGGTATAAGCTTTCGTGTGCATGCACACTTCTTCAGATACGAATGCATGCACACGAAAGCTTATACCAAGAACTAACTTAGTTGGTCTTTAAGGTGCTACTGGAAGGAATTTTTTTATTTTGACTATGGCAGACCAACACGGCTACCTATCTGTAACTTTCTACCCTGACAGATATAGGATTGCAGGTTTGGAAGGGGCCTGGGGGTATCATACAGACTGACCTTACCCCCCTCCAAAAAAAAAACCTATAGCAGAATATTAAAAGCACAGGAATTCCACATTTCACCCATAAGATTGCCTTTGTGAATGGCTGGAAAAAGCTGGGCTCAAGCCCACGAACATATAGCGAAAGTCTGTGGGTCGGCGACTTAAGATTCTCCATCAATTGCCTGAGAATCTTTCTCCCAAGAGACAGTCCATGACTCAGTAGGATTGCTCTGTTGGAAGCCTGTGAGATCCTCGCTGTTCTGTGGTTGTTCTGCTGCCTGCTTCAACAGACACTCGTTTCCATAACAACCACATCCAGGCTTTAAAAATAGTAACTTATTTTTCATTCAGCTCGTCTCCTGCCCTTAGGACCAGGTCTATTTTTGTCCTGGTGGTTTATTTCAGGTGTCCCCCCCCCTCTCTCTCTCTCATCCCAAGTGAACTCTGTGGGCCCCCACCTCATGCTGGGTTCACAAAGGGACAGAGTGTGTGTATTTCCTTCGTCTAGGGTTTCCACCCAGCCAGAATGATTGCACATCTCTGTGTATATTTGCACCAAAAAAAGTCCTATGGGATCCAATGGGATTTATTCTGAGTAAATCTGCTTATGATGTAGCCCTTTATGACCCTTTGTGCTGCTCTGAACTCTGCACATGCTCAGAGATGCTCAGCAGAATCTCCCCCCCCCCATTTTTTTATTGATTTTAACAGATAAAACATACAAAAGAAAGAACATTACAATACTAAAAGAAGGGGGGAAACGAAAAACTAAAATAAAAACACATATTCCTTCTGAAGTTCATTTTAAATTCCATTATTAACTGACTTCCTCAAATCCCTCCTAACTGAATTTCATTGTATCACCTTGTAACAGTTTTCGAAAATCATCTTTCTACTACAATTTACTCCTTCAATTTACTATCCTCATCTCTTTTCTCATTGACTTAAATCCATATTACTATACAACATTCTTATTCTAATCCTAGGCCTATTTGATACTTTCAAGTACCTTCTAATTATCTTATATTGCAATATTTAGCTAGATAATCTTTAAGTTTCTTCCAATCTTCTTGTTGCTCCTCTTCTTTCTGATTGCAGATTCTTCCAGTCAGGTCGGCCAGCTCCAAAATCTCCAACATCTTCATCTGCCATTCTTCTACCGTTGGTATTTCTTGAGATTTCCAGTAAACTCCAGATGGCTCCAGGTTTCACTCCTGCCTGAATGGACAGATCCTGCTCTGACTCCACCCCTGCTTGCTGGCTTCCTGTTTCCCTCCTTTCCTTCCTTCACGTGTTCTGTCCTCCTCCTTCTATGATTTGTAAGCTCCATCCAGGAACTGCAACTATTCAATACAATCTTGTCTCTTGACTTCACAGCCCATGGTATGACTCCTAGTTGCTGGCCCAGCTCCACTTGAACCTTGCCGGTTTCTGACCGGATTCTGTTCCTGACTTCCCCGCTTCTGACCTGACAAAGATGATCAAGGGTCTGGAAACCAAGCCATATGAGGAATGGTTGAGGGAGTTGGGTGTGTTTAGCCTGGAAAAGAGGAGACCGAGAGAAGATACGCTGGTTGTTTCAAATATCTAAGAAGTAGTCACATGGAATACGGAGCAAGATTGTTCTCTACTGCTCCAGAGGGGAGGATCAGAACTAATGGATTCAAGTTACAAGAAAGGAGACTCCAAAGAAACATTAGGAAGAACTTTCTGGTGGCAAGAGCTTTTTGGCAGTGGAACAGAGTCCCTTGGAAGGTTGTGGACTTTCCTTCCTTGGGGGTTTTAAAGCAGAGGTTGGAAATGTAAAGAAATGTAAAGAAAAGGAGGGGACTTTTTATCATATGTGGTGGGGAGGTAGAGACATTTTCTTAAAAATTGGGAAATGATATATAATGAATTGAAAAAAATGTTTAAAATGACATTTGTAAAAAAACCCAGAAGCATTTTTGTTAGCGATTGTAGGACAAGACCTGCCAAGGAAAATGAAGAATTTATTTATGTATGCAACAACAGCGGCAAGAATCTTGATAGCACAAGGATGGAAGAATGAGGAAATCCTGACGATTTCTTACAATGGCAAGAGAAATGGATGAACCATGCAGAAATGGCTAAATTGACATACAAACTGAGAGATAAGGACAACTGTGACTTTAAAGAAGAACGGGAACTTTTTACATATTACTTAAAAAGACAAGATGAATTGGACTCTTTGGCAAGTTTTGAATAAACATACACAAATCTATTGATTGTTAATGTAGTAGATAGATAAGATAAGGATTTATACAATTTTACAGTATGCAGAGAACAATATGAGTTGAGAAATCAGAGAGAGGAGCTGAGGGAAGTCTGCGGGGGGGGGGGAGGGTTTGATGGGGAGGTGGGGGGAGGAAAATGATGAATATGAGATGTTTTGATATGTTATGTTGAAATTGTTAATAATAATATAGAGAGAGAGAGAGAGAGAGCGCAGAGGTTGGATGGCCACCTGCCAGGGGTGGCCATTGTGATTCCTGCACAGCAGGTGGTTGGACTAGAAGATCCACAGTTCTGTGATGCTCCTGATCTAGTTGATCCAGTTCTACCTTGGATTTCTCAGCTTCTAATCTGACTCAGTCCCTGACTTCCCAGCTTCTGAGGCAGGTCCACTTTTGCCTTGCTGGCTTTCCCCCTGCTTGCTCCCATTCCAACTCCCTTGGCCATCCAGATCCTGTTCCTATTCTCCTTGCTATGGCTTTTCCTGTAGCCCAACCTTAGTCCTATAAATGTATACACATCCACACACACAACCATGCACAAGCAGCTGTTCTGTCCTGTAGCCCAACTGTGGAGGTATATAGTTATATATATAGAGAGAGAACTATTATATGTACAGACATACATACGCTATCATATACAAACAATCTTTTTGATAATCATTTTTTTTTAATCTGCAGGCTATGCAAGGACCAAAGGTGTTGTTCAGCTACCCAGGAGCGGTTTTAGCAGGATGCAGGAGGTATTTCTGGGTTTAGCACTACAGGCTCACAGCCTTATTTCTGGTTCCTAGGCAGATTAGTGCCACATACCTCAGCAAAAGTGATTAAGAACACAATAATGAGAACAGCCTAATCAGCACCGCCTCTAAATGGGGTGTTTGCAGAGTTGTTGTTCTCCATTCTTATTAATTAGCAAAACACTTGTCATTAGGAAAATGGGGGGGGGGGCAGGTGTGGGAGAGAGGGCTTCTTCTAGTACGATGGTCTCTTTGGGGTGCTGTTAGCTTGTCCATAAAAAAAAAATGTTCCATATCTGTGACGTCCATGCTTCAAAAAGATCCATATTGAGAATTCTTCAGTAAAAGTAAAGGGTAAAGGGATCCCTGACCATTAGGTCCTGTCGTGGCCGACTCTGGGGTTGTGGTGCTCATCTCACTTTACTGGCTGAGGGAGCCGGCGTACAGCTTCCAGGTCATGTGGCCAGCATGACTAAGCCGCTTGTGGCGAACCAGAGCAGCGCACGGAAACACCGTTTACCTTCCCGCCGGAGTGGTACCTATTTATCTACTTGCACTCTGATTCGAACTGCTTTCAAACTGGTTTCGAACTGCTAGGTTGGCAGGAGCAGGGACCGAGCGACAGGAGCTCACCCCGTCGCGGGGATTCGAACCGCCAACCTTCTGATCAGCAAGTCCTAGGCTCTGTGGTTTTGTTAGACAACATTGGAGCTCCTGGCAAAATGTAGGAAAGTAAAGCCATTCCAGGGTCTGGTGAGACAGATTGTTTGGTGATCTGACTTATCAGCTGGAAGATTTGATCGAGAAGGGGAGACTCAGCTGGTTATGATTTCCTTAGCTGAGAAACGGATTGTCACGGCTCACGGTCTGCATGGTGAGGGACTCTGAAAGAGGAGAAGGTCCAGGCTGCTTCCTTGGGTGGAGAATAATCAGCATCTTCCTAAGGATCCTCCCAGCTGTAGGACACAGCCCTGGCACCATCCACTGACTAAGGTGGCAGTACCAATGGCAGCACCTCTGTCCTCTCAGTACTGTGAATGCCTGCCAAATAAGGTGAAGGCCCTTTAACCAGCCAACCAGCTTCTCCAGGGAGGTGGTAACTACCAGGCTCCAGGTCTCGTCTGCCTATATTATGCTTTGGCTGCCTCTATGTCACGGTCTGGTTCACGGGTGATCAAAGTCCTGGCTGGAGATATCGGGACCGGGGGCAAGATGGTGGGGTGGGAGCAGGAACGGGAGTCCAGAAGCCAGGAGTCAGAAAGCCAAAAGTCCGAGGGTCAGAAAGCAAGGAGTCACGAAGTCAGGGGTCCGAGGATCAGGAAGCAAGGAGTCACGAAGTCAGGGGTCCGAGGATCAAGAAGCAAGGAGTCACGAAGTCAGGGGTCCGAGGATCAAGAAGCAAGGAGTCACGAAGTCAGGAGTCCGAGGATCAAGAAGCAAGGAGTCACGAAGTCAGGGGTCCGAGGATCAAGAAGCAAGGAGTCACGAAGTCAGGGGTCCGAGGATCAAGAAGCAAGGAGTCACGAAGTCAGGGGTCCGAGGATCAAGAAGCAAGGAGTCACGAAGTCAGGGGTCCGAGGATCAGGAAGCAAGGAGTCACGAAGTCAGGGGTCCGAGGATCAAGAAGCAAGGAGTCACGAAGTCAGGGGTCCGAGGATCAAGAAGCAAGGAGTCACGAAGTCAGGAGTCCGAGGATCAAGAAGCAAGGAGTCACGAAGTCAGGGGTCCGAGGATCAAGAAGCAAGGAGTCACGAAGTCAGGGGTCCGAGGATCAAGAAGCAAGGAGTCACGAAGTCAGGGGTCCGAGGATCAAGAAGCAAGGAGTCACGAAGTCAGGGGTCCAAGGATCAAGAAGCAAGGAGTCACGAAGTCAGGGGTCCGAGGATCAAGAAGCAAGGAGTCACGAAGTCAGGGGTCCGAGGATCAAGAAGCAAGGAGTCACGAAGTCAGGGGTCTGAGGATCAAGAAGCAGGGAGTCACGAAGTCAGGGGTCCAAGGATCAAGAAGCGAGGAGTCACAAAGTCAGGGGTCCGAGGATCAAGAAGCAAGGAGTCACGAAGTCAGGGGTGCGAGGATCAAGAAGCAAGGAGTCACGAAGTCAGGGGTCCAAGGATCAAGAAGCAAGGAGTCTCAAAGTCAGGGGTCCGAGGATCAAGAAGCAAGGAGTCACGAAGTCAGGGGTCTGAGGATCAAGAAGCAGGGAGTCACGAAGTCAGGGGTCCAAGGATCAAGAAGCAAGGAGTCACGAAGTCAGGGGTCCGAGGATCAAGAAGCAAGGAGTCACGAAGTCAGGGGTGCGAGGATCAAGAAGCAAGGAGTCACGAAGTCAGGGGTCCAAGGATCAAGAAGCAAGGAGTCTCAAAGTCAGGGGTCCGAGGATCAAGAAGCAAGGAGTCACGAAGTCAGGGGTCTGAGGATCAGGAAGCAAGGAGTCACGAAGTCAGGGGTCCAAGGATCAAGAAGCAAGGAGTCTCAAAGTCAGGGGTCTGAGGATCAAGAAGCAAGGAGTCACGAAGTCAGGGGTCCGAGGATCAAGAAGCAAGGAGTCACGAAGTCAGGGGTCTGAGGATCAGGAAGCAAGGAGTCACGAAGTCAGGGGTCCAAGGATCAAGAAGCAAGGAGTCTCAAAGTCAGGGGTCTGAGGATCAGGAAGCAAGGAGTCACGAAGTCAGGGGTCCGAGGATCAAGAAGCAGGGAGTCACGAAGTCAGGGGTCCAAGGATCAAGAAGCAAAGAGTCACGAAGTCAGGGGTCCGAGGATCAAGAAGCAAGGAGTCAAGAAGTCAGGGGTCCGAGGATCAGGAAGCAAGGAGTCACGAAGTCAGGGGTCCGAGGATCAGGAAGCAAGGAGTCACGAAGTCAGGGGTCCGAGGATCAAGAAGCAAGGAGTCACGAAGTCAAGGGTCCGAGGGTCAGAAAGCAAGTGGTCATGAAGTCAGGGGTCCGAGGGTCAGGAAGCCAAGGTTCAAGGATCAGGAAGCAAGAAACCAAATGCAGTAAGGCAGGAAGTGTGTTGCCGTGGCAAAGAGCCAAAGAGCCAAATGCTGACCTTATATCCCTTCCCAGCTCTTGCCACCAGGTGCTGTGAGTTATCAAGTGGCCTCACCTGTGCAGCCGCACCTTGCCTCTTCAGAACAAACTTAGGAAGGCCCCAGTCCTGCAAAGTCCTACTGGTCACAGGGCCTGGCTCCTGCACTCACACCTGACACTCTGCTGAGACAACATCTCTCTACAGCCTTTTTAGAAGGAGAATCCTTCAGCTTTCTACAGATGCTTGTCGCTGTCCAAGGTGCTGTTCTTCTCCCTGACGTACAGTGCCAGAGAACTGTAGAGTTGCAAGGGACCCAAAGGGTCATTTGGTCATTTAGTTCAACCCCCTGCAATGGAGGAATTACAACTGATCACAGCTTTCACTAGACTTTCCCTGAGGCTGAGAGACTTCAGAGAAGTGTGACTGGCCCAAGGTCACCCAGCAGCTGCATGTGGAGGAGCGGAGACGCGAACCCAGTTCCCCAGATTACGAGTCTATCGCTCTTAACCACTACACCACACTGGCATTCAGAAGCATTGCTGACTCTGACCATGGAGACAGAGCATAAGCATTGTGGCTAGGAGCCATCGATAGCCAGATGGGCGAGGTATAAATAATAAATTGTTGTTGTTGTTGTTGTTGTTGCACTCTGTGAATTTGTCCAGTCCTCTTTTCAAGCCATCCAAGTCGGTGGCCATCGCTGCCTCCTGTGGCAGTGAGTTCCATGGTTTAATTCTAAGGGCTGGGGTTGCCATAGCAGGAGCAGCCAGGAGAGATTATTTTCTGCCTCCTCTGAAGCTCATAAAGGAGTTCCCCACCTGCCCTGCTGCCCCGGGTTGCTGCAGCAGCTGAATAATACTGATTCCTAAAGACACATCCAGAAACCAAGGAGACTGTATTTAAGATATCTCAGGGATCAGGAACCTGAAGAGTCCTCACCCCACCTGCCACAGCTACACTGAGCTGCAGCCAAGATTTCTGCTGTGGTGTTGATCAAAACGGAGAGGCATTTGGCACTGGAAATTCCTGCTCGAAGGAGCAAGTCAAGTCATGCTAGCAGGCCAGGGGAATCCGGGGCTTAAATCCCGCCGACGCCAAGAGTGAAATTAATTTGGAAGTCTTAACAGTGTGCTTAACACTCAGCGCAGAACTGCACCGCAAAAACCAACATAAGATTTAGTGTCATTAAGGAACTCGGCAGGGAGGAAGGAGGTCATGTTGGGAGAAGAGTAGCCAAAGGAGCAGGGTTTTGTGGGGGTTTTTAAATAATAACCAGCACAACATTAAGAAAGCTGCTGTTTCTGCTCAGGGCGTCTTATCAGAAAGCTGCTGGCTGCCTTGTACGGAGTCTTGGGCTGTTGCTCCTTTGAACTCTATATTGATACCTTGGGTTAAGTACTTAATTCGTTCTGGAGGTCCGTACTTAACCTGAAACTGTTCTTCACCTGAAGCACCACTTTAGCTAATGGGGCCTCCTGCTGCCGCCTTGCCACCAGAGCCCGATTTCTGTTCTTATCCTGAAGCAAAGCTCTTAACCTGAAGCACTATTTCTGGGTTAGCAGAGTCTGTAACCTGAAGCGTATGTAACCTGAAGAGTATGTAACCTGAGGTACCACTGTACTGACAAGAAGCACCTCTCCAAGGTTGACCATGTACATATGCAATAGACAATCTTTATAGAATTCCTTCAAACCATAACAAGTACAAAATGAAATCTTTAGTCTCAAAGTCTCTGAAAAATCTCTGAAGTGAGGTACCAGACTTACATGAGCACTGTTCCACAGCATTTGATATTTTCATTGACATACATTGATATAAGATGGGTTTATGAAGCAATTCTATATCCTCCCACCACGCTGATGATGAATTCTACGAAACAGTAGTCAATATCCGGAATCACTGTTCAGTGTTGGACATTGTATTTGCTGAATACACAAAGCTTCACAGCTTGTCTTTCATTGTACAAAGTTTGGTACCTCGCTTCACTTAAAGATTTTCAAAGACTGGGAGACTCCGAGACCAGAGAGAAGAGACAGTGGAAGAAGACTGGAAGAAGTTTAAGGAATATTTGAAAAGATATGTTAATATTTAATCTTAGAATAGCTTTGGAAGTGAATATAGGCTGTAGGATTAGAAGCAGAAGAAAGTGTACTTTAAAATAGTATTATTTGTAAGTGATAAAATATGAAGATTTTTATGGTAAAAGTAAGCATGATAAAAAAAATGGTTAGAAATTACGATATATGTAAACTGCTAAAGATGAAGTATAATGAAAATCAGATAGGGGGGACTTGGGAAAGCCCCCTTAACAATGTTTAGAAAAATAAGGATACGACAAGAATTTGTTCGTATTGTTTGTCTTTTCTGTTTGTGTTTTTTATTTGTGTTATAAAATGAATACAAAATTGGGGGGGGGGGGGAGAAAAATGTAGGGACACAGTCCACAGGATGATTTGCAAGGGATCAAAAACGAGGGACTGTCTGCGCTCAAGAGCAACTGTTGGAGCCTCTGTGATCCGCAGCCCTGTTTTCCTGTGAGAGCAGAAGCCCTTGCCTGGGAAAGTGGTTGCTGCCGAATGTGCCAAGAGAAAGCTGACCTGTTTTTTTTTTTTTTTTTGTGTTGCTGAATGAATGGAAGCGGCTTTCTCCTCCTCTCCTCTCACCACTATGTTCTCAGCCATTCTGTATTGTGCTGTTTTTTTCCGGGATGGCTCACGCACTGTTGAGCAGCCTGGAAGGAGGCTGAGAGAGCCAGGCCGTATTGCTCCCAGAAGTGATGGATCCAAAAAAAGGGGGGAGAGGGGAGGGAGGAAGCTTTCTGAGCTTCATACCCTGAATGCTTTGCTTCACAGCTCCCCCCCCCCCCCTTGGAAGGGTACTGGAGCAAAAGGAGAGAGCAAGCTGGAGTGCAAAACCTCCAGTGGATTCAACTGGAATGCATCCACCACTATGTAAGGGCAGAATATAAGCTGGCGGGGAAAGGCAGGATAGAGGAAGCGTTGCTTCAGTGCAGAACTATGAGCATTCTGCACTCTGGTGCTCAGGCCAGAGGGCTGGTTTGGAAGTAGGCAGGGAAACTGGGTCCAAATGCCCTCATTAGGCTAAGGTTACCAGATTTTTTTTAAAAAAAATATTTTTATTGGTTTTTAACATACAAAATTATAAAACATACCACACAATTTCTCACAAATACATTCTTATTGGACTTCCATCAGCACCTCTGATAATCCTCCGTCTTAATCACTTCTTACGCATTTCCTAACTTAATATTTCCTTTACATTTCTTAACATATCACGTCTCCTTCTCCATTTTTGCAGTATTTCTAATATTATTCCTCACAGAACTTCTTGCAAACCTACAAATGTCATCTGGTCGTCACAAATACTTTTCAAATAATCCGTAAATTTACTCCAGTCCTCAGTAAACTTCTGGTCCTGCCGGTTTCGGATCCTTCCCGTTAGTTTATCAAGTTCCGCATAGTCCATTAATTTCATCCTCCATTCTTCCATCATTGGTAATTCTTCTGGTTACCAGATTTTTTTCAAAGAATCCGAGGACACTTTTTTTTTTTGAAAAGAGATAATTTTTTTTTTAAAAAAAAGTTATTTAAATTTTTTAAAAGAAGTAATATCTTCTCTTCTGTGATCTCCTCTGTCACACGGCCTTCCTCTGGGCCACGGCTTGGTCTCTTGGAGCGCTAGTCACTGTGGAGTAGGTTCGGGTCGGGCCTGGGCTCAGCCCCGTGTCCTTGCCCTCCTGGTACTCTCCTACCTCTCCTCAGTGGCAGCGGAGCAGCAAGGTCGGGGCTCCCCTCTTTTTTCCCCTTCCTCTTTCTCTCTCTTCCTTCTCCTCCTCTCCTCCTCCTCCCTGCGTTGGCTCCGGGGTTTTCATGGCTCTGGAGCACCACTGGGCAGTCGGCCAGGTGGCTGGGTTCTCTCGCTCCCGGCTCGATTTGGGTTGTGGGGGGTGTGTGTCAGTGGTTCCCCCAGTTGATGTGCCGGGCGTCCCCAGTCCCCCCCCCCCCGGCAGTGGCACCCCCCATTCTGCCTCACCGGAAGTCCCCATATGATGTGTCTTGTGCCGTTGAAGCAATAACGCAACTTTCATTCCCTACTGATAAATCTACAACACTTAAAATATAAATCTGGGGACATTAAATGAATCTGGGGACATTCTGGGGACGGATTTTGTCCGGGGACAGATTTGTGAATCTGGGGACTATCCCCGGGAAACGGGGACGCCTGGTAACCATACACTAGGCCCCATGTACATACCGTATTTTTCACTCTATAAGACACACTTTTTCGCTCCTAAAAAGTAAGGGGAAATGTGTGTGCATCTTATGGAGCGAATGCAGGCTGTGCAGCTATCCCAGAAGCCAGAACAGCAAGAGGGAGCGCTGCGCAGCGATCCCTCTTGCTGTTCTGGCTTCTGGGATTCAGAATATTTTTTTCCTTGTTTTCCTCCTCCAAAAACTAGGTGCATCTTATGGCCTGGTGCGTCTTATACAGCAAAAAATACGGTAAATGTACTACTACTACTACTACTACTACTAGTAGTAGTAATAGCAGTAATAATTTTATTATTTATACCCCACCAACCTGGCTGGGCTGCCCCAGCCGCTCTAATACTAATAACATTTAAAAGATGCACGTTTGATGATGGTAAATAAACAATCAATGCATGCTGCACAAGCCTTTTAAGGCTTTCTGATGCATTGTCCACATCAGTGAAAGCCATGCCAAATCCAGAACAGCCAGAATTTCAGAGAGTTGCAAAGAGGCCTTGCAACTCCTCCACCCCCGAGAGACAGCTATCCAGCTTCTACTTCCATATCTCCGTTGCCGCCTCCCAAAGCAGTCTGTGGTCCCCCGTTGGACAGCCCAGATCATTAGGCCAAAATGATCCACTCCGTAAGAACACAAGAAGGTCCTGCCGGATCAGGCCCATGGCCCATCGAGTCCAGCTTCCTGTTCTCACAGTGGCTGAACAGTTGCTTGTGGGCAGCGGCAAGAGTCTTGATTGCACAAGGATGGAAGAATGAGGAAACCCCGATGAAAGAACAGTGGCGAGAGAAATGGATGAACTATGCAGAACTGGCTAAACTGACATGCAAAGTGCGAGACAAGGACAACTGTGACCTGAAAGAAGACCGGGAGCCTTTTACATTATTTTAATAGACAACAAAATGAACTGGACTCCTTGGCAGGTTTTGAATAAACATACACAAATTTATTGAGGGTTAACATAGTAGACAGATAATATAAGGATGTGTACAATTTTGCAATATGCAGAAATTAATATAGGTTGAGAAATCAGAGAGAGGAGCTGAAGGAAGTCTTAGAGGGGGGAGGGAGGGTTTGTGGAGGAGGTGGAAGGGGGGGAATAATGGGGGGAAATAATGAAGATGATTTGCTTTGATAATTTGTTACATTTAAATTGTTAATATATATATATATTTAATATATATATATATGAACAGTTGCTTGTGGGAAACCAGCATGCAAAATTCGAGCAGGAGAGCAACTCTCGCCTGCTGTGGCTTCCAGCCACTGGCGTTCAGAAAGAGGGGTGCCACCTCTGGTGGGGGACACGTCATGCTCCTCCTGGGGTAGTCTGTCCGCCTTTGGTCCCCAACCTGCGCTCAGCTCTCACCTGTGGCTCCTAGAAGCTGTCAGCATGTGACAGCTGCCACACCCAGATAAACAATTTGGGTTGGTTTTGACAGGTGAGGGCAGCTGATGCGTCTCAAACCCCCAGTGAGTTAGGGACTGTAGGTTGCTTCCACAGAACTACAACTCCCAACATCCCCAACAAGCCACACTTTCCAAGATTATTATTTGGGGGGGGGGGTGTGCTTTAAAAGCAGACACTCACTCTACATTTAAGGCACACCAAAGCAGAGATATCACCTTGCCAACAAAGCTCCGTATAGTTCAAGCTATGGTTTTCCCAGTAGTGATGTATGGAAGTGAGAGCTGGACCATAAAGAAAGCTGATCGCCAAAGAATTGATGCTTTTGAATTATGGTGCTGGAGGAGACTCTTGAGAGTCCCATGGACTGCAAGAAGATCAAACCTATCCATTCCGAAGGAAATCAGCCCTGAGCGCTCACTGGAAGGACAGATCCTGAAGCTGAGGCTCCAATACTTTGGCCACCTCATGAGAAGAGAAGACTCCCTGGAAAAGACCCTGACGTTGGGAAAGATGGAGGGCACAAGGAGAAGGGGACGACAGAGGACGAGATGGTTGGACAGTGTTCTCGAAGCTACCAGCATGAGTTTGACCAAACTGGGGGAGGCAGTGGAAGACAGGAGTGCCTGGCGTGCTCTGGTCCATGGGGTCACGAAGAGACGGACACGACTAAACGACTAAACAACAAGAAGAACACAGCTTCTCTCCAGAGAATCCTGGGTAGTGCAGTTTGTTGGAGATGCTGGGAGTTGTAGTTCTGGGGGGAGGATCCCCCAGAGAATCCTGGGAACTGTGGCTTGTTAAGGATATTGGGAGTAAGGACCCCCTCCCCCCAAACTAGAACTTCCAACACCCTTAAGAAACCATGGTTCCCAGGATTCTTGGCGAGGCGGGGCAAAGCCCTGCGCTTTCAGCTGTACAGTCGGACGAGCTGCCAGCGCGCGCAGTTCGGCTCTGCCCTTATTAATCCAAATCCGCTGCTATTTGATCCGCGGGCGCGCACTATATCACCGGGGCTGCCTTTATTTATAGCTCCCTTGCTCATGCCGATTGGGATCCAACAGGCGGCTTGGGGACCGGTTGCTCCGGCCACTTGGAGCCCCGGGGGTCCCTCCTTCCTTCCCTCCTTCCCTCCCTCCCCTCCATCTCCCCTCCATCCATCCATCTATCCTTCCTCCCTCTCTCCTCCTCCTCCCTCTCTTCCCTCCTCCAGAGCGCTAATCATCTTGTTATTTCGCGATCACGACTCAGCGCGCGGCTCCTTCGCTCGCCGCCTCCTCCTCGCTCCAACTCTGCCTGTTGGATGCGCTCTTTAGCTCCTGAGCCTCTCCAGACGGGGTGCCGGCTGCTTCTCCCCCCTGCGCAACAGGGCTGCAGGAGAGAGGAACCCAGAATGGCCAGAATTTCTGCCCCCCTTCTTCCTCTTTTTTTAATGATAAAAAATTAAACCCCCTCTGAAAACCAAGATCGCCTGCCTGGCTTTGGGAGACGCGAAGAAGTGAGATTTCATTTGTGGGGGGCATTCATTTTTTGCTCCCGACCAGCTCAGGCAGAGGAGCGGATGAAGTTCCTTGGGCTGCCTGCTCCGGAGGGAGGCTTCCTCTTCGTGGCTGGGACCACCCGGGACCCCCTCGCGGGACACCGAGGATCCGAGGACGGTGGTCTCTCCCTATCGCCTCCTCCATCACTCCTGCCCTGGGCCGCCACCCTCCTCCTCCTCCTCCTCCTCTTCTTCCAACATCGCCCAAGCTGGATTCTGATGGAATTAAAAAGATGTTTGTGTCCAGCCTCCTGGATTTCCAGAAGACCAGATACGCCAGGTAAACGTCTCCTCGGGAGTAAGCCCTGCTAGGTGCAAGGCGCTGGCTCCCCTGTAAAGGGAGAAATGCGGTCTTAGCTTTGACTTCTCGGTGAGGTCTCTCTTTCTTGCAATCCCAAGAATCTTTGCTCAGAAGTAAGTCACCCTCTCCTCAATTTCTTATGTATTATTATTAATAATAAAACATTTATATACCGCTATTTATTTATTTTTAAACCCCAAAACAACCACAGTGGTTTACAATGATAGTACATCAAACAATACATAAACCCAGCAGGACTTCCTGGTAGATGCTCTTAGGATGGCTGTCGTAAAGAGCATTAGAGGAACATCGGGTTATATTGATGGGGTTGTTTTCCTCAGAAGAGCCTTGCAAGGTAGGCTGGCGTATGTCCTTGATGACACAGGTGAGCTGAGAGAAGGGCTCGGATAAAGCTACCTGGTAGGGGGACTAGATGATGCTAAGTCAGGGGCGAAACTAGGCTTTATTTCAAGCGGGTCAAAGACCCACTTTGACTGTACCTTATGCTTTATCCTTGGCCTTTTGCCTCCCGCTCCCCCCCCCCCCAAGATAAACTTTGAAATCACCTTCTGCCATTTTTTAAGGCAATCATCTTTCACCATCACTGGGCTTTATTTCAACCAGGTCAAAGACCCAGTTTGATACCCCTCCATCCGTATTCGCACACACACAGCCCCTATGGAGGCTTCACCGGGGCAAAAAAAAACCCCTAGCTAGCCTTCCCCCCACCCGCAGCTCTGGCTCTGGCTAAGTGTGTGTGTTTGGGGTGGCAGAGCTTCTGCAACTTTTAATAGTTCTGTAACGGGGAGTGTTGCACAGCCCCCAACATCTCCTTAAAAGCTGCCAGCAAAGGAGAGCTGATTGCCTCCCAAGGCAAGGCCCTTCCACCATCAAACAGTAATAGTAATAATAATAATAATAATAACAATAATAATAATAATAATAATAATTTATGCCCTGCCCATCTGGCTGGGTTTCCCCAGCCATTCTGGGTGGCTCCCAACAGAATATTAATATTAATACAGTGGTACCTCAGGTTAAAAACTCAATTCATTCTGGAGGTCTGTTGTTAACCTGAAACTGTTCTTAACCTGAGGTACCACTTTAGCTAATGGGGCCTCCCACTGCCGCCGCACGATATTTGTTCTCATCCTGAAGCAAAGTTCTTAATTGGAGGTACTATTTCTGGGTTAGCGGAGTCTGTAACCTGAAGCGTCTGTAACCCAAGGTACCACTGTAATAATAATAATAATAATAATAATAATAATAATAATAATAATAATAATAATAATAAAGTGATAAAACATGAAACATTAAAACCTTCCCTAAACAGGGCTTCCCTAAACAGTACTTGCCATTCGCAAGTGCCCCCTCCCCCCGGTGTTTAGCTAAAATCTGCTTCCCATCGATCTCTGCCTCTCGGCTCTAGGCCTGTCCTCTGGAGCGACAGAGAAAAAGCCTGCTTCATCCTCCATGTACATCTGTAGAGGTGAGTCAGATGTGGCATAATGAAAGTTTATTTTAAAAAAAATTGCCTAGCATGGAGAAAATGGATAGAGAAAAGCCCCCCCCCCCATAAAACACTGGAACTCGTAGGCATTCAATGAAGCCGAAAGTTGGAAGGACAGATAAAAAGAAAGCCCCTTTTCAGTGTTAAACTTTGGAACTCCTTGCTGCAGGAAGCAGTGATGAGCTAGGATGGATTTAAAAGAGAGTTAGACATGGAGGAGGGTAAAGCTATCAATGACTGCTAGCTATGGCTATGCCCTGGAAGCAGCAATGTTTTCAAATACCAGCTGGGGGGAACCACAGGCGGGGAGAGGGCTATTGCTCTCAGCTCCTGCTTGTGGGTTTCTCACTGGGCCATCTGATTGGCCACAGGTTCACAGAATCGTAGAGTTGGAAGGGATCCAGTGAGTCGTCTAGTCCACCCCCCGCTGTGCAGGAATCTCAACTAAAGCATCCAGTAGATGGGCCGTTGGCCGGATCCTGCAGGTGCTGTTTGCATGTTCATTGGGGGAAACACTTGGGCTCATAGTAGCCATCATTCGTGTGACTGGTGAGGCTGAATGCTGCTATAATAATAATAATAATAATAATAATAATAATAATAATAATAATAATAATAATAATAATAATATATTATTTATACCCCGTCCATCTGGCTGGGTTTCCCCAGCCACTCTGGGCGGCTTCCAACTAAACATTAAAAACAATACAGCATCAGACATTAAAAACTTCCCTAAACAGGGTCGCCTTCAGTGGTCTTTTAAAAGTAAAATAGTTGTTTATTGCCTTGACATCTGCTGGGAGGGCGTTCCACAGGGCAGGCGCCACTACCGAGAAGGCCCTCTGCCAGGTTCCCTGTATCCTCACTTCTCGCAGGGAGGGAACCACCAGAAGGCCCTTGGCGCTGGACCTCAGTGTCTGGGCAGAACAATGGGAGTGGAGACACTCCTTCAGGTATACTGGACTGAGGCCGTTTAGGGCTTTAAAGGTCAGCACCAACACTTTGAATTGTGCTCGGAAACGTATTGGGAGCCAATGCAGATCTCTCAGGACCAGTGTTATGTGGTTCCGGCGGCCACTCCCAGTCACCAGTCTAGCTGCCGCATTCTGGATTAGCTGTAGTTTCCGAGTCACCTTCAAATGTAGCCCCACGTAGAGCGCATTGCAGTAGTCCAAGCGGGAGATAACTAGAGCATGCACCACTCTGGTGAGACAGTCCATGGACAGGGAGGGTCTCAGCCTGCGTACCAGATGGAGCTGGTAAACAGCTGCCCTGGACACAGAATTGACCTGCGCCTCCATGGACAGCTGTGAGTCCAAAATGACTCCCAGGCTGCACACCTGGTCCTTCAGGGGCACAGCGAGGCATGTCTGTCAGATTGCTCTGCTGGGGATTTGGGTGTGCAGATCTGACACAATCTCTGTGGCTAGCAGAGATGTCTCGTGTGGCTTAGAAACTGTGGACAGAAGCTGGGAGGGTGGCCACAAGCCCCACTCGGCAAACTGCCCTCTCCACCCCTGAAGAGAAGAGATGCCCTGCTGATCCCACCCTGCCTTGGGAAACAGAAGGGTCCTTTGGGTTGATCCAGCAGGTTTTGGTCTCACGTAGGAGAAAAGAGAATTTTGGTTAAGTAAGTGTAGCTTTCATGGAGCAGGTTGTTGCACTTCCTGGACTCCTGCACCATAGTTGAACAGAAAGTGATTTGAGGCACCCGAGATAGACCCACGCAGATTTCTGACTCAGTTTTCAAACAATGACATACCCACCTTTCCTTGCAAGTATATGGCTGAAATGAAGAAACCTGCAGGGCAGGACTTCACCAGGTGTGAGCTTACATGTGAAAGGACTCTGAGCTCTGTTTGGTCCTGGTATTCATTGCAACAAATTCCTGGGCTCAGAATTACATAATTTTAAGTTTGGCGCTCCGGTTGCTGGTTATCAAGACTTCTGGTGAAAAACAAACTAGATCCCAGAAGCCCAGATCTCAGAAATCTTGCACCCGCCCCACAAAAGATCCAGGATTCTTCATTTCCACTTGTTTAGCTCAATCCCCAAATCTCCCTTTTCTGAGCACAGGCTGCTTCCAGGGAGAACCTCATGGAGCTAAATTGCATTTTCTCTACGGTGCTTTGCAGCTGGCGGACTGTGATTCAATAGCCAGAAATGGGATTGATTATCCAGGCAGCCCTCTAATGGTTCCCTGTGGGGTGGGGTGTCTTCCACACACCCCTTGGAAGTTGTTTCATCATACGACTTGCAGCAAGTAACTTTGCATGAACTTACAGAATCATTAAGAGTTCATGCGATATTTGAAAGATTATTGTAAGCAATTAACATCGCTAGCAGGGTTGTCTGAAGACTTGTAATGAGATATTTTCTATCTTTCTATATTTATTTAGATTTTGAGCAGTTCTGAAATGAGTGTAATTAGAATTGGAAAACGTATAACTTGCAATAATATAAAGGTGAATTTCAAAAGGCATGAGGTGGGAGGGAAGGAAGTCGATAGGCTCTAAAGAGTCAGGGCGGTAAAGTGAAGAATGATGATGTGAATGCATGATATTAAATGGAAAACAAATAAAAATTGTGTGTGTGTGTGTGTGAGAGAGAGAGAGAGAGAGAGAGAATGTGGGGGTGGGGTGGGGGTGAATGTGTGTGTGTGTGTGTGTGTGTGTGTGTGTGTGTGTGAATGAATGTGTGTGTGTGTGTGCGTGTATGAGTTGGAAGGGACCCCAAGGGCCATCTAGTCCAACCCTCTGCAATGAAGGAATCATTTTTTAAAAAAATATCATTATGAGGCAACTGCAAGGTAACCACCCTGCCCTAATCCTCAGCCGCTGGTCATCCTAGTCCCTGCTCCGGAGCTGAGGCAAGGTGGCCCCCATCCTCCATCTTTGCCATGGTCAGCAGTGCCATTTGCCTGCTCCTTCCTGGTCAGTTGCCCAGTTTTGTCGGAGTCCCATTGTTGAGCAACAGTGTTCAGAGCTCGGTGGAGTGTGAGGCCAAATAAGCAGAAGATACGAGTCTCTGAGACAGGCTTGGCAGAGTCCATATCCGAAGTCAGGTCCGTTCTGAGGGTCAGGCAAACAGCAATCTACATAGTCAGGCGGCCAGGGAATCTGATGATCACAAAGCCAAAGGTCCAAATGGAGAACAGGAAACAGCAGGGTGGGACCGGGAACCATAGATGTTGTTTCCAGCATCTGACTGCTGCTGAGAGCTTTGTTTCAGAAGACTGAAACCAGTTGGTTCCCATTTCCTCCCTGTCACTGAAGGCTGGTGAGCTGCGGGTGGAGTCTCACTGTCTTCCTCTTCAGGCCAGGTTGACTTGGCCCATGACAAGTTTGCTCCCAGCAGGAGTGGGAAAGCGTCGCTGCTCTTTCTCCAGCCTCTTGCAATCAGAGCTGCCAGGTCATGATCATCCCAGACTCTGAGACTTCAGGGCCCAAACCTGAGACCTAGGGGCAGACCCTGATCTCACAGGGATGCATCCTGGAGACGGAAGTTAATTGGGAGCAGGGCAGGGCAGGTACCCCCACCCTGAGCACCTATGCTGTAATTTGCAGCCAGATCCTGCTGGACTGGAGTTTGCAAGCTGCATGCACAGTCTTCTTAATTATTTGATGGTGATGGAAGGCACTCTTGCCCACCCAGAGATTTGAGCCTTCCCTGTAAGGGGTCAGGCAAACTTGGAGACTTCGGGTCAGGCCCAAAGGTTTGGCAACCATCCTTGCCGCTCCTCTGTTGCTTGAAGAGGGCAGCTGAACAGGTGCTGAAATATGAACCTTGGCAGCTGCCCTGGTTTCTGGGTAATCCCCTTTCAGGAGTGGAAGAAATATTTAGCTGGTTCCTCCCAGCTTTGAAGTGCGGTTTCCGAGTTGCAAATAGTCACATTCCCATTTTACGTTGCACTTCCCGGCCTGGAAAAGACTCTGTATTCAAGTGATTACTGGGGGAGGAAATACATGTATGTATTATGGGGGAGCCAGTGAAGTAGTTTGCAATCAGAGATTTGCCCCTCTCTCTCCCCCCTCTCTCTCTCTCACACAGAGCCATTGTGGTTTAGTGGTTAAGAGCGGTGGACTCGTAATCTGGTGAACCGGATTCATGTCTCTGCTCATCCACATGCAGCTGCTGGGTGCCCTTGGGCTAGTCACACTTCTCTGAAGTCTCTCAGCCCCACTCACCTCACAGAGTGTTTGTTGTGGGGGAGGAAGGGAAAGGAGAATGTTAGCCGCTTTGAGACTCCTTCGGGTAGTGATGCAGGTGGCGCTGTGGTCTAAACCACAGAGCCTCTTGGGCTTGCTGATCAGAAGGTCGGCAGTTCAAATCCAAGCAACGGGGTGAGCTCCCATTGTTTGGTCCCTGCTCCTGCCCACCTAGCAGTTCAAAAGCACTTCAAAGTGCAAGTAGATAAATAGGTACCACTCCTGCCGGAAGGTAAACGGCGTTTCCGCGCGCTGCTCTGGTTCACCAGAAGCGGCTTAGTCATGCTGGCCACATGACCTGGAAGCTGTCTGTGGATAAACGCCGGCTCCCTTGGCCAGTAAAGTGAGATGAGCACTACAACCCCAGAGTCGTCTGCAACTGGACCTAACAGTCAGGGGTACCTTTACCTTTACCTTTAGGGTAGTGATAAAGTGGGATATCAAATCCAAACTCCTCTTCTTCTTCACTTGTCTTGCCTAGCAATGGACTGGATGGGAGCCAACAAACTGTAGCTCAGTCCAGATAATACTGAGACACTGTAGTGGGCAGTTCCCTAAATCAGATGGACGGGAAGTTGCCTGCTCCTGAGAGGGGTCTTCTCAGGGGTCCCTCGTAGCCGAGTAAGATTGTCTTCCATAAACACGGTCTTAACAATGAGTCTGTAAGTGACTGTGGAGGCCTATTCTGGATCCTTCCAGAGTGGGGACATTGGTTTCCAGGCGGGAGTAGATCACGGTGTGGATTTGCCAAGCGTGCCTTCCTCTTAGCACATTTTTCCCTTGTGTCCTGAGTTCGAGTGTCTTCAAAGCCCAGGACGTTTTTGGTAAAGGCTGTTCTCCAATTAGAGTGCTCACAGGCACATGTTTCCCAATTGTTGGTGTTTATACAACATTTTTAAAGATTTTCCTTGAGACAGTCTTTAAACCTCTTTTGTTGATCACCAGCACTACGCTTTCCATTTTTAAGTTCAGAATAGAGTAGTTGCTTTGGAAGACGATCATCAGGCATCCGCACAGCAGGACCAGTCCAATGAAGTTGATGTTGAACAATCATTGCTTCAACACTGGTGATCTTTGCTTCTTCCAGTACACTGATATTAGTTCGCCAAGTGATGTGTAAAATTTTTTGGAGACACCGTTGATGGAATCTTTCGAGGAGTTGCAGATGGCGTTTATAAGTGGTCCATGTTTCACAAGCAGACAGTAAGGTTGGTAGTACAATAGCTTTGTAAACAAGCATTTTGCTTCCCCTGCAAACGTCCTGGTCCTCAAACACTCTGCACTTCAAACGGGAGAAAGCCGCACATGCAGAGCTCAGGCGATTACCTCTGAAGGAGTGGTTACGTAGCTTGGGGTACCTCTATGCTGCCGCCTGAGGCACAGGTGGCTTCAGAGGTGTCGTCCATCAGCTTGGGATGGTGGCCCAGCTGCAGCCCTCTCTGGACAGAGATCAATAGTTTTACTTCTGTTGTCTATGTCCTGCTAACCTCTAGGTTAGATTACTGCAACACATGTGGGGCTGCTTCTGGAGACGGTTCAGCTGCTTCAGAATTTGGCAGCCAGGTTGCTAACGGAGGCAAGATGGTTTGCATCCATCCTGGCCCAACCACACTGGCTGCCAATCAGTTTCTGGGCCCAGTTCAAAGCCTTAAATGGCTCAGGACTACAACACCTCAAGGGCTGTCTCTCCCCGTATGCTGACTCTGTGATCACCATCTGAGGCCCTTCTTCGTGTGCCTCCTCTGCAGGAGGTCCGGAGAGTGTCAACACGAGAACAGGGCCTTTTATGCAGTGGCTCCCCATTTGTGGAACACTCTCTCCAGGGAGGTTCTTCAACCAGGCTTTGGGCTGGTTAACATTCTATTCAATATCAATCTATATAGAGATACAATATATTAGCAGCAGTTCAGGATACACCTCAGCAACCAGTTGCTGGAGACTGAGGGAGCTGAGACAGTGCTCTTGAACTCAAGTCCTGCTTGTGTGTTTCCCACTAGGGCATCTGTCTGGCCATAAGAGGGTGCTGGACTAGATGGACTGTTGGCTTGATCCAGCAGGCTCTTTTTATGATTTGTTTTCACTTCTTGAGTCTGTTCCCCTTCATCTACCTCCTTCTCAAAATCCACTGTCCGGAACTGGACCCACAAGAGCTGACTAGGGCAGCATAAAATGGAAATGTGACTACTTGCAACTTGGAAAGTGCAGCTCTGCTTTCCAGGGAGAGGGAGCAGGAAATGCGTCTGTCTGTCCCTGGGAAATGGGGGCAGTTGGGGAACAAGTAAAAGCGCCTGTTTGTCCAGATCATGTAACTTGGTGGCCTCTGACGAAGCTTATCTCCCGATTAAGGCAGAGGGAGCTTTGGGGTTAAACGGGGTCAGGTTATTCTTGGCTGGCATTGGTATGAGTGACCTGAAAACTTGACCCGACCAGGTTTCCTGTGAGCCTCTGGACTCAATTCTCTGGACTCATTCTATGCCTACCGTGAAGGTGCAGCCAAGTGGATTATAACCAGGTCACCAGGCAAATGCCGCTAGAGTGAGAAAGCTGAAGTGGTGCCAGGCTGTGTACGGGCCTCCCAGGACTAAAATGATGGTGCCACGGTGTGTGATTGGAGCACCACACCTCCGGGTAGCAGCAGTCAAGCTTAGGGGAGTGTAGGGCTTCCTCACCGATCTTCCGAACACACCTCTCGCTTTTGCAGCAAAAGGCATGAGGGCCTGCCAAAATTTGCAACAGTCTCATAGGTGATAACAAAGAACGAGTGTCAAATGTAACTGTCTCTATTTTGACATTCAGTTTGGCTGTGTGCGACTTTCAAACAAACTGCAGAACAAAATACTGTAGAGATCTTACTATACAATAATAATGTAAGGATGTCATCACACTGCAATTCACATTGCTGCCAACAGGTGCTGCTGCAAACCACAGCAAGAACAGCAGCAGTGCAGGGCGATGAGATGGAGATGGGGCAGAAGGCAGGCAGGGCAGGGGGCTCAGAAGAGCAGGCGAGCAGGTGGGTGACCCAGGCAGGCAGGCAGGCAAGTGTACAAGCAAGTGGGCAGCCTAGGTGAGCAATCTAGGGGGAGGGCAGCCCAGGTGAGCTGCGGAGAAACAACCAGGACAGGACAGGCCTGCTCACCAGCAACTATCCTGCCCTACTGCTGCTCCATCCCTTTTCCTCACCCTCTGCAGCTGAGGCCGAAACAGTTGCATTGATGAGACACAGGTGATATGTGGAGGGGAGCAGGGGGCCTGATTTGGGTGAGCTGTAAGGTGAGGTCCGATGGGAGGCAGGGAATTTTGCTGCTTGAGGGGAAAAAGTTAATGGTGTCCCCCCCCCCTTGCCACTGCCACTGCTTCTGCCACACTTCCCTCACCACCGATGGAGGTGACTGGAGGCAGTCCAGAGGAGCACTGAAGGCAGCAAGGGGGAAAGAAGCCAGAGAGGAGGAAGAGGAGGGCAACAAGCAAAGGAGGCCACCCCTTTCAGCTGTCTCCAGCCTGCCACCTGAAGCAACTGCCTCACTATGTCTCATGGGCAGGGCTGGATATAGGTTTGATGAGGCCTTAAGCTCCTGAAGGTAATGGGGCCCTTTATATGTCCAGCTGTCCTTTCCCAACAACAAATTGTCACTGTTTTTTGTGTTGAATATATGGTAATTTATGGACCTAACAGGTATCTAAAGCCATTTGCACATGTTGCCATGCAACCAGTCCATGCAGAATGTAGGCACCCTATATATTGTTGTTGTTGTTTAGTCGTTTAGTCATGTCCGACTCTTCGTGACCCCCTGGACCAGAGCACGCCAGGCACTCCTGTCTTCCACTGCCTCCCACAGTTTGGCCAAACTCATGCTGGTAGCTTTGAGAACACTGTCCCACCATCTCGTCCTCCGTCGTCCCCTTCTCCTTGTGCCCTATATATAGAAAGGAGCAAACCAGTGATACTTGAGGGAGCAGGCTAGCAGGTGGGGCCCCTTACTTACATCACAGGAGCCTAAACTGTTTCTGTATGTAGGTTTTACTTTATTTGTATTTTTATCTTATATTTTGGAAATGTCCATCCAGTTCCCCCCCCTTTAATTTTTTTTGGGGCCCCCAAGAGAGTGGGCCCTAAGCTATAGCTTGTTTAGCTTATACGTAACCCCGGCACTGCTCATGGGTTGACTGGCCCCAATAAGAGGGGGTCGACTAGGGGGTGGAAGTGGTAAGGGGGGGGGGGTTGGTGAGCAAAGCCAGCAAGAATGCAGCCCCCCCAACATGCACTTAAGAGGCCAATAGCCTCAGCTCAGCTGCCCTGAAGCTCCCACGTTTGTAACCGTGACGTTTGCCACATTCCTCTCTGATGGGGGATTATGGATTTACCTCCTGGACTGTGGTCCCAAATTCAGCTGTGACGTAAATGGCAGGCAGTGTCAGTTATGAAGCGATCAGGTTCCCGTCCGGGGATTATCTTACTGCCTCTCACCAGCCGTTTTTCCGCTTGTTTCCTCCTCCTGGTCTTTGCCACCTTGGAGGTATGGGTTACATTTGTTTTGCGTGACCCAAGGATGCCCAGCCGAGTATGAATTACACTTCTTTGCCACTTTAACACTTGTTGAGTGTAAGTGGGTCACGGCAGGGTGGACTCGTCGGCGCAGCTCTGATCACATCTCCCTTGCAGCAGAATTGGGGTTTATTATTATTATCATTTGATCAACTTTCTCCTTGCTTTCAGGATTTTGGAACGACACGCCGACTTCGAACTTTAAGCTGACTCCTATTAACCAATTAAGCAGGGTTGCTTCCTCTACCTCTTCTTTTTTAAAAGAAAGGGACCTGCACAAAACAAAATTCTAGCCAGTGGCTGTGCTTTCTGCAAGGTCACTTAAAGTGTGGGTGTTTGTTCATTTGGATAGCTTCTCTGCCCTCAAGGAGACATTCGGGGTTCGTGTTGTAGTCTGTTATTTTGGCCTTGAGGCGGCTTCTAAATGGGTGTTTCACTGGAGAGCAAAGGTGTGTTCTTTGAGGGGTGCGCGAACTGTGACATGACAGGAGCTTATAAAATTAGACAACTTCAGTAGCATCTCTCGGTATTGTGAACAACACCGAACTTACCTTTTGTTGGTATCTTCATGAAGATAAAGAAAACAAAAGACTGAATTAAGCATTTGAAACATCTATTGAAATCAGACATTATAAGTTCATCTTAGACTGGGTAGTTCGCAAGTCTATGTGGCTTTGCACAAGGTTTTGTATTTTTCTCAGAAGATTGATGAAGAATGGATAATTATTTTGGTAATTATTGTGTGTATATTAGTCGCCAATGTGTTGCATGAGGTGTACTACTATAAAATTAGACATGGCATGGAGAAAGGTTTTTGCCCCTCTCTCATAACACCAGAATGCGTGGATATCCAATGAAGGTGAATGTTGTAAGATTCAGGCTAGGGAAAAGAAAGCCCATCTTCCACATAGCTGAACTTTGGAACTCCCTGTTGCAGGAGACCAGAGATGGCCACCTACCAGCTTTAAAAGAGGATTGGACAAATTCATAGAGGAGGAGAGAGCTGCTGAGGGCTGCTAGCCAGAATGGCTCGGCTCGGCTTCCACAGTCAGAGGCAGCAATTTTTTTGAATCCCAGTTGCTGGAAACCTCAGGACGGGAAAGTTGCTCTTGGACTCAAATCCTGCTTGCTAGTTTCCCACTGGGGCAGTTGGTTGGCCACAGTGAGAACAGGATGCTGGAAAACAGGGGCGAATGCCCTGACCCAGTAGGTTCTTCTTGCATTCTTATCCCTCCTAACTTGCAAGTTCCTTTTCTTCGCAGAGTTTCACAGGCTGGTCGCAGGCTTGTTTAAGCCTCTCAATATTAGTGACCTGGTAAGTTCCCTTGTGGGACGCGGGTGGCGCTGTGGGTTAGACCACAGAGCTTAGGACTTGCCGATCAGAAGGTCGGCGGTTCGAATCCCTGCGACGGGGTGAGCTCCCGTTGCTCGGTCCCTGCTCCTGCCAAGCTAGCAGTTCGAAAACACGTCAAAGTGCAAGTAGATAAATAGGTACCGCTCCGGCGGGAAGGTAAATGGCATTTCCATGCACTGCTCTGGTTCGCCAGAAGCGGCTTAGTCATGCTGGCCACATGACCTGGAAACTGTACGCCGGCTCCCTCGGCCAATAAAGTGAGATGAGCACCACAACCCCAGAGTTGGCCACGACTGGACCTAATGGTCAGGGGTCCCTTTACCTTTACTTTAAGCTCCCCTTCTTGGGAGAAAAGCAATGACAAATGTAGACAGCATCTTAAAAAGCAGAGACATCACCTTGCTGACAAAGGTCCGTATAGTTAAAGCTATGGTTTTCCCAGTAGTGATGTATGGAAGTGAGAGCTGGACCAAAAAGAAGGCTGATTGCCGAAGAATTGATGCTTTTGAATTTACCTTTACCTTTAAGTCCCCTTATATACCTCTTAAAAGAATGAACACGCCACAATCTTGTGTAAAGTATATAAAAGTAGTTTACTCACATCATCAGTTCACAGTTGGATCCCTGAAGGCAGACTTAGCTACAAAGATATATACATGTGGGTCTACTCCATATGGGGGGTTAATCCCAGTGACTACAGATTGGCAGTCACTGCAGTTCACACGACGAAAGGAAAATGGAGAAGGAGGGAGGAGGGCTGTGTGCCTTGTGCTTTTGTTACCTGGACAGGTAAGGTCACGTCCACCTCTAGTCACATGCAAGAGGAAGGATACCCCAGTCCAGGAGGAAACAGGAAGTTTTTGACTGGCTGGACCAAACATCCCCCTGCATATCCACTCTAGGAAAACAAGGAATGTTGTATTTGTCTGCTACATATGTATCACATCCCACAAGCCCAGCCTCTCCTGGGGAGTAGGGGTAAAACGTAGCCATACCACCTGCCCCTTCTACCTGAGCTCTCCTTTTCAGGAATTGCCAAGGCCTTGTGGGATACCTGGCCCTATGAACTGGCAACCATAGTCCGGAGAAGATGAATGAACCTTCCTGCAGTTGTCTGTCCTGCGAGCGAACCTCCCTTTAGCAGAGGTGCCTGTGATGTTTTTTTTATTTTAAAGATTGTGTTTCTTCCGGAGGGGCGAGGGAGGCGGGGAGCCCCATGCAAGCCAGAATCTTTGCGGAGCTGCCCTTTCAACACCTGGCGCTCCAGATGGGTGCGTAGGAGATGCATTTGGTTGTTCAAAAACAGGGGACAGGACATGCGCGATTGAGCACATGCGTAGGTGTTTTGGCAGAGACGGGATTATTTCCACCCATCTCTCTTCCTCCTTGGTGCTGGAAATCCTTTCCGTTTTGTCGATTGATGGGATGTGTTCAACCTGGAAAAGAGGAGGCAGAGAGGTGATATGAGAGCCCTCTATCTGAAGGGCTCCTACATGGAAGATGGAGCAGACTTGTTTTCTCCTGCTCTGGAGGGTAGGACTCGAACCCAGGGCTTCACATGGCAAGAAAGGAGATTCCTACTAAATGTTAGGAAGAACGTTTTGATGTAAGAGCTGCCTGACATTGCAACAGACCTCCTCGGGAGGCGGCGAACTCTCCTTCCTTGGAGGTTTTTAAGCGGAGGTTGGGTGGGCACTTGTCGTGGATGCTTTAGCTGTGATTCCTGCACTGCAGGGGGTTGGACTAGATGACCCTTGGGGTCCCTTCCAACTCTACAATTCTGTGATTCTATTATTTCTCTACTGCATTGATTTATGTTGGTTAATAATGATAGTAAATTTTAATTTATACCCCGCACTTCCCGGTTCAAAAACCAGGCTCAGGGCGGCTAACAACAAATTTAAAACACTTAATTGTAAAAGCAGCATAAAATACAGTATAAAAACATGAATAACAATAAAATTCAGAAATCACTTTAGGGGAAATAAGCATTAGATAATCCCCAGGGCTAGCTGGCTGAATTGGTCCTACTTGGGCCATTGAGGAGGCCAGGGGAGAATTAGCTGTGGGGTCTCAGAGCGGGGAATCTTCATAAAAGGGGAGGGGGAGGGAAGAGAAGGGAAATAAAAGATCAGGCTGAGTTCAAATTAAAGGCCAGGCGGAATAGCTCTGTCTTACAGGCCCTGTGGAAGGAGGTTAAATCCTGCAGGGCCCTGGTCTCCTGGGACAGATCATTCCACCAGGTCGGAGCCATCACCGAGAAGGCCCTGGCCCTGGTGGAGGATAGTCTGACTTTCTTAGGGCCCAGGACCTCTAAACTACAGTATGGTTATTCATGGACCTTAAGGTCCTCTTAATATGAAAGCACCCGTATTTGGGGATTCTCCCCTCCCTTTTTGGATCTGCAGTTTCTTTTTTACTGTTTTACAAAACAAAAAAGTTAAAATATAAACTAGAGGCTGTGCCACACTCTACTGGCGAAGCACTCCATGCTGCCACAAATGGGGCAGATCTTTTCTATGCTCATTTACATCCCTCTAAGGTGGGTGTGGCATGCATTTTCTGCTGGTTTAGAATGTAATTCGCTACCCAGAAGTGGCCTGTTTATAAGTGCAAGAGGGAAGGAAGACAGAAAATCCTATTTTCAAAGCTTGTAGTGAGAGCATTATCAGATTACAGATCGAAAGGTTAAAGAGACCCAGAGTCCAGCCGAGGGGAATTAGCAAAAGGCCGACTGCTGGCTGCAAGCTGATGAACAAAAGTAAGAGAGAGTCTTCACTGAAATCAAGGTTTCATTACCTGGAGTGCAACACTTAGTGCACCCAGTTGTGCAAATCTAACTGGCAGCTTAAGATTTTAAGCAAGCAAGTGCTATTGTGACTATTATTATTAACAGCTGCGGTATCTAGCGCTTACAAAGCATGCCAGATTTTCGGAGCACCGTTAAATGTCTCTGCCTGCGTGCTTGATATCTAAAAGACATGATACAAAAGGAAAAAGGATTGCGGAGGGATGAGGAAAACAAACACTGGGGCAGCTGCCAGGAGGACAGGATGCTCTCCCTCTCGCCACGACGATCTTCCTTCCTGTCTTGATGCCCTGATAATTTAAAATATTTTTAAAGAGGGCGTAAAAGTTCCTCTAAGCTCCATAAACACCACTGGAGTTTGTTAAAATGCATGCAGGAGGGGAAAGGGCTCCTGTGTTCAAATCCTGCTTGCAGGTTTCCTTTCCTTTTTTAAAAAAACAAATTTTATTGGATTTTTACAATTTAATATTCAACCAAATAACACAATTTGCCATATAAACAAAAAAGAAAAGGAAAAAAACCTCCCCATGACTTCCCTCAACTTCCCCTTCTGGTTCTTCAAACATTTATTACTTCTGCTTAATTTTTGTCTTGTTTTTATGATCTTATACCTCAATACACTTAAATTCTTGCCATTTTTATACCAAATTTTCTTTCGTAATTACATCTTGCACTCAATTACATTCCATATTATTCTTTCTTGACCTTTCAACTTGGTCTTATCCAGCACATTAGAGAAAATTGCTTAGGTTAGATAAAATGTTGTTTCCCCTGCTGGTTTCTACAGCCACAGCTGGCGCTGTGAATCTCCAACCGTTTTTGACTCCATCCTCCTCCATCGTCTCCCGAGACAGACGGAAGCCAATGGAGATTACAAAGAGAACAGGACAGCGTGAAAGCTATCCCTGGTCTCTGGTCCCCAGTGACTCGGCAGCGAAGGGAAGGTTCTCTGCACGCCCTCAGAGGCACCCTTGCCTTTGCTCACCACGACGAACACATGTTGCAGCAGGGATGAGCCTCAGCATTTGAAAAGGAGCTCAGATTTATACTGAGTCCCCCGGTCCATCTAGCTCTCAGTTGTCTGCACTGACGGGCTGCAGCCCTGCAGGGTCTCAGAGAGAGGATGTTGCCAGTCAGAGATGGAAGGAGGGACCTTCCGCATGGATACCTACCACTGAGCATCAACGCTGGAAAGTAGGCTCCAAAGCAGGGGTCAGCAAACTTACCGCGCCTCGGGCCGGTGTCTCCAGTGCTGACCACGTGGCAAGCCAAAGAGTGTGTGCCCATTCACGTGTGCACACGCTATTTCTGGTGCACTTCCGGGTCGGAGAAGCACCGGAAATAGCTTGTGCCCGTGTGCACGGGCCTCCTCCGACCCAGATGTGCACCGGAAATAATGCTTGCGCATGCACACAACACCTGTGCATGCACACAAGCTATTTCCAGTGTGAAATAGAGTCAGTGTGGTGTAGTGGTTAAGAGCGGTGGACTCGTAATCTGGGGAACCGGGTTCGCGTCCCCGCTCCTCCACATGCAGCTGCTGGGTGACCTTGGGCTAGTCACACTTCTTGAAGTCTCTCAGCCCCACTCACCTCACAGAGTGTTTGTTGTGGGGGAGGAAGGGAAAGGAGATTGTGAGCCGCTTTGAGACTCCTTCGGGTAGTGATAAAGCGGGATATCAAATCCAAACTCTTCTCCTTCCAGTGCTCCTCTGATCCAGAAGTGGACAGCCACACCACGCAGCGCAGCGCAGCGCAGTGCTGGTAAGAGCGGGCAGTGGCAGCGGGTGGCAGGGATCGCCGTGGGCTGGATAAACGAGTCCCTTGGGGCTTATCCGGCCCGCGGACCTTAGTTTGGGGACCCCTGCTCCAAAGGTTGCTCTCTTAGTGGTAGTGCAGGCCTGGGACTGAACATGCATCAATTTGTTGCGCCTCCCAGTCTCCTTCTGCGGCATAGCCTTCCTCGTTTTAGCTTCCTCGGTCTTCGGTTTCCCTGACAACTCCTTCCACCGACAGATGCTCAGAGCCTCTCCATGCTGTTGTTTCCCTTCCTTGTGGCATTACCCCCCACCCTGGTTTTCCTAGCTGTTTTTTCTTCTTGCTGGCGTTCCTTTCATCCCAAAGGCATGAATATCACACCCCAAATTGGCCTACTGCTTCTTAAAACCTTTAAATCGGGATTCTGTACCATTCTGAGTCACTGCTGCTGCTGCCCTGGTACCTGCGTCTCCCCTTCCCCCAAATCCTGCCATGCATTCATTATTTTTTATTTACTTTCCATTTAATTATATACATTCTCATCATCATTATCATCCACTTTACCGCTCTGGCTCTTTAGAGCCAATCGACTTCTTTCCCTCCTGCCTCATGGCTATTGAAATTCACCTTTATCTCATTGCATTTTGTACGTTGTCTAATTCTAATTACACTCATTACAAAACGGCTCAAAATTTAAATAAATATAGAAAGGTAGGGAATTTCTCATTACAAGTCTTCAGACAACCCTGCTAGTGATGCCATAATCTTTCAAATATCGTATAAATTTACTCCGGTCCTTTTGGAATCCTTGATCATGCTGGTTTCAGATTTTTCCCGTCAGCTTTGCCAGTTCAGGAAAGTCCATCATCTTCATCTGCCCCTCATCTTTCGTTGGTACTTCTTCTTGTTTCCATTTTGGGGCTAAAAGAATTCTTGCCACACTTGCTGCATACACAAACAGTCTTTTATCTTCCCTTGGTGTCTCTTCACCCACTATCCCTAATAGAAAGGCTTCTGGTTTTTTAACAGAAGTATGTTTAAACATTTTCTTTAGCTCATTTTATATCATTTCCCATAAAGCCTTTACCTCTTTACAAGTCCACCACATGTGGTAGTAGAAGATACCCTCCCTTTCTTTACATTCCCAACACGCATTGGTTCTTGTCTTGAACATTATAGCCAGTTTTGCTGGTGTTAAATACCACCTCTACATCATTTTCATAACATTTTCTTTAAGTGCACTGCATGCAGTAAAATTAATGCCTTCCTGCCATGCATTCATACACACACACACACACACACACACACACAATTTCCAAAAATCATATACCATGCTTTCTTATCTTATATACTGTTTTGGACTTCCATCAACCGCATCTGAAGATTATTCAATCTTTATCACTTAATTTACATTTCCCAATTTCTCTATTACTTTTAATTGTCCTTAACTAATAATTCTCTTCCTAGTCTTTCTTGCAATATTTCACATAATCCTCCTTACAAAACTTCTTGCAGTCCCACTAGCGTAATCTGTTACAATTGCTTTTCAAATAGTTCAAATATTTACTCCAGTCCTCTGAGAATCTCTGGTCCCGGAGGTTTCGAATCCTTCCTGTTGTCTTATCTCATTCTGCATAGTCCATTAATTTCATCTGCCATGCTTCTTTTGTCGGTAGTTCTTCTGGTTTCCATTTTTGTGCCAATAATATTCTTGCTGCCGTTGTTGCATATGAAAACAATTTACTATCCCGTCTATTAATATCCTCCCCTACAATGCCAAGTAAAAAAATGCTTCTTTTTTAAATAAATGTATATTTCAAGATCTTTTTCATCTCGTTATATATCATTTCCCAGAAGCTTTTCACTTTCTTACATTCCCACCACATGTGACAAAAAGTTCCTTCTTTTTCTTTACATTTCCAGCATTTATTACTTATTTTATACATTTTGGCATTCATTCTTACCATCGTTGAAAGAAGAGCTTGCAGGATCAGGCCAGCATCCTGTTCTCACAGAGGCCAACCAGATGCCCATCGTAGGAGACGAGAGAGCAGGATCCAAGCCCCAGGAAAACTCTCTTCTCCTGTGGTTTCCCGCTATTGGCACCCAGACCCATTTACTGCCTCCAACCTGGACTGTCCTTGTTATGATTTAAATAGGTCTACTCTTGAGTATGGTGTAGTTGGTCGCAAGCCCTATTTAACAGAGTGGCCAGGGAGAATATTCCAAAATCTGGATGCTGGGACAGAAAACCTCACCCCAGGAGGCCCCCGCTTGCCTCAGAGGTGGGTATCCAGCAAATCCGCACGCCCTTGGCTGGGCTGGCACATGTGGGTCCCAGATTTTTGGGTCCCAGGCCATTTAGAGTACTCTGAATTGATCCTGGAAGTTGAGCAGCCAGTGTAGCTTTTATGCTGAGATCTATGGATCGAGGGCGGTATATGAATTTAATAAATAACAGCAGTCGTAGAGCTCTGCTGGCAAAACAGGGTAAAATCTGCAGGTAAAACTGGCTGCCATAACCCAACTTCTTTCTGCAGAAAGGAACAGTGGAATTCTGCCACCTGCGTGAATTAAACTGAGACAGGAAACATAATAACATACCGTATTTTTCGCGCCATAAGACGCACCTGACTATAAGATGCACCTAGTTTTTAGAGGAGGAAAACAGGGGGGGGGGGAATTCTGAACAAAACAGTGGATGTATGATTTTTGTGGTGCAGGCTGTAGCCACAGACATGCTATGTGATCTGATGGTGAATTTGGGGTGACCCAATGCAAAAATCCTGAGGATCCATGGGCTTTTACCTCCCCGCTCCCAGGCAGCCTCCTTTATCTCTAGCGTCCCTTATCTCCCTCCCCGATTGCTTGCCGATCAGCTGCTTCCTTTTAACACGCCCTTCCCTCTTTCAAAAAAAAGAGCATGATCTGCTTTTCTCTGCTGGGCAATTCGGCTCCAGGGACCACGCATTCGCTCCATAAGACGCACAGACATTTCCCCTTACTTTTTAGGAAGAAAAAAGTGTGTCTTACGGAGCGAAAATACGGTACGTAGAGACTGCTGGATCAGGCCAATGTCCCGTCTAATCCAGCATCCTGTTCTCATAGAGGAAAGCCTGCGGGAAAAGTGCAAGCAGGATTCGAACACAAGAGCAACTCTCCGCTCCCGTGGTTTCCAGCAACTGGCACCCAGACGCATTTACTGGTGAGGATGGAGGGTTTGTGGTCCTGCAAACCGGCTCCCATCAGCTCCAGGCAGGACAGGGATGCTGGGAGCATGTGGTCCAGCGGTTTTGGGTACCAGAGGTACCCCATCTCTGCTCTCTGGGGTCTCAGGAGACAGCTCCCGAGGCCAGATTATTATTATTATTATTATTATTATTATTATTATTATTATTATTATTATTATTAATTATTATTATTTCTACCCCAGCCCATCACTAACGGGCTGCCCTTCTCCCTCCTCGGGGAAAAGCCCCCAAGAGCCACACACACAGCTCGGCTCTTGGGAGCTTTTGAAGGAGGTGGGGGAAGTGAGAGCGCCTCGCTCTGTCCCTTCCCCCACCTAGCGCAAAAGCCAGGGATAGCCACGCGAAGCCTCCCCAGGGCAGTGGGATGAAGGCTCCCCGCTCCCCTGCGGAGGCTTCGAGGGCTAACCCCAGAGCGGCTCAGGAGCTTGTGGGGCTGGTGGGGGAAGCCCGGGTCCCCCCCCCCCAGTCCCAAAGAACAACTTGTGGGGCTGGTGATGGGGGAAGCCCGGGTTCCCCACCCCCAGCCCCAGGGACCACACATTCGCTCCATAAGACGCACAGACATTTCCCCTTAGATTGTAAGAGGGGGGAAAGTGTGTCTTATGGAGCGAAAAATACGGTAAAAACTTCCCTGGACAGATCCTTTCTCTAAGTGGAGAGGGCATTGGGGATGGAAGCTGGGGCCTTCTGCATGCAGAGCAGGTGTCCTGCTCCTAAGCAGTGGAGTTTTGCCAGGGGACCATTCATCCCCCCTTGAATGTAACAGCTAGAAAAGGGGAAGAAATACCCCCATCCACTGGCTGTCTGGCATTCGGCACAAGATATTTCCTCCCGAATCCTTGCGAGCAAACACACACACAAAGGAAGGGAATGCGGGAGGCTGGTGTTGGACTTGTCTTTGATTTTGAGGGACAAGCAGCCCTTTGTTTCTGAGCCCGGAAAGCTGGGAACTCGAGGTAATTCTTTTTAAATCTCTCTCTCTCCCTCTCTTTTGGGGAAGCAGGAGAAGAGAAGGGGGCAAACAGGGTTGTGAGAAGCCTTCAGCCGCCTTAACAAGCCTCCCATCTTAATCTCAGATGTTTGCCCGTCTCTCGGCAATCTTTGACGTCGGGGAGGGTTGCCAACTGTCCAGCTGCTAGTGCAGCTTTGAAATCAGCTCAATTAGTAGAGGGCCTTGTTTATCTCCACACTCTGAACGGGTTTCATTTTTCTTCTTCTGGTAATAATAATAAGATAATGCTTGAAAGCACAAGAGCGGGCGAACCAGTGTGCTGTCTACAGGGCTGAATCAATACCTTAGGGGCCCTAAGCAATTAGAAGATTTTAGTGGCACCCATATGTACAGTGGTAAGGGATGCGGGTGGCGCTGTGGGTTAAACCACTGAGCCTAGGACTTGCCAATCAAAGGTTGGTGGTTCGAATCCCCGCGACGGGGTGAGCTCCCGTTGCTTGGTCCCTGCTCCTGCCAACCTAGCAGTTCGGAAGCATGCCAAACTGCAAGTAGATAAATAGGTACCACTCTGGCAGGAAGGTAAAAGGCATTTCCTTGCGCTGCTCTGGTTCGCCAGAAGCGGCTTAGTCATGCTGGCCACACGACCTGGAAGCTGTACGCCGGCTCCCTCGGCCAATAAAGCGAGATGAGCACCGCAACCCCAGAGTCAGCCACGACTGGACCTAATGGTCAGGGGTCCCTTTACCTTTATATGTACAGGGGTACCTTGGTTCTCAAATGCCTTGGTACCCAAACAACTTGGAACCCGAACACTGCAAACCCGGAAGTAAACACTGCAAACTCGGAAGCCGGATGTGCTCTGTTTTGAGTGCCGCACTTCCATTTTGAGTGTTATGCTGAGGTCTGTCTGTTTTTGCTGTTTATTTTCCATTTTTGTTTGATTGCGTGACTGCAGTACATTGTTTATTGCTTTCATTTTATGGATCAATGGTCTTGTTAGATAGTAAAATCCACGTTAAATTGTTTTAGGGGTTGTTTTTTAAAGTCCAGAATGGATTAATCCATTTTGCATTACTTTCTATGAGAAAGCATGCCTAAATTTTGGAACGGACTTCCGGAACGGATTAAGTTTGAGAACCAAGGTACCACTGTAATTCAAAACCAAATTATTACTATGTATATTTTTATACCTCGCATTTTTCCTTGGCAGGGTCTCAAGGTGACTTAAAATTAAACAGGAACAGCTAATACATTTTATAAAAAATATATCTGTGAAAGCTCAGGGGTCGCATAATGCAATGCACAACATGTATATATATTGTTATATGCCACCCCCATTCTCCAAAGAGAGAGAGATTTCAGTGGTTCCAGGCACTTACCCAGGGTTTGGTTAACACTAGAATGTGTGGACTTCCCCTGAAGCTGAATGCTGGAAGATTCAGGAAAGAAGAAAGCAGGTCCTTCTTTGTGTAGCACAGAGTTAAACTGTGGAACTCCCTCCCACATCAGGCAGGGATGGCCTGCAAATCGGATGGTTTTAATAGAGGATTAGACACATTGAGGAGGAGGAGGAGAGGGTTATCAGTGGTTACTAGCCAGGACGGCTATGCTCTGCAGCAATAATAATAATAATAATAATAATAATAATAATAACAACAACAACAACAACAACAACAACAACAACAACAACAACAACAACAACAACAACAACAACAATTTATTATTTATATCCCACCCATCTGGCTGGGTTTTCCCAGCCACTCTGGGCGGCTTCCAACAAAATATTAAAATACCATAATACATCAAACATTAAAAGCTTCCCTAAACAGGGCTGCCTTCAGGTGTCTTCTAAAAGTCTGGTAGTTTTTGTTCTCTTTGACATCTGATGGGAGGGCGTTCCACAGGGAGGGCGCCGCCACCGAGAAGGCCCTCTGCCTGGTTCCCTGTAACTTGGCTTCTCGCAGGGAGGGAACCACCAGGAGGCCTTCGGAGCTGGACCTCAGTGTCCAGGCAGAACGATGGAGGTGGAGACGCTCCTTCAGGTGTACAGGACCGAGGCCGTTTAGGGCTTTCAAGGTCAGCACCAACATTTTGAATGGTGCTCAGAAATGTACTGGGAGCCAGTGTAGGTCTTTCAAGACCGGTGTTATGTGGTCTTGGTGACCACTCCCAGTCACCAGTCTAGCTGCTGCATTCTGGATTAGTTGGAGTTTCCGGGTCACCTTCAAAGGTAGCCCCATGTAGAGCGCATTGCAGTAGTCCAAGCGGGAGATAACTAGCGCATGCACCACTCTGGCAAGACAGTCTTTGGGCAGGTGGGGTCTCATTCCGCATACCAGATGGAGCTGGTAAACAGCTGCCCTGGACACAGAATTGCCCTGCGCCTCCATGGACAGCGGTGAGTCCAGAATGACTCCCAGGCTGCGCACCTGGTCCTTCAGGGGCACAGTTGCCCTATTCAGGACCAGGGAGTCCCCCACACCTGCCCACCTCCTGTCCCCCAAAAACAGTACTTCTGACTAGTCAGGATTCAACCTCAATCCGTTAGCCGCCATCCATCCTCCAACCGCCTCCAGACACTCACACAGGACCTTCACTGCCTTCACTGGTTCCGATTTAAAAGAGAGGTAGAGCTGGGTACCACCCGCCTATTGATGCTTCTGAATGCCAGTTGCTGGAAGAGGGAGGGCTCTTGTGTTCAAATCCTGCTTGAGGCATCTGGCTGGCCGCTGTGAGATCAGGATGCTGGGCGAGGTAGGTCATTGGCCTGATCCAGCCCCAGGCTTTTCTCATGTCCCCTGTATTGATTGTATACATACGATTGTGTGTCATCTGACCCGTCTACTGCAATTATTAAGTTTGCAGATGACACCACCATAATGGGTTTAATAACAGGTGGAGACGAATCAGCATATAGAGGGGAGGTCCAAAAAATATCTCCATGGTGCCTAGGGAACAACTTGCACCTTAATATCAGCAAGACAAAGGAGATGGTGTTGGACTTTCAGAGGAATAGAGAAGAACTAGCCCCGCTGTTACATCAGGGAGGGCTGTGCGGAGAGAGTCTCTTCCTTTAAATTCCTAGGAGTTTATCTGAATACAACACAAGATATTATGGGCTGTCCCGGGAATCCACTGGATGACATCACGGAAGAACGTTGCCTCAGGAGAGTGAGGAAAATCATCAGGGATGATTCACACCCTGGCCAGCACTTTCTTGATCTCCTGCCCTTGGGCAGAAGATATAGAAGCATGATTAGTCGCACCAACAGGGTAAAGAACAACTTCTATCTATCAGGAGTGCTCTGATGGTGTTTCCTGCTTGGCAGGGGGTTGGACTCGATGGCCCTTGTGGTCTCTTCCAACTCTATGATTCTATGATTCTATGATTCTATCTGTGGGCTGTTAGGCTGCTGATGAAAAGATAACAACAGGGCAACTGACTTTTGGGTTTGAGAGAGCTGAGTGGGGGGTGCTTGTATAATCTCACTGCATACAAGTTGTAAAGGTTAAGGTAAAGGTAAAGGGACACTTGACCATTAGGTCCAGTCGCGGACGACTCTGGGGTTGCAGCGCTCATCTCACTTTACTGGCCGAGGGAGCCAGCGTACAGCTTTCGGGTCATGTGGCCAGCATGACTAAGCCACTTCTGGCAAACCAGAGCAGCGCACGGAAACGCTGTTTACCTTCCCGCCAGAGCGGTACCTATTTATCTATTTGCACTTTGACATGCTTCTGAACTGCTAGGTGGGCAGGAGCAGGGACCGAGCAATGGGAGCTCACCCCGTTGTGGGGATTCGAACCGCCAGCCTTCTGATCGGCAAGCCTTAGGCTCTGTGGTTTAATCCACAGCGCCACCCGCATCCCTATACAAGTTGTACAAGTGACAATAAAGTATTTCAACTTCAATTTAATTCATTCAGGTGGCAGGATCCCCCTCTCCGTGTGTTCTTCTGAAATGCAACAGGTTTGTCCCCTCCGAGGCACCAGAGTTGCCTAATTCTTCGCCTCACTACATTCAGCTGGCCTCTCACTATATCCCTTTCGTTACCAGGGAGAGACATTTCCACCAGATTGCTTATACGGAAAGAAATGAAGGGAACGAAAACAGGCCCCTTTGACCTCCACAACTGAGAGTTGCTGTGTGTGTGTGTCGACCCTCTTGCCCCCAGTCTCGTGTGCTTTTCTCGCTCTCCCTGCCAAACCACATTGAATTTTGCTGATGGGGTTTTTATGTGCCACCCCCAAAACCACAATGCATTTCTTTTTCTAAGCATGGGTTTGAAATGATTGATCGGTAAGCCGCCTTGAGGGTCCCGTCTGCGTCAAGGAATCCATTAATAAACTCGGGGGCTGGCTTCCCCAGGCTTGGGGAAATGGATTGACACTGATGGAACTCAAAGCCTCTCTGTATCCCATTCCGCATCCCTCATCTCCCTCAGATCCAGGTTCCTGGTTCACAAAGAGACCTCCAGGCTGCCTCCCCTCAAAGCATTTCTCCTCCACGCAGCGCAGCAAATAGCTCTGAGACAACAGCGCATTATTCTCCTGTTGTGGTTGCCCAGCAACCATGGGCGCCTCGCTGGAACCCCCCATTTGGGTGATGTGGGGGAAATGAAATCCTTTCTGTGTCTCCTGGGCACCCAGGGCTTCAGAGTGATGTCACGGTTTCCACAGAAACATACAGGAGGTTATTTTTTTTATTTAAAAAAAAAAGCCCTAAACACTGTTCTTTTATTTATACGCATTTAAGCTCCCCTTCTTGGGAGAAAAGCAATGACAAACCTAGACAGCATCTTAAAAAGCAGAGACATCACCTTGTTGACATAGGTCCGTATAGTTCAAGCTATGGTTTTCCCAGTAGTGATGTATGGAAGTGAGAGCTAGACCATAAAGAAGGCTGATCGCCAAAGAATTGATGCTTTTGAACTGTGGTGCTGGAGGAGACTCTTGAGAGTCCCATGGACTGCAAGAAGATCAAACCTCTCCATTCTGAAGGAAATCAGCCCTGGGTGCTCACTGGAAGGACAGATCCTGAAGCTGAGGCTCAAAGACTTTGGCCACCTCAGGAGAAGAAAAGACTCCCTGGAAAAGACCCTGATGTTGGGAAAGATGGAGGGCGCAAGGAGAAGGGGACGACAGAGGACAAGATGGTTGGACAGTGTTCTCGAACCTACCAACATGACTTTGACCAAACTACGGCAGGCAGCGGAAGACAGGCGTGCTCTCGTCCATGGGGTCACAAGGAGTCGGGCACGACTAAACGACTCAACAACAACAACAACTAGCTCCCCTTTTTCTAAGGAGTCCTAGGGTGGGTTAGCACAGCTTATCGATGCAGTGAATGAAGCCATGGGGGCAGGTCTTGCCCAGGTAAACAGGGGACAGGTCACAGAATTGTAGACTTGAACGGTACCTCCAGGGGTCATGCAGTCCAACCCCTGCAATGCGGGAATCTCAGCTAAAGCATCCGAGACAGATGGCCATCCCACCTCTGCTTAAAAACCTCCAAGGAAGGAGAGTCCACAACTTCCCAAGGGAGACGGTTCCACTGTTGAGTGGCTCTTGCTGGCAGAAAGTTTCCCCCCCGTATGTTTTGTTGGAATCTCCTTTCTCGTAACTTGAAGCCATGGGTTCAGGTCCTACCCTCCAGAGCAGGAGAAAACAAGCTGGCTCCATCTTCCATGTAGGAGCCCTTGAGATATTTGAAGATGGCTATCCTATCTCCTCTCAGTCTCCTCCAGGCTAAACATCCAAGCTACTCCTTCAACCACTCCTCATCAGGCTTGGCTTCTTGATCATATTGGTCTCCCTCCTCTGCACACCTTCTAGCTTGTCAACTTAAATTGTGGTGCCCAGCTGTGAAGCTTTGTGTATTCAGCAAATACGATGTCCAACACTGAACAGTGATTCCGGATATTGACTACTGTTTTGTAGAATTCTTCATCAGCGTGGCGGGAGGATATAGAATTGCTTCATAAACCTATCTTATTTCGAATGAATGTATGTAAATGAAAATATCAAATGCTGTGGAACAGCGCTCATGTAATAGTGTAGCCACCATGCTGACGAAGAATTCTGCGAAACCATAGTCAATATCTGGAATACACAGCTTGTCTTTCATCTGGTACCTCGCTTCATTTAAAGATTTTCAGAGATTTTGAGACTAAAGATTTCATTTTGTACTTGTTATGGTTTGAAGGAATTCTATAAAGATTGTCTATTCCATATCTATTCCATATCTGAAGAAGTGTGCATGCACACGAAAGCTCATACCAAGAACTAACTTAGTTGGTCTTTAAGGTGCTACTTAGTTGGTCTTTACTTTAGTTGGAATTTTTTATTTTGTCTATTCCATATGTACATGGTCATCGTGTTGCCTAGACATTGCTGACATACTCTTTGCAACACAGGGGTCTGTTTGGTTAATTTGTCATTTCGGTATGGTCCATCATCTTGATTTTCCATTCTTTTCTGGTTGGGACTTTGTCTTCTTTCCATCTCTGTGCAAAAAGCATCCTTGCAGCTGTCGTCACTTACATAAATAGTCTTTTCAAGTCCTTTGGTAGTTCATCACCTATAATTCCTAATAGAAAAGCTTCTGGTTTTTTCACAAAGGTTATCTTGAACATTTTTTTTCAACTCATTATATATCATTTCCCAGAAAGCTTTCGTTATTTTGCATGTCCACCACATGTGGTAGAAAGTTCCTTCTCTTTCTTTACATTTCCAACATATACTGGTAGCAGTTTGATACATTTTTGCTAACCTTGTAGGTGTTAGGTGCCAACGGTACATCGACTCATTGTTGAAACCGTGTTTATGGAAGACAATCTTACTTGGCTACGAGTGATCGCCAAATAATTTTCGTATAGTTTTCTTTCAACGTACAGCACGCTGTAAACTTTAAACCTTTCCTCCATAACTTTTCCCAAGATGAAAATTGTCTATTACAGTATACCCAATGTCCTTTGTCCATATTTATTAAATCTATCAGTTGCTCTCTCCTCACCACAGCAATGCAAAGCAACTTACAATATTTTAAGCAAAGAAACCAAACACATACATAAATAAACATTATAAATTTTTATGTATGTGTTTGGTTTCTTTGCTTAAAATATTGTAAGTTAATTAATGCAAAATGTTTACAGACAACTAAAGATATGATATCATATCAACTGTATAGTGGTCGAAGGAAGTCAACGTCTTCCTTTTGACTTTTTTTAAAAAAATCTCTTCTTTCTTTATTTCTTTTTATTTTCAATATGTATCATTTTCTTATTTTTTTCTTATTAGTAGCTTTTTGGTATTCGGTAAGCTGTATTATTTGTATAACTGTACTCTTTTTTCTGGCATGTGTGTAATATTTATATAGAAAACAAAAATTTAGAGAAGCTTTCAAAAAACAACAACACATACTTAAATTACAACCAGCAAATTTAGCAATAAATAAATATTAATTATAAGAACTAACTTAAATATAATTGGTATTTTATTACTATTAATATTATTAGTGATTGTTTCTCATGAGGGTGGGCAAAGAATCCATTCTAGTGGGGGGGGGTTTGTAAAAAAAACTCGTTTATACTTTTCAGATATATTCATTTCACTGACTTTACACTCATTTTGACATTTCAAAACTTGACTTCCTTTCCCCTCTTTCTGTGGTTCCTTAAATTTATTTTTAATATCTTCTGCATATCCGAATTCAGTTAACTTACTCATTTATTTACCTCCTTTAAATATATACTCTTATGTAACTGCAAGTTATTAGAATAATCCTGCCAGTGTTTTTTATCTGTTTACAATTTGTCTGTACATATTCAATTTACAGTCAAACAAACAAAAAGTTTGTTAGCTTGATTTCTTATTCTTCTTGTAGGCTTTGCCATTTTTGCATAGTTTTTGTATCCATCATTCTAGTGAGATTCAGACTGTTACTTGCAGACCAACCTGTTTGCTGAACTTCTGTCTCTCTTCTCCATCTCTCCTCCTTCAAGGTTTATGAACCACAGAGTGCCGCCCAACCGGAGATACCAGCCCACAGAATATGAACATGCAGCCAATTGCGCCACACATGCTGTGAGTTGTATTATTATTATTATTATTATTATTATTATTATTATTATTATTTTAAATTTGTTTACCGCTCTTTATCCATAGATCTCAGGGCTGTTCAATATAAGTGTAAAGAGAAAGAAGGCACGATTTTTCACATGTGGCGGAACTGTAAAATAATCAAAAGGTTTTAGGAAACGATTTACAATGAAATGAAAAAAATGTTTAATATAATTTGTTAAAAAGCCAGAAGCTTTGGCCAAGACTTGCCAAAAGAGCAGAAAAAGTTATTCATGTGTGCGACAACAGTGGCTAGAATATTACTAGCCGAAAAATGGAAAGACAACAAAAAAATACTGTAATTGAATATTTGGATTGATAAATTGTTATGTTGAAATTGTTTAATAAAAATACTTTTAAAAAGAGAGAGAAATCTGCTAGTTTTAGCCAGATCAAGGGGGACATAAAGACCTTTTCTTCCCTTTCCTTCTCCCTCAGTTCTGGATCATTCCTAGCATCCTGGGTAGCTCCATCCTCCATGTCCTTTCGGACAACCCCTGGGAGACCATCTCCGCCTGGATCTACGGCTTTGGGCTGTCTGGCTTGTTCATCGTCTCCACCATCTTCCACACTATCTCCTGGAAGAAGAGCCACTTGCGGTAACTCTGACGTCTGCTGTGCAAGGGCGGGCGATGGCGGCGATGGAGCTCGCTTGCCCTTTGAGCAAAGCAGGCCTCTTGTCTCTCCAGCTTCCGGCAGCAAGCAGAGAGGCCACCTTGGCCTCTTGTTCTCCATCCTAGGATGGTGTAGCAGCCGGCCAGGTTGTGGGAATGTTCAGGGAGTCAGGAGAGGATATATTATTTATTAATATCCTTCCTAACTTGTGCTAGCAAGTTCTATAACTCAGCAGAGTTTTACATTCCCCTTTTAAATGGACAGCAGATAGCAGGTTGCAGGCTTGTTTAAGCCTCTCAATATTAGTGACCTGGTATGTCCCCTGGTAAGGGACGCGGGTGGCGCTGTGGGTTAAACCACAGAGCCTAGGGCTTGCTGATCAGAAGGTCGGCGGTTCGAATCCCCACAACAGGGTGAGCTCCCATTGCTCGGTCCCAGCTCCTGCCAATCTAGCAGTTTGAAAGCATGTCAAAGTTCAAGTAGATAAGTAGGTACCGCTCCGGCAGGAAGGTAAACGGTGTTTCCGTGCGCTGCTCTGGTTTGCCAGAAGCGGCTCAGTCCTGCTGGCCACATGACCCGGAAGTTGTATACCGGCTCCCTCGGCCAATAAAGCGACCCCAGAGTTGGTCACGACTGGACCTAATGGTCAGGGGTCCCTTTACCTTTACCTTTAAGTCCCCTTATATCCCTCTTAAAAGAATGAACACGCCACAATCTTGTGTAAAGTATATAAAATAAGTTTACTCACATCATCATCAGTTCACAGTTGGATCCCTGAAGGCAGACTTAGTTACAAAGTCTATGCATGTGGATCTATCCCATGTGGGGACAATCCCAGTGTCCTCTGGAAGCCAACAGAGCGTCTCTAGCTAAAAAGCTGCTCCAACAATGGAGGAAGTCAAAAGAGAGAGAGTGTGCTGCGTGCCTTGTCCTTTTGTTACCTGGACAGGTGAGGTCACGCCCACCTCTGGTCACAAGCAAGAGGAAGGATGCTCCAGGCTGTTGGAAAATTCAGTTCCACCATTGAAGACATGGAACTGTTGCATGTCACATGTCTGTTTACATACCAGCACAGCTTGCTGGGAACTTGCGTTGTGTGTATAGCTGTTGTTTTTCTCTGTGTCTCTGAGAAGACAAAGAGAGAGACGACATGTTTCTTTGTCTTGATTTATGAATAATAAATCCATAGTTGTAGTATGCTTCCACAAGCCTCACGCCTATTCTGTGTGCACTGTTTGCTCTGCTGATATAGTGTGCCTTGGCTTTGAAGCCTGGGTTGTTGATTTACGTCAGACCAGAGGCCGGTGGGTCTTCACAGCGGGACAGCTGGAAGGAGATGACCCAGCTAGGGCTAGCTAACTGGCCTTGTGACCCTCTGTATGCCAACACAGGCCAGGAGGAAACAGGAAGTTTTCGACTGGCTGGACCAAACATTCCCCTGCATGTCCAGTCTAGGAAAACAAGGAATGCTGTACTTGACTGTTATTTATGTATCACATCCCACACAGGTGAGGTGGGGAAAGGCCAGCCCATTTGTCTCCATGGCAACCCATTTGGACATGGAAATGGTGGCACTTGACTGGCTGGCTAAGGAACTTGTCTGGCTGGTTTTCCTGTTCATGTAGCCTCACCTGCACAGGATCAGATGTTTGGAAGGTACCCCTAGGTATCATCCAGACTGACCCCATCACACCTTTATGAAACAGTGTTCTTTCTTTCTCTCTCTTTCTCTTCTGCAGGACTGTGGAGCATTGCCTGCACATGTTTGACAGAATGGTCATCTACTTCTTCATAGCTGCCTCCTATGCCCCTTGGTGAGTTTTCGCGAGGGGTCTACCCAGCCTTTCAGAAACTTGAAGAGGGGCAGTGTGGTGTAGCGGTTAGAGTACTGGACTAGGAGACCAAGGTTCAAGCCTAGGGCAAGTCACTGCCTTCACAGCCTAACCTACCTCCCAGGATTGTCCTGGGGGTTAAATGGAGAGGGAGGAGAACCATGTAGCGCCACCTTGAGCTCCTCGGGGGATAAATGGCCTATACATGTGTAGTAATAATAATAGATATAATATTTGTTATTATTTCATGAAGCCACCCACATGATCCCCATCTGAAGCCTCTGAAAATTGCTCGGAAACTTCAGCTAGTGCAGAATTCAGCAGCCAGGTTGCTTACCGGAGCAAGACGGTTTGAGCATCTTGCACCGATCCTGGTCCGACTGAACTGGTTACCAATCAGTTTTCGGGCTCAATTCAAAGTGCTGGGTTTGACCTATAAAGCCTTAAACGGCTCAGGACCGCAATACCTCAAGGACCGCCTCTTTCCATATGAACCTACCCGGATCCTGAGATCATCTTCTGAGGCCCTCCTTCGGGTGCTGTCTCCTCGAGAGGTCTGGAGGGTGGGAACATGAGAACGGGGCCTTCTCTGCAGTGGCTCCCCATCTGTGGAATGCTCTCCCCAGGGAAGTTCACCTGGAGCCTTTGTTATACACCTTTAGGAGCCAGGCAAAAATGTCCCTTTTCAACCAGGCCCTTGGCTGACCTATATGACATCCTATACCCTTTTAAAATGGGGTGTGTGTGTGTGTCTTATTGAGCTGTTGTTTTTATTTTGATTATCTATTTTTTGGTCTTATATTTTGATTTTATTCTGTGAACTGCCCTGAGACCTCCAGGAATAGGGCAGCATATTAATAATAATAATAATGTCCATAGGTAAGCATTGCAGTCCCATCTCCCTCCTCCTTCGCTGTTCTGGATTTGTGTGTTTTCTCGTCTGTGTTTGTCTCTTTCTCTTCCCCTTTCCAGGCTCCTGTTTCTCTCAAGCACTCAATGGTCTCTGTTCTTCTCCCAGGCTGAATCTGCGGGAGTTGGGACCCTGGGCTTCCCACATGCGCTGGATCATTTGGATCATGGCCTCTGTCGGGACCATCTACGTTTTCTTTTTCCATGAACGGTGAGTCGAAACCTCGATATGCCCCCGAGGGCGCTGAGTGCCGACAAGAAGGGTGGAGGCACAGTGACAGGGCAGAAGTCCTTTGCACACAGAAGGTCCCAGGTTTCTTCACGCGGCGCGGAGTTAGTCTGCGGAACTCCTTCCCACATGAGGCAGTGATGGCCACCATCTTAGATGGCTTTAAAAGAAGATTCATGGATTAGGCTATTGATGGCTACCAACAAGGCAGCAGCAACAACAACAACAACAACAATTTTTATTTATATCCCACCCTCCCTGGCCAGAACCGGGCTCAGGGCAGCTAACCTCAAAATATGTAATATATTAAGACATAAAATTCAATGATTGACTAAAATACAGCTTAAAATCAGATTGAAAGCAAAATAAGATCAGATACCTTTTTATATATTCATTTAATATTGTGACAATGGAGATGAATGAAATGCGAATAGGGAAAAAGTATAAATGCTATGACGCAGAATGGAATTATGGTAAGCAGGAGGCAGGAGGGAGGGAAGTCGATTAGCTCATAGGAGCAAAGACCCATGAGTTAAAATAAGGTTGTGCTTTAACTATGTAAAATGGAAACCTAATGAAAAATATTACAAAAAAGAAAAGAAAAGGAAAACCTCCAGATGTTGTTAGACTACAGTTCTCCATGCTCTATGCCCCTGGCCCTTTGGCTACTTGAAGGAGTACGGCCAACTCGTCCTCAGGCGCTCCTACTCAGGAGTGTTAACGGAGAAATCTGAGGGCTCCCTTGGACAACAAACAAGGACACCAGGCAGGAATACCAGAGCAAAACAGCAGCCAGTAGGCTTGGTCTTGATTGAAGACTGCCGCGACAGGACTCCCACCTGCCACAAGGTGGAACAAGATGGAAGCCCCAAACAAAAGAGAACCCAAACTTTTATTAGCTGCTAATCCCCATGTTACAGCCCCCAAACTACATCACTAATACATCACGGTTACATCATGAAAGGGGAGGTCTGGTGGCAGTAATCTGAGCATCCTGGACCCTGCCCCATGGTTCCCCTTGCCCTCCACCAAACACCCACCAAGTGTAACAAGAGAGATCTTTACATTTCCCTGTTTCCCAGCCAAGTTCATCACACCCTTTTGTCTTCATCTGGGTTTGTGATTTCCGGAATGGCTACCTGTCTGGCACTCAGGCATCAGGATGCCAGGAATTATCACGCAGGCAGAGGGGCTGCTGAGTAGCTGAGCTCACATGTCGATATGAATTTCTGAAGTTTTCCCAGTGAGCCAGTACATAGATACATTCATCAGTGAATTCTTACATTTGATATTGTGCAGCAAAGGCCCTTTGAATAGATAGGAAGAAACTGTGATGAAGTGTTCCTGCAACTGTTGCATACCCTCCAACATTTCTCTGGTGAAAATAGGGACGTCCTAAACAAAAGCGGGACATTCCAGAATCAAATAAGAAACTAGGACAGCTTCTGTAAATCTGGGACCATCCCTGGAAAAGAGGGACACTTGGTGGGCCTGTTATTATATAAGTAAATAATAATAATAAATTGTGAACCAGCAAATATGTAAGTGTTTCGGAATACCTTTTCACATTACTACCCAGAGTTTAGCTCTGGGTAAATCGACGTGTCACCGGTTAGTAGGACTGTACTGTGGTCCCTACCCCACAAATGAAGGAACTAGCAATCTAACAAGGCAAACCATGTGCGGCCAAGCCCTTACGATGATCTACGGCTGGCGCAAAGTTGGCTTACAGCACCCCCTCGTGGAACGAAATACTTTTCACAAGCCCAGATTTTTGTCCCTTATGTACGCCTCCTGTTTTTAATTGCGGGGGAAATGATGGAAAATTGAACCCAGATTTCTCGTAAACGAATCCAGCCTGCCCGGTACTTCATTTGCATCTCAAAAGAAGTTGCTTTCTTTTCTTCCAGATACAAGTTGGTGGAGCTGGTGTGCTACGTAATCATGGGGTTCCTTCCTGCGGTGGTCATTCTCTCCATGGTACGTTACCTGTGTCCCGGGCAGGATGGAGTGCAGTGCACTGATTTTGCACTTACGGTCCTGTCCTTGCAATTCAAGCGGGGGTGGGGGGTGGGATAACAATATAAGAAGAAGAATAAATTATTATTTATACTATGCCCACCTGGCTGGGTTTCCCCAGCCACTCTGGGCAGCTTCTAACAAAATATTAAAAATACATTAAAACATCAGTCATTAAAAACTTCCCCAAACAGGGCTGCCTTTAGGTGTCTTCTAAACATCAGATAGTTGTTTATTTATTTCTCCACTACTGTCTCCACTACTGGCTGAAATTCAATTCAGTGCTCTTACATAGAACACGAGGAAATAGATAAAGCAAATGATTCAGTATTGTGCAGAAAAAAATGGACACCTGAGATAGCAATTGCAGTTGAGAATAGATTGAAAAAACTTTTCTAAGCAGGGCTGCCCTCAGGTGTCTTCTAAACATCAGATAGTTGTTTATCTCCTTGACATCTGGTGGGAGGGTGTTCCACAGGGCGGGCGCCACCACCGAGAAGGCCCTCTGCCTGGTTCCCTGAAACCTCGCTTCTCACAGGGAGGGAACCACAAGAAGGTCCTCGGCGCTGGACTTCAGTGTCCGGGCAGAACGATGAGGGTGGAGACGCTCCAGGTCTTCTGGACTGAGGCCGTTTAGGGCTTTCAAGGTCAGCACCAACACCTTGAATTGTGCTTGGAAACATAGGGAGAATGGTGGGATATAAATGCATTAAATGAATAAGATTCACGTTACGTGAGGCTGAGAGTCCTGCATTTTTCCTCGTAACGTCTAGCACCCAGCGAAGGTGCTCAGAGGTGCTTGTGCCCAGGGGTGGCCTGTTCTGCTTCGCCACCTGAGGCAAAATGGGAAAGTGCCAGCCCATGACAAGATCTCATAAGAGTTCCCCAAAATTTCATGGGGTTCTCGCGGGATCTTGCCTGAACCTGGAAGCAGCTGACACTTCTCATTTCACCATACTCTCCAACATTTATCTGATGAAAATAGGGACGTCCTATTCCATAACAACAACAACAACAACAACAACAACATCAACAATAATATTTATACCCCGCCCATATGACTGGGTTTCCCAGTGAGTCTGGGAGGCTGCCAATATACAGTCGTACCTTGGAAGCCGAAAAGAATCCGTTCCAGAAGTCCATTTGACTTCCAAAATGTTCAGAAAGCAGAGCGCGGCTTCTGATTAGCTGCAGGAACCTGCTGCAGCCAATCAGAAGCCGTGGAAGCCCCGTCAGATGTTCGGCTTCCGAAAATAGTTCACAAACTGGAACAGTCATTTCTGGGTTTGCTGCGTCCGGGAGCCAAAACCTTTGAGAACTAAGCAGTTCGAAAACCAAGGCACGACTGTATATAAAAACATAATAAAACATGAAGCATTTAAAAAACCTTCCCTATACAGGGCTGCCTTCAGATATCTTCTAAAGTCCGTGACTTACGATATTTCCTTGGCTTGCGGGGGTCACATAACGCCATACCCTCCGATGAAAATAGGGACGTCCTAAGGAAAAGTGGGACATTCTGGGATCAAATCAGAAACCGGGATGGCTTCTGTAAGGGACGCTTAATAATAATAATAATAATAATAATAATAATAATAATAATAATAATAATTTATTTATATCCCGCCCATCTGGCTGGGTTTCCCCAGCCACTCTGGGCGGTAGCTTCCAACTGAATATTAAAAACAATACAGCATCAGACATTAAAAACTTCCCTAAATAATAATAATTATTTAGGAGGGGCTCGCGGCTGAGCTCCCTGGATTCTGCCACCTGATCACTGACCACTGGCCTTTCTTTCCGCTTGCCTGTTGCAGCCCAACACGGACGGCCTTTCAGAGCTGGTGACTGGTGGCTTTTTCTACTGCTTGGGCACTGTCTTCTTCAAGAGCGACGGGCGCATCCCCTTCGCCCATGCCATCTGGCACCTCTTCGTGGCGCTGGGAGCTGGCACCCACTATTACGCCATATGGAGATACCTCTATCAGCCAGGCGATGTCGAGGCAGAAACCTCCAGGTAGACAGGTGCCTTAAGAAGGAGGATTTGGAGGCGCCAGGCATTTTGGGGAGCCTTCCAAGAGACTCTTGCCCTTCGGTTCGCCCTTGGGAGATGTGGACTCTGTGCTGATTCCTCCTTCTCCTGATGGGAAATGGTGGTCTTTAGTATTATTTCCTTGGCCAAACTTGCCCAAGCCCCAAGGGTTGTTTTTTTCTATTCTTATTTTTATAAATCAGTGTTTTTAGGCAAGGGTTTTGTAATGAAGCGAACAATTAATGGATATTCTTGAAAAGGCAAGGGGGGTGGGGAGATAAACAGGTCTCTGTCTGGAGAAACTTGGAAGTGTCTGCCCTTGTGGTCCTAAGTGTTCGTTGACACAAACTGGTAGTAAGGAAACCGAATCGGAAGCTTACAGGAGATTTACATGAATACCAGTCTGCAGAGGGCCCATCATAATTGACTAGTTGCATTCTCATTTCCTAAAAACACACAAAAATCTGCCCCTCCCTTTTTGCCTGCAATTGGCTTAGCTGCTGTGATGTCACAGCATGGACAATTAAGGGCCAGACAGTCAAATGCTTAGGCTAGTTTTTTGGAGGCCACAGAATCTGTATCGCCAACTTTTGTCTGGATGTTGCAGACATTGAAATGACATCTTCAGCTGAGCCGTTTCCACATCTTTTGATGGAAACAGGAAGGTTTGCCTTGGCGACTCCTGAATGTGAGGAATGGCCACAGGAAAAGGTGCGAAAGGGCTAAGAATCTGTTGCCCATCAGTTGCAGGATGCAGTCATAAATACATTGCCTATTGGTTCCCGCAGAGTCCTAAAATGCTAAACTTGCAGGAGATTAAATGATATGCCCTTTTGGATTGCATGAACTCAGGCGACAGGACCATTTGAAAAAGCCGTCTGTACATAGAAAACGAGTTTGTCAGGAGGAAAAGTGTTGTGCTTGGCTTTCTCCTTGACAGATTTTGTTTCTATGTGCAGGGATATGGAAGAACATTCCATCATTGGAAGCAGCACAGCCCTGGCCTGCTTCCCACCACTATGAAAACTAAGTCTTAGAGTTAACATTTTACAAAAATGAAGAAGTCATCATTCTATATAGCCTTCGTGGTCGAAGAGGTCAGGGCCTTTAGCCTAGTGGCAAGAGCACCTGAATTTGGGCGCAGAGGGTCCCCGGCTCAGTTCTCTGATTCAGTCTCCACTTAGAAAAAGGATACCAGCTGATGGAAAGGACAGCCAGACTGGGCAGTACTGGGGCAGATGAACTGAGAGTCCGATGAGATAGAAAGAAGGTTTCTTTGGGGTAGCAGGAGCGATTTCTACAAAAGGCTGTCTGGGATGGAAGCAGAACTTCCCAGGACTTTAATCCTGCAAAGATTGAAACTGAGAAATTGAGGTTCAGGTAGGTAGCCGTGTTGGTCTGACGCAGTCAAAATAAAAAAATAAAATAAAAACATTGTCCAGTAGCACCTTAGAGACCAACTAAGCTTGTTCTGGGTATAAGCTTTTGTGTGCATGCACACTTCTTCAGAAATTGAGGGTTTGGCTTGGCAGCTGTTAAAAGCACCAGCACTGTGCCGTTAGTTCCCACCAGCCAAAGTTATACTGGGATCTTGAAGCCATCAAATCTTAGACGCTCTTGCCATTCCTTTCGTTCCACAATTCCTTGTGGGAAACCCAGGATTCGAACCCAAGACCCCTTTCTGGCTCTCCCCTCCCGTGGCTTCTGGCGACTGGCATTGCTGCCTCCATTGCTGTGTGTGGGAACGTTCAGGGTGGTAGGAGAGGGTATATTGTTTATTAATATCCTTTCTAACTTGTGCTAGCAAGTTCCTTTATGTAGCAGAGTTACGGTCCCCTTTTTATATGCACAGCAGATAGCTGGTTGCGATCAAAAATTAATATCAATTAATATTAATATCAATAACAGAAAAAACTCCCAACAAAATCCCCCCCCCCAAATTCCAGATGCAACCCCTAGACGGCATGACCTCAGCTTATTTATTTATTCAATAAATAAAATAAACCTAGGCTCGGATCGAGTCCATGCAGGGATGGACCAGGAACGTGCAGGATCACAATGCCTTACACACGACAGAAACTTGAATCTAACCCCGGGCTCCCCAGACTGAGTACACAAGGAAAGCCTCTTCTCTCTATCCTACTCTTCCGTAGACAACTCTGTACATTCCTTGGTGCGCAGTTGTGACCTTCACTCTTCCTTTCTACGCACCGCCATCCCAACTGGAGTCGCGAAAGGGGTTCCCCTCCTTCGTCCTGAGAGTTGGCCTCTCCTTTCTCCAGCAAAGGAGAAAGTGCAGATCAGGACCAAGTCAAATGGGATGCGGGTGGCGCTGTGGTCTAAACCACTGAGCCTCTTGGGCTTGCTGATCAGAAGGTCGGCGGTTCAAATCCCCAAGACGGGGTGAGCTCCCATTGTTCTGTCCCAGCTCCTGCCAACCTAGCACATGGGTAGGCAAACTAAGGCCAGGGGCTGGATCTGGCCCAATCGCCTTCTAAATCCAGCCCGCAGATGGTTCGGGAATCAGTGTGTTTTTACATGAGTCAAATGTGTCCTTTTTTAAAAAAAATGCATCTCTGGGTTATTTGTGGGGCCTGCCTGGTGTTTTTACATGAGTCGAATATGTGCTTTTATTTAAAATGCATCTCTGGTTATTTGTGGGGCATAGGAATTCGTTCATCCCCCCCCCAAAAAAAATAGTCCAACCCCCCACAAGGTCTGAGGGACAGTGGACCAGCCCCCTGCTGAAAAAGTTTGCTGACCCCTGACCTAGCAGTTTGAAAGCACGTCAAAGTGCAAGTAGATAAATAGGTACCACTCCGGCAGGAAGGTAAACGGCATTTCTGTGTGCTGCTCTGATTCGCCAGAAGCGGCTTAGTCATGCTGGCCACATGACCCGGAAGCTGTACGCCGGCTCCCTCGGCCAGTAAAGCGAGATGAGCGCCGCAACCCCAGAGTCGGCCACGACTGGACCTAATGGTCAGGGGTCCCTTTACCTTTACCAAGCCTTTGGACCACCCAAGGCAGCTGCATGGCAGGGCCAGCCCACCTATCAGGCTAGGTTGCGGCAGAAAGCTGGGAGACCCAGCCTCCGTGGTAAGGGGTCTTGTCCAACTCTGGATTGTAGCACGCTACAGCTTATTTCTACTACGGCAATCAATGGACTCAGAAAATAAGTGTGTTGGATTGGGGCCATTTTGATCCATTCCTAGAAAAAGAAAAACTCCATTTGCTCAAAAGCAAATCCTGTTGAGCTTACTTCTTGACCAATCTATCTTCCCACTCATGATGATAATTGAAAACTTTGGGACAGGGCAATAGCTTAAATAGGACTTCTTCAACCATCCCCAATTTCAAAGGTCTGGGAGAATGGGAATTGTAGTCCAAAATTATCTGGAGGGCGCCAGGTTGGGACAGGCATCTGATCTATGGTTCTCCCACTTCTACAAACCTTCTCCTTACGCCAATCCAGACAGCCTTGGATTTCCCAAAGTCTCTGATTTTTCTGGTTATTTTTATGCTTTGTAAGATCTTCCTGCCGTATAATCAGCGGTGGGGCAGCTGTTACGATCGTTCTAAATGTTTTCTACTAACTTTTCATACAAATTTGTAACTTCAGAGAAGAACGTCTGCGAACGAAACTGCGGATGAGATAGAGACCCGCAGGAAAAAGGGGGGAAGGAAACCCAACTGTTTTAAAACCACTTGTCTCTTGTTAAAATCAGTATTTTGTATTTAACACAGTGTTATTTAATATGGATTGTACTAAAGATCATGTTAGGGCAGACTGTTTCTCGTGGAATAAGATTTGGAAATAATAATAATAAAAGTTGCCTTGTTTGCTGTTGTCTCTTCGTCCTTCCATTTTGGGAAAGGGGTTTGGGCTTCCTTGGGCCATTTTGGGGATGGGAAGGGCAAGTCACTGGAACAAAACCTGTGATTAAAATTCTGGCAGCAACTGTAGCATACATAAAGACTCTCCTGAACCTTTTTTTGAATTTTAATTGAAAAAGTTTGGGAGGGAGAGACTATCATCATCACTTTTAATTTGTATACCGCCTTTCTATCTTACAATACTCAAAGCGGTTTACAAGCTGAAGAAACAAAGAATGTACATCTTATAACAATCAAATGCAATACAAAAATGTGATAATAAGACAGGTTTAAAATAAGCAATCTACATCAAGTAAAGTAACATTCAACAATCATTAGAATAGTATAGAATAATAATATCAGCATATAAAAATGAAACAGAAACCCACTCTTAACAATTACAATAAATAATTTCGAAACTACAATCAATAAAACAACGGCAAGCCCCAGTGCATAAAATAATACAATACAAACTGCAAAGCAGAGACTGGAGGGTGAGGCAAGGCAGGTGGAAGGAGGCCTTGCCTGAGGCTAAATCAGGCTGGCAAAATAAATTAAGAGAGTACTGTATGCAGAATTGGCGAGACTATCAGCAAGGTTACGTGACGTTACAGACGAAAAATTTATCAGAGAGTGGGATATATGCAGAATCTGTGTAAAAGAACATCGTCAAAATATCAATCCGTTGGCAGGTTTCAATTGAGTTTCTATGTGCAAATTGGATAATCTTATAAAATTTAAAGTAAGTTGAACAACATGGAGAAAATGAAGTTAGGTGCGTATTCAAGGAATCCATCACAGGAACATAATGGGAAGACTGGAGGTCACATTAAATTCAACTATAAAACAATGTACAAGTATCAGTTAAGGAAAGAATGATGGTTTACTTTTATTTTGTCTCTAACATCTTTTGATTATTTATGTTATATGTTTTCAAAACTAATAAAGCATTAAAAAAAAGGAAGAAAGCTTGTGACCAGTGAAACCACTTTCCCCAACCTTCCAGATGTTTTGAACTCCGGCTTCCATCAACCACAGCGACCACCACAGCTGGACTGAAGAAATCCCCATTTTAGGGAAGGGGGTTTGGCTAGATGACCCCTGGGGTCCCTTCAAAATTGGCAATTCTGTGATTCTAGAGAGGGTGAAATCCTGGAGGCGGCAAAACTGGGTGAAGCCTCTGAGTTCAGTCCAGCAAGGCAGAGGGAGGCAGCAGCCTCAGGTGGCTGGTTTTGGGAGCCAAGAAAGAGAAGCAATTGATTTATTTTTTAAAGTTTTTTATTTGCCTCAGGTATCCAAATACCTCGGCTGGCCTCGGGGACTACGAACCCTGAATTGGTGTGCTGTTTGCTTCTCGGCCTCAGGCAGCAAAACACCCTGGAATGGCTCGGGGGTGTGTGTGTGTCATGTTTTAAAACGATTCACCCGTGTAAAAAATAAATAAAAAAATCTGTATCCTCTCATCCAACTGGAATAAAAAAATTAAGGTCTTCTATATATAATAAATGTTCATGGATTTGCCAGGCAAACACGTACATAAATGTATGGGCCACATGTCTGAGGCAGCACAGGAGGGCAGCCCTGGAGCCATTTTGGCTGCCAAACTGACCAAATGTTTTCTCTGCAAGGTCAAAGGGAAATGGAAAAGCCTCCCCATTGTCTTTTCATTCACAAATCCTGTCTTAAGGGTATGTCTGTGTATGAATAGGGTGAGCCTGTGACCTGGCTCAGGAACTAAGTATTTGTCACTACAAAAGACTGGCCAGGCTCCCCAGGGTACACAATCAAATAAGCAGTAACAGGTAACCTGCCAGACAGGAGATAAACAACGACAGGAATTAAACAAGACACTCAGATTTCTGCTGTAGACGGCCTTTTCTGTGATGATGAGTCTGGGGGGTGGTCTTGAGCTACACCCCTTCTGTGATGTATGTATGATGTTTCTGGGGGTGGTCTTGGACTCCAGGGCGGGCAATTTAAAATGTCTATATAAGGGAGGGCACACCTGGGTTCGGGGTCCTGCTCCTTCTCCTGCAGGTGAGGGGAGCACCCTGTTGCAACAGTTCAATAAAGATCAGGCTTACGAGCTGCTTTGCTTCTCGATATTCTCTGGGTGGCCTCTGTTCTTTTCTCCTACCAATAGGGAAGCCACGTAAGGACCCTATAAGGGCTCTTGTGTCCCCCATAAGGGAATAAGGGCAGATTTTCGTTTATTACACAATCCTGCTGCCATAAAAGATCAGGCCAGTGGTAGGGCGCTGCTTCTGCATTGCCACAAAGGAGAGCAGATTTGCATCACATTTGCATATGCTAATTTGCATCTCTAGACGCAGCAACCTGCCACTTGAATTCTGCACCCCATGACGGGGTCCCGGGAGACTGATCAAGCGATGGCAAAGTAAGAACCTAAGAAGAGTCTGCCGGATCAGGCCCATGGCCCATCGAGTCCAGCTTCCAGTTCTCACAGTGGCCAACCGGGTGCCCCAGTGGTAAACCAGCAAGCAGGACCCGAGTGCGAGAAGCCTCTCTCCTCCTGTGGTTTCCAGGGACTGGTGCTCAGAAGTGTTGTAGCCTCTGGCTGTGGGGGCAGAGCACAGCTATTGTGACTAGTAGCCATGAATCGCCTCAGGTCCTCCATGAATTTGTTTAATCCTCTTTTAAAGCCATTTGCGGGAGGGTTCAGGAAGGCAGGAGAGGATATATTGTTCATTAATATCCTTCCTAATTTGCGCTAGCAAGTTCCTTTACTTAGCAGAGTTTTACATTCCCCTTTTAAACGCACAGCAGATAGCTGGTTGCAGGCATGTTTAAGCCTCTCACTATTAGGTTCCTGGTAAGTCCCCTTATATCCCTCTTAAAAGAATGAACACGCCACAATCTTGTGTAAAGTATATAAAAGTAGTTTACTCACATTCAGTTCACAGTTGGATCCCTGAAGGCAGACTTAGTTACAAAGTATATACATGTGAATCTATCCCATATGGGGACAATCCCAGTGTCTTCTGTTGGCTGGAAAAAAATAGTCCGGCCCCCCACAAGGTCTGAAGGACAGTGGACCGGCCCCCTGCTGAAAAAGTTTGCTGACCCCTGACCTAGCAGTTCGAACGCACGCCAAAAGTGCAAGTAGATAAATAGGTACCACTCCAGCGGGAAGGTAAATGGCATTTCCGTGCACTGCTCCGGTTTGCCAGAAGCGGCTTAGTCATGACCCAGAAGGTGTACGTGTGCTGGTCCCGGGGGTAAGGTACCGTGAGTGTAGCAGAGTCCACACGAAGCGGGGCGAGGTCCGATGCAGAGAGACGGGCGGGGAACAGGAACGCTGGAACAGAAGGCTGAGCAGGTAACAGGAACACCGGATGGTCGGGAACAGGAGGCCGAGCAGGGAACAGGAGTACTGGATAGTCAGGAACAGGAAGCCGAGCAGGGAACAGGAGTACCGGTTAGTCAGGAACAGGAGGCCGAGCAGGGATCAGGATCACAGGAAGGTCCGAAGCCAACAACGACGTTGCTCCCGCAACCTGGGGCCGGGATGAGTGGGCTTTTATCCTCTTCTAAGGTCAGGGGCGGTCCCGACCCCCAGGAGCCCCGCCTCCTCTGGCCTTAAGGCGAGCACTCCTCCTGGGGGCAACCAGTTCCCTTCGCCTCTCTGCCCTAAGCCTCTGCAGATCAGGAGAGGCCGAAGGGTTACTGGGCCCTGGAGGAGGCTCACCTGTGGCCACTGAGTCTTCCAGCACCTCTGGGGCCAGAATGGCTTCACCTGGTGCCTGCTCTTGAGTTTCCTCAGCATCTAGGCCTTGCCCCAGTTCAGCCGGCCCTGGAGGCGGGGACTCCTGTGCCGGCTGGGATTCCTCCGGATCGCTCTCAGACTCGGAATCCCAGGCCATCACACCATCCCCCCTCCCAGGCCCCCCCCTCACTTGAGGGTCCGGACCCGGCTTGCTGGGGTACGCCGCATGAAACTCTCGGATGCAGGCAGGCGCGTGGACGTTGGCCGCTGGTTCCCAGGAACGGTCCTCTGGCCCATACCCCTTCCAGTCAATGATATACTGCAGCCTTCCCCTGCGGTATCGGGAGTCCAGAATGCGTTCCACCTCGTACTCAGGCTCTCCCTGCACCAAAACTGGCTGCGGTCGGGGACGGTCCGGGTGGAACTCGTCGGGTGGGGCCACCGGACTCAGAAGGGACCTGTGGAATACCGGGTGAACCTTCAGGTGTGCTGGCAACCGGAGACGGAATGCCACAGGCGAGACCTGGTTCACGATAGGGAACGGGCCGGTGAACCGGGCGTCCAGCTTCCGCGAAGGTCGAGAAGGGTGGAGGTGGCGAGTGGAAAGCCACACCAGGTCCCCGATGTGAAGTTCCGGCCCCACCTGGCGGTGGCGGTCGGCCTGGACCTTGTACGCCTCCTTGGCCTGGCGCAGCTGCTCCATCAACAGCTGTTGCTGGGACTGGAGCTCCTGAAGCCACTCTGTCACCGCAGGGACCGCAGATGCCGGCAGCACATCCGGAAACAACCGCGGATGAAAACCATAACTGGCTTGGAACGGGGTCTGCTGGGTGGACGCATTCACCGCGTTGTTATAAGCGAACTCCGCCAACGCTAGGTGGTCGACCCAGTCGTCCTGCTGGTAGCTGCAGTAACACCGGAGGTACTGTTCCAGCACCGCGTTCGCCCGTTCCGTCTGGCCATCAGTCTGTGGGTGGTACGCAGATGAGAGACAGACCTCTGTCCCGAGGGCCTGGTGCAAAGCACGCCAAAACCGGGACGTGAACTGAACGCCACGGTCGGACACTACACGCTCAGGTAGACCATGCAGGCGGAAGACATGCTGAAGGTACAGCTGCGCAGTTTCCTTAGCTGAGGGTACGGATGGGCAGGGGGCACAGTGCACCATCTTCGTGAAGTGGTCGGAGAAAACTAGAAGGCAGGTGCAGTCACGAGACGGGGGTAACTCCACTACAAAGTCCAAAGAAACTGTGTGCCAAGGGCGTGGTGGAACCGGCAACGGCTGAAGAAGGCCGGGGGGTCGCCCCGTAGGCCCCTTGGCCCGCCTGCAGACGTCACAACCAGCAACGTAACAAGCCACGTCGGCCTTCAAACGGGGCCACCAAAACTCACGGCTTACCAGATGGGTGGTCCGATACCGCCCAAAGTGCCCCGCCGCTGGAGCATCATGGGTCATCTGGAGAATCTCAGCCCGCAGCGGCCCTGATGGGATGTACAGGCGCCCGTGGTGCAGCAGAAGACCCTGATGCGAGACCAGCCCTGGATACTGAGGGCATGATCCTTCGGCCAGTTCCCGGAGTCGTTCCTGGGCCCAAGCGTCGACCCGCTGCTGTTTCCGCACCCGAGCCTGCAGTGGCTCAACCTCCTGGGTGGCCAGGAATGCAGCTGGTGGTAGGATCGTGGTGGGTGCTGCTTGCTGAACCGTGTCTACGTTGTCTTCGGGTTTCCGGGACAGGGCATCCGCCTTCTGGTTTTGGGAGCTAGGGATGTAGCGGATCCGGAACTGGAACCGGGAAAAGAACAACGCCCACCGGATCTGCCTTTGGTTCAGCTTGCGGGTGGTCTGGAGGTATTCCAGGTTCCGGTGGTCGGTTCTCACCTCCACCGGGTGTCGTGCTCCTTCAAGATGATGGCGCCAAACCTCAAAGGCCACCTTGATGGCCAGTAGTTCCCGCTCCCACACAGTATAGTTACGCTCCGCTGGGAGGAGCTGGCGGGAATAGAAGGCGCAGGGTAAAAGTGGCGCTTCCGGTCCGTGCTGCTGAGACAAGACGGCACCGAGAGCCGTACTGGAGGCGTCAGTCTCTACCACAAAGGGTCGAGAAGGATCCAGATGTTGCAAGATTGGCGCTCTCTGGAAACAGGCCTTCAACCCTTGAAACGCCTCCTCCGCCTCCTTGTCCCAGGAAAACGACGTCTTGGGGCGCAGTAGTCGGGTCAACGGGGTGGTGCGGTGAGCATAGTCCGCAATGAAGGTCCGGTAATAGTTGGCGAACCCCAGGAAACGCTGTAGGTCCTTGCGGTTCCGAGGTGCCGCCCATTCTCGAACCGCTGCCACCTTCCCAGGATCCATCTGCACCCCACCTGGTGAGAGTCGGTGACCCAGGAAGTCCACTGACCGCTGATGAAACTCGCACTTGCTGAGCTTTGCGTACAGACGATGCTCGCGCAAGCGCTGCAGCACGGTCCGGACATGGTCTTCGTGGCACGCCGGGTCACGGGAGTAAACCAGAATGTCACCCAAGTACACCACCACGTACTTGTCTAGCAAGTCCTGGAACACGTGGTTGATGTACCGTTGGAACACAGCAGGCGCGTTGCACAAACCAAAGGGCATAACCAGGTATTCGAACTGTCCGTACCGGGTCCCAAATGCGGTCTTCCACTCGTCCCCGGCGCGGATCCGAATCAAATTGTAGGCACCCCGGAGGTCTAGCTTGGTGAACACCTGCGCCCCTTGCACCCGCTCCAGTAACTCCGAAATAAGGGGCAAAGGGTACCGGTCTGGGATGGTAATTTTGTTCAGGGCCCGGTAATCATGGCAAAGGCGGAGCTCCCCACATTTCTTTTTAACAAAGAGCACTGGCGCAGCAGTGGGCGAGGTAGAAGGCCTAATGAACCCACGCTCCAGGTTCTTGCGCAAGAAGTCCTGTAAAGCCTCGCGCTCTGGCTCTGTTAACGAGTATAAGCGACTCACCGGTAGAGGCGCTCCGGGCTGGAGGTCTATGCCACAGTCAAAGGACCGATGCGGCGGCAGCTGGTCTGCCCCCCGTTCCTCAAACACGTCGTGATAGTCCCGGTATTCAGCGGGGAGCGTTGCTGCAACCTCCTCAGTGGGCGCAGCTGCTAGCATCTCAGTCTCAGCAGGAGAACTGGGGTCTGGGAAGTGTACAGTCCGTTTGACCCAGTCAATTCGCACATTGTGAGCCTCCAGCCAGTCCATCCCAAGCACCAGGGGGAACCAGGGCATGGAGGCAATATCCAGAGTTCGCATCTCACGGTGCTGCTGGAGGCACAGGACCAGGGGCTGGGTCTCCTGAGTGACGGCACCCGAACGCAGGGGCCGTCCGTCAATTGCCTCCACCTGCACCGGTTCTGGCTTGTTCCGAAGTGGTACCCGATGCTGGGCAGCAAAAGCAGCGTCCATATACGAGTGGGTTGCGCCCGAATCCACCAGCGCATGGGTAAGAATCCATGGCCCTCCTGGAGGGTATAGATGTGCCGGAACCATAAGGTGTTGTAATTCAATTGGTGCGGCCCCATTCTGTGCGGTTTGGGACCCCCGGTAGCTAGGGCCATCAGCTACTGGGGTTTGGTGGTTTCCCTGCGGCTGGCGTTTCTCAGGACAGGACCTTGCATAGTGTCCGCTTCCGCCACAATAGAGACAAAGATTCCCCTCCCGACGCCGCGACTTCTCTGCGGGGGAGAGGCGTGGCCGCACTGCCCCAAGCTGCATAGGTTCCTCCAATGACTTAGCTGGGCCCGTGGGGCTGCTGGTCGACACTGGGGCCAAGAACTGGAGGTGCCGGCGGTCCCGAGCCTGACGCCGGTCCTCTAGCCGATCGTCAATCTGTAGACTCCATTGGATAAGGGTGTCTAGCGTGGTGGGGCGTTCCATCGTGGCCAGCTGGTCCAGTATCTCATCTGAAAGCCCCTCGAGATACTGGTCCCGGAGAGCCGAGTCGTTCCAGGTCAAGTCCTGTGCCAGCAGCCGGAATTCTGTGGTGTATGCGGCCACCGTGGACTTGCCCTGTCTCAACCGCCGAATCGCCCGGTTGGCTTGACTCCCTTTCTGGGGGTTGCCGAACGCGGCCTCCAAACGATTGCAAAATCCCGTATAGTCTGCTAGCAAGGGGGAGTCTTGCCTGAGTAGCGGCAACGCCCACTTGGCCGCCTGGTCTTTTAACAAACTAATCAAAAAGTGCACCTTGGTGCGGTCGTCAGGAAAGTTCCGGGCTCGCCCCTGAATATATAGCTTGGCCTGGGCCAGGAACATAGGAAAGCTGGCCGGGGCTCCATCAAATTTCTCAGGCAAAGCCACTGGGTACTTGCCAGGAGTCGGGGCGTCGGCCCCAGGAGCCGGTAGGGCTTCTAAGCGTTGCTGAAGTGCCACGACCGCGTCACTGAGCTGCTGCACGGTGTGGGTCAAGGCCTGGTTCTCCTGGGCCAAAGTCACTAGTGCAGCCGCCTGGTCCTCCATGGCCTCTGGCTCTTCCCGAACGCACCCCTACGAAGGGGGAGTGCGGGTGTGGCGGGAGCAAACTGTGCTGGTCCCGGGGGTAAGGTACCGTGAGTGTAGCAGAGTCCACACGAAGCGGGGCGAGGTCCGATGCAGAGAGACGGGCGGGGAACAGGAACGCTGGAACAGGAGGCCGAGCAGGTAACAGGAACACCGGATGGTCGGGAACAGGAGGCCGAGCAGGGAACAGGAGTACTAGATAGTCAGGAACAGGAAGCCGAGCAGGGAACAGGAGTACCGGTTAGTCAGGAACAGGAGGCCGAGCAAGGATCAGGATCACAGGAAGGTCCGAAGCCAACAACAACGTTGCTCCCGCAACCTGGGGCCGGGATGAGTAGGCTTTTATCCTCTTCTAAGGTCAGGGGCGGTCCCGACCCCCAGGAGCCCCGCCTCCTCTGGCCTTAAGGCGAGCACTCCTCCTGGGGGCAACCAGTTCCCTTCGCCTCTCTGCCCTAAGCCTCTGCAGATCAGGAGAGGCCGAAGGGTTACTGGGCCCTGGAGGAGGCTCACCTGTGGCCACTGAGTCTTCCAGCACCTCTGGGGCCAGAATGGCTTCACCTGGTGCCTGCTCTTGAGTTTCCTCAGCATCTAGGCCTTGCCCCAGTTCAGCCGGCCCTGGAGGCGGGGACTCCTGTGCCGGCTGGGATTCCTCCGGATCGCTCTCAGACTCGGAATCCCAGGCCATCACAGTACGCCAGCTCCCTCGCCCAATAAAGCGAGGTGAGCGCCACAACCCCAGAGTCGGCCACAACTGGACCTAATGGTCAGGGGCTCCCTTTACCTTTAAGTCCCCTTATGTCCTTCTTAAAAGAATGAACACACCACAATCTTGTGTAAAGTATATAAAAGAAGTTTACTCACATCATCAGTTCACAGTTGGATCCCTGAAGGCAGACTTAGTTACAAAGTATAAACATGTGGATCTATCCCATATGGGGATAATCCCAGTGTCCTCTGTTGGATGAAAGTCAACAGAGCATCTCTAGCTAAAAAGTTGCTCCAACGATGGAGAAGTCAAAAGAGAGTATGCAGTGTGTCCTGTCCTTTTGTTACCTGGTCAGGTAAGGTCACGCCCACCTCTGATCACATGCAAAGGAAGGATGCTCCAGCCCAGGAAGAAACAGGAAATTTTGACTGGATGGACCAAACATCCCCCTGCATGTCCACTCTAGGAAAACAAGGAATGTTGTACTTGACTGCTCCCAGTGGATTACATCCCACACTATCCAAGTTGGTGACTATCCCTGCCTCCTGTGGAAGGGAGTTCCACAGTTAATCTGTGCACTGCATGAAGAAGGGCTGTCTCTTATCCGCCCTGAATCTGAAGTGAAGGCGGTGAAGGTCCTGTGTGAGTGTCTGGAGGCGGTTGGAGGCTGGATGGCGGCTAACAGATTGAGGTTGAATCCTGACAAGACAGAAGTACTGTTTTTGGGGGACAGGAGGCGGGCAGGTGTGGAGGATTCCCTGGTCCTGAATGGGGTAACTGTGCCCCTGAAGGACCAGGTGTGCAGCCTGGGAGTCATTTTGGACTCACAGCTGTCCATGGAGGCACAGGTCAAATCTGTGTCCAGGGCAGCTGTTTACCAGCTCCATCTGGTACGTAGGCTGAGACCCTATCTGCCTGCGGACTGTCTCGCCAGAGTGGTGCATGCTCTGGTTATCTCCCGCTTGGACTACTGCAATGCGCTCTACGTGGGGCTACCTTTGAAGGTGACGCGGAAACTACAACTAATCCAGAATGCGGCAGCTAGACTGGTGACTGGGAGCGGCCGCCGAGACCATATAACACCGGTCTTGAAAGACCTGCATTGGCTCCCAGTACGTTTCCGAGCACAATTCAAAGTGTTGGTGCTGACCTTGAAAGCCCTAAACGGCCTCGGCCCAGTATACCTGAAGGAGCGTCTCCACCCCCATCATTCTGTCTGGACGCTGAGGTCCAGCGCCGAGGGCCTTCTGGCGGTTCCCTCACTGCGAGAAGCAAAGCTACAGGGAACCAGGCAGAGGGCCTTCTCGGTAGTGGCGCCCGCCCTGTGGAACGCCCTTCCAGCAGATGTCAAAGCGATAAACAACTACCTGACATTCAGGAGACATCTTAAGGCAGCCCTGTTCAGGGAAGTTTTTAACGTGTGACATTTTACTGTATTTTTGGTTTTTATGGAAGCCGCCCAGAGTGGCTGGGGAGGCCCAGCCAGATGGGCGGGGTATAAATAATAAATTATTATTATTATTATTATTATTATTATTATTATTATTATTATTATTATTATTATCTTCCAGTGCTGAGCTTCATTGGATGCCTACAGAAAGAGCACTTGGGCCTAGGCACCATTTACATTTTATCAAAGTAATTGTTGAACTGAAATACAATTAAGAAGAAGTATATTAATATTGAAATAGAAATGAGCAAAGCAGTGATATTTTAGGGAGCAGGCTAGTAGGCAGAGCCATGACTTACATCATAGGAGCCTACACAACAAAAAACACTGTTGCTGTGTGTAGGTTTTATTTTATTTGTTTTTTATCTTATATTTTGGAAATGTACATCCAGTTTTTTGTTCCTTTAATATTTTTGGGGGGGGGCCAAGAGAGTGGGGCTCTAAGCTATAGCTTGTTTAGCTCATACGCAAATCCAGCACTGGGTTGGATAGTTACAATGGAATGGTCTTGGTGGTGGGGTGCACATTTTTATTCTTAACAAAATAAAAAAAATCCTCCCAGTAGCACCTTAGAGACCAACTAAGTTTGTTATTGGTATGAGCTTTCGTGTGCATGCAGACTTCTTCAGATACATATCTTCTTCAGATACTTCTTCGTAACTGAAGGTGTGCATGCACAGGAAAGCTCATACCAATAACAAACTTAGTTGGTCTCTAAGGTGCCACTGGAAGGAATTTTTTAATTTTGTTTTGACTACGGCAGATTAATACAGCTGTTGTTGTTGAATCGTTTAGTTGTGTCCAACTCGTTTAGTCGTGTCCGACTCTTCGTGACCCCATGGACCAGAGCACGCCAGGCCCTCCTGTCTTCCACTGCCTCCCGCAGTTTGGCCAGACTCATGTTTGTAGCTTCGAGAACACTGTCCAACCATCTCGTCCTCTGTCGTCCCCTTCTCCTTGTGCCCTCCATCTTTCCCAACATCAGGGTCTTTTCCAAGGAGTCTTCTCTTCTCATGAGGTGGCCAAAGTCTTGGAGCCTCAGCTTCACGATCTGTCCTTCCAGTGAGCACTCAGGGCTGATTTCCTTCAGAATGGAGAGGTTTGATCTTCTTGCAGTCCATGGGACTCTCCAGAGTCTCCTCCAGCACCAGAATTCAAAAGCATCCATTCTTCGGCGATCAGCCCTCTTTATGGTCCAGCTCCCACTTCCATACATCACTACTCGGAAAACCAGAGCTTTAACAATATGGACCTTTGTCGGCAAGGTGATGTCTCTGCTTTACCTGAAACTAGAACTATTTTCTTGTTTTTGCATGATTATTACTTTGCCAAAATAAAATTAAAGAAAAGAAAAAAACCCGTGCCGGTACTCACTATGAAGTTGTTTCAGTAAAACATTTTGGGGACAGGTACTGCGTACCTGATAGTACCCCAGGAAACAAATCCCAGCTGTTCCTAATTCTGGCTTCTCCGCCCGGCCCTTCCGCCCATCCGCCACGTGGCGGCGCCGCGACCCGCTCGGCTGCCGCCTCCGCTCGGGGCTCATCTCCGCCCCGGCGGCCGGGACGTGCGCTCGGAGCGGGAGGGCGAAGGAGCCTCGGCCGGACTCACCTCCTCCGGAGACTTCCAGCAGCCGGCTGCCAGGGCGCCCGACGCCCACGATGCCCCGGGCGCCGCACGGAGGAGGACGCCGCGGGAGGTGAGTGGCTGGATCGGGGCACTTCTGGATGCGCAACTGGAAGGTGGCACCGGAGTGGCGCCGGGAAGCGCAAGGAGCGCAAGGGCGAAACGGGAGGTGGAGGTGGTTGTTGCTGCCTGAGCGCAATTTTTGGGCGGAAAGGGAGAGGGGCGGGGTGGGGATTCCAAGGAGGGGTTCCCCTCCTCGCCCCCCAAAAGAGAAAAAAACTGTTCCGAGCAGCGGGTGCAAAGGAATTTGGGCTCCGCGGACGTGCCAAGCGGCGGAGCCAGAAAGTGGGACAGGTTGACATAGAGACGGAGTTCGCGGCGTCCGCAAACACACGAGCGCGCCGCGCGCACGATCGGGTTGCAGTGCCCCGCGGAGAGGAGACACGCAAGCGCGGATCCCGAGATCCCAGCCAGGGACTGGGAAGGGAAGGGGTCAGGATCAGTGCCGGATTTAGAATAAGCTAAACAAGCTATAACTTAGGGCACCACTCTCTTGGCCCCCCCCAAAAAAAATTAAAGGGGGAAAAACGATGTACATTTCCAAAATATAAGATAAAAAACAAATGAAATAAAACCTACCTACAGCAAAAGTGTTTTGTGTTGTGTCGGCTCCTGTGATCTAAGTAAGGAGCCCCGCCTGCTAGCCTGCTCCCTAAAAGATCACTGCTTTGCTCATTTCTATATATAGGGTACCTACAAAAAATATCAGGGGTCCCTTTACCTTTACCTTCACATAAAATATGTATTTTATGATAAAATAGATGTTTTGTTATGTGCATGAGATACCTATTAGGTCCATAAATTGCAATATAGCATATAGTCAACACAAAAAACAGCGGTAATTTGTTGTTGACAAAGGACAGCTGGACATATAAAGGGCCCCATTACCTTCAGTAGCTTACGGCCTCATCAAACCTAAATCCGGCCCTGATCAGAATCCTTGAGATCGCTGAACGCGGGTTTTTAAAAAAAGATAAGTGCACTTTCATGGCCCTAATGTGGCCAGGAAGGAACAAGGACATAAGAAAATAGTAATAGTAATAGTAGTAATACTACTACTACTACTAATAATAATAATATTTATACCCCGCCCATCTGGCTGGGCTTCCCCAGCCACTCTGGGCGGCTTCCAACAAAATATTAAAATACAGTAATGCACCAAATATTAAAAGCTTCCCTAAACAGGGCTGCCTTCAGAGGCTGGCTGCAGGATCAGGCCAGTGGCCAAATACAGTGATGCAGGAATGTGGAGCTGGAGGCTCTGTAAAAAGTGGCTGGCTGCAGGATCAGGTCAGTGGCCCAGGTAGTCCGGCATCCTGTCCTCTCAGTGGCCAACCAGGTGCCTCTTCAGGGAAACCTGCAGCAAGCAGGATCCGGGCACATGCGTCCTCTTCCCCCAACCTGCAGCTTCCAGGAACTGGGGTTCAGGAGCATTTATGCCTCTGACTGTGGAGTCAGAGGAGAGCTGTTCTGACTATGTGGCCATTGAGAGCCCTCTCCTCCTCCTCCTCTTCCTCCATGGCAAGTGGCGCTAGGAGAGATGTTTCCTCCATCCACGAAAAGCGACAGGTTTGTGAGGCTGGGACCCAAAGTCGGTCGTTACCCCGGATTACTTAAGTGGCTAATAGAAGCATTTCAGAGAGAGTGGCTCCAAAGGGGAGCTTGCAAGCGCAGCTGACTCGCGAAAGGTCTGGACTCCGTAACAGACACACAGCTGAGAGCTGCCCTGGCAGAGAGAGTTGGCCCATGGCTTTGGACACTCAAAGTGTATGTCTTTAGGACCCACCTTATTTTTACAGTTCGAAGTTTGTGCGTGCTGGGCCCGGGGGTAACCTGAGCAACGCGGTCCAGGTCCGGTCCCGAATCCAAGGGTTCTGTGAGGAGGCAGTCTGACAGAGCCAAGGCAGGAAACCAGGCAAGGTCAGGCACAGGATCTCAGGCAGGTTCTGGCAAACGGCAACATTGCTCCCGCAACCTGTGGCGGGGTCTGACAGCCTTTTATCTCTGATGGAGTAACGGCCGGTCCTGATCCCCTGGCGACTCACCTCCCTGTCTCACCCAAAGTTGAGCACTCCTCCTGCGAGTACTCAGGTCTCTCCTTCTCTCAGATCCTAGTCTCTGCAGCTCAGGAGACGTCGGTGGGTTACTAGACCCAGAGGCAGCCTCAGCCTCCCCTGACCCAACTGGTAATGGAGCAGCTGTAAGTGATGGCCCAGCTGAAGGCAACGAGATCATCCCCACATCTGGAGCCAGGGCAGGCTCAGGCCCCTGACTCGGCCCAGCTGGTGTTTGTTGCAGGGGAACCTGTGCAGACTGGGACTCTTCAGGATCAGGCACCAGACTAGGTTCAGATGATGCCTGAGGCAAAGGATCTGGTGCAGACTAAGACTCCTCTGGCTCCAAGTCCAAGCCCGAGTCCCAGACCATCACATTGTGGAATCATGTAATTGTCAAGTTGGAAGGGATCCTGAAGGTCCTCTATTCCAACCCCCTGCAGTGCCCGGAACCACAGCTGACAGGTGTCCATCTAACCTCTGCTTGAAAACCTCTGGCGAAGGAGAAGAGGCTTAGAGTCCACCGCTGAGTTGTTCTAAGGTGTGTTAATGCTGCAACCTGCCATGGAATGTTAGGGTGAAGGCTGGGGGATCGATAATCAATAATGATACGGTGCTAACAGCAACATGGGTGCCGGGGATGGGATCACAGGTCCCAGGGGCGGACTTTGTTAATAAGGCACCCTGAGCGAGAACAAAATTTGACATCCTAAATATTTATTGGGGGCCCTCTCAGTTTCTGTTCTGCGCTGGCTCTCAAGTGCTCTATGTTCTAGCTGCAGTAACTCAATCGCACATCTGACTGGCGCCTAACTCTGAGTAGGAACCCGTATAAATATAGGTATTGTTGTTGTTACAGTCATACCTCAGGTTACAGATGCTTCAGGCTGCGTTTTTTTCAGGTTACGGACACGCCCAAACCCGGAAGTACTGGAATGGGTTACTTCCGGGTTTCGGTGGTCGCGCATGCACAGAAGCGCTAAATCGCGCTTTGCGCATGCACGGAAGCACTGAATCGCAACCTGTGCGTGTGCAGACGTGGCGCTGTGAGTTGTGAATGCTGTGGGTTGCGAACGTGACTCCCACACAGATCGTGTTTGCAACCCGAGCGTCCACTGTATTATTATTATTATTATTATTATTATTATTATTATTATTATTATTATTATTGTATTTTGTGCTCCCTTGGCTCGGCACCTTGTGCGGAGGAGGAAACGATTCTTAAACGGCTCTGGGAACTGTGGCACTGGGAGGGGATGGTGCTGTCCCAGCTACAATCCTCAAGAGACACCCCAGGACTCTTGGGGACTGTTTAAAGCGTGGCTGTTTTGTTTCAATGCATCGTGCCAACGTGGCCACAGATACCTATCTAAAAGCCATGCTAATAGAGCAGGCGCACACAGGCAGAACCGGCTGTTGTGTGGGGCATTGGAGGTGGGGCCTGCAAGCCCAGGAGTGACATTTGCAGCTGGATTAGTGGGGGGTTAGCGGGAGATATTTGGGGAAAGGCCCATGCCTTGCATGCAGAATATTCCTGGTCCAGTCCCGGCTGACATCTCAGGGAGAGGATTCTCTCTCAAACTCTAGAGAGCTGCTGCCGGCCTGTGTGGACGGCACTGAGCCCAGTGGAGCAACGTTCTGACTCTGCAGAAAGCAGCCTCTCTGATGGCAGCATAAGACCTGCAGCATAGGCTGACCTTGAGACATCCGTCGAGGCAGACGGACCGGAAAGGTGAGCTGGCGACCTGGACGCAGAGACGCTGAAATGGAGACGGGCAGAGAGGTGTGGGAATCAGGGGACGCGCCAGTGCGCAAATTTAGCTGCTTGGCAGCGGAGCAGAAATGGACACGCAGGGGAGGAGAAGGGAGAGAGCCCAGGGAGGAAGCATCCTTGCGAGGCGCAAGAGGGAGGAAAACCACACACAAAGCGGCGTGCGGTTTCGCAAACGCCTTTTCTCTCCCAGAGAATCCTGGGAACTGGAGTTGCTTAATGGATGCCTGCCATGGATGCTTCAGCCGAGATACCTGCATTGCAGGGGGATGGAATGGATGACCCCCTAGGACCCTTCCAGCTCTACGATTATTCTGTGGTTTTATAAGGGTTGTGGGGAATGGTAGCTCTGCGAGGTGTGAACTGTTAGAATTCCTGCTCCATGTCTGCAGTCATGGGATTGTTGTCTATCACATGATGGTGTATGTTTTGACTCCACAGAGTGGGAAGACAGGATGTTTGTGTGACTGTGTTCCGTGAAGTGGGACTATTGTCCTTTGTTCTGTTTCTCTTTGCTGTCTGATGCTAGAGAGAGAGGGAGCCATGTTGCAGTGCTCCGCGTGTGTTTATATGTAAATAAAGTAGATTAGCCAAAATGCTGAGTTGCTGCTTCCGGGCTTCCCATGACGGGCATCCGGTTGGCTCTTGTGAGAATGGGATGCTGGCCCAGATGGGCCACTGGCCTGATCCTGCCGGTTCTCCTTAGGTTCTTCTGTTTAAAGGGTTGCTGTGTACAGAGGCGACCAGCTCAGCAGCTGACGGGAAGAGCCTGCCTCGAGTTTTCCATTCCCTCAGAAAGTGCAGCCAGGAAAAAAATAGCTGGCTGGCCAGTCGAGGCCCATCTGGTTGCTGTTGGTGACCAAGCCGGGCCTGGTGGCAGAAGCCGGGCCAGTTCCCAAGCGGACGGGGCCACGAACGAGGCTGTTTTGCCGTTTGCGGGATCTAAAACCAGGCAGCAGTGGTCAACTGGACTCATGTGGGCTAGATTCCCCATATATTTATATTTACACCCCCCGAAGGGTCTTATATCAAAATGGTAAGGAAGGATTGTGTGTGAGAATTAAGGTCCGTGCAGCTCCCACTGTACGCAAAAGGAAGGCTTTAAAAAAAAGTTTGGTGTTACGACAAGGCAGATATTCAATAGGTGAAGCTTCTTCACCTGCTGAATTTCTGCCCAACTCAGGCAGCAACCTCAGTGGTTTCCCCCAATTTCTTTGTCTTTCTGTTTTTGAGGGCTTCCAGAAGACTGAGGGAGGCAAGGATGGTGGGGGGATATGGGACCTCTGCCCCCAATATGTTGTTTCACCCCCTTTAGCATTCTTGCCCTGCTGAGGCTGCCTGGGTTTCCCTGGGAAATGTTTGCAATATGTTCTGCGGCCGTAGGGAGAAAACCCGGAGAAGCGTCAGGTAACTGAGCTGCTTGGGGAGTTTCTCTTTCCAGAGCTCTGTGTGATCAGCTAATTACGACAAAGTCATTATTGCTGTAATAAAACCGTCATTAGGCATCCCATTGAGACCTCTGCGTTAGCGCCAGGAACACTAGCAAATGCCACAGAGTCTTTTTCTGTTGGATTAAGAGCAAAAACCTGCATCGCTGCTTCTGTCCCCCCAACCCCCTTCCTGGGCTGGGGAAGCAGTTGCAATTCCTATGCACTGCATGATTTTTTAAGGAGCCAATGTTACATTTCAGACATCAGCCCTGAGTTGAGCGGAAAAGGAAGGAAAATATTTTCAGGTTGCTATGTGCCCGTATCAGGATTGAAGGCTTGCAGGCGACTGGAAATTTATTTATTTATTGCATGAGGTTTCGATGCCGCTGGACTGTGTAAAAAAGAAACCTCGCGGCGGTTTACAGTAAGAAAAAAGCAATTGTCGTTGTTGTCATTTGTCTGACAATGGAGTGCGCCTCCGGGGGTTAAGTCAAACCGCTGCATTGGAAACTGACCTCCCCAGGGTGCAGACCTGGGCAGCGTGCATGGATGTCCTGGGATTCCCAACTGATGAGACACCCCCCCCCCCGGCCTCGCCAATGTGTTCCAAAAGAAAGCGGTGCAAGACATTTGGCACCAGCCTGGTTGCAGCTGTTACCGGAAGGAGGCGTACAAGGCGCCATCCAATCGTCTTAGGGACTCCACTCTCGATTTATGAAGGGGTTTACTCCCGAGCACCTTCTTCTCCCGATGGTATCCCACAAGGTAGCGGAGGTTTAGGGTCAGAGTTTTCCTTCTCCCAGGTCGGCTCCCTTCCCAGGCGGACGAGAACACCTGCCCCTCACTTCGAGCAGGGGCAGAAACTGCCTTCTTGAGGGTTGGACCCAGGGCCGGATTTAGGTTGGATGAGGCCCTCAGCTACTGAAGGTAACGGGGCCCTTTATATGTCCAGCTGTCCTTTGCCAACAACAAATTGTCGCTGTTTTTTGTGTTGAATATATGCTATATGGGAATTTATGGACCCAATAGGTATCTCAAGCCATTTGCGCATGTTGCCATGCAACCAGTCCATGCAGAATGTAGGCACCCTATATATAGAAAGCAGCAAACCAGGGATATTTGAATGAGTAGGCGAGCAGTCAGGGCCCATGACTTACATTATAGGAACCTCCACAACACAAAACACTGTTGCTGTAGGTAGGTTTTATTTTATTTGTTTTTTATCTTATATTTTGGAAATGTACATCCAGTTTTTTCCCCTTTTAAGTTTTTGTGGCCCCCAAGAGAGTGGGGCCCTAAGCTAGAGCTTGTTTAGCTTATACGTAAATCCGTCAGTGGTTGGACCCACCTGTCAGGGAACTGCCATCGGAGGAACAGGTGGTGGAGGGGCTCAGGGAGGAAGGAAGAGACTCAACAGCCGAAGCAGGAACCAGCAGGGGGAGGAGTGGATCTCTGAGGGAATGCGAGCAGGAGGGAGGGCTCAGAGACGCTTCCAGCGAGAACAGTGGGGAGGTATCTGAAGCTCCCATAGGGAGACCCACGCCTCGCCGGAAACTGTCACGCCGTGAGTCCAGAAGGCGGGTTTCCGTTAAGGAGCTCTTATGCTGGAGACGATTCCGAAAAAAACCACTGTCGGAATCTACAAGTGACTAGGGCAGACATGTTTGAGGAGCTCTGTCACACACAGAGGTTTGTGGAGTTGCACAAACTCAGAGGGACCACGATTTTACGCACAAGCAGCTAATCATCCCATCACACCACCATTGCTCTTGTCCGCTCAATCTGCTGGAGCCTGTCTTTAATTGATCAGGCTGCAAATTAAACTGGGAAACCTGCCCCTGGCAGGAATTTCCTGGGCCCCTCGGAGGCTATCCGCAATCCGCTCTCTTGATGTTTTCGCATCACCGAACCAACTGCTCTCTTGAGGCCTTCGTCGCCTAGCGCTCAGCTGGCCGTTTAAGGGGAGCCGTTTGCCGAAAGAGGCCCGAGAAATTTCCGCTACCGAGACCTCATTGCAAAACCAGCCGGGGGACAAGCGCTCCCTGGCGCCTCGCTCCACTTTCCATGTGTACCACCCTTGGCTCGGAATCGCACCAGCCTGCAGGAAGCTAACCGTGTCGCTTGCTTGCAGCTGAGATGTTTTCGGTTCTGCAGTTTGCCACGTGTCCCCGGAGCTCCGCTGCCAGGGAGGCGATGCGCCGAAGGAGATCCGGAGAAGCAGGCAGTGTGGAGAGCCTGTCGCCAAGTGCTTTCGCTGGGTGCTGCAGTGCAATGCCCACCTTGGGGAGGGAGAAAAGCTGGGCACCTAAACTTAGCTGCTGAAAGGGAAGCTTTGCTTTGCACCCTCTCTCTGCCCCACCTCCCTGCGCATTTTCTTTGCAGTTTTGGCACCCTCCCCTCTCCCACATTGTGGGTGCTGGAAGGCTCTCTTTCTCCCCTCTCTGAGCTCTCCGCTGAAGGCCTCTGAGGGGGCCAAAGTTTAATTGTCCTGATCCCTATCCTTTTGCCCCCACCACCCAGGGCTGGCAATATGCAAAGGAGAAAGGGAAGATCTGGAGGGGCAAAGAGGAAAGCCCCAACGTCAGGGGTCAGCAACCTTTTTCAGCCGTGGGCCGGTCCACTGTCCCTCAGACCTTGTTGGGGGCCGGACTATTTTTTTTGGGGGGGGGGAAATGAACCAATTCCTCTGCCCCACAGATAACCCAGAAATGCATTTTAAATATAAGCACACATTCTACTCATGTAAAAACACCAGGCAGGCCCCACAAATAACCCAGAGATGCATTTTAAATACAGTGGACCCTCTGGATACGAACTTAATTCGTTCCCGGGGTCCTTATGTACCCTGAAAAGTCTGCAACATGAGGTGCTGATTCTGTGCATGTGTGCAGCGCGATAGAGCGCTTCTGCGCATGCGGCGAAACCCGGAAGTATACACTTCCGGGTTTGCCATGTTTGCAACCCGAAAGTTACGTTACCTGAAGGTAATGTAATCTGAGGGTCCACCGTAAAAGGACACATTCTACTCATGTAAAAACACGCTGATTCCCGGACCATCCGTGGGCCGGATTGAGAAGGCAAGATTGGGCCAGATCCGGGCCCCGGGCCTTAGTTTGCCTACTCATGCCCAACATATTCCAAATGCAAAAATGTAAGAAAATTAATACCCACCCCATTCGTTGGTTTGCATGGCTCACGCCATCATTGCAGGTTTTGCTCAGGGTTGGGCAGCGGAACAGACTGCAAACCCTCCAGCGTTTCTCCGCTGAAAATAGGGAAGTCCTATTCCATAATAATAACAACAATAATTTTATTAGTTATACCCTGCTCATCTGGCCGGGTTGCCCCAGCCGCTCTGGGCAACTTCCAACATACAATAAAACATTGAGCATTAAAAATCTTCCCTATATAGGCCTGCCTTCAGATGTCTTCTAAAGGTTGTATAGTTATGTATCTCCTTGGGTCGCATAACTCCATCAGGCACAGGCAACCTCGGCCCTCCAGATGTTTTGGGACTACAATTCCCATCAACCCTGACCTGTTAGCTAGGGATGATGGGAGTTGTAGTCCCAAAACATCTGGAGGGCTGAGTTTGCCTATGCCTGCTCCATACCCTCCAACATTTCTCCAATGAAAATAGGGATGTCGTAAGGAAAAGTGGGACATTCCAGGTTTCTGTAAATCCGGGGCTGTCCCTGGAAAATAGGGATGCTTGGAGGGTCTGGGACTAGCAATCGGAGCAGGATTATAGCTTAGAGGCAGGCTGGGCATGTGATGGTATCTCCTGGTAGAATCGGGAGAGGCTCCCTTGTCCGAAATCCTGGAGAGCTGCTGTCAGCCAGTGTCGACAGTATGGAGCAGTGGCCTGACTTGGTAGACGGCAGCTCCCTGTATTTGCAGGCAAATCAGATGAACGAGGGGACTTTGAGCCCTGCTGGTTGAAGGACGGGTGGATTTCCAGTGCTGCTTGCAGGTCTGCCCAGACAGCCTCTCTGCTGAGTAAAAAGCAAAGCAGGTATATCTGTTGCTTCTTAAAAGAGAGCCAGACCATTGGCTCCACCTAGCTCATATTGCCTGCACGGACTGCCAGCAGTTCTCCTGGGTTTCACGCAGGGAGCCCTACCTGGAGATGCCTGCGTGGCTGAACCCGGGTCCTTCCACATATAGCTCTGCCGTTGAGCTACAGCCCTTCTGCACCGGGCTAGCGCCCAGTGCTACAACTCCCGTGACGGCAAGGCATGCTGGCTGGCAGCTGAAATCTGGCAGCATCCAGGCGGCAGCTGCCCTTTGAAGATTTCTTGGGGTGGCAAGGGAAGGAGGGAAAGAGGTCGCTGCTGGGCTGAGGGCCCCGGAGAGACTGGTGTACGCAAAGTGGGACGGGAGCCAGCGAAGCCACGGCGGATGACGTCCCATCGCAGCGCTTAGAACAGAAAGCATTACTGGGTTAGAAGGTGACCTTGCCTCTTAGTCGCGCAGGGAAGGCGGCCTTTGGAGCTTTTCCAGGGCTAAAGTAGTAAAGCTGTTTCTGATAGCATGAAAGGAGGAGGAGGAGGAGGAGAGTCCCTGGCTCAGGTGACGGAGGAGGCAAGGAGCCTTTTAAGCCGCAGGAGGGAGAGGGACCCGGTAGATCCCCACCGGGCATCTGGGCTGACCCAGCCGCTAAAGTAAGGTGACCAGACGTCCCCGTTTCCCGGGGAAGAGTCCCCAGATTTATAAATCAGTCCCCTGACAAGATCCATCCATTCCCCGGATTCTTTGAAAAAAAATCTGGTAACCTTACGCTAAAGGCGTTTCCTCGAATGGGGTTGTTCTGGGTTCTTGCCCAGCCAAGCTGCCTGTAGTGGGCACAGATTTGCACAGAAGTGGCCCGTGATGCTCTAAATCAGCCTTTCTCAACCTGTGGGTCCCCAGATGTTGTTGAACTACAACTCCCATCACCCCTAGCTAGCAAGGCCAGAGCTCAGGGATGATGGGAGTTGTAGTCCAGCAACATCTGGGGACCCACAGGTTGAGAACCGCTGCTCTAGAGATATATATCAAGGCATGAAGGAAGCTTCTTCAGCTTGAGGGCCTCATTTCTTTCTGCGTAGGCTTCTGGGGGCCAGTGGGTGGGCACGGTCTCCGCCTGAACAAGCCACCCTGCTAGCAAGTCATCTCCTCTCAGACTCCTCTTTCCCTGGTTAAACATACCCAATTCCCTCGACCATTCCTCATCAGGCTTGGTTTCCCGACTCTCAATCATCTTGGTCTCTCCTCCTCTGAACACCTTCCAGTTTGTCAACATCCGTCTTAAATTGTGGCACCCAGAACAGGACACAGGACTCCAGGTGTGGTCTGACCGTGGCAAAATGGCAAAACTAACTGGGAAGCTCAGGAATCGAGAAGACGAGATCTGAAAAAAAAGAAAGAATGGGAAAAGTTTATAATGTATATACAAGATAATTGTAAGTGATATGCCGGGCATGTCCAAAGTCTGTTTTGGGGGGCCTAATTCGGCCCCCTGGCCGGTTTAATCCACCCCGTGGCAGTTTATTTCTTGGGGTCAAATCCTAAAAAAAGCTGAGCAACTTTGGTTGGCCCTCACGCATGTTCACTTCATCAAATCTGGGCACCCCTGTGATATGCAGTTGAAAACAGGATTAATAGGGTCCATGGAAGGGATGATTCAGAGTATTCTTGACATTTGGACTCAGAATGGTTTTTGTGGTATGTTTATATTTTTTTGGGGAAAAAATACTTCAAAAAAAAAAAAAAGTCAGAACAGAGCAGGACTATATACCACTGAGCCATACGTTGATTGGATTCAAGTTCAAACCTTTTTGCTCTCCCGCGAATGCGCAAACAGCCTTAAGGAAGCCACACACCTCCATTCTCAGCTCCTAGCTTCTGCAATGGGCAGATAACAGCGCTGGCCTGCTTTACAGAATTGTTCTAAGGGTTGGTGAGGTGTTGTGAAGCGATCCTTTCCCTTACTCCCCAGCACGCCTTGTCTTTAGTTGTAGGGCTGCCCCAGGGATAAGGAGGGGTTCAAAGATCCCTTCATCCCTGACTGTTGGCCGAGCTAGCCAGAATTAGACTCCAACAGCATCTGAAGGGCTGCAGGTCCCCCTGGCCAGCATGAATTGATTCCACCCCAGTGCCAGATTTACATATAAGCTAAACAAGCTCTAGCTTAGGGCCCCACTCTCTTGGGGCCCCCAAAAAAATTAAAGGGAAAAACCACACACCTGGATGTACATTTCCAAAATATAATATTAAAATACAAATAAAATGAAACCTACATACTGCAACAGTGTTTTGTGTTGGGTAGGCTCCTGTGATGTAAGTCATGGATGATGATGAAGAAGAAGAGTTTGGATTTGATATCCCGCTTTATCACTACCCGAAGGAGTCTCAAAGCGGCTAACATTCTCCTTTCAGTTCCTCCCCCACAACAAACACCCTGTGAGGTGAGTGGGGCTGAGAGACTTCAGAGAAGTGTGACTGGCCCAAGGTCACCCAGCAGCTGCAGGTGGAGGAGCGGGGAAGTGAACCCGGTTCACCAGATTACGAGTCTACTGCTCTTAACCACTACACCACACTGGCTCTCATGGGCCCCGCCTGCTCCCTCAAATATCCCTGGTTTGCTCCTTTCTATATATAGGGTGCCTACATTCTGCATGGACTGGCTGCACGGCAACATGCGCAAATGGCTTGAGATACCTATGAGGTCCATAAATTACCACATAGCATATACAGTGGACCCTCCAGATACGAACTTAATTCATCCCGGGGGTCCGTACTTACCCCGAAAAGTCCGTATTCAGAGGCACCGCTTCTGCGCACGTGTGCGGCACGATAGAGTGCTTCTGTGCATGCGCAAAGTGTGTGGCGTGCTTTTGTGTATGTGCGCGCGGTGAAACCCGGAACTATGCACTTCTGGGTTTGCTGCATTCGCAACCCGAGGTACCACTGTATTCAACACAAAAAACAGTGGCAATTTGTTGTTGACAAAGGACAGCTGGACATATAAAGGGCCCCATTACCTTCAGGAGCTCAAACCTAAATCTAAATCACACCGATTCTTCTTTGTTAGATATTGTTAGATATGCCACAGAGCATGTATCCAGCGTTAATACGTGAAGGAGCGAAAGGAAAAGCCTATAAGATGGGATGCTCAAATAAATGTCTCTTTCTTTCCCAGCCACCCAGCTAGAGATATTCTGCTTGGTTGGGCCAAGCATTCCTGACAGGAGGAAATAATTTCATAGGAGTCCCAGATGGGTTGTATACTGTACACTGATTCATCGACCCGTCCAGAAATGCAGACTCCACCCTCTGCTCTTGGCTCCCAAAGAGTTGCAGGAGATGCTGCTCGCTGGCTTGAACGGATGCCGAGTCCATCTGGCACGCAGGAGTTGCTCTTCTGAGGTTATATTGAGAATATGAGTTTCAAGGCTGGCCTAAGAAAGTCGCGACCCCTCCCAAAACAGAAAGACAACTTCCAAAACCAATGGGGCAGTGTGATAGCTCTGCTGCAGACGGAGGAATCAGAATGGAGCTGGGTTTGCATGTTCAAGATAATCATCATCGTCATTATCATCTATTTATACCCTGCCCATACAGCTGGGTTTCCCCAGCCACTCTGGGCCACTCCCAACAGATGATTAAAAACAGAATAAACAGAATAAAACATAAAACTTTAAAAACTTCCCTTCAGATGTCTTCTAAAAGTCAGATAGTTGTTTATTCCTTGACATCTGATGTTATTAATCCTCCGAGTAACTGCAACCCTCATTTTGACAGCTGTTCAAGTAAATGAATAATAATAATAATAATAATAATAATAATAATAATAATAATAATAATAATATTTATACCCCACCCCTCTGGCTAGGTTTCCCCAGCGACTTTGGGCGGCTTCCAGCAAAATATTAAAATACAATAATTCACCAAATATTAAAAGCTTCCCCAAACAGGGCTGCCTTCAGATGCCTTCTAAAAGTCAGATAGTTGTTTATTTCCTTGACATCTGGTGGGAGGGCGTTCCACAGGGCGGGTGCCACTACTGAGAAGGCCCTCTGCCTGGTTCCCTGTAACCTCACATCTCGCAGTGAGGGAACCGCCAGAAGGCCCTCGGCGCTGGACCTCAGCGTCCAGGCAGAATGATGGGGGTGGAGACGCTCCTTCAGGTCTACTGGGCTGAGGCCGTTTAGGGCTTTGAAGGTCAGCACCAAGACTTTGAATTGTGCTCAGAAACGTACTGGGATTAGTACCGGACTAGAAGGGTTATCTGAAGACTTGTAATGAGAATTTTTTTACCTTTCTATATTTATTTAAATTTTGAGGTATTTTGTGATGAGTTTTATTAGAACTGGAAAATATATAAAATGCTGTGATATAAAGGTTAGTTTTGAAAGCCAAGAGGCGGGAGGGAAAGAAGTCGATAGGCGCCAAAGAGCCAAAGTGGTGAAGTGGAGAATAATGATGTGATTAAAGGTAAAGGTAAAGGGACCCCTGACCATTAGGTCCAGTTGCGGACGACTCTGGGGTTGCGTGCTCATCTCGCTCTATAGGCTGAAGGAGCCAACGTTTGTCCACTGACAGTTTTTCCGGGTCATGTGACCAGCATGACTAAGCCGCTTCTGGCGAACCAGAGCAGCGCATGGAAATGCCGTTTACCTTCCCGCCGGAGCGGTACCTATTTATCTACTTGCACTTTGACGTGCTTTCGAACTGCTAGGTTGGCAGGAGCAGGGACCGAGCAACGGGAGCTCACCCCATCGCGGGGATTCAAACCGCCAACCTTCTGATCGGCAAGTCCTAGGCTCTGTGGTTTAACCCACAGCGCCACCCACGTCCCAATGATGTGATTATATATGCTTAAATGGAAAATGAATAAAAAATTTTTTAAAGGGGGCGGGATAATTTTCTCTTTTGGGGTTTCTGCTTTTTTTCCAAGCATGCTGACCCTCTCTTTCTCCCTCCTCTGCAGCCTTGACCCATGACCGCCTCCGCCGCGATGTTCTACCGCTCTCCCTCGGCCATGTCGCCGCCGTCCAAAGGCAAGTTCAAGCGGCAGAGCCGGATCTTCTCCCAGGTCTTACACCGGACTCTGAGCTACAAGGACCGCCTCTCTGTGGCCGCGTGCCCGGCGGAGGGCAGCGAGGACCCCTCCGAGCTCTCCACCCAGGCCTCGGCCCCCGGGGTGCTCAAGATCTTCGGAGGCGCCGTCTGCACGGGAGCCCACTACAAGAGCGTCCTGGCCACGGCCAGCTCCAGCGCCCGGGAGCTGGCCAAGGAGGCCCTCGAGCGCTATGGGCTGAGCCAGGTCAGTGCGGGGCGCTACGTCCTCTGCGACGTCGTCGGGAGGTTCGGAGGCCCCGAGAGGCAGTGGCAGATGGAGGGGCTGAGGGTCCTGCAGGACCACGAGAAGCCGCTGCTGATCCAGGAGCTGTGGAAGCCGCGCGAAGGATGCTCCCGGAGGCTGGAGCTCCGGAAGAGGGCGGAGGTGGAAGAGCTGGCCTCCAGGGACAAAGACACCGTCACAGCAGGTGAGGAAGAAGACCCTGGGTTATTTGGGTTATTATTAGTAGTAGTATTAGTGGTGGGCTTCTGGGGCTCCGGGATGGAAGAAGAAGAAGAGTTTGGATTTGATATCCCGCTTTATCACTACCCGAAGGAGTCTCAAAGCGGCTCACATTCTCCTTTCCCTTCCTCCCCCACAACAAACACTCTGTGAGGTGAGTGGGGCTGAGAGACTTCACAGAAGTGTGACTGGCCCAAGGTCACCCAGCAGCTGCATGTGGAGGAGCAGAGACGTGAACCTGGTTCCCCAGATTACGAGTCCACTGCTCTTAACCACTACACCACACTGGAAAATACGCCCAGGAAGGCCACCACCTTCCCAAGACACCAGGGCGTCTCTCCAGTGGTCACTCTCTGGCTGTAAATCTTCCTCAGTCCAGAGAGACCGGTGATAAGCGACCCCTCTCTCCTGAGAGGAGCATGGTCATCTTCTGGCATCTCATAGCAGAAGAAAGAGTCACTCAGTAGCTCTAAAACTACTTTATTAACAGTCTATATACAAAGAATCCACCAGCACGTCTGTGCTCTCTCAGCACCAGTACAGAACAGCATCACATACAGAAGTGAAACTAAACTCTTCAGCAATATTCCAACAGTCCTGAGACTTCCTGTCTCATGCTCTCAGACACTCACATGATATAAACAACATATTGCTACTTGCTGAGGTAGATAAAAATCCTAACAGGAGGTAGGTCAATTCTGTTTCCAGGGCGGCTGCCCTACCAAGCTCCATCTGGTATACTGGCTGAGACCATACCCTCCAACGTTTCTCCGATGAAAATAGGGGCATCCTATCCAATAATAATAATAATAATAATAATAATAATAATAATACAGTGGTACCTCTGGTTGCAAACGGGATCCGTTCTGGAGCCCCATTCGCAACATGAGCAGAACGCAACTTGCATCTGCACATCTGTGTGTGCACGGGTCGCGATTCACCGCTTCTGCGCATGTGCTTGACGTCATTCTGCACGTCTGCGCATGCGTGAGTGGCAAAACCCGGAAGTAACCCTTTCTGGTACTTCCGGGTCACCACAGGACGCAACCTGAAAACGCTCAACCTGAAGCAAACACAACACGAGGTGTGACTGTAATAATAATAATAATTTTATTACAGTGGTACCTTGGTTCTCAAACGCCTTGATACTCAAACAACTCGGAAGCTGAACACTGCAAACCCGGAAGTAAGTGTTCCGGTTTATGAACTTTTTTCAGAAGCCGAACATGCTCCGTTTTGAGTGTTACGCTTCCGATTTGAGTGCCACGCTTTTGTTTCGAGTGTTACGCTGAGGTCTGTCAGTTTTTGCTATTTATTTTAAGCGTTTTTGTTTTTGTGTTTCTTTTTGTGACTCTGTGGAACCCAGTTCAGCCAATGATTGATTGATTGATTGTGTGACTGCAATACATTGATTGTTCCTTTTGTTTTATGGATCAATGTTCTTGTTAGATAGTAAAATTCATGTTAAAATGCTGTTTTGGTGGTTGCTTTTAAAAGTCTGGAACAGATTAATCCGTTTTGCATTACTTTCTATGGGAAAGCACACCTTGGTTTTGGAACACTTTGGTTTTGGAAAGGACTTCCGGAACGGATTAAGTTTGAGAACTAAGGGACCACTGTATTTATATCCTGCCACCTCCTTGGGGAGAGAACTATTATTACTACTATTACTAATTAAACTTATATATCACCCTTCAGCTGAAGCCTGCAGCATGGTTTACAACACAAAAACACAACATTTCCAGGGAAGCCACAAGTCACATATTTGGGTATAGCACAGAGCAGACATTGTTCTGTGTCTCCAGCTTCCAGCATCAGCCAGAAACCCACATAGTCCACTCTCTTATACACAACCCACCTTGGTCTACTCTTCTCCATCTATGCAGTGACATTTCTATGGGGGAAAACCCACATGCATGGGAAGATGGGCTGGGGAATCGGTTTGGGTCGCAAACACCAGGGAAAACCACCGGTGGTCTCTGGCCTGCTTCACATGCATTCAGTCTGCTTTGTTTTCACATTAATTTGCAATTATTTCTGTCTGTCTGTCCAGAAATGCAAACTTTGGAAGAAAATACATTGTGCAATATGTATTTAAATATGTATTACTAAACCTGTTTTCGCAGAGAGATGTGTTTTCCAAATGCACTTTGAGGCCTGATTTGAGCAGAGGAGTATCCAAAGCATAATATTTGGCTGGTGGTTGCAATGTTTTCCGATCTGTGAATTAACCCCGGTTTATGCGAATCAGGCCAATTCACAAATCTAATCCCTTCACCCCTGGACTGGGCTCTCCTCCTTTGCACATTCCACTTTCCCAGGCATTTCCCTCCCACAACCAGCGATGGCAAAGAGACCCCGGCCGCTTTCTGTACCTGCAGCGAAAAGGCCACCTGTTTCTTTTCCCCCGCTAAGATAATGAGTTTTCCTGTGGCCTGCTTGGCCCTTTTAGGTCACAAAGACCATCAACATATTTTCAGGAAACGAATCTGAGCAAACTCCCCGCCTGTTTTTATTGCTTTAGCAGGCAAGTGTAGCTCTGCGGCCAAGTTCTCTGTTGGCAACCGGAGTTACGTTTCTGCGGCTGCAGTGGGAACGTGGCCTCTGATGGATCTGGCTTCAGCTTCGAATGTGAGCAGCACAAAAATAAGTGCATTTGCTTTACCTTACACGAACAAGGCTGTTAGACGTCACCCCTCAAAGATAATCAATCTATGGAACCTGAGCTTCTCCAAGGAGTTGGGGGGCAGCCTCTGTGCGTGTGCAGAATGCAGACATTTTTAATGCCAATGAGTATTTGGGAAACCTGATTGGAGCAAAAATGAGTCAGTGCTTCAGGCTTGCACTCTTTTTTAAAGATTTGAGAAGTGGGGTTCTTTTGTTGTTGTTTAGTCGTGTCCGACTCTTCGTGACCCCCTGGACCAGAGCACGCCAGGCACTCCTGTCTTCCACTGCCTCCCGCAGTTTGGTCAAACTCATGTTAGTAGCTTCGAGAACACTGTCCAACCATCTCGTCCTCCGTCGTCCCCTTCTCCTTGTGCCCTCCATCTTTCCCAACATCAGGGTCTTTCCCAGGGAGTCTTCTCTTCTCATGAGGTGGCCAAAGTATTGGAGCCTCAGCTTCAGGATCTGTCCTTCCAGTGAGCACTCAGGGCTGATTTCCTTCAGAATGGAGAGGTTTGCTCTTGCAGTCCATGGGACTCTCAAGAGTCTCCTCCAGCACCACAACTCAAAAGCATCCATTCTTCTTGATGGTCCAGCTCTCACTTCCATACATCACGACTGGGAAAACCAGAGCTTTAACTATACGGACCTCCATGGACAAAGACAACAGGCATATAAAAGTGGGGTTATTATCCCTCTATTATTGTCCATGCTGGGTCGTTCAACCATTGCTACTGTGTCCTTTCTTTTAGCAGATCAAGATGACCAGGTGACAGCAAAAACTGCAAGGTTTTTAGCGAGGGAAATTAGAATAACATCTGTTACTTGGTAATTGATGTAAACCCCCAAAATGTTTTTTTTCTATAGTTAAGTTTCCTCCTCTATCTTCAGTACATTTTTATTTTATTTTATTGCTATGGCTAGTGGCTGATGCAAATGAAGATTCATATTCTGTTCAGTTCTAAGTAGCAGCATACAAAATTGTTCTGTGCATAGTTCAACTGTGGAACTCCCTGTTGCAGGAGACCAGGGATGGCCACCAACTTGTAGGGCTTTAAAAGAGGATTGGACAAGTTCATGGAGAAGGGATACCGTATTTTTCGCACCATAGGATGCACCGGACAATAGGACGCACTTTGTTTTAGAGGGGGGAGAACAAGAAAAAAATAATCTCCCCCTCTCTGCCCAGCGCCCCTTCAGTGAAGCGGCAGGAGGCGATGCACAGAGAGGGGGAGAACTTTCCCCCTCTTGTTTTCCCGCTCTAAAACAAGGTGCCGTTTAAGGTGCGTTCAGGCGGCTACCTTGGAAGCCTGGAGAGCGAGAGGGATCGGTGTGCACTGACCCCTCTCGCTCTCCAGGCTTCAGGTTCCTTTCGACCTGCTCTTTGGGGCGGGGGAAGCCCACCACCAGCCCCAAAGAGCAGGTCAGGGAACAGCGGAACGGCGCAGCGGAGAGGCTCCTGCCACAGCCGCGCGTCACCTCTCCAGCTGGGAGAGGGTCGCGGGGCTATGGCGTCTTCGCTCCATAGGACGCACACACATTTCCCCTTCATTTTTGAAGGGGAAAAGGTGCGCCCTATAGAGCGAAAAATACGGTAACTATCGATGGCTCCTAGCAAGGATGATCAATGCTTCCGAATATCAGTTGCTGGAAACCACAAGAGGAGAGAGGGTTCTCGCACTCGGACCCCGCTTGCTGGTTTCCCGCTGGGGCATTTGGTCGGCCACAGTGAGAACAGGATGCTGATGGGCCGGTGGCCTGATCCAGTAGGCTTTTCTTATATTCTTACAACTAGCAGCAGCTTTTGAGGGCTAAAGGCAGGGGACCCTCCCAGTCCTACCTGGTGGCGATTGTACATTTCCGAGCACAATTCAAAGTGTTGGTGCTGACCTTGAAAGCCCTAAACGGCCTCAGTCCAGTATCCCTGAAGGAGCGTCTCCTCCCCCATCATTCAGCCCAGACACTGAGATCCAGCGCCGAGGGCCTTCTGGCGGTTCCCTCACTGCAAGATGTGAGATTACTAAGGGCCTTCTTGGTAGTGGCACCCACCCTGTGGAATGCCCTCCCATCAGATGTCAAGGAAATAAACAACTATCTGACTTTTAGAAGACATCTGAAGTTCAGGGAAGCCCTGTTCAGGGAAGTTTTTAATGACTGGTGTTCTAATGTATTTTTAATTTTTTTGGAAGCCGCCCAGAGTGGCTGGGGAAACCCATCCAGGTGGGCAGAGTATAAATAATAAAATTATTATTATTATTATTATAATCAATAACAAATTACAGTGGACGCTCGGGTTGTGAACAGGATCTATGCTGGAAGCACATTCGCAACCTGCAGCGTCCGCAACCCGCAGCGCCGCGTCTGCGCAGGTTGCAATTTGGCGCTTCTGTGCATGCACAAAGCATGCTTTAGCGCTTCTGCACATGCGCAAACGCCGAAACCCGGAAGTAACCCGTTCCAGTACTTCTGGGTTCAGCGCGGTGCACAACCCGAAATCGCGCAACCTGAAGCATCTGTAACCCGAGGTATGACTGTACAGTGGTACCTCGGGTTAAGTACTTAATTCGTTCCAGAGGTCCATACTTAACCTGAAACTGTTCTTAACCTGAAGCACCACTTTAGCTAATGGGGCCTCCTGCTGCCGCTGCGCCGCAGTTCTTAACCTGAAGCACTATTTCTGGCCTAGCGGAGTCTGTAGCCTGAAGCGTATGTAACCCGAGGTACCACTGTATTATTATTAAACCTGGGACTCCCCCCCCCCTCTTCCATGCTGTACCTCTGAGCTATGGCACAGTGGTAGAGGCAGAAGAGCTGTTTTTGCTTGGGCAACGACACTCCTCTGCTCTTCCTATCTCCCTCTGGGATCAACGCTGCAGCTGCTGGATATAAGGAGCAGTTTTGTCAACTGGGCTTCAGTGGGGAGGGAGGATAAGACCTTCTTCCACACGCGAAGGGGATTCCACTCTGGGAAGCTGATCCGTCAACTGAAGGGTGAGAGACTTAAGCTCATCTTTTCTCCTGGCTGTGGCAGCAGGTGGGTGGAGGACGGCAGAAACGGGCTGGGGGGAGAGCTGATCAGCCGATTAGGATCACGGGTGACTTAGCAGGCAGGACTCCGAAGGCGTTTTGCTGAAAGGTTGCAGATAGGGAGCGAGCCCTGATGGGGTGGACCTGGAAGGTGGACAGCCTAGGAATCATGCTTCAGCTTTTGGGAGGTGACAGATAACCCAAAGATTGCAACTTGCCGGAAGCAAATCCCATCCCCAGAATTCTTGGTTTATTTATTTCTAATTTAATGTGTTTATAGCCCACCTTTCTCTCCCAGGCAGCTTAAAAACAGCAGTATGGAATACAGAGCAACAAAACAATCTAGTTCAAAACAATACAGTGGTACCTTGGTTCCCGAATGGCTTGTCTCCCAAATAAATCGGCTCCCGAACACCGCACACCCGGAAGGAAATGTTCTGGTTTGCAAGCATTTTTTGGGAAGCCAAACATCCGTTTCGGCTGTCGACATTGTTTCCAAGGCCAGTCAGCCCACCAGAAGCCGCTCCTCGGTTTGCAAATGTTTTGGAGGTGGAAAGGACTTCTGGAACGGATTGGGTTCGGGAAGCAAAGTACCACTGTAATTAAAACACACCTGAAGACATTTAGAGCCAGCCATTAAAGCACAGTTTCCTCTGAGAAGCAGCCCGGTAGGTCAGCCTCATTTGCACCTTGCTTTCCAGAGGAAGGTCTTGGCCTGCTTGTGGAAGGATGACAGAGAGGGAGCCGGCCTGACCTCCCTTGGAGGGAATCCCACAATATGGGGGCAGCCGCAGAAAAGGCCCTGTCTCATTTCACTCCCGACCACGCCTCTGATGATGGTGGGACCAAGGTAAGGTGTCCAGCAGAGGATCTTAGCAGTCTGGAAGGTGCAATCCTGCAACAGCTGAAGGTCCACAGCCCCCTCATCCCTCTCCCACAGACTGCATGCTCTGGTTATCTCTCGCTTGGAGATGTGAGGTTACAGGGAACCAGGCAGAGGGCCTTCTCGGTTGTGGCGCCCGCCCTGTGGAACGCCCTCCCACCAAATGTCAAAGAGAATAACAAGTACCAGACACCTGAAGGCAGCCCTGTTTAAGGAAGCTTTTAATGTTTAATAGCACCTTAAAGACCAACTAAGTTAGTTCTTGGTATGAGCTTTCGTGTGCATGCACACTTCTTCAGATACACTGAAACAGAAGTTGCCAGATCCTTCTATACAACTTCTGTTTCAGTGTATCTGAAGAAGTATGTATGCACACAAAAGCTCATACCAAGAACTAACTTAGTTGGTCTTTAAGGTGCTACTGGAAGGAATTTTTTTATTTTGACTATGGCAGACCAACACGGCTACCTATCTGTAAATGTTTAATATGGTATTGTATTTTAATATTCTGTTGGAAACCCAGCCAGATGGGCGGGGTATAAATATATTATTATTATTATTATTATTATTATTATTATTATTATTATTATTATCATTTCTTCACTTTGGCAGCCCAATTTAGGACAGGGCGGAGAGTGGAGGCCTGGGGGTTGCTCCTATGTTGTAGAACACTTTGAGAATCAGGACCCTTTCCAAATCAGCCAGAGATTTTCCCGTCTCCATCGCTGACTCCGAACACTGGGTGCATGTGTGTTTCGGGATTCAAGGACGTCTGTTTTCCGAGAGTCCTTTGCTGGTCTGTTTCCTTTCTGCCCCGGAGGGAGAAGCGTCCAGCAGATGTTCCCTGTCTCCTATCGTTGACACATCACACAAGCTGATAACCGGGGGCAGGACAGTTATCCAAGCAAGAAGCAGATGTCAGGCAGGCAGGCAGGATTGTGCCGCTTTTGTGACAAGCGCACAAAGACAGCCACCGGCTCAGAAGGACATCCTGGCTGAAATTGGTTCAGTTGCAGTCCTTGCATTTGTGCTGCCACCATGATCCTTGCTTGTTAACTCCCCCCCCCCCAGTTTTTTTTTATTATTATTAAGTCCTCCATTTTTACAATATTACACCATAACAAATAACCTAATTCACAATTCCAAAATTCCCCCATTCCCCCCGGACTTCCCTCCACCTCCTTCTCTGGTTTATTTCAAAATAATATCATTTCCTGCATATTTCCTTTTTTATATTTTAACTTATAAATTATATAATTTTTGCTAATTTTTCCCAGTTTGGACTGGGCGCCACGGAATGTTTTATCACCTTTGAGGCAAAGAAAATTCTGCACAGACGTAACCCCGATCTGCAGTCAGAATGGCAGAATCTCAGAACAGAAAGCCAGCAAACGTAGCAAAACACTCTCTCTCCTTTTGTTAAGTTATGGGTGAGCATATCAGACGACAGTGATGCTTCAAACAGCTCTTGTTTATTCACAGGCCAGGACAGAACTGAACTGAAGGGTTCAGTCAGCCTGCTTATATAGAGCTCCAGCACAATGTAACTGTAACAATTTTCTAAAACTATCCAATCACTGAACGTCACTTTTGATCCCTTATTTGCATAACTATCTACAGTATGCCCCTGCTGGCCCAGGGTGAGAACTTCAGTACATAACACCTTTGCCTGATGTTTGCAACGTTTTTATGTTTTCAGGATGATCTGCACCAAGGGATTTTGCTGAGTTTTACGTGGAGTATTAGGGTTGCCATACATCCGGATTTTCCTGGGCATATGCCGAATACAGCAGTCGGCAGCAGTGTCTGGATGGAAATCGGGAAAAATGCTTGGATTTTCACTCTTTAAAATATGGCAACCCCATCTTGCTATGAAATTAGGCACACCCTGTTTCTTGCATGAAAACGGTCTCCAGGGAGGCTCACCAGTTTAAAATCCCAAAACTGCGACTGCTGCTGTCACTGCTTTCATTATAACTCTTAGGAATACACAAAGCTGCCTAGAACTGGGTGAGACCATGGACCTGTTTAGTTCAATATTGCCTGCGCTGACTGGCAGCATGTCTCCTGGGGCCTTCTGCTTTCAAAGCAGCTATTCCACCGCTGACCTATGGCCCTTTCCCCGTTCCAAATTCCTGCAAGGAAATTCAGACCAGGAGAATTTCCCCCTGCTGCACATTTGTGAGTCTTGGAATAGAGCAAAGTTCTCAGCCTGGTTCAGATGAGAAGGAGGCGGTTTCTGAAGAAGGGGCAGGGAGCAAAACGGCAAAGCAAGCATAAACTAATATCTCATTTGGAAGGTTTGGAAAAGACATCCCGGCCGACTACAGTCTTTGTTTGCGGCTTACGGGTGGCGGTAGAGCAATGGCTGGAGGGCACCAGATTGGGGAAGCTGACTGCAGGGACAGCAGCAAACTGAACATCCCTCCGATGACCAGGCAAGTGTCATCTCTCCAGGATCTCAGAAAGAGGCTTTCTCAGACAGAGAAGGAGATTGACAAGCTGGAAAGTGTGTCGAGGAATCTACTATGAAACGAATAAAGCTTAAGCCTGAGGGCCCCAATCCCAGAGGGAATTACTTAAATTTTGGGGATCTAGTAGACCCAATTTGAGTCTTGGGTGCATCAACAGAAGCATAGTGTTCAGGTCAAGGGAAGGAATAGTCCCACTCTATTCTGCCCTGGTCAGACCACACCTGGAATACTGTGTCCAATTCTGGGCACCACAATTCAAGAAGGATGTTGAAAAGCTGGAAGGTGTGCAGAGGAGGGGCGACCAAGATGATCAAGGGTCTGGAAACCGAGCCGTATGAGGAACGGTTGAAGGAGCTGGGGATGTTTAGCCTGGAGACGAGGAGACTGAGAGGAGATGTGATTGCCATCTTCAAATATCTCAAGGGCTTCTACATTGAAGATGGAGCCAGCTTGTTTTCTCCTGCTCTGGAGGGTAGGACCCGAACCCATGGCTTCAAGTTACAAGAAAAGAGATTCTGACTCAACATCAGAAAGATCTTTCCGACAGTAAGCCATTGACCAGTGGAACGGACTCCCGTGGGAGGTACAGACTCTCCTTCCTTGGAGGTTTTTAAGCAGAGCTTGGATGGCAATCTGTCAAGGATGATCTAGTTGAGATTCCTGCGTTGCAAGGGGTTGGACTACATGATCCTTGACAGTGGCGTAGCGTGGGTTGTCAGCACCCGGGGCAAGGCAAGTAATTTGCGCCCCCTAACCCGTGAATTTGCGCCCCCTAACCCATGGATTTGCGCCCCCTAACCCTAACCCCCAGATGTTGCGCCCGGTGCGGCTGGCCCCCCCTGCACCCCCCACGCTACGCCACTGATCCTTGAAGTCCATTCCAACTCTACAATTCTATATCCTATGGGCACCAGCGACCTAAAGGTAAAGGTAAAGCTACCCCTGACCATTAGGTCCAGTGGTGGACGACTCTGGGGTTGCACGCTCATCTTGCTTTACAGGCTGAGGGAGCCGACGTTTGTCCGCAGACAGCTTCCGGGTTGTGTGGCCAGCATGACTAAAACGCTTCTGGCAAACCGGAGCAGCGCTCGGAAATGCTGTTTATCTTTCCGTCGGAGCGGTACCTATTTATCTACTGGCACTTTGACGTGCTTTCGAACTGCTAGGTGGGCAGGAGCTGGGACCAAGCAATGGGAGCTCACCCCGTCGCGGGGATTCGACCCGCCAACCTTCTGATCGGCAAGCCCTAGGCTCAGTGGATTAGCCCATAGCGTCACTCATGTCCGAATCAGTGACCTACATGCTCTGAAATACGAACCCGGGGATTGAGCCTTCTGTCTCGACTAAAGTGGTTTTCTTGCCTTGGGAAGAAAGACTGGAAGAGGATTGCAGCCGTCGAGTTATTTTTATCCCATTCTGGTTATTTTGTAAGGCCCCTCCCTTGCCCCCCGCCCCCATTCCAATTGCCTGTTTTTTCAGGCAAGGAACGTGAAATGTCAAGCGCTCTGCTGAAATGTGTGAATGGCGCTTGTGGGCGGGAACAGCGTGCCTGTGCCGCTTGTTCTGTTCTGACACAGACCCCTGCAGGAAGTAGGAGAAGTTTTGCCAGGCCTGGTGAATGGCAGCGTGGCATCGCTTGGGGGAGGGCGGGACTCTGCGACTGAGACAAAAAGCTGCGCAGCTGGCCTTTGCCAGGAGACGACTGGAGCCCAAAAGGGCCTCTCGTCCCCTGCAGGAGATTCTGCGCTGGGAACAAAAAGCACCCGGGAAGGCTGCAGCAGGACTTGTGGAATGAAAGAAAGGGCACTCACAAAGAACGACACCCCCAGCCACATTGAGAAATATATTTTTTATTTTTTGAAATAATTTTTATTTGATTTTACAAGTCTTGAGTTGTAACAATACCAAATACAGTCATACCTCATGTTATGTCCGCTTCATGTTACATTCTTTCAGGTTACGTCCTGCGGCAACTCGGAAGTACCAGAAAGGGTTACTTCCGGGTTTCGCCGCTTGCGCATGCGCAGATGTGCAAAATGACGTCACGCGCATGCACAGAAGATGCGAATCGTGACCTGCGCATGTGCAGACGCGCCGCTGCGGGTTGCGCTCTTTTTATTTATTTATTTATTTTAATAAATTTTTATTCAATACAAGTTAAAATACATACATAATCACAACAAAAGAAAATACAAAAGAGAAAAACAAATACATCTATCCAAGGAAAAGGAATTAGAGAATATTTTGTCTCTTCATATTTACAGTTATTTATTTACAGCGCTCTTTTCATGTTGCAAATGGGCCTCTGGAATGGATCCTGTTTGCAACCAGAGGTACCACTGTACACATCTCTGAATCTCCAGACTTCCCCTCCTCCCCTCCATGGGTCCTGTTATCAACCTTTTCAACTACATATTATTTCATAATCCATTTTTTTTACATCTCTCCATATTGTCCATGATATTTGCTACATTACAAATGTTATTAAAATCCTGATCATGTTCTCATCTGCTTACAGTGGTCTCCTAGTTGAATTATAAATTTTCCCCATTCTTTCTTGAAGTTTTGGTCTTCTCGGTTCTTGAGCTTTCCAATCAGTTTTGCCATTTCAGCTAGTGGCATCCGTGTGGCTGTTGTCACATACATAAAAAGTATTTTCAGCCACATTGAAAAGGAGCATGGCAAAAGCCCTGCAACTCACCTGTGAGAATTTCCTGAAAATTTGTCTTTCTCCATTTTTGAGCGCAGTTTCTCTTCTGATTAATTGATGGAGAAAGGGAGAAAGAAGTGTCTAAGGAAAGTTTGGCAAACAGCCACCTCATTCAGCCACTAAGATCAGGCCTTGGGAAGGAACAGTGTGTCATGTTCTGTCCCTCTCAGTTTCTCATTTTTCCAACTTTAATTTCAGCTTGTGACCCCCCCCCCACCCACCCCAACATCCCCCCACCACCCAAATACTCAGGAAAAGTCATCAGCATTTTTGTGCAAATTTATCCCAATAAACACATTTTTGTATGTATTTTTTCCCAAGTAGTCACATTTTCTGCAAGCAGTTTCCTCTAATGTTATTTCTGCATGTTATTTCCACTAACATTTATATGCATGCTTTATCCAAGAATATGCATTTTTGTACACACTGCCGGGCAGAATTGCAAAATTCAGAGAAGTGTGAATTCTGTATTCATTCATTCATTTATTGCATTTATACCCCACCATTTTCTCCAAGGAGCTCCAGGGGGCATGATGCATAGTTCTCCTCATATCATTCCCCACAACAACCCTGTGAGGTAGACCAGGCCGAGAGAGACACTGGCTAGTCCACAAATTCATCCAGTGAGCTTCTTGGCCGAGTGGGGGATTTGAACCCAAGTCTCTCCCATGTCCTCGTTCGACACTCTAAGCATGACACCAGCACTGGCTTGAATGTTTCAGAAAGTGCAAATTCAGTAACGTCACCTTTAAATGCAAAATATCTAACAACAGGTTATAAGCATAAATATCCTCTGCATCGCAGGCAGGGCTGTCTTAAGCAAAGGTCCCTCCGGTGCCCCCCCCCCATTTCCCAAAGTTGTAAACCTTTTCCCAAGCCTCTGCGGGGATCACACTCCTCCTGCAGAGACTTGGGAAGGAAGCTGCCTGCCCGCCAGCCATGTGCTGGGCCCGGGGGTAACCCGAGCAACGCGGTCCAGGTCCGGTCCTTAATCCAAGGGTCCCGTGAGGAGTCAGTCCAGCCAAGGCAGGAAACCAGGCAAAGACAGGTACAGGATCTCAGGCAGGTTCTAGCAAACAGCAATGTCCGACAGCCTTTTATCTTTGTCGGGGTAATGGCCGGTCCTGATCCCCCGGCGACTCACCTCCCTGTTTCGCCCGAAGGCGAGCACTCCTCCTGCGAGTACTCAGGGCTCTCCTTCTCTCAAACTTCAGTCTCTGCAGCTCAGGAGATGTCAGTGGGTTACTAGACCCAGAGGCCGCCTCAGCCTCTCCTGACCCAACTGGTAGTGGAGCAGCTGTAAGTGATGGCCCAGCTGGAGGCAACGAAGTCATCACCGCATCTGGAGCCAGGGCAGGATCAGGCCCCTGACTCGGCCCAGATGGTGCTTGTTGTGGAGGAACCTGTGCAGACTGGGGCTCTTCCAGATCAGGCCCCAGATTTGGTTCAGGTGATGCCTGAGGCAAAGGATCCAGTGCGGACTGAGACTCCTCTGGTTCCGAGTCCGAGCCCCAGTCCCTGTCAGTATCTCAGCTCACAGTCAGAGGTAAACTGGCCTCCCCCGGGCAGTTGAGTGAGATACTTGTTTACCTTCCGTCTGCTACTCCCGGCAGGCTAGGTCGTAAACCGGCGATTCTCCTCAGATGTGAGAAGAACACACCCTCTGCTTCACTCTCCCTGCTTTCTCCCCAGGGAGGGGAAATGAGACAGACAGGAGTCCTATTTACATGTTTTATTCCTGTCATTCAGCAGTACATAGAAAACGTGACTGCACCCCTTCAGACTCCATCAGAAGAGTCACGACTCCGCCCCTGTACTTCCAGCACAGGTCAGATGACACTCTGAGCTAACATCCGGTGCTCAGTACAGAGAATAGACTCCTCCTTTTTCCCAACAGTACAGTTGCAAACCACAACATCCTGTTCTGCATTCCAGCTATCTGGAGCTGGCTTTTGCCTTGCTGCTTTTATCCAACAGTCCCAGGCCATCACAAGCCATATAGTTGGTGGAGCGCAGCTTCCATCCGAAGCCTCTGCGGGGATAGCTCTCCTCCCGAGGAGGCTTGGGAGGCAGGCTGCACACCTGCCAGCTATATGGTTGACAGGGCACAGTTGGTGGGCATGGAGGGAAAGGGGAAGCCGCGCAGCTCCCCCACTCGCTGGGGCGTCCCTGAGAGGCTGGCACCCTGGCATGAAGCGCCATTAAGCTCTATGGGAAAGACGGCTCTGATTGCAGAGGGTTGGACTAGATGTCCCTTGGGAGTCCCTTTCATCTTTACAGTTCTATACTTCTATGATATCCCTGTTTGTAAAATGCGGGCAGCTATACCACACCGCAGATCGACAGGAGGGTGGAAGGGGAGCTGCTAGCGAGGGACTTCGACCCCCAAAAAAGAGGTATAGAGGGACTTTGTTATGCTAAGGAAAAGCCCCGTGTTTATCTTTCCAGTGTGGCATGGAGAGTTTGAACAGTGTTTGAAACTGGAGCTCTCTCCAACGTCAGAAAACGCTGCGATTTCCCACCCCACTGAAGCAAAACACACACAAAAAGCCCTGGTTTTTGCTATGCAAAGTAAATACAGAAGTTTCCTTTCCTACAGATAAGGAAGCTGAAGGCTGCTTTCTCTAGTGAGAGAGCGTGAGAGTGAACTCCGAAACAAGCGTACAGTTCCAGCAGAGCATTTCCCTTTCAGCTGCCTGTCATTGCGTCTGATTTCACTGGAGAGGCAGGGCTGGCTTTCAAGATTTGGGAGGGAGGGGGCCACGGGATGGGCTCCAGATCATTGCCAGGCCCTTTCGCCACAAAGAGGCAGTGAGTGCACAGCTTTAGGGTGCACAGATTGCCTGATTCATCCATTTATGCAGTTGATATACAGTGGTACCTCGGGTTACATACGCTTCAGGTTACAGACGCTTCAGGTTACAGACTCTGCTAACCCAGAAATAGTACCTCGGGTTAAGAACTTTGCTTCAGCATGAGAACACCGCTCCGGCGGTGCGGCAGCAGCAGGAGGCCCCATTAGCTAAAGTGGTGCTTCAGGTTAAGAACAGACCTCCGGAACGAATTAAGTACTTAACCCGAGATACCACTGTTCAGTGGTACCTTAGTTCTCACACTTAATCTGTTCCGGAAGTCCGTTCCAAAACCAAAGCTTTCCAAAGCCAAGGCACGCTTTCCCATAGAAAGTAATGCAAAACGGATTACAGTGGTACCTCTGGTTACAGACCCTTCAGGTTACATACGCTTCAGGTTACAGACTCCGCTAACCCAGAAATAGTACCTCAGGTTAAGAACTTTGCTTCAGGATGAGAACAGAAATCGTGCTCCGGCGGTGTGGCGGCCCCATTAGCTAAAGCAGTACCTCAGGTTAAGAACAGTTTCAGGTTAAGAATGGACCTCCGTAACGAATTAAGTTCTTAACCTGAGGTACCACTGTAAAATGTTCCAGACTTTTAAATACAACCCCTAAAACAGCAATTGAACATGAATTTTACTATGTAACGAGACCATTGATCCGTAAAATGAAAGCAATAATCAATGTAAAGTAAAGGTAAAGGTACCCCTGCCTGTACGGGCCAGTCGTGTCCGACTCTAGGGTTGTGCGCCCATCTTACTTAAGAGGCCGGGAGCCAGCGCTGTCCGGAGACACTTCCGGGTCATGTGGCCAGCGTGACGAAGCTGCTCTGGCGAGCCAGCGCAGCACACGGAACGTCGTTTACCTTCCCGCTATAAAGCGGTCCCTATTTATCTACTTGCACTTAAGGGCGCTTTTGAACTGCTAGGTGGGCAGGAGCTGGGACCGAAAGACGGGAGCTCACCCCGTGCGGGGATTCGAACCACCAACCATGCGATCGGCAAGTCCTAGGCACTGAGGTTTTACCCACAGCGCCACCCGCGTCCAATAATCAATGTACTGTACTATAAAATAAGACAGTATCATAGATGAGGAAAATTTTAAAAATTTCTTTCTTGCTCTGATGTCATTGTTTGGATGGGGGGCTTTTATCCATTTCCACAGTCACACAATCAATCAGTCAATCAGCACTGGGTTCCACACAGTCACAAAAACAAATTAACCGAAAAAGCCTCAAAAACAAAAACGCAAAATAAATAGCAAAACCAAAAGCGCCAAATACAGTGGTACCTTTGTTCTCAAACTTGATCCATTCCGGAAGTCTGTTTGACTTCCAAAATGTTCAAAAGCCGAGGCGCGGCTTCTGATTGGTGTAGGCGCCCCAGAAACAACAGCTGAGAGGCGCATCGGACGTTCAGCTTCCGAAAAAAATTGAAAACCAGAACACTTACTTCATTTTGGGGCCTGGGAACCAAGGTACCACTGTACTTCCCTTCGTCAAAAGACCACAGGGCTGTTTGCAACACAGAACGCAAATACCAATACTGATGTCTAATATCAACACACAAATGTCAATACATAGATAGCTGTGCAGGATAAAAACCAAAACAGTTGTATTGATACAATTACTATAAGGAAAAAATACAGATTCTTACAACCACAGAGAAAATCGGAAACAGGAAAAACACGGAAAACAGTGCACGGGTACAAAATCTTCCTTCTGCCCAAAGGTAGCTTTTATTTATGCCTTTATTTCAAAACATTTGTACACTGATTGATTGTCAAAAGAGAAACCTAAGGGTGGTTTACAAAAAGATAAAAACATAAAATCGGGGGAGGGGGAATCAGTGCATTAAAACATGCAATAAGTTAAAATATTAGAACAGGTAATCACATCAGCTTTCTAAGCTTTCTGGGGTAGGCTGGTCTAAACCAGAATTGTCTTTAGCAGTTTTTATATTGACCTGCGCAAAAGGGTTTATATCTGTGTAACAAATGTAATAATAAATGGATAATATATTGTGACCTGTATGTCACTCATAATGGGGTCGGCCTTTTTCGTTTTATGGTGTTTCCTTTGCAATCTGCCTGTGCAATGTCTCTGGTGAAAACCGGGAAGAGAGCTGGGCTTGCAAAGGAAGGGAGGGGTGCAAAAAGCGAAGCCAGGGCTCTCTGCTGCGTCCGATTGCTGCACCATCACCCCAAAAGCCTGCAATTTCGTGGCACATTCCTCCTCCTCCTAGGCCTCATTCCTGCTGCTTGCCAGGAATAACTTGGCACCAGGGCTTCCCATTCATGGAGGAGCTGACTGCCGCCCTTGCTCTGCTCAGCAGTTTCTTCTGCAGTAGCCGTTCTGCATTGGTAGGAAAAAACCCAGTCTTTCGGCATCTGCACTTTGGAACTCCCTGCCGATGGACACCAGGCAGGCAACTTCGCGGCCCTGTTTGCGACGCCTGCTAAAAACATCTCTGTCTGGCCAGATGTGCAAAAGGCTGGTATGTGTTTTCACCTGCTTCTTAGCCTATCGCTCCTTTTAATTACAGTGGTACCTCGGTTCTCAAATGCCTTGGTACTCAAACAACTTGGAACCTGAACACTGCAAACCCAGAAGTAAGTGTTCCGGTTTGCGAACTCTTTTCGGAAGCCAAGCATGCTCCGTTTTGAGTGTTACGCTTCCATTTTGAGTGTTACGCTGGGTACGCTGAGTGTTACGAGTGTTCTCTCTGTTTTTGCTATTGGGTTTGCTCTGCGTTGTTTTTGCGGCTTTTTTGTTTTGTTTTTGTGATTGTGTGCAGGGGCGTACGAAGGGGGGCAGGGGGCAGTCCAGGGGTGGTGACAAGATGGCCTGCTGCCTCCCCCCAGCTGTAGAGCGGCTGAGGGCGTGTGCGCAGTCCGTATGGACATCGCGCATGCGCAGCTGGGCGGTTCGCTCTGCCCCTTGGCTTCCCGCCCTGGGTGCTGAAGAGGGTTCCTCCACCACTGATTGTGTGGAACCCAGTCCACCTACTGATGGGTTTATTGTGTGACTGCAGTACATTGTTTATTGCTTTCATTTTATGGATCGGTAGTCTCATAAGATAGTAAAATTCATGTTCAATAGCTGTTTCAGGGGTTGTTTTTAAAAGTCTGGAACGGATTAATCCATTTTGAATTACTTTCTATGGGAAAGCACGCCTTGGTTTTCGAATGCTTTGGTTTTGGAACGGACCTCCAGAACGGATTAAGTTTGAGAACCAAGGTACCATTGTATTTAATTTTTTCTTGGCTCCGCACGTACATGTGGTCACTTGTGGCTAGAATGCACGCAAGTCGGGGAGACGCCTGTATTTAGTTTGTTTTTATTTCACAAATTTGTACACTGCTTGGCTGTAGAAAGACAACACAGGCCAAAAGGATGAAACAAGGAAATCCAGAAAGAAAACCACAGCCATACGGTCAAAGCATACAAAAAGTCCAAATACCCAAAGAGATGGAAACTCACACCAGCTTTCTAAACTTGCCTAAGCAAGAATGCTTTTAGCGGGCAACAAAAAGAGAACAGCGTAAGCGCCTGCTGGGTATATCAAGAGGCAGGGAGTTCCAAAGTGCCACAACTGAATGACGTGAGTTCTTACAAATGCAGAACGGGGATCTGGTGGCACCTGCAGCAATGCCAGTTTGGCTGACTGAAGCGGCAAAGTGAGCAGTTGTGGGATAAGTGCTCCCGTTGTGACCCACCAGTTGAAGACCAGCGGATGGAGAACTGCCCCGCCCTGTCTGACAAACCTCTGACATTTGAGAGACGAAGCTGTGGTCCTCCAGAGGTTCTTGGGCATCTTATATCCCAGCCCCCTTGGCCATTGGCAACGCAGTCTCGGGGTGGTGGTGAGTCAGAGCCCATTGATTTATTGATATAAATTTAATAAATAATAATAATAATCCTGCAAGGGGTCAGGTTCCTCCTCTTTCTTGAAAAGAGCCTGGCTTTGGCCCGTTCATCTTATCTCTCTCTCTCTCTTTTTGCATGGAAACCTGGCAGAGCCCTGCAGTTGGCATCACTCAGGTGCCATCGCAGGACTCTGAAACAAGCCTTGGTGTGAGTTCACGCACGTGCAATTCCTTGGCAAAGGGGCGTCCAAATTTCGCCTTGTCTTCTGGCTGCGTGCCACGAATGCAACTCCTGCGTGTCGTGTGTGGACTCGGAACTGCCTTCCTTTGGCCAATCGGCTGGCGTCGTGTGGGGCAGGTTTGTGGCCGCGCAGAACTCCGGGTTTGCCTAAAACGGCTGCAGGCCGCAGCGCCGGAGCACTGTGCTCTTTTCGTCCACCTCTTCTAATCCCCAAGGCATGTAAACAGTATGGGCAGCCCTCCCCTCTCTCTCCCTTTCCCTGGTCACCTCTTTAATTTTCCCAGTAAAGGAAGGATGGGTTTTAAAACAACAACAACAAAAAAAATGAATTTTGGAACCCAGGGAGAGTTCCTCACCAAATAAGGCACTAGCTTGGATCTTGGGATCAACATGGGACACACAGCTGGCTGGCTCAGACTTAGAGGGTTTTGCCTGCTCTGTAAAAGAGTCTTGTCTCTCGTGAACGAGGTGGGGGTGCCTTTCCCAGCCCCCTCCCCAACTTCTGCAGTGGGGGAAACCTCTGTTTCCGGAAGAGTCTGTCTTCTGCATGTGTCCAGGCGGTCATTTTTAGCAGAGAAGAACCCAAAGAAAATGCTTCGGGGACTTTTCGCTTTCAGATTATTATTTTTTAAAGCACAGGAATGGGAAATGGTGGCATTCACCAAGTAGGGGCTCCTGCTGGATTTACATCATAGACAAGATAGCAGTGGATGCAAGGTATGAAAGTCACCCGGCTCTGCCATTGGGCAGGGGGGATGAGCAAATTTGTGGGCACCATGCTCATCATTTCGCCGCTCGTTACATTGCTGCGTTTGGGGCTTGCGGCCTCCGGCCCACAACTGCTTCGGGTCCTCTTTCTCTGCCTGCTGAGAAGCTCCCTAACTTTGCTCCAACTTTACACCCTGCAGCACAGAAGAGCGAGGATGGATTGCAGAGGACCGTTCCACTTTGGGGAGGGGGAGGAGACTCTACCACTTGGGTCCGGAGCAGGGACGCCGTTTGGGCTTTTGCATTTGGGTGCTCTCAAACCGCCCAGAGTCCCACATTTGTCTTCCTGGCAGCCTTCCTCTTCTTTTTTTCCCTGAAGAGACGGTGTAGAGAAGTTAATTATTTCTTGCCTCTGCAGCAAAGCGAGCTGGAAGCTCACTGCAGTCTGCAGGTCCTGCCAGCCTCGACTGCAGGAGGCAGGTGCCCATAGCCTATGCCAGAGAAGGTCTGGGACACCGCACACCCCCTGATCCATGGTAAGCCATTGACTCGCCCCCCCCCAATCCATCCCTCTCGGCTGGTGGGGGCAGGGGGTGTATCGCCTTCTGCGTTCCAGCTTTCGCTTTTAAATTTCTTGTTTGGTTTTTTGGGAAAATGCCCTCTCTGCTCACTACAACGCCAGCCAGCTGTGGAGGGATGCTGTCAAGCCCCCAGATGGGTTTCTTTGATGGGGTGGGGGGGGGGGAGGTTGGGTTTCTAAGGAAAAGGAGAGTGAGAGAATTTGGGAGGGGGAAAGGGAAGCTGGAGAGAAAGCTGTCAGGGAAAGATTGGACAATGCCGTTGTTTTTACAGCTGAGCCAAGCAGACAGTTAGAAATGGTTCTGTCTCTCTCTTTTCCCCCCCTTTCGTATCCTCAGTGTGTCGTCTTGGAATGAATTTTGCAATCTGGATTATATTGCTGCATGTTTCGGAGACGAGAGCCAAATGGGGGCCAGGAGGGTGGGGCGTGATGGTTTTTTTAAAATGCATTTTGATGGAAATCTGTTATGCTTCCTGCCCTCCCCCTGGTCCATTCCTGAACTTTTCTTGTTAGTTTAAAAGCAAGCATACCTTGAGATCCTACACACCTATGGTGGGGACTTCCATCAGTGACTTTGGTCTTGGATACACAAGCCCTGTGCTCTAATCCTGTGACTGCCCTGATAGAAACCAGCGTGGCTGTGCTTCCCGGTAAATGTGCTTTGGGAGGGCAGCCTAAAAACTGCGGGAGACATAGCGGGAGAGCTGAGTGAAGGAGCTGTGAGCCAAGAAGTCCCTGGCCGAAGTCTCCTTCCAGCCAGACGTCCGCCAAATAGCATTTGCCCATCCGCAAGCATTAAGTAATAACCCCATATATTCAGGAGACGTCTGCAACTCGTTCAAACAACTCTCTGGCTTTTAGAAGACATCTGAAGGCAGCCCTGTTTAGGGAAGTTTTTAATGTCTGATGTTTTATTGCATTTTTTATATTTTGTTGGCAGCCGCCCAGAGTGGCTGGGGAAACCCAGCCAGATGCGTGGGGTATAAATAAATCATTATTATTATTATTATTATTATTATTATTATTATTATTATTATTATTCAAATCTATATCAATCTCACATGCATCGTCCCAGTGCAGGCCAGAAGTGGCAGAGAGAGAAGGAGGGGCAGATATTGGCCATCAGAAGAGCTGGTTGTGTCGACCTTGTAAATAAGCCCATAGAAATTACTAGCCTGCAGATTTTTTTACTACCCAGCTGGCAGAGGAGCGACAGAGTACCCTTCCCCCTATGGCATCTGTCCTGCATTTCTTGGTTGGTTGCAGAAGAGCTGGGTGTGGGCTTTCTTCCCCTGGCATCTGCTTGCTTCCTATGACTGGCAAGTGACGTGTGGTCAGTGGAATAAGGGGACTAGGCTAGTTCCCTAAATGTTCCTGGTAAATTAGAGTACAGTCATACCTCGGGTTGAAGTAGCTTCGGGTTGAGCATTTTTGGGTTGTGCTCCGCAGCGACCCGGAAGTAACAGAGCGCGTTTCTTCCGGGTTTCGCCGCTCGCGCATGCGCAAACGGTCAAAATGACGTCACGCACATGCGTGGAAGCAGCGAATCACAACCCGTGCAGGCGCGCAGATGCAGGTGGCGTTCACTTCAGGATGTGAACGGGGCTCCGGAACGGATCCCGTTCGCATCCAGAGGTACCACTGTATTAAAGTGTTGTAAACAAAATCTGCCCTTTCCCCCTTATGGCGTACCCAGAAGCCCATATAGAGTCCTTAAGTGGGTTCCCTATCGGTAGGAGAAAATAACAGAGGCCAACCAGAGAATATTGAGGATCAAAGCCTGATCTTTATTGAACTTCTGCAACAGGGTCCTCACTCACCCCACACAGGAGGGACCCTGAACAATGGGGCACACAGCCTTATATAAACTTTTTAAATTGCCCACCCTGCAGCCCTCACACATCATACATACATCACAGAAGAGGCGTCTACAGCAGAAATCCTGTCTGGCAAGACACCTGTTAATGGGTTTACCTGGCTGTTAATGGGTTTAGCTGGAGAGCCTGGCCATCCTTTTGTGATGATAAATACTTAATTCCTGAGTCCAGGTCACAGGCTCCACCATATTCATGTGCCCTTAAGGCAGGATTTGTGAGCTAAGAGACAATGGGGAGGTTTTTTCCGTTTCCTCTCTCCTTTCAGAGAAAAAAATTGAGGTCAGTTTGGGAGAGTTAAAATGGTTCCAGGACTATTTTCCTGTACGGTTTCCGACGTGTGGTTTATATATTTATGTATGTGTTTGCCTTGTAAATTTATGAGTATATAATTTATATATTTGAGACCTTAAATTCTTGTGACAAAAGTACAGTGGTACCTCAGGGTACAGACGCTTCAGGTAACAGACTCCGCTAACCCTGAAATAGTACCTCAGGTTAAGAACTTTGCTTCAGGATGAGAGCAGAAATCGCCTGGTGGCAGCAGGAGGCTCCATTAGTTAAAGTGGTACCTCAGGTTAAGAACAGTTTCAGGTTAAGAATGGACCTCCAGAACGAATTAAGTTCTTAACCCAAGGTAAAGGTAAAGGGACCCTTGACCATTAGGTCCAGTCACGAACGACTCTGGGGTTGCGGCGCTCATCTCGCTTTATTGGCCAAGGGAGCCGACGTACAGCTTCCCGGTCATGTGGCCAGCAAGACTAAGCTATTTCTGGCGAACCAGAGCAGCACACAGAAACGCCGTATACCTTCCCACCGGCGCGGTACCTATTTATCTACTTGCACTTTTGAAGTGCTTTCAAACTGCTAGGTTGGCAGGAGCAGGGACCGAGCAACGGGAGCTCACCCCGTCGCGGGGATTCGAACCTCCAACCTTCTGACCAGCAAGTCCTAGGCTCTGTGGTTTAACCCACAGCGCCACACGCATCCACTGTATTAAAGCCAGGTGCCTCATTCCCCAAACCCGGGAAGCTTCTGCTCAGTTTAGGGAGGGAGGTGATGTTGGGACATTGTGATGTCGCCCCCTAATTGCCCTCGCAAGCTGGCACCTCTTTCCCTAACTGTTCCCCCGTGAAAAATGTCACTGCCCGCCACTGACGACTGCTGTGCTGAGAGCGGCCCTTCAGTGGCTCAAAAGTTTTCTTCCTCGCCAGAAGAGGCTTCTGTTTGCAGTGTTATTTTTATAATGATGGGAAGGTTTTTGTGCCACTCCAGCATGCAGTGTGTAACACCCGCCCGCCCCCCCCCTTTGTTAACACACAGTGTCTCCTGAAAGCACCACGTAACACACGACACCACACAACTCCCAACGTTGTTCTGCTCAGGGGAGGAAATATAGCTACCGAAGCGGGGGCTTGGGAAACTGGCAAAAGACAGTCGTAATCCCCAAAACCTGAGATCAGCCTCTTGCATAAGAGATCATCACTGGCATCCTGGCAAATGGGCGCAAAAACAGGCAATCATCCTGTGGACAGTAGCAAACCATCCAGGAATGGATGAGGTTCTTGGTCAGGACAAAGAGGTGTGATCCACCAGGAACTTGTCAATATTTCTTTTGTCTTACTTGATGGGTGTGAGGTGGAGGTCGAGGGAATTGTTGTTGTTTAGTCGTTTAGTCGTGTCCGCCTCTTCGTGACACCCTGGACCAGAGCATGCCAGGCACTCCTGTCTTCCACTGCCGCCTGCAGTTTGGTCAAACTCATGCTGGTAGCTTCGAGAACACTATCCCACCATCTCGTCCTCTGTCGTCCCTTCTCCTTGCACCCTCCATCTTTCCCAGCATCAGGGTCTTTTCCAGGGAGTCTTCTCTTCTCATGAGGTGGCCAATGTCTTGGAGCCTCAGCTTCAGGATCTGTCCTTCCAGTGAGCACTCTCAAGAGTCTCCTCCAGCACCAGAATTCAAAAGCATCCATTCTTCGGCGATCAGCCTTCTTGATGGTCTAGCTCTCACTTCCATACATCACTACTGGGAAAACCAAGATGGGGCCAAACCTGATGCTCAGGTTTCTGTCACCAGACCTTCCCAATTTGCGACGTATTTGTGAGGTTATGCATGGTGTAATTTTAGGGGTGTTGTGGGTATCTTTGTGAAACTGATGAAAGTGGGAGCCATCCTTTGTTCTGGGCTCCTTCCTGCTTCTCCCATGCGGTGGGTGGAAGTCCTGTTGCAACAGGCCTTCAAAATAAAGACCTGGCCTGCTGGCTGCTGTTTTGCTCCTATACTCCTGGCTGGTGTCTTTGTTTGAATCATAGAATCCTAGAGTTGGAAGAGACCACAAGGGCCATCGAGTCCAACCCCCTGCCAAGCAGGAAACACCATCAGAGCACTCCTGACATATGGTTGTCAAGCCTCTGCTTAAAGACCTCCAAAGTAGGAGACTCCACCACACTCCTTGGCAGCAAATTCCACTGTCAAACAGCTCTTACTGTCAGGAAGTTCTTCCTAATGTTTAGGTGGAATCTTCTTTCTTGTAGTTTGGATCCATTGCTCCGTGTCCGCTTCTCTGGAGCAGCAGAAAACAACCTTTCTCCCTCCTCTATGTGACATCCTTTTATATATTTGAACATGGCTATCATATCACCCCTTAACCTCCTCTTCTCCAGGCTAAACATGCCCAGCTCCCTTAGCCGTTCCTCATAAGGCATCGTTTCCAGGCCTTTGACCATTTTGGTTGCCCTCCTCTGGACACGTTCCAGTTTGTCAGTGTCCTTCTTGAACTGTTTGGAAATCCAAGTGAGCCCAAGGATTTTCCCATAACAGAAGCATGCTTCACAATTTCTCCGCTGTTTCAGCTTGATGGCAGGAGTTGCCTCACCGATACATCTTCCCCTGGCTTTTAACTGGAGTACAGTGGTACCTTGGTTCTCAGATACCTTGGTACGCAAACAACTTGGAACCCAAACACTGCAAACCCAGAAGTAAGTGTTCCGGTTTGCAAAAAAAATTCGGAAGCCGAATATCCTCCATTTTGAGTGCTTCACTTCCGTTTTGAGTGTTATGCTGAGGTCTGCCAGTTTTTGCTATTTATTTTGCATTTTTGTTTTTGCGGCTCTTCCTTTTGTTTTTGTGACAGTGCGGAACCCAGTTCAGCTACTGATTATGTGACTGCAGTCCATTGTTTATTGCTTTCATTTTATGAATCAATGGTCTCGTTACATAGTAAAATTTGTGTTAAATTGCTGTTTTAGGGGTTGTTTTTAAAAGTGTGGAACAGATTAATCCATTTTGAATTACTTTCTATGGGAAAGCGGGCCTTGGTTTTGGAACGCTTTGGTTTTGGAATGGACTTCTGGAGTTTGAGAACCAAGGTACTACTGTATGAGAAATGTTATGTACTGAAGTTCTCACCCTGGGCCAGCAGGGGGATACTGTAGATAGTTCAGGTCCACATATGCAAATAAGGGATCGAAAGTGACGTTCAGTGATTGGATAGTTACAGAAAGTTATTACAATTACGTTTTTCTGGAGCTCTATATAAGCCGGCTGGCTGAACCCTTCAGCTCAGTTCTGTTCTGGCCTGTGAATAAAGAAGAGCTGTTTGAAGAATCGCTGTGTCGTCTGATATGTTCACCCACAGCTTAACAAGAAACCTGGGAGACGAACTGCTAATCTCCTGAGATGGAGACTAGGCAGGTCTTTTTTCAAAGGCATGTCCTTCCTTTTTCCTTAAAATATATATATATATCTCCACCGATTTCTTTGTAAGTAAAAAGGCACGTTATAAAACCACACAGTAGTCCAGGGTTCCCCAAATTTGAGTTTCCTATTCCCATCATTCCTAGCTAGCAGTGGCCAGAGATTATAGAGCTGTAGTCCAAAACCAGCTGAAGACTCAAGATTGGGAAACCCTGCTGTAGGCAGCGAGTTTTTAGCCATGAGTAGAGCCTCCAGTTTCTGAGGCAGTCTCCCTTACCTACTTTTGAGGAGCGATAGTGGAGAAAAGCATCACCCCCTGCCCTTGTGGGATTCCTGGCCAACCTAGGAAACGAGGATCTCGGGCTGGCTGGGATCCCTTTGGCCTGATCCAGCGAGGCTTTCTCACGTTCCTCATTAACGGCTTCGTTCACAGGCACACTTGGTGGGGTGGCGGGAGAGGGCCTCCTCGGTGGTGGCTTCTCCCAGGCAACTTTGGAACTCCCTGCCTAGGGAAGCCAGACTGGCTCCCTCCTTGCTGTTGTCCCACCAAGTGAAGACCTTCCTGTTCCAACAGGCTTTGGGGAACTGACTGCTTTAAAGGAAAGAGCTGGTGCTGTTTTTTATTTTAATTATTGGCCGTTTCCCCCATGTCATTATTATTATCTTCATTGCAAAACACAAACAGACAAAAACAATACCACAATGACAACTAAACGTTAATTGGCTACACATCATCTAACATCACACATATTTGAGAAGCTCCTCATTGTGTTTCTAAATATTGTTATTTACGCACTTCTTATTATATCTTATATATCAGGAACAATTTTCACGTTTATAATTCTCTTTAATATTCAACATTCAATCTACACCTGTCAGGAGATTTGCATTTTCACAGTATTGTCTTAAATATTCTTTAAATATTGTCCATTCTTTGCTCACTTTCTGATTTGTGTTTTCTCTTATTCTCCCCGTCATTTTAGCAAGTTCCAGGTATTCTATCATCTTCACTTGCCAGTCGAGTCTTGTAGGATAAGTCACCTTTCCCATTTTTTGCTACCAGAATTCTGGCCGTCGTGGTTGCATACATAAAGATGGTTCTAAAGTTTTTGGGGATTTCAGTGGACATAATGCCTAACAGAAAGGCTTCTGTTTGTTTGTTTGCTTTTTGAAAGGATACAATAAAAAGGAAATAATCCTTTTTATTGTAATTATTGGCACTATTTAGTGGGAAGAAACTCCCATGAAAATCCTCGTTGTTGCACATTTTACATGGCTGTTTATTTGCATATATTTTAAAATTTTATATATGGATGTTTTATGATGGCGTATACTTGTAATGCTTAATAAAGGTTTGGCGAAGTAAGTAAGTATGGTTTTTAATAGATTTTTCTTTTTTTCTTTTTTATACATTTTTATTAGTTTTTTAACATCATTTCCAACATTCATTTAACATAACTTCTTATCTTATACAATGTTTTAGACTTCGGTCAACAACCTCTGAAGATTTTTCGTTCTTTATCACTTGTTCTGCATTTCTTAATTTCTCTGTGACTTTTAATTGTCATTAACTAATCATTCTCTTCATGGCTTTAATAGATTTTTCATATATGTATGCTTAATTTTTTTAACGATTCCCCACCTGTAAGCCGCCTTGAATCTCTGAAGGCGGGGCAATAATAATAATAATAATAATAATAATAATAATAATAATAATAATAATGTGTGTTGTTTTGATGCCTGGCATAAAATCCCCTCTTGTTCCTTCCCAGGGATCAATGCTCAGGCCCGGAAGCTCCAGCGCAACCGCACCAAGGGCGCCATGACGCTTCTGATGGGTTGCAAGAGCCACGCCACGCAGACCTCCCTCCGCCGCACCGTCAGTGAGAACAGCCTCAGCCAGGCGGGCAGCGCCAGCGCCGAAGGGGGGCAGCAGGAGGAGCAGCTGAGGAGGCACTACTCCACGCTGCCCGAGACCCTCCAGTGCCTGGAGAGCGGCAGGGATGCACAGACGGCGCCCGCTGGGGACCAAAGTGGCAACAGCCTGCGCTACTCGCTGTACCAGTCTCCGCACCTGCTTCTCCTGCAGGGCTACAGCCAGCAACACGTAAGCAGGCGAGACGTGCCTTTGCTAGGCTCTGCGGCATTTAGGTCTACCGCTTTATATACAGTGGACCCTCTGGGTACAAATTTAATTCATTCCGGGGGTCTGTGTGCACACCGAAAAATTCGTATTCAGATGCGCTGCTGCTGCGCATGCGCATGGCACGGTAGAGTGCTTCTGCGCAGGCGTGAGCGGTGAAGCCTGAAAAAATACTTCCAGGTTTGCCATTTTTGCAACCCGAAGTTTACGTTACTCGAGAGTAACATAACCCAAGGGTCTACTGTATGTCTGTGTGTGTGTGTGTGTGTGTGTGTGTGTGTAGATATAGATATAGATATATATTCATCTCCGCCAAGCTAAGCAGTTGGCTCCTTATCTCTCTCGCCCTGACCTAGCCACTGTGATCCACGCAACGGTCACCTCCAGACTGGATTATTGTAACTCGCTCTACGTGGGGCTGCCCTTGAGACTGACTCAGAAACTCCAGCGGGTGCAGAATGCTGCAGCGAGACTCCTTATGGGGTCCTCGTCGCGGGATCACATTCACCCAGTGCTATACCAGTTGCACTGGCTCCTAGTGGAGTACAGGGTCAGGTTTAAGGTTTTGACCTTTAAAGCCCTATACAGCCTAGGACCCTTGTACCTACGGGACTGCCTCTCCTGGTATGTCCCATGAAGGACCTTACGGTCTTCAAACAAAACATCTTGGAGGTCCTGGGCCACAGGGAAGTTAGGCTGGCCTCATCCAGAGCCAGGGCTTTTTCGTGGCCCCGATCTGGTGAAACGCTCTGTCGCAAGAGACTAGGGCCTTGTGGGACTTGACATCTTTCCGCAGGGCCTGCAAGACAGAGCTGTTCCACCAGGCCTTTGGCCAAGGCACAGTCTGACCCCCTCCTTCTGTAATCCTCGTAGAACTCTAGCTCAATGGTTGCCATGAATTTGATTCTGAATTGATTTTAGAATGAATTGATTTTAGAATGCTGTGTTACTTTATTGTTGTTAGCCTCTCTGAGCCCAGCTTCAGCTGGGGTGGGTGGGATATAAATAAATTATTATTATATATATTTGTAAGTGGTGCGCAGAAAAAACTGAAGCGACAGCAGGCAACTTATTCCATAACAATTTTTGCAAAATCAAAGTTGCTGTCATTATTACTACAGTCGAACCTCAGGTTAAGGTGGGGATCCGTTCCTGAGGCCCCGCCGCAACCCAAAAATGATGCACCGCAAAGTGTTGCGTCTGCGCATGTGCACAATTTAGCACTTCTGCGCGTGCGCGAACAGCGCGAACCCGAAGTAACTCGTTCTGGTACTTCCGGGTTTGCGCCGGTCTCAATCCGAGGGCAACATAACCCGAGGCTCCACTGTATTTATCAAGTTTTGTACAACCGTCCTTCATGGAAAGATCTCTGGGCGATTCACAATGTAAAAATACAGAACGAGACCTCCAAATGCACAATAAGAACAAGGCAAAACCAATAACCCACAAACACATGTAAGAGGACCCGTGCGTTAGCAGCGAGTAAGGCCGATTTCTGTCTTACATGACAGCACCCTTGAATTCGGGAGGGCTGGGGCCATGGGATCGGCTACAGATCTGTTGCCAGGTCCTTTCTCCACAAAGAGGCACAAGTTTAGGGTCCTCAGATTTTTCAATTCATTCATTTATTCAATTGATATCCTCACTGCCTCATGAGGGGGGGAGTTCCACAGTTAACTCTGCGCTGCGTGGAGGATTTCTTTTTATCCGTCCCAAATCTTCCAACTCTCAGCTTCATTGGATCCCCATTCAAAGCACATCCTTTCCCTCAAAGAATTCTGGGGGCTGTAGTTCACCCCTGAAAACAAACCGGTCAATATCCTAACGTCATTATACAAATCTCTGGTGCATGCTGTGTTACCACGCGTCAAAAATATTTTACAGAGCTGGAAAAGGTTCAGAAAAGGAGTATTGGAAGGAGCAAGTCCCTTACGAAGAAAGCTTGCAACGTTAGGGGCTTTCTAGTTCAGAGGAAAGGTGAGCGAGAGGAAACACGAGAAGAGATGTATAAAATTATGCCAAGTGTACAGAAAGTGGAGAGGGAGTTTTTCTCCTTCTCTTGTTACACTAGAATTCGGGGAGATCCGATGAAGCCAAATGCTGGGTGATTCTGGACAGGCAAAAGGAAGCCCTTCTTCATGTAACACAGTTAGACTGTGGAACTCCCTCCCACTTGAAGCAGGGATGGATGGCCATCAACTTAGATGGCTTTAAAAGAGGACAAATTCACAGAGTGGCAGATCAAGTTGATGGATTATGCCGAAATGGCTAAAGTGACCAGAAGAATCGGAAATCAGGAAGACCAAAATTTTAATAAGGAATGGGGGAAATTTATGACTTATCTTAAAGACCATTGTAAGCAGTTAAAATCGTTAGTAGGATTGGAATAAACCTTGTAGTTTAATGAAGAATTTTGGATACAGTGGAGAGATAAAAGATTTGAAATTATATTATAAAAGATGCAGGAGGAAATGATTAACAACAGGACCCACAAAGGGGAGGAAGCAAGTCCAGGAGATTTTTGGAATTTTGTGTTTATGTTGTATGTTGAATATGTGACTGCCAATTTTTAATCTGAAAAAGCAAATTATACACACAAACACACACACAGAGAGAGAGAGAGAGAGAGAGAGAGAGAGAGAGAGAGAGAGAGAACAGAAAGCAGCCAGGTCAGCATGGAGGCTGCTCTCTGCACATCCTCAGAGGCACCCTCTCCTTGCTTGCAGTAGGGTTGAGCCTTGTCATTTGGAAGCAGCTCAGGGAACAGATTGATACTGAGTCCATCAAGGTGGGCCTGATCCAGCAGGCTCTTCTGACATTCTTAGGTTCCATCCTTGGCATCTCAGCACCTGAAACCTTGGAGAGCCATTGACCGCCAGTGAAGACAATATGGAGACAGATGCTCCTTCTTGGACTATCAAACTATTTCTTGGTGCTTGTTCCCCTGCAAAAAATGGAAACAGGTGACTATTATTAGGAAAAGGGAAACCTCAAAATGATATATAATGAGGACCCACAAAAGGGAGAAGTCCAGGAGATTTTTGGAACCTTGTGTTTATGTTGTATGTTGAATACGTGACTGTCAAATCTTAATCTGAAAAACCAAATAAATACATTAAAAAGAAAACAGGGTGCTGGCCCAGATGGGTCATTGAGATGTACCATTGACGGTGGAATATAAATGGAAAAAAGGTAAAGGTAAAAGGACCCCTGACTATTAGGTCCAGTCGTGGCCGACTCTGGGGTTGCGGCGCTCATCTCACTTTATTGGCCAAGGGAGCCGGCGTACAGCTTCCGGGTCATGTGGCCAGCATGACTAAGCCGCTTCTGGCGAACCAGAGCAGTGCACAGAAATGCCGTTTACCTTCCTGCCGGAGCGGTACCTATTTATCTACTTGTACTTTGACGTGCTTTCAAACTGCTAGGTTGGCAGGAGCAGGGACCGAACAACAGGAGCTCACCCCATCGCGGGGATTCGAACGGCCGACCTTCTGATCAGCAAGCCCTAGGCTCTGTGGTTTAACCCACAGTGCCACCCGTGTCCCATAAATGGAATAGAATCATAAAACTTTAGAGTTGGACCTCAAGAGCCATCTAGTCCAACCCCACTTAGTGCAGGAAGGAAGGAAAATATTGAATAAACGTCTTTCTCTGTGTATGTTTGTGGTTTTCTCTGTGCAGGACAGCTTGGTCTATTTGCTGAATCGCGACCAGCACACCGTCGGCCAGAGGACTCAAGCCAGCAAGCCCAGCATCAGCCTCTCTGCTCCGGACATCCTCCCCCTCCATTGCACCATCCGGAAGGTCAAGGCGTCCGGCCGCTCGAGCCACCGCCCGGAGGAGAAGCTGGTCCTGGAGCCCATCGCCGGGGCGGCCGTCTCCATCAACTTCTCTGAGGTGGGCAGGACGGCAGCTCTCCACCATGGCGACCTCATCTCCCTCGGCCTATACTACCTACTTCTCTACAAGGACCCCGTGAAGACGCAGCCGCTGCCCGCCCAGACCCTCATGAGGCTGAAGGCCGCGCGCCGAGCCTCCGAGCCTGAGCTGCCCTCCACCTGCAAGGTCTGCGGCAGCCAGGCGAGGGACAAGGGCTCGTCGGCCAAGAAGGCGCCCGCGCCGCCGCAGGGATCCTCTGGGCGGAGGGGAGGCCGCCGGAAGCTGCAGCTGGAGTTTGACAAGGCCAGTGAGGACCTGCTGTTGCGGAGGATCATCACGCTCATCGAGCCCACCAGCGACGACCACAAGCTGGCACCCGCCTTCCTCCTCTGCCTCTGCGTCCAGCACTCGGCCGGCCACTTCGGGCCCGGGGAGTTTGGCCATCTCCTCCTCAAGTTGGCCAAGATGATACAGAGGACCGTGTGGGTCAGTATATATTGGATATACCGTAATACCTCGGGATAAATATGCTTCAGGATAAGTATTTTCGGGTTGCGCTCCGCAGTGACCTGGAAGTAACGGAGCGTATTACTTCCAGGTTTCGCCGCTCGCGCATGCACAGACGGTCAAAATGATGTCCCGCGCATGCGCGGAAGCGGCGAAATCCGACCTGCTCCGACGCAGTCTTATATTCTATTTAGGGTGCGAACGGGGCTCCGGAACGGATCCCGTTCGCATCCCGAGGTACCACTGTATTGTGGGATGTGATACATAAGTAGCAGTCAAGTACAACATTCCTCGTTTTCCTAGAGTGGACTTGCAAGGGGATGGATGGTCCAGCCAGTCGGAACTTCCTGTTTCCTCCTGGACTGGGACATACCTCCTCTGGCATGTGACTAGAGGTGGGCGTGGCCTTACCTGTCCAGGTAACAAAAGCACAAGGTACACAGCCCTCCTCCCTCCTTCTCCATCTTCCTTTTGTCGTGTGAACTGCTGTGACTGCCAGTCTGCACTCACTGAGATTAACCCCCTATATGGGGTAGACCCACATGTATATACTTTGTAACTAAGTCTGCCTTCAGGGATTCAACTGTGAACTGATGATGTGAGTAAACTTCTTTTATATACTTTGCACAAGATTGTGGTGCGTTTATTATTTTAAGAGAGATATAAGGGGACTTACCAGGAACCTAATATTGAGAGGCTTAAACAAACCCGCAACCAGCTACCCGCTGTGCGTTTAGAGGGGAATGTTAAAACTCTGCTAAGTTATAGAACTTGCCTGCGCAAGTTAGGAAGGATATTAATAAACAGTATATCTTCTCCTGCCTCCCTGAACATTCCCACATATATAATTGAATCTCTCTCCTTCTTTCGGTTGAAAAGAACAGGGCCTTTTTAGTGGTGGCTCCCCGTTTGTGGAATGCTCACCCCGGAGAGGCTTACCTGGCACCATCATTGCATGTCCTCTTTAACCAGGCCTGAAGATTGGTTGTCCTTCTGCAAATCTCTGGGTTTCCCTGCTGCAAATGAACACTCACTACGGGGGGAGGGATGGGGAGCTTATTGTGAGAAAACGTGGCTAGCAAGCAAAATTGGGACTGGCTGGGCAGATTTGGGCACTTTCTCATCTTCACAGTGTCAGTGATATTCATTCCCTTTCCCTTTCTTTGTTTCGTTCCTCGATTCCAGGAGAAAACAAACGAACTAGCCGAGAAACAATCGCAACAGTAAGTCTTCTGCATCCAGGATTTCCGCTTCTTTCTGCGAAAAGTTGCTTCCAAATAAATGTGCATGTAGGTTTCGGTTTGCATGCCGCCCAAACCAAGCTCTGTGTCATCCTGGGGGGTGAGGAGGATGCCTATAAAATATAGCATGCAAATGCATCATATAAGAAGCAGTATTTATCTTAAAGGCGGTGTCTTGACTCATGCAAAGCCTATTCAATTGCAAAGCACATGATAAAAGGACTGGTTTTCACAGTACAGCAAGCCATGGTTTATCCATGCTTTGTGTGACTGCCTGAACCTAGTGCAGCAGACTAGCCCTGTTTTGTTTTCTGGCAAGAAATTGCAGTGCGATGTCATCGGTCTTTGCTGTTCTTGCTAATTATTCACAGCCTGGAGAAAATGGAGAGAGATTGTTTCTTTTTCCTACCACTAGAACGATTGGACATGTAGTGAAGCTAGATTGGAAAATTCTGGGTGAATAAAAGAAAATTTCCTTTTATCTATTCCGAATCTTCTGACATTCAGATCCAACTCCCAAGAGATAGCCTTAATATGAACATTTCTTAATTAAATTTGCTTCTGCGGTTGCATAACCATTCTGGACAGAAATACAACCTCGGTTTTCGAGCGTCTCGGAAGCAGAATGATTCAGAAGCCGAAAACCGGGAAGTAATTGCTTCCGTTTTTGAATGCGCCTCGGAAGTTCAATGGCTTCCGCTGCGTGCTTTTCCATTTTTTCAATGGATTTTGCCAACCGTCCATTGATCCTTGGTTTTCGAACGTTTCAGAAGCCGAACAGTCTTCTGGAACGGATTACATTCGAAAACCGAGGTTCCACTGTACTTCCTCCAAGAGAGGGAATAAAAAAGGGTTGGAGTGGAGTAAACTGGCTGGTATCCAGATCTGTATTCTGCAATTCTGCTCAAGTGCAGAAAGGCTTCAGAGACCCCAGAGGGATTTAGGATTTAGCATCCACTTAAACCCCTAGGAGAACCTTCAAACGTCACCCAAAGGTCACAGGAACCAACGTCACAAACCTGCGTCCCCTTCCCTCCAATGCCTGGCCACACACAACATACAAGGCCACCTCCTGTGATTCCTAATTCAAACCCTAGAGTCCCTGATACTTGTCTATCTGTTTGTTTATTGCATTTATTTATTGCATTTATAAGGGACACGGGTGGCACTGTGGGTTAAACCGCAGAGCCTAGGACTTGCCGATCAGAAGGTCGGCGCTTCGAATCCCTGCAACGGGGTGAGCTCCCATTGCTCGGTCCCTGCTCCTGCCAACCTAGCAGTTTGAAAGCACCTCAAAGTGCAAGTAGATAAATAGGCATCGCTCCGGCAGGAAGGTAAATGGCATTTCCGTGTGCTGCTCTGGTTCGCCAGAAGCGGCTTAGTCATGCTGGCCACATGACCCAGAAGCTGTACGCCGGCTCCCTCGGACAATAAAGGGAGATGAGCGCCGCAACCCCAGAGTCGGTCACGACTGGACCTAATGGTCAGGGGTCCCTTTACTTTTATTGCATTTATCCCACCCTTTTCTCCAGGGAGCTCAAGGTGACCCCAACCTCATTTAATCCCCACAACAGCCCTGTGAGGTGGGCTAGGCTGAGAGGCAGTAACCAGCAGTAACCAGCCGTGCTTCACGGCTGAGCACGGCTAACTGCTACACCACGCTGCCTCTTACACTGCAAATTTTGCTTCAGTTGCATAATCCACCTGGGTTGCAGAATGCTGCTTGCCTTGGCACGGAATTAGGGTTGACCGCCTTACAGAAGCCTGATCACTTCTTGCAGTTGTTGTTCCACTTGATGCTGACAAACGGAGTGTGGAAAGGACAAATGTCTCTGTGCGCTACGTCCGGCCTTTTTCGGTCTCCTTTTCTTTATTGTCGCCTTATCTTGGTTGCAAAGCAACTCAGCCAGGCTCTCCTAGCGTCCTTTATTTGCTCGGTTGCATTCCTCCTCCGATTCCTTAACAACCCAGGAAGGCATCTGATGAGAGAAGGAGGGGACTTGATTAAGACAATTCATTCAGACAGGGTTGAATTATTATTGCGGCAATCTATATGTAACGCAAAAACAAAAAGCAGTGCTTCGGTGCAAGGGGAAAAAGAATGAAACCAGATCCAGATTTCCTTGTCCTCTTCAGATAATTGGAACAGTCTTAATATAAGGGAGCAGAGCTGGTGTGTGCAGTCTCTCTCTGGAGCCTATCATTTTGGTGAAATGATCCCATATGATTTTATTTATTCTTTTGGAATAAACAACCAATCTTGGCGCCTGGAGACTGGAGAGACTGTAAGGAAATGCTGGTGGGAAGAAGAGGGGCATATCCTTCTGAAAAAGAAGGCTGCTTCTCAGGAAGCTGGGGTTTAGCAGAGCCATGTGGTGCAGTGGTTAGTGCAGCCTACACCAACATCTGGCACTCTCCAGATGTTTTGGACTATAGTTCCCAAGTGCCCCAAATTTTCCCCAGGAACCTCAGGTGGAATAGCCATCCCTGCACCGGTCAAAGCCCTTCCACGTTGTTCCACATCCTGCTTGTGCGATTTCAACTTCATGTGCTTGGCAGCTGGCCGGCTGAACTCGCCCAAATTAAATGCAGAGAGCTTAAAAGCTCTTTGGGGGCAGCTTTCTCCCTAAGCTCTCCGCCTTGCTTCCCGGGCTCTGGGAGGCTCCTGCAGAAACCCAAGGCAGTTGTGTGAGATCTTGCGAGGGTCTCTCAGAGCCTGGTGAGCAAAGTGGAGGTTCAAAGATCTGTTTGGAGAGGGGTGGTGTTGTGCATGAACTGCGTCCCTGTAGCTCTGCCGGGATGCCTCTCAACTCTGCGCTTGTCTCGTCAGCCAGGATCCTGCGTCTCTCTCCCGCTTCACCATCAAAGACCTGCTCCCCGACTTGCAGCATGTCCTTTTCTGGATGTCGAACTCCATCGAAATCCTCTACTTTGTCCAGCAGAAATCCCCGGTTTACATCCAGAGCATGGAAGAGGAGCTGGACATGAAAGGTGTTTTTATTATGCTTTTAGATTGGTTGGAAGCCACCTGGAGTGGGTGGGGTCAGGGCTGGATTTAGGTGTGATGAGGCCCTAAGCTCCTGAAGGTCATGGGGCCCTTTCTATGTCCAGCTGTCCTTTGTCAACAACAAATTGTCTCTGTTTTTTGTGTTGAATATATGCTAGTATATGGTAATTTATGGACCTAATAGGTATCTCAAGCCATTTGCACATGTTACTCCCCTTCCTCCTCCTGGACATCTAGTTTTCTGTGGGGTGGTGGGGTTGGTATGGAGGACCTCTAAGCCAGCTAAGTCCCAACTGGAAGCCTGCTGTGGCTCAGCCCTGACATGGGTGGGCAAGAATCAGGCTTCTTGATTCGCTCCCTCTGAAGACGAGCAGGGAGGGCGTCCAATGGCAGCTGAGTATGTGCAGCTGAGATGAGTTTTACAGGTCCAGAGTGACACCCATGGGAGCCTTTTATCAGGGTGGGGGGCAGAAGTTGGACGGGGCTGTTGCCTTCCTGCCTGGTTGGAAAGAAGGGGTGCTTTTGGCTGGCTGGACAGGCTCTCTCTCTATTTCTGCAACTCTTGTTACCCGAAGGAGGCCATAAACCCGGTCGGTTTAAAAGCTTAGCAAACTTCACTGAGTTATTTCACATACATAGAGTCGTGGGAGTCTCTCCGTCTTCACATTTGTGGAGTTGGCCGTGTGGCTCTTTCTGTGCTGGCTTGGAACCCCTTCGCATTCTCTGTCTTTTCCTGGCGCATTAACCTAATGCGATTTTTAAAAAATGATATTTAAATTAATTGCTTTATGGGATTATTAAGCGTGTTCACCTCTCTGGGTTCCTGCAGCAAAAGGGGCGGTTTGCAAACGTGAACAATAAATAAACACATTAAGGTTTTGGTCTCTGAATGCGAGGCTTTTTGGGTAGAGCTACAGAGGTGCCTTTTCTCGAGGAGCAAACGCTCAGCCCCAAATGTTGGGCTCAGCCCTCCTCCTCCTTTCTTTTTCCTGTCTCCCATTTAGGATCCAAGGAATCTCTCATTTCCCTGACCATCACTGCCAGCGAAGAAGCCATGACGGTCCTTGAGGAAGTCATTATGTATACCTTCCAGCAGTGTGTCTATTACATCTCCAAGGTAATTATATCTCCCTGCTGCTTCCAGGGAGCTGTGGGGCTGAGGGCTGCTTCTCCTGACCGAGGTACAAAGACTGGAAAATCCCCCTGTCAGGGGTTTAGGAGCAGAGGCACGGGCAAGGGAGGAAACAGAGAGCGAAGGGGAGGAAGCAGAAGAAAAGATGAGTGATGACGACGACCCGAGATCTCCTAGTCTTTCCAGTGAATCAGAGGATTCACAGAAAGGAGCACCAGTGGCCAGGGCAAGGGGGGAGTCAAGGGGGGCACCCCAGGAAGATAGAGCCAGAAGGGACTCAGGGGGGAGCAGCTGGAAATCGGGACCAGCGTCACCGCCAGGAAGCAGGGAAGAGGAAGGGAGCCAGGGGGGAAGCGCTGGCAGCTCGCCACAGGAGGGAGGGCATGAGTCAGGAGTGGCCACACCTCCATCGGGGAGCGAAGAAACGGTTAAGAGGAAGGTGGAAGGTTGGGCGCGCGCGCCAAGTTCAAATGCAGAGGAAGGCGGCGCAGTAAGCAGCCCCGAAAGGGAACCAGGTCCTAAAGCCCGGCGCAAGGAGGCAGGAGGGTCCGGGTCAGCGTCAGAAGAATCCCGGAAGGAAGAAGCCCCGGGGGGTAGAGGGACCCAGAGGAGGACAGTCAGGCGGAAAAGGTGGAGCAAGGCTAGGATATTAAGTTGGTGCACAAGGGGCGGAGATTCAGACGGAGCTTCGCCGATCTAGCTACTAGACGTAGAGTTTGCGCGCAGCAGCGTGAGAATGGAAACTGTAATTCAATAAAGACTTTTACTTAATGATCGCTGGCTAGCGTGATCCTCTGTGAGCTAGGATCTTCAAGCAGCTCTGACAGTAAGCTCCGTCTCCCCATTGTGGGCATCTACAGCCTCGAGGAGGGGAGAGAAACAGGTGCCTACTAGCGAGCTCACGAACGGCAGACGACATGACGGCTGAGCAGCAGATAGAGGACCTCAGAAAAGCAGTGGCACAACTGAACGCCGAGGTTCTCGCATCCAGGAAGAGAGAGGAGGAGGCAGCTGCCGCCTGCAGGGATCTCCAGGTCAGGTTAGACGTGCTGACAAAGCAGACACCCCGGCAGGAGGGAATTGGGTTGGCGAGACGGACAGGCGGGCTGGTCTCTCACTTCGATGGGAACCTGCAACAGTATCCCAACTTTAGAGCCGACGTACTGTGCGCACTGCAACTGCTGCATAAAGACTTTAGAGATGAACAAGAGAGAGTGGGGTTCATCATGTCCCATCTGCATGGGGATGCGAAAGCATGGCTACGTAATTTATGGAGAGATAAGGATCCGGCGCTCCAGAATGCGGATGCCTTTATTAAAGCGATGGATGGGTGCTTTTTATCAAGTATTGACGTGGATCTGGCACGGAAGGAGGTGCATGGGCTGAGACAAGGGAGGGCCAGCGTCAGGCAGTATCATGCCCGCTTTTTCGCCTTGGTCAGTGCCCTGGAATGGGACAGAGATTCGGCTCCTGTAAGAGACCTCTTTTGGGAGGGGCTGCACAACTCGATTAAAGATGAGATCGCGAGGGGGGAGAGACCCCGAACCACCCAGGAGGTCGTTCAGAGGGCACTGGCAGTGGGGGTGAGGCTGGAAGGACGTCCGTGGAGCAAGGACGAAGGGCGTGGAGGGCGCGAACCAGCCGGGGGCCCCTCCTTCCTTCCCAGAGAAGCAGCGCGGGCGCAATCCACGCCTCCGCCAGGAGGAGGAGCCGAACCTATGGAGGTTGGAGGTGCAAGGGCTCAGTCAGCAACCAGAGCCCTAGCACCGGCTGCAGTGAAAGCGAAGCCTCCTAGAGGGAACAGGAAGTGTTACGTCTGTGAGGAACCAGGGCATATGGCAAAAGAGTGTCCCCAGAGGCCCCACAAGCTCACTGCAGCCTCAGCAATGGTGACTGCAGCAACGCAGCAAGGAGGACCACAGCAGGGAAACGACACAGTCTGGCTGGAGGAAGAGGCACTGGGGCCCAGCCAGACGTGTTAGTGACGCAGTCCCCAGAGATTTTACAGCCCGTGAACCCCCTCCCGCCCAAACCAGTAGTGAGGCTCACAGCATCTCTCCAGCTGCCCAATGGAATCACCATAGACGTGCCAATCACCATTGACTCAGGCAGCAATGCGGACTTTATAGGGCAGGACTTTGTCGACAGGCACGCTGTGCAGTTGCTGCCGGCCACACTGCCCCTGCAGGTTGTCACGGTGGATGGCAGGGAGCTGCTCGGGGGGCAAGTGGTGAAGCAGACGCCACCAATGGTGATGCGACTTGGGAATCACAGAGAAATCATCAGCTTCAACGTCACTCAACTATCTGACACGCCCGTTGTATTGGGCATGAGTTGGCTGGACAAGCACAGCCCAACGATGGCTTGGTACCAGAGGCAGCTGACCTTCGGCTCTTCCTTTTGTGCTGAACACTGCATTGTGCCCAGGCAGGAAGGAGAGGAAGAGGAGTCACAGCTGCTGCTAGGCACGCTGCAAGCGATTCCCCACAAGTACGCTGAATTTTTGGAAGTTTTCTGCGAGAAGGAGGCAGACAGGCTACCCCCTCACAGACCATATGACTGCAAAATTGACCTGCTGCCGGGGGCGGCGCTGCCTAAAGGGAGACTGTATTCCATGTCAGAGGACGAACTGCAAGAACTCAAGGAGTTCATTGATCATAATTTGCAGCGCGGCTTCATCCGGGAGTCCAAGGCAGTGGGGGGCAGTCCCGTATTCTTTGTTAAGAAGCGGGACACGCCCCAAAAGAGACTCGTAGTGGATTACAGGATTTTGAACAGTGTGACTAGGCCATCGGACTTCCCCATGCCCCGAATTGACGACCTCCTCGCAAAGGTACGGAAGGGCAGAGTGTTCACCAAGTTGGACCTGCGGGGGGCGTACAACCTCATTCGCATGCGGGAGGGTGATGAGTGGAAGACAGCCATGTTCACGCCACTGGGGACCTACGAATATAGAGTTATGCCTTTTGGATTGCAAAATGGCTCCCACGTTTTTCAAGCATTTATGCATCACGTGTTGGCGGGACTTCTCTACAAGACGTGCGTCTGTTTCTTAGATGACATCCTGATCTTTTCGGAGTCGCAGCAGGAGCATGACAAACACGTCAAGGAAGTGCTGAGCAGGCTAAAGCAACATAGGCTCTACGCCAAGCTGGAGAAGTGCCAATTCGACGTGACGGAGGTGGATTTTCTGGGCTACAAGCTGTCTGACAAGGGGCTCGCCATGGACAGCGCCAAGGTTCGAGCGGTGTTGGATTGGAAGAGCCCGTGCAACCGGAAGGAGGTCCAACGGTTTGTCGGCTTTGCGAACTTCTATCGCAAGTTTATCAAGGGCTTCGCGATGCAGACGGCGGCCATCACTGACACGCTTAGCTCCAAGAAAAAGAAGTTCATTTGGACAGAGCAGGCGGAGCAGTCCTTCCAGGCACTCAAGCGTCTCTTCGCGTCGGAAGAGCAGCTGCTTCATGTCAACCCCAGCAAGCCGATGAGGGTGGAGACAGACGCTTCGGACAGAGCCGTGGGGGCGGTCCTGCTGCAGAAAGACCCGCAGGGGGTGTGGCGACCGGGAGCGTTTTACTCCAGGAAGCTCAGCAAGTCCGAGCAGAACTACACCATATGGGACAGGGAGTTGCTGGCCATTCACGCAGCGTTCAAGGCGTGGAGGCACTTTCTAATCGGCGCCAAGCACACGGTGCAGGTTTGCACGGACCACAAGAATCTAGAGCACTGGCGCACGGCACAGTTCCTGAACCAGAGGCAGATACGTTGGGCTGAGTTCTTTGCGAACTTCGACTTCCGAATAGAGTATGTCCCGGGGGACACCAACATCATGGCAGACGCTCTCTCCCGTAAGCCACAGTATCTGGAGGACGCAACACCAGCGGCCGCCATGCACATCTTCGCACCGACAGTGTGGGCGTGCGCCGCGGCGACCGTGGACCTAGAGGCGGTGCGACGAGCGTTGCAGGGGGACTCCTTCGCACAAGCAAAGATGGCAGAGGTGCAAAGGGGCAAGGCAGCGGCCGACGGTTTCCAGCTAAGAGATGGATTGCTCATCCGTAAAGGGGCCATCTACGTGCCGGGAGACGAACTTCGAGCCAAGGTGCTGCAGCAGCTGCACGACGCGCCCACGGCCGGGCACTTTGGCAAGGAGAAGACGGTGGAATTAGTAGCCAGGGATTTCTGGTGGCCTGGAATGAGAGGGGAGGTCGCAGACTACGTGGCGAGGTGTGACACCTGCCAGAGGGCCAAGCCAGTGCACAAACCGCCGGCCGGACTGTTGGAACCGCTGCAAACTCCGGTCGAACCTTGGGAAAGGGTGGCCCTGGACTTTGTCACGGATCTGCCCAGCTCAAGGGGCAAGACGGCAGTGCTGGTGGTGGTGGACCTGTTTTCCAAGATGGCCCATTTCATTCCGTGTGCTAAGGTGGCCACGGCGGAGCAAACCGCCAAACTGTTCATAGACCACGTGTTCAAGGTTCACGGTCTGCCACGGTCTATTCTGTCCCCCGGGGGCGGCAGTTCATCTCGAATTTCTGGCAGAAGCTGATGGGCTTCCTGAACGTCAAGATCAACCTGGCGTCGGCGAGACACCCGCAGACCAACGGGCAAGCGGAGCGGGTCAATGCCATCATGCAGCAGTACCTGAGATGTTATGCAAATCAACAGCCTGCGACGTGGGTGGATTACCTGCCGCTTGCCGAGTTCGCCTACAACAACACGAAGCACGTGTCCACGGGGGTCACGCCGTTCTTCGCCAACAACGGGAGGCACCCCAGAACCTTCCCGGGACTGGAAAGAATGGGGGAGGGGGAGCCGCAGACAGCAGATGCGTTCGCGTCGGAGCTGCAGGAAGTCCACGATCAGCTGAGGCGCCACCTGGAGCTGGCCAAGCATGCATACAAGGTACAAGCAGACAAGCACAGAAGGGTTGGAGAAGAGCTCCACGTGGGAGACTGGGTTTGGTTAGCAGCCCACGCAGTGCCGGCCAGGTCGTTGGCCAAGAAGAAACTAGGGCATAAGCAACTGGGGCCCTACCAAGTCGAAGAGCAGGTCAACCCGGTAGCTTTCAGACTGGCACTTCCGGAGGGTTCCAGAATGCATCCGGTATTCCACAGATCGGTGCTCACTCCCTACAAGGCACCGCACAGGTTCCAGGAACCCGGAACGGCGCCGAGTCCGGCCAGAGACAGAACAGGGCACGCGGGAGTGGCACTGAAGGAGCGCATCAACGAAGTCACGGAGATTTTGGACTCCAGATGGGGGGAAGAGGGGGTAGAATACTTTCTCGCCAAGGAGGGCACCCCGGCCAGTGCGAACAGCTGGGTGCCGGGCTACGCCTTAGACGAACCTCTGCTCAAAGACGAGTTTCATGCCCTCTTCCCACATAGACCTATGCCAGCAGACTTTTTCGACGACTGGCTTTTCACGCCCACGCTTTCGGCCAGCACGTTCCGGGGGTTCGACTCGGACGAGGAACCGACACGAGACGTCCGTTCCCCGGAGGGGTCACCCTCGGGATCTGCCTCAGAACCCTCGTATTGGTGGGACGATAGACCAGAGGAGCAGTGGCGCAGGAAGTGGCTGGAGGGTCCAGGACGAGCAACGCCGCCAGGAGGAAGTGAGGGAGAGACGGACATGGACATTTTCGGGGACGACCCTGGTTTCGAGCACGGCGGCACAGAGATGGAAGCGGAGGTGACTGTCGTCGACGAGAGCAGGGAGGAAGAACCGGAAGACTTCAGATGGAGGCCCGCCACGGGAAGCGACCGATATCCGACGTTCGTCCCTTTGCAACAGCAGCCCCCAGCTCCAGCACCGGAAGGAGGGGAGGGGGGAATGGGGGGCTTCGAGGGGGGGATGGATGTCAGGGGTTTAGGAGCAGAGGCACGGGCAAGGGAGGAAACAGAGAGCGAAGGGGAGGAAGCAGAAGAAAAGATGAGTGATGACGACGACCCGAGATCTCCTAGTCTTTCCAGTGAATCAGAGGATTCACAGAAAGGAGCACCAGTGGCCAGGGCAAGGGGGGAGTCAAGGGGGGCACCCCAGGAAGATAGAGCCAGAAGGGACTCAGGGGGGAGCAGCTGGAAATCGGGACCAGCGTCACCGCCAGGAAGCAGGGAAGAGGAAGGGAGCCAGGGGGGAAGCGCTGGCAGCTCGCCACAGGAGGGAGGGCATGAGTCAGGAGTGGCCACACCTCCATCGGGGAGCGAAGAAACGGTTAAGAGGAAGGTGGAAGGTTGGGCGCGCGCGCCAAGTTCAAATGCAGAGGAAGGCGGCGCAGTAAGCAGCCCCGAAAGGGAACCAGGTCCTAAAGCCCGGCGCAAGGAGGCAGGAGGGTCCGGGTCAGCGTCAGAAGAATCCCGGAAGGAAGAAGCCCCGGGGGGTAGAGGGACCCAGAGGAGGACAGTCAGGCGGAAAAGGTGGAGCAAGGCTAGGATATTAAGTTGGTGCACAAGGGGCGGAGATTCAGACGGAGCTTCGCCGATCTAGCTACTAGACGTAGAGTTTGCGCGCAGCAGCGTGAGAATGGAAACTGTAATTCAATAAAGACTTTTACTTAATGATCGCTGGCTAGCGTGATCCTCTGTGAGCTAGGATCTTCAAGCAGCTCTGACACCCCCCATATTTATTTTATTTATTTGATGAAATGTCTGTGCCGCTCCAGCGTAGAAATCCTCAAAGCAGTCTATGAAAAGAATAAAACAGTGAGGTTATTAGTCAGACCAGTTAAAACATTTGAACATTAAAAACCAGCAATAAGCTAAAACACACACCAGCATTCTCTTCTTCTTCTTGTCGTTGTTATTGTTATTATTAATTATTATTATAATTATTAAATTTGTATCCATCCTATACCAGTCGCTCTCAGGGTGGTTCACAACACAAAATTACAATATAAAAAATATGTAACACATTCTAGGTATCTGGGTAAAGGTAAAGGGACCCCTGACCATTAGGTCCAGTCGTGGACGACTCTGGGGTTGCGATGCTCATCTCACTTTACTGGCCGAGGGAGCCGGCGTTTGTCCACAGACAGTTTTTCCGGGTCATGTGGCCAGCATGACTAAGCCGCTTCTGGCGAACCAGAGCAGCGCATGGAAACACCATTTACCTTCCTGCCGGAGCGGCACCTATTTATCTACTTGCACTTTGAGCAACAGGAGCTCACCCCGTCGCGGGGATTCGAACCGCCGACCTTCTGATCGGCAAGCCCAAGGCTCTGTGAAAAGGTTTCTTTAGCAGGTGGCGGAGAAAAGACAGCGAAGGTTGCCACTGCTTGGGTGTCCATCGGCGGGGAGTTCCAAAGTGAGTAGGTGCCACCAGTCTAAAAGATCAGACTCCTTACAGCTGAGGAAGGGGTATTATGTGTGTCAGTTCCTCAGATCGAAGTGGTCAAGAGGGTATGCATGGGGCAAGGCGATCGCCTTGCAGGGAGACTGGCTTGCGGTAGAAGGAAGGGTGGACATTTCTGAATGCAAGGCAACCACCCCCCTGCAAGCAGAAATCAAGCCTGTCAGGGAGAAGGTTAATGTTGATATTTGCCTGTCATGTGAAAGTGGCCCTTTTAGCTGCCAAACCAACCATTCTGTGGATGAAGAAACTGAGGTCCACGTATCAAGGTCTTTACCCAATGTTGCAGACCTCCCCAGGAGCACCCAGATTGCTTATTTAGCTCAAATCGTTCCCCAGTTGCAGTCAGAGGCACAGACTCTCTCAGCCATTGCAGAGCTCATTCTGCCCCCCCCCCCCATGCAGAGAAACGGCTGTGTCTCCAGGCCTGGTCCTCGGCTGCACACATGGCTGGCACCGCGCAAAGAGAAAATGTCTCCTTGCAGATGCAGCCCTGCGCATCCTGCACTGCACCACAGGCGCAGCCAGCCGTGCATGGCAGTGGTGATGTCACGGGAAGAAGGGGAGAGGGAGGGAGATCAGATCAGAGAGGGGGAACTTCCAGCAGCGAAGACATGATACACCTGAAGACATGATACAATACATACGCTTTTGGGTAGACATCGAGAAGTCAGCAAAACAAAGGGCTTGTCTTTTTAATCTCCTGTTTGCAAACTGTAGGGACGTGGGTGGCGCTGTGGTCTAAACCACTGAGCCTCTTGGGCTTGCTGATCAGAAGGTTGGTGGTTCGAATCCCCGTGAAAGAGTGAGCTCCCGTTGCTCAGTCCCAGCTCCTGCCAACCTAGCAGTTCGAATGCACACCAAAAGTGCAAGTACAGTGGTACCTCGGGTTAAGTACTTAATTCGTTCTGGAGTTACGTTCTTAACCTGAAACTGTTCTTAACCTGAAGCACCATTTTAGCTAATGGGGCCTCCCGCTGCCGCGGCAGCACCGCAGCGCGGTTTCTGTTCTCATCCTGAAGCAAAGTTCTTAACCCGAGGTACTATTTCTGGGTTAGTGGAGTCTGTATGTAACCACTGTAGATTAATAAGGTACCGTTCCAGCGGGAAGGTGTGAAATTTGAAGTGTAAACTCCTCGAAGGCCGGGGACTCCTCGCTCTCCCCACCTGCCTGCTTGCTCCTTTGCAAAGCTCCGAATACCTGGGTTGCGACGCTCTGGTCTCGAGCGCCAGGCGTCTGGCCGAGAGGAACCTCTCGCGAAATGAGTCAGGTCTCGCAGCCTGGAAGGCCAGAGAAATGAGCACTTTTACTGGAAGGGTGGGGAAACACTTTCCGAGATGCTATATTTGGAGGGGTGACTCTGCCTTTCGCCAGTTCTGGCACACATTCAGCAAGCCTCCGGGTTGGAAAGCTGCCTGTTCTTTCCTTTCTCAGCTTTTCCTGGTGTCCTTCCCACTCTCATCTTAATTTTTATTATTATTATTATGAATAAAGCAAGAAAAGCGACTCAAGGGGGAAATGCCACGCAGGGTTAACAAAACCCTCAATAGTATACTCCACGCTGGCGCAATAAAAATAGAAGGATGTGACTATGATTTCAAGCCGAGAATAAAATGAAAACCCACGACTGTTGTGGGTGGAGATGAATCTTAAAGAGGAATAATATGCTATAGTATTGAATTAACCAAAATCCATTGATTAGCAGAGGGAGGGGACAAACTGTTTTCCTCTTTATTGACATGTGTTAACACAATCAAGCCAGACAGCTGCAAACTTCTCGTTCTTTCCATCTTGGCGATTGGTCCAATATTCCAGCCATCTCCATATCTGCCTTCCCTGCCCTCTCTCACTGCAGACTTCATCAATGCCAGGCCACTGGCACGTATAAAAAAATGCATTTCTGAAAATTAAAAATGTATGAAATATATGGCACAGCAATAAAACTGCTAGCATATTTGCAAAGCTAAGCAGGGTCCAGTATGGTTTTGAATTGGAAGGGGATCCATGTTTCGAGATTCCTGTATTGCAGAGTCCCTTCCAGCGCTACATTTATATGATTCCAGTCCTGATTTATTGCCTACCCTACAATACTCTTCTATGTCTGAGGCTTTTCATAGAATCATGGAATTGTCAAGTTGGAAGTGACCTCGAGGGTCATCTAGCCCAACCCCTGGCAACCTGAGCGCATCTTAGTTTAATTTGTGTGCCACCCAATTATATATATTTTCTTAATTTCAGAAATGCAACTTTCCCAAAATGCCAGATTTGCACAAAAGAGCTGTCAAAAGCAAAAGTTTGAAAAAGGTGTGTGTTTGTTGCTCCAAGCCAGGAATCCTGAGGCCTGTTGTGGGTGCAGATATAATTATTATTATTATTATTATTATTATTATTATTATTATTATTATTATTATTATTATTATTTAATATTAAAATACAGTAATGCATCAAACATTAAAAGCTTCCCTAAACAGGGCTGCCTTCAGATATCTTCTAAAAGTCTGGTAGTTGTTCTCTTTGACATCTGGTGGGAGGGCGTTCCATCTAGATAAATAGATTTTGTTTAGTCGATTAGTCGTGTCCGACTCTTCGTGACCCCCTGGACCAGAGCACGCCAGGCACTCCTGTCTTCCACTGCCTCCTGCAGTTTGGTCAAACTCATGTTGGTAGCTTCGAGAACACTGTCCAACCATCTCATCCTCTGTCGTCCCCTTCTCCTTGTGCCCTCCATCTTTCCCAACATCAGGGTCTTTTCCAGGGAGTCTTCTCTTCAAATGAGGTGGCCAAAGTATTGGAGCCTCAGCTTCAGGATCTGTCCTTCCAGTGAGCACTCAGGGCTGATTTCCTTCAGAATGGAGAGGTTTGATCTTCTTGTAGTCCGTGGGACTCTCAAGAGTCTCCTCCAGCACCAGAATTCAAAAAGATAAATAGATACACACACACACGAATATCTAGATAAATAGATACACACACACACACACATACAAGCTGCAACGCTTCCCCAGCGCTACGCGGGACCAAAGTGGGTCACTCGCCCCTCCTCAGAACATTTGGTATGAGACGTTCAGAGCTGAGTCGCCCTTTCTCTCTCCCCATCCCTGTCCAGTCTCTGTACGTGTCTTTGCCACCCTTGTTGGACTGCAACCCCTTCCAGAGCGAAGGGCGAGAGGGCTGGCTTTCTTCCCCGCCTCTTCCCGAGGAGATACGCAAAGTGGTGTCGACCTACCAGGCCAGCTTAGACCTCCTCCGCCAGTATGAGGTGCACCTCGAAATCAGCTCCCAGATGTTTGCCTACCTGTTCTTCTTCTCCAATACCCTCCTCTTCAACCAGCTGATGGAAAAAGGTGAGTGGTGGGAGGAGCTTCCAAATGGGAGGTGTGGGGTGTGAAACACAGAGGAGTCAAATGCAACATTCCTAAAGTGGACATGTTTAAACTTTAGACATGAAGAGGGATGCTTGTCCAGCCAGTAAATAAACTTCCTGTTTCCTCCTGGGCTGGGACAAACTTCCTCTACAGGTGAGCAGAAGTGGGTGTGACCTTACCTGTGCAGGTAACAAAATAGCACGGGGCAAGGCAGCCATCTCTCTCTCTGACTCCATTCCTTAAAGAAGCAACATCTCCTTAGCCTGAGATGCTCTCTTGGTTTCTAGCCAAGAGAGGACAAAGGAACTATCTCCTTATGGGATAGATTCCATGTGTATATACAGTGGACGCTCGGGTCGCAAACATGATCCGTGCGGGATGCACGTTCGCAACCCGCGGCGTTCGCAACCAGCAGTGACGCATCTGCACATGCGCGGGTTGCGATTTGGTGCTTCTGTGCATGTGCCACTGCTGAAATCTGGAAGTAACCCGTTCCGGTACTTCCGGGTTTCGGCGGTCCATAATCCGAAAAAACGCAACCTGAAGCATCTGTAACCCGAGGTATGAATGTATTTTGTAACTTAAATCTGCCTTCTCGCATCCATTTGTGAACAGAACGTGTGAGTAAACTCTTTTATACTTTTATACAAGACTGTGTCATGTCTATTCTTTTTAGGAGGGAATAAAAGGGGAATTACCAGGAAACTTATTTTAGAGGCTTATGGAAGCCTGGCAAACCTATCTGCTGTGTAAGTTTAAAAGGGGGGGGGTGTTACTCTGCTAAATCATAGAACTTGTTAACACAAGTTGGGAAGGATATAATTAAACAATATATCCTCTCCTGCCTCCCTGAACATTCCCACAGGAGGACCAAGGATGCTGGCAAGAGATCATCATCATTGTCATTTTACTTATACGCCCCCTTTCCATAGTTAAAACAATGCTCAAGGCGGCTTGGTCTGGAGACGGGGATCTGGAGAGAGATTTAATTCTATCAAGGTTTAATTGTTTCATAATTATTGTTCCGCACACCCTCTGCTTTTAGCAGTCAGGGGAAAAGGAGGGGTACAAATTAATTAATTAATTAACCAATCAATCAATTAATAAATAATTCAATAAGTAAATGAAATAAAATCTAAGAAGCGCTTGTAAATTACCGTATTTTTCGCTCTATAACACGCACCTGACCATAACACGCACGTAGTTTTTAGAGGAGGAAAACAAGAAAAAAAATACTCCTAAACGAAACAGTGGATGTATGATTTTTGTGGTTCATGCTGTGGCCACAGACATGTGATCTGACGGTGAGTTTGGAGTAGCCCAATGCAAAAATCCTGAGGATCCATGTGGATCCGTGCTTTGTAACCACGTTTTAAGTGGGGAGGGAAGGAAAAGCACTCAAGGGACAAGGAGCATGCGTGGGGTGGGAGGAGAAGGATGCTGCTAATAATGCAGAAGAGGGGTATAAGAGGAGAAGGCTCCTCTCCTCTCCCACTTTGCTCCTTTAAAGAAGCAGGCTCTCTGTCCCCCTCTCCTCCCCACTCAGCGGCTCTTCTCCCACTTTGCTGTTTCAAAGTGAGCCACGGAGGAGGGAAGGAAGGGGAACCACGGATCCTCTGCTCACGACTGCAGCAGATCCCCCCCCCCCGCCACCCGTAGGCATTCCCTCCATAACACGCACAGACATTTCCCCTTACTTTCTAGGAGGAAAAAAGTGAGTGATATGGTGCAAAAAATACGGTATTTGAAATGGAAAAACCTGGCGGAAATGAGGATCTCAAGAGCATCGTGGGGTCAACTGGGCAATCTGACAATGCACATCCGAAGCTGGTGATCCTTCCATGACCTTCCTCTTCTTCTTCTCCTCCTCTTCCTCTTCCTCCCCAGGCTCCTCCTTGGGCTGCTTCCATTGGTCGAAAGGCGTGAGAGTCCGTGCCACCCTTCGGCTGCTCCTGGAATGGGCACAGCGTGTGGGCTTTGGGCAGCTGGCGGACGAGTTCTTTGGCAAGCTCTCCAGCGTGGCCAGTCTCTTGGCCATGCCAAACTCCCAGCTGGCGCAGGTGAGGAGTCCTTGGCCTCAAAGGGGCAGGTCCAGTTGGGCAGTCCAGCAGGGGGAGTTTTATGTGCCTATGGCCACCGTCTCGTGAGTAGGGTTGCCAAGTCCCCAGGGGCTGACCCAAAGTCTCCAGGCTTGTCTGCTTACCACTTGCAGGTGGCAGGATGGACGGAGGGGGCTTGACTCTCCAGCTGGGCGAGGGCGCCTTAAAAAAATAACTTAATCGAGAAGGCTGCCTGCAGCTTGCAAGCTTCACCCAGCAGGAGCTGGATGCAGATTATTGTATGGCCTCAAACGGGGCAGAAGTGTCCTGCCCTCCTCACCTCTCCCAATTAACTTCCATCTCTTATTGCATAGTCTTTCTGGGGGGTAATGCTCTCCTCCCCTCCCTCTCCCGCTCTCCCAATTAACCTCTATCCCTGGAAATTATTGCATAACCTTTCTGGGAGGTAATGCTCTCCTCCCCTCCCTCTTCCCTTCTTCCAATTAACCTCTATCTCTGCAAATTATTGCATAACCTTTCTGGGGGGTGATGCTCTCCTCCCCTCCCCCTTAGTGGAGCAGGTGTGGTGGGGCAGGAGGAGGAGGTGTGGAAGGCCTTGACCAGGCATAGGCAAACTCTGCCCTCCAGATGTTTTGAGACTACAATTCCCATCATCCCTGACCACTGGTCCTGTTAGCTAGGGAGGATGGGAGTTGTAGTCCCAAAACATCTGGAGGGCCGAGTTTGCCTATGCCTGGCTTTGACTCTCCACCATCCCAACCTATCTCTCCCTCCTCCGCCACCTGTTCTTTGCTCTCCAATCTTGCAGCTTCTCCTACCTCTGACCCTCATCTTCCTGGCTCTCCCAGATCACAGATCCTTTCCTCCAAGACAGTCTCCAACCCCCCTTCTCCCGGTGCCCGCTCAACAGTCTCTGGCCACCTCCTCTCAGTGTCCAGCCAGTCCCCTAGGTCTCAGGTTTGGGCTCTGAAATCTCAGCGTCTAAGATCCTCACAATCCCGTGATGTTGGCAGCGCACGTCTGAGGGTGGCGCCAGCCACCCAGTGAGCATTCCTCTGCAACACCTCACCCGTCCCTCTCTTGCTTTGCTCAGATGACCTGGCCTGTGCTGAGAGCCGAATTCCCTGCCCTCAATCCTGCCCAGCTGCACCACATCCTCACCCAGTACCAGGCCTCGTCCGACATGGGATGTGTACCAGCCTGGCAGCCCAGCAAGGAGGATAGCCTGGCAGCCTTCAGGACAGGTAAGATCAGACACGGCCAGGTTGCCCGGCGAGGGATTCTGTCAATGGGGGAATCACAGAAGGGGAGAGTCAGAAGGGGCAATGGGGGAAATGCTTAAAGAAACAATGTGTATGCCATGGGTAGGCAACCTAAGGCCCAGGGGCCGGATGCGGCCCAATCACCTTCTAAATCCAGCCCACAGATGGTCCGGGAATCAGCGTGTTTTTACATGTGTAGAATGCATCCTTTTATTTAAAATGCATCTCTGGGTTATTTGTGGGGCCTGCCTGGTGTTTTAACATGAGTAGAGTTTGTGCTTTTATTTAAAATGCTTCTCTGGGTTATTTGTGGGGCATAGGAATTCATTCATCCCCCCCAAAAAATATAGTCCGGCCCCCGACAAGGTCTGAGGGACAGTGGACTGGCCCTCTGCTGAAAAGTATGCAGTTCAAATGTCCCCATTTCTCTGCCACTGAAAATGAAATGGGGCGGACTTCAGTGCTGATTGGATGCCCTTCCGTCGTCACCAGTTACATTCCTGCCTTGATGGGGGCTGGACTAGATGACCCTCCGTGTCCCTACAATTCTACAAATCCCTGACACCCCCAAGCAGGGCTGGGGAAGTCCCCTTTCTGAAACCCTCTGCCAGTCTTTCAAAATACGAAAACACTACAGGAGAGAAAATCTCAAGTTGAGCAAGGACCCGATGCAGCCCTAACCGTGCTTGGTGGGAGGGGGACACAGATTACTGGCTGATTCTTGTGGGAACGGGGGACGGAACGGAGCGCTCTGGGAAAGGTCGTCGCAGCCGAGACCTTGAACGGGAGCACTTACTGCAACATTTTGCTGTGGGTCCCAGGCATAGCTTCATATTTCATAGGTGAAAGTCATTTTGCAGCGCTGACCAATCCGCTTGGCTCGCTCCCCTGCTTCCCCCCCCCCCCAAGCGCACGTTTTGATTAATGGGAGACATTTGAGGGGCACATTGCTCAGAGAGAGGCGAGTGCCGCATGCGGTCTTCGCACCGTTTGCGCACAAGAGAAACGGCACCAGCCACAGTCTTTGCATGCGCTCTTGTCTCGGAGCACGGATGCCCATCGTTCCCCACAGAGCTTTTAGGGCGAAAACAGGAGGCTGCTGAAATATCATGGTGGAAACAAGCGTTCCCCTGCCAGGAAAGGCAACCTTTTAAATCAACATTTGGGGAATGATTTTGTGTCAAGTACCCAAAGCGATCAGCAGAGAAGCCTCATCCGTGCCAAAGCAATTAGACTGAAAGATGGAGACAGGGCGGCCGATTTCTGCTTCCGTGGCTGGTTTAGGCGGGGCTGGAAAGCGGTTCTCCTGTCCCATGCCAATGGGGAGTATGTGGTAGCACCCCTCCAAACAGCACAGAGGATTCTGGGGCATATAATAATAATAAAATTTTATTTATATCCTGCCCTCCCCAGCCAAAGCCAGGCTCAGAGCGGCTAACAACAATAAAAGTAACACAGCATTCTAAAATCAATTCATTCTAAAATCAATTCAGAATCAAATTAATGGCAACCATTGGGCTAGAGTTCTATGAGGATTACAGAAAGAGGGGGTCACACTGTGCCTTGGCTAAAGGCCTGGTGGAGCAGCTCAGTCTTGCAGGCCCTGCGGAAAGATGTCAAGTCCTGCAGGGCCCTAGTCTCTTCTGACAGAGCATTCCACCAAGTCGGGGCCAGTACTGAAAAGGCCCTGGCCCTAGTTGAGACCAATCTAACCACCTTGCGGCTTGGGACCTCCAAAGTGTTGTTATTTGTGGACCTTAAGGTCCTCCGTGGGGCACACCAGGAGAGGCGGTCCCGTAGGTACGAAGGTCCTAGGCCGTATAGGGCTTTAAAGGGTAAAGGTAAAGGGACCCCTGACTATTAGGTCCAGTCGTGGCCGACTCTGGGGTTGTGGTGTTCATCTCGCTTTACTGGCCGAGGGAGCTGGCATACAGCTTCCGGGTCATGTGGCCAGCATGAGTAAGCCGCTTCTGGAGAACCAGAGCAGCGCACGGAAATGCCGTTTACCTTTCCGCCAGAGCGGTACCTATTTATGCACTTGCACTTTGACATGTTTTCGAACTGCTAGGTGGGCAGGAGCAGGGACTGAGCAACAGGATCTCACCCCGTCACGGGGATTCGAACCGCCGACCTTCTGATCGGCAAGCCCTAGGTTTTGTGGTTTAATCCACAGTGCCATCCGCGTCCCTTAAAGGTTAAAACCAGCACCTTAAACCTGACCCTGTACTCCACTGGGAGCCAGTGCAGCTGGTATAGCACTGGATGAATGTGATGCCGCGGCGAGAACCCCGTAAGGAGTATCGCCATGGGATTCTGCACCCGCTGGAGTTTCTGGGTCAGTCTCAAGGGCAGCCCCACGTAGAGCAAATTACAATAATCAAGTCTGGAGGTGACCGTTGCATGGATCACAGTGGGACGGGGGGGGGGGCTGTTCTTTCTGGTTGCATCACAAAAACCCCAAACTCACACATTTGCTTCCTCCACAACGGGCTTTAGATGACATCCTGGAGTCCTTTGACAGCCACCCGCCAATCATGCTGCCCAGTGGAGGGTTCAAGGTAGACCTGGAGGCTGAACACCTGGACGACAACATTTACCAACACTTCCTCTACATCCGCCACTTCCTGTGGAGCTTGCGCAGCAAAAGCCCCCACCCCAGTGACTCGCCCGAAGCGGAGACCCCCAAGGTAAAGCTCTTTTGCCTTTCCAGAATCTTGAGGGTTTGGTCTCACATCTTTAAGATGTAAGAAGGGCTGTTGCAGGGAGGGAACCACCAGAGCTGGACCTCAGTGTCTTGGCTGAACAATGGGGGTGGAGACACTCCTTCAGGTCTACTGGACTGAGGCCGTTTAGGGCTTTCAAGGTCAGCACCAACAACACTTTTGAATTGTGCCCCAAAACGCACTGGGAGCCAATGTAGGTCTTTCAGGACCGGTGTTATGTGGTCTCGACAGCCACTCCCAGTCACCAGTCTAGCTGGCGCATTCTGGATTAGTTGTAGTTTCCAGGTCGCATTCAAAGGGAACCCCACGTAGAGCACATGGCAGTAGTCCAAGCGAGAGATAACCAGAGCATGCACCACTCTGGTGAGAGGAGGAGTTTGGATTTGCTATCCCGCTTTATCACTACGCTAAGGAGTCTCAAAGCGGCTAACATTCTCCTTTCCCTTCCTCCCCCACAACAAACACTCTGTGAGGTGAGTGGGGCTGAGAGACTTCAAATAAGTGTGACTGGCCCAAGGTCACCCAGCAGATGCATGTGGAGGAGCGGAGACGCGAACCCGGTTTCCCAGATTACGTGACTACCGCTCTTAACCACAACACCACACTGGCTGGTATTTCATGCTAGCTCATCCTGAACTTGGAGGAGAAGCAGGAAGGAGTTAAAGCCCAAAAGGAAGTAGTCTAATTTACCAACAAGGAGCTTCTAAGAAAGGAAGAATCAGGGAGGAGAAAGGACAGGCTGCCTTTTCTGTCTGTTGCTCCTCTACCGGTTCAGCTAAATCATTTCATGTGGTGTTGCTTAGTTTACACACCCAATCCTTGCTATGCCTGAGGGCTGTCTGGGCAAGATCCAAAATGATCTTCCCACACAGGGCCACTGAGATCTCCCCTCCACCCCCCTCTGCCCCACATTTTGCAGAACATGTTGAGAGCTGTTGAGATGGGGGGGGGGATGCATTGGATTGTTTGCAAACCTGTGGATGTGAGAGAGATATACACACACACACACACATTTTTCTTGATTTTTTAACATATTTTTTAACATATCAGTTCCAACAGTCATACAACATATCTCACATCTTATACAATATTTTTGACTTCTGTCAACACCTCTGATGATTTTCCATTCTTTATCGCTTATTCTGCCTTTTTTAAATTTCCTATTACACTTAATTATCGTTAACTAATCATTCTTTTTGTAGTCTTTCTTGCAATATTTCAAATAATCCACCTTAATCCTTAATCCACCTTCTTGCAGTCCTGTTCATCCCAATTACTTTTCAGATAGTCATATATTTACTCCAGTCTTCTAAGAATCTCTGATCCCCCAGGTTTTGAATCCTTCCTGTTAATTTATCTAATTCTGCATAGTCTCGGACGTGAGATTGTCAGTGGGGTCCACCCCACTGGTAGAGAGTTGAGCAAAAGGGCAAGTCTTTTATTCTCCCCCCCCCCCAATCTGAAATATTGTGGCTCCTTCCGTCGCCCCAGGGCTCACACCCAACAAGCAAACCAGCTGCCACTGCTGCTGCAAGCCCAACATGAAATCCAGCAGCGGTTCTGAATAATTGAAAACCAGTCGAGGGCTCAAATTCCAAGGTGTGCGCATGTTAAACCCCCACCAGACTTGCGCCTGCAGCTGCTCATCGCCTTTCCTTCAACACCACCTGCCTGTTTCTGCAGAGTGCCAGCAAAGAAATCTTCCTATTACCTGAATTGGGAAGGAAAACGATATTGTCCACATTCTCCCCTGGGTTTGTGGGTTCACCTGGTTGTGAAATCAGCACCCACACATGTTCAGGTCAAGGCAACAAATGCAGCTTCCAGTTCTCCAGTTCAGGGGGTGTCAGCTGGCCGGCCAGCCCCTCTTGCAAGAGAGTCCATTCCGCTCTCGATAATATGATAATCTTTATTGTCATTGTCCCATACAGAACAACGAAATTGAAAAAAATCTACATCAGACATTAAAAAACCCACAAGCCTGCTATCCCAGCCTGGTTAGCCCCCTAAAAACTCTGATACCCCATAATTAAATACAATATACTCCCATAGAGACTACTTTACACTGAGTTTAAAACCAAAATTTCATTTGGATAGAAACTGTTTCTCAGGCGGCTAGTCCTAGTCTTTATAACCCTGGACCTTCTTCCAGAAGGCAGAAGCTGAAAAAGATCATTTCCGGGGTGCGCACTATCCTGCGCTATCTCTGCCGCTTTCTTATGGCACCTGGAAGCATAGATTTGATCCAAGGTGGGAAGAGTGCGCCCAATTATTCTCTCTGCAGTCTTTACAACCCTGGACAGCATTGTTTTTTCCCTGACTGTGCAGCTCCCAAGCCACACACACAGACCATAAGTTAATACACTCTCCACAGTACAGTGGTACCTCAGGCAGCGAGTGGCCCCAAGGCCATGGCTGAGAGGCGATTTAAACCCTGGTTCCCCACAGTTGTAGTCCAATATCCTGTCTGTTAAATCACACTGAGGCCCCGTCCACACTATCCGTCCACACTATACAGTGGTACCTCGGGTTACAGATGCTTCAGGTTACAGACTCCGCTAACCCAGAAATAGTACAGCGGGTTAAGAACTTTGATTCAGGATGAGAACAGAAATTGTGCTCTGGCGGCACAGCAGCAGCAGGAGGCCCCATTAGCTAAAGTGGTGCTTCAGGTTAAGAACAGTTTCAGGTTAAGAACGGACCTCCGGAACAAATTAAGTACTTAACCAGAGGTACCACTGTACAATGGTAAAATGCCATCAACAGGTCCTTGGAGAGATTGTTTTTCCGGAGGATTCTCTGTTGCTGCAACTCGGTTCGTAGTAGCGGAAGCTGCGGGAGTTTTGCAAAGCGAGACAAGGGGGGCCGCAGTGCTCCGTTTATGCAGGTGGCCGAAATTTGCTTTTCTTCCGGCTGAGTTTTAGTTATCTCAGGTGGAATTGTGATTGCTTTTCTGAGCAGCCCTTAAAGGGCTGTGTCTGACAGGCACCAAGGGAAAAGGGGCTCCCTCTGAGTCTGGCAAATCTCTTCCTATCGATGACCCCATGATGGCACCTACTGGGAGCCACCTTCTGGAGCTCGAGACCAACTCCTACTCCTCCTCGCTTTGCCTGATCTCCAGTTGCAGCCCTTCCTGGCCTTTATTGAAAGCCTCCCTGGGCTGACGCTTCAGAGAGACAGAAGCCAATGCGAGGGATTAGTGCTAATTCCCTAACCTGAAAGCGAGGGGATGGAAAGACGGCGGAAAGCTCCTTAGCAGGGCTAAGACGGGGAGAGTTAGCCCTCGAACTCGTGGGCATCCAGTGAAGGAAGCTGAATGCGGGAAGATTCAGGACGGAGGAAAGCAAGTCCTTCTTCTTACATCTCAGAGATGAACTGTGGAACTCCCTCCCACCAGAGGTGGATTTCCCTTTCCATGGGTTGTAGAGAGATTAGAACAGGTTAGATGGTGCCTTGCATGTCCTGCATTTTGTTTTTTTTATATAAAATTTTTATTGGTTTTTCACAGTTTTTATAAACACAAACAGTACACACTACAAACAAACAAATACACAAACAAACATGTATAATTTCATATCCCTTTTTCTTAAACCTTACTTCGCCGACTTCCCCATACCTCCCCTTTCTACATCCCAATTTCCAAACTTATTTCAGCAAATCCTAGCTTTTAGTTTTATCAAATTTTTCCCTTATTCTTTTCTTTTACTTAATCTTTTACAGCTGTAAACCCCTTTTCCCCTAAAACCTCGACATTTTAGCTTTATTAATTTTTTGAGAGTCCCAATGCCTGCAAGAAGATCAAACCTCTCCATTCTGAAGGAAATCAGCCCTGAGCGCTCACTGGAAGGACAGATCGTGAAGCTGAGGCTCCAATACTTTGGCCACCTCATGAGAAGAGAAGACTCCCTGGAAAAGACCCTGATGTTGGGAAAGATAGAGGGCACAAGGAGAAGGGGACGACAGAGGACGAGATGGCGGGACAGTGTTCTTGAAGCTACCAGCATGAGTTTGATCAAACTGCGGGAGGCAGTGGAAGACAGGAGTGCCTGGCGTGCTCTGGTCCAGGGGGTCACGAAGAGGCGGACACAACTAAACGACTAAACAACAACAAATTTTACAATGTTTCTTTAAATAGATTTTAAATTTCTTCCAGTCTTCTTCCGCTGTCTCTTTCCCCTGGTCACGGATTCTGCCAGTCATTTCAGCCAGTCCTGCATGTCCTGCATTTTGGGTCCAGACCTTTCCCTCTTCTTTCCATCAAGGAGCATGAGGATGCTTTGAAGGCTCCACTCTTCTGTAGCATCTGGGCTGGCTGCCCCTCTGCTACGGAGCCATGTTCACAGTCCTTGCATTAATTGACAAAGCCCTGAACAACTTCGGGCCTAGATGCCTCAAAGACTATCTGAACCCTTGTATCCCACCCTGGCAGGTTTGTCCGACTACAACATGAAATGCAGCAATTAGTGTCACCAGCCCAGTCCTGTGGAACTCTCTGCCACAGGAGATTCAGCAGGCACCTTCTGTTCCAAATTTTCAATGCCTCCTGAAAACGTTTCTGTTCTGCCAAGTTTACGCGAGCAATTAGGAACAACCAGAATTCAGCGGCCGGGTTGCTCACCAGGGCAAGGCGATTTGAGCGTATTGCACCGATCCTGGCCCTACTGCACAAACTGCCAGTTTCTGGGCCCAAATCAAAGTGCTGTTTTTGACCTATAAAGTCTTAAATGGCTCAAAACCACAACACCTCAAGGACCGCCTCTCCCCATAGCAACCGACCCAGAACCTGAAATTGTCCTGTGGCTGTTCTTCACAAGAGGTCCAGAGGGTGGCAACACGAGAACGGGGCCTTTTCTGCAGTGGCTCCCCGCTTGTGGAGTACTCATCCCAGGAGGCTCACCTGTAGCCTCCATTATACACCTTTAGGTGTCAGACGAAAATGTTCCTCTTGTCCCAGGCCTTTGGCTAACTATACAACCTACGGCATTTTAAATGTGTTTTCTGGGGGGTTGTATTTTTTTCTTTTCTTTTCCTACTGTTATAGCACGTATTTTGTGTTTTATGCCGTTAACCTCCCTGTGGATTCTTGATGAAGGCTGGTATATATATTTAGTAAACGGCAATAATAACCTCTGCACAATAGTTAGCTGATTTCTGATTTTAACATTCTTTTTCAATATGGTTTTCATGGTTCTCCTGTATGGCTGTAGTAAACTGCTGCGACAGCTTTCCCCCCATGAATTTCAGGATATAGACATTTCATATAAGTAAAAGAGAGACTGACGCCTCCTCTTTCCCTGTATCTCCGTGTTAAAAGACAGATGCCATCGGCTGCCAAACCACCCCCCAGGCAGACTCGGAGGCAGAGGTGACGGGGCGTTCCTATGCCCGGGCGAACTGGCAGCGCCGCAGACCCGTGAGCTGCGTGGAGCCCAGGGCAGCTGGGGGTCCCTCTCCTGTCCCGCCGGGCACCAACGGTTCCGCCGGGGATAACGAGGCTTGTGAGCTGCGGCTCCAGGAGAGTCTCCACCAGCTCCACCTGCAGGCCTCCCAGGGGAAGGGCAGCATTTCATCAGCGCCAGCAGACGCCTCCTGCCTGCTGACCCCGCCTAACACACCTCTGACCTTTGACCCAGCGGGCCTCGAACTCACCCCAGAGGCCATCCCCGGAAAGGCCACGGCAGACCCTCGGAGGAATGGCCTCAGCGGCACCAAAACTACGACCCTTGAAGGTAGGAAACGAAGAGCCGCTTTCTGGGGCAAGCGAGTTGAACCTTTCCAGGAAGGCTGTTATAATAATTGGGAGTGTGTTTCTGCCGAATTATTCTGTTGAGAGTTATTGCAAACTGTTACATCTGAATGGATTATCAAATACAGTGGAACCTCGGTTTTTGAACCTAATCTGTTCCGGAAGACCGGCTTCCGAAAAGTTTGAAAACCGAGGATCAATGGGCTGGCTGCAAAGTGAAGGGAGAAAAATGAAAAACGCTGCGCAGAGGCTGTTTTGCTTCCGAAATTGTTCAAAAACGGAAGCATTCACTTCCCGGTTGTCGGCGTTCGGGTTCCAAATTGTTCAGCTTCCAAAGCATTCAACAACTGAACTTTGTTGTATTTATTAGATCTGTAAATAGCAGAAAAACTAATCACATTGCAGTAATCTAGTATTGAAGCAGCAAAAACATGGAACTGCTTGTGACCAGGAATGGCCATAGCTCTCAGACCAGGGACAGAGCTGGCTGCAGAAGCAGCCCCCCAACTGCAAACTTGCTCCTTTGGGGGCAGGGCAACCCCACCCAGGGCAGCCGGCGGACCACTTTCTTGGGCACGAGAGCGACGCAGTGCCTCCGTCTTGCTAGGATTCAAGCTTCGCTTGTTTTTCTTCACCCATTTCGCCCCTGAATCCACACGGTGATGCCCCGGCGTCTGTGTGGCCTCGCCTGGTCTGGACACTGGTTTTGGTCTCCCTGTCCCACGTAGCAAGGGATGCTGGTCCCCGTGGCTTAAGCACAAACACTCCCCAGAATTCTCCAGCAAGTAAAACAGGAGGGAGGGAGGTTCCAGCATTAGAATAGGGGTAGTTTTCTAGAATCATAGAATCATAGAGTTGGAAGAGACCACAAGGGCCATCGAGTCCAACCCCCTGCCAAGCAGGAAACACCATCAGAGCACTCCTGACATATGGTTGTCAAGCCTCTGCTTAAAGACCTCCAAAGTAGGAGACTCCACCACACTCCTTGGCAGCAAATTCCACTGTCAAACAGCTCTTACTGTCAGGAAGTTCTTCCTAATGTTTAGGTGGAATCTTCTTTCTTGTAGTTTGGATCCATTGCTCCGTGTCCGCTTCTCTGGAGCAGCAGAAAACAACCTTTCTCCCTCCTCTATGTGACATCCTTTTATATATTTGAACATGGCTATCATATCACCCCTTAACCTCCTCTTCTCCAGGCTAAACATGCCCAGCTCCCTTAGCCGTTCCTCATAAGGCATCGTTTCCAGGCCTTTGACCATTTTGGTTGCCCTCCTCTGGGCACGTTCCAGTTTGTCAGTGTCCTTCTTGAACTGCGGTACCCAGAACTGGACATAGTACTCCAGGTGAGGTCTGACCAGAGCAGAATACAGTGGCACTATTACTTCCCTTGATCTAGATGCTATACTCCTATTGATGCAGCCCAGAATTGCATTGGCTTTTTAAGCTGCCGCGTCACACTGTTGGCTCATGTCAAGTTTGTGGTCAACCAAGACTCCTAGATCCTTTTCACATGTACTGCTCTCAAGCCAGGTGATATGATACATGTGGGGAGGTTTTTTTCTCTCCCCCCAGAATGGGACCTCCCACCCTGCAGGCTGAAGTGATGCCAACCTCTCAGAGGCGCAGGTGCACTAGGGCAGATGGGGTGCTGCCTCACCAACCTGCCTGCCCTATTACTTCAGGGATATCCAAAGGCAACACGACGACCAAGTACAACGATGGGATGCCAATATAAACTCCTTATATAATCTCTACAGAACATTAAACAATATGAAATATGCACTCTCTGCAAAACCAAATAAACAGAAATCTGAAAGTCACAAATTACGCACTCTTGATGGATTCTCTTGGAAACATAGAACCAAATAAACACAAGTCTTATAGGTCTCTGAAAGTCTTTGTGGGCTATGCAAGTCTCTGTGAGAAGCAGTAGGTCAGATTCTTATCTGGTGAAAACAAGCTGTAAATATTAATATTACTATTAATGGAATGTATAGACCTCCCTTCGCCTGAGGATCCGTCTCGGTGATTCCCTTGTAGAATTCACCAGGGAGGAGGAGGAAGATTTGGGGGCAGACGGGACTAGAATTCGTTGGCTTTGCTTGTCGTTGGCTCTGGCGCCCCCTGGTGGTGGGCTCCCTGCCTCCCGCCCTACCAGTTGCCTTCTAGGACTCTTGCCTAGGCTTGCTTTGCAAGAGCTGTGGCTCAGGAGGCAAGCCCATCGGTGGGCAGAGCCCGTCCGCGTTGGAATTGCAGCTCCTGGGAGGGAACTGGAGGTAGACGGGAGTCCATTTCAGTTGCCAAATCCTCTCCCGGCCTTCGGCAGCGAAATGCAGTGTGTTACCACCTTGTGCTCCCGCCTCTGAGTCACTGGGTGGAAGCAGCTGGGAGCAGCCCTTGCCAAGTTCATTGGCAGCTCAAGCTGGGTTGGGTTGGGCCCAGTGGCTTCTGACGCTTGGCCTCTGAGATCCCATTTATTTCACAAAAACAGCCGCACTTTGAGGGCTCGCTGCAGCCTGCGCAAGCTCCCAGCGCTGGTTGTGTGCACTTGGTCAGAAGGTCCTTACGGTTTAAATGTGATTTACAGCCGATTTACCATACTGCTGACAGCAGTGAAAGAGTGTATTGCTCACAGAAATGGGAAAATAAAGACCATTGACCACTGGGTCAGGAAAACCTGGCCAACCATAAAACTTACATATGAGAGAAACGCTTGCTGGATCCTCACGGGCGTTTGGTTGCCCACTTTGAGAACACGATGCTGGACTAGATGGGCCCTGGGCCTGATCCAGCAGCCTCTCCTTAAGTTCTTGTATTTAGAAGGTGTTGCTTGCAAGGAACAGACAGGCTCACAAACCGCCTTCCTTCTGACCCCAGGCTCTTCGCCAACGCCCTACGACTTTCCAACGCCAGCCTCTTCGAGCCGCAGCTCGGCCGCGGACGATTTTTGCTACGTCTTTGTCGTGGAGCTGGAAAAGGGGCCCATCGGCTTGGGAATGGGGCTGATCGACGGCCTGGTGAGTTTCTCGCTCTCCCAGCTTCAGTCGCTTTCGGTCTGCTGCCAAAGAAGGGCTGGTAGGGAAAGCTGCGGAGATGGAGAGGTACACAGCTCCCGCCATCACCATCCCGCCATTGTCCATGCTGGCTGCTGGGACCAAGGGGAATTTGGAGCCCAACAAAATCTGGAGGGCACCCCCATGTGAGCCAGCCCTGGTCCATGCACAGACTAGTATCAGGTCTCCAGGGTTTCAGCCCTACTTGGAGACACCAGGGATTGACCCTTTGGCCTGCAAAATAGACCCCCTGCCCCTGAGCTACATCAAGCTTCTTCCATGTGCTAAAATGGTCCCTGGCCAACTTCTTAGAAAGGCGTCTGGTTGTGTTGCTGTAGACGAACCAGGGCATTTATTCTCTCTGTGCTCCTTCCAGCGGTCATTCATCGTTGAGTCACTTCTGCGGATGCACAACCCGACTGATTTTCACCAGGCACTGCGGTCGTCTGCAAGGGACAGGGTTGATTTTGTCATGTTTGCAGTAAAATAAATAAGGCGGCGTGGCAGTCACACAGGGTCCCTGGACATTTAACGGCCTATTGATCCCTGTGCCACCACTGTGCTCACTTCCCCGCTGCAACCAACCAGTTACTCTCGGGTGAAACACTGTCCAGTCAGTTGTTAAAAGTGAACCAATAAAACAAGTTTATTTTACAGACATTAACAAGTTTATGGTTTCTCAGATAATATTCTTGTCAGTATCTTAATTTTAGTTTCTTTACTGGCCTATACCTTCCTAATACCTTCTGACTGATCATCTCAACTGTTTGACTGACTCCTCTTAACAAATTCTCTCACTCTCTCCCACCAGACTAGCCCAACCCACAGACTTTTCTCATCTGTCTCTAACTCCAGACTGTCTTCTCAACAACTCTAACTCCCCCCCCCCCAAACCTCTGTGCTTAAACCTTATACAGTTAACTCTGCCCCCAGGGTTAGTCATTTTACAGTTAGTTAACCCTTTCCTTATGAACCCAGTATGATGTCACACACATAGGAGGGCAAACGCCACAGGCAGGTCTTTGGGTGGCGTCAAAAGCCAGGGCAAAGAGGAAGCTGTGCAGTGAAGGCGCCTGGTGCCCCTCCCCAGGGAGGGAGTCCCACAGCTGGGGCAGTCCCACAGTGGGGCCGCCACAGAGAAGGCCCTCTCCTAGGTCACCACCCCCTTCTGAGCCTGAGGGCAGAGCCAGGGGGGGGGTACTCCACCATAGCACCCGAGGGAGTCTGGAGGGGAGAGGGGACCTTTCAGGTCTTTGCATCCTGAGTTGTTCAGGGCTTTAAACACCAACAGGAGCCCCTTGAATTGAGCCTGGAAACGAATTGCCAATCAGTTGCAAGAAGGCAGCCCAGGAGTTTCCCAGTGAGACCGTCCAACAGTGGGCTCCTGCAAACGCCTCCATCCATCGGTGAGAGAGCTGGCGTTGACCTCTCTGCTGACTCCCGCTTTGCCTTCTCTCCCCCCATCCTCTTCAGCACACGCCCTTGAACTCCCCCGGGATCTACATCCGAACTCTGATCCATGAGAGCCCTGCAGCGGCAGACGGCAGGCTCTCCATTGGGGACCGGATCCTGGCTGTCAACGGCACGAGCCTCATTGGCTCTGATTACCAGAGGTAGGGAAAGAGGAGGGAGGCTTGGTGGGGGTGGGGAAGGAGAGGGGCTGCAAGGTGGACCCCTGATTATGTGGCTCAGTGGAAGGCCGCATCCTGCCTTCTCGCTCTCGCCCACTCCTTCTGATGGGCTTTCCCCTCTCCCTGCTCTTCTTCTTTCAGTGCCGTCGACCTCATCCGATCGGGGGGCAAGAAGCTGCGCTTCCTGGTGGCCAAATCGGACCTGGAGGCTGCCAAGAAAATCAGCTTCAGCTCCTCACCTTCCCCTTAAAATAAAAGAAGAGGTGCCTCCGAAACAGCTCTCCTGGGTTCTCCAACAGTGCAGGCTGCATCGGGCACAAGGGATGGGGGCCGTGGGCATAGCCTAGGGAGATGCAATGGGGCATCCCGGCTGCAGGCTCCCACCAGCCCCTCAGAAGTGCCTGCAGGCGGCAACACCAGACTACGCCTGGCCTCAAAAGCAAACTCTGCTCTCCCAGCTCTGGAACCGTCAAGATGGTTTGAATTGCTGCGGTCTCAGAGCCAAAGGCTGGGCTCCGCTCTTGCAGACATCAGGTGCCGACAGCTAGCGACTTAAAGAGAGGCGGCGCTGCCCCGTTGTGGCTGCCTGCTCTCATTGCAACTGGAGAATTTCGAGACCAGCTGTTTGTGCACCCAGCAGGGATGGGACCTTAGCCTTGCAGCAACATCCCAAGCCCTCGACCGCTGCCTCCCTGCCTCTGCTGCAAAAACACTTGGGAGAAAATGGGCTTGTTATTGCTTAATTGCCTGCTAATGCACAAGCCCAGGGGGGAGAAGCTGCCCTGGCCAGGGTAAGATGAGGGTGCAAAGTAAGGCAGGGTGGGGAGCCCACAGCAGGACCGGTTTCTCTGCACTGGGCGCCACAACTATGACACAGTACATGTGCAGGACGAGAGGTGGGAAGCACTGCCCCTGGAGCCTGACACTCGCTCGCTGTTGCTGAACTGCAGTTCCCATCATCCTGACGGGCTGATGGGAGTCGGAGTCCGTAGGATGACCGAGGCCTGGAGAAAGGGAGAAAAGCTAAACCCACAAAGTCCCAGAGAGGGGAAACGGACGTCAGGCAACAGAGAGAGATGGGAGGCTGGGGACATGTTCCAGATGGGCGGGGTATAAATAAAATTATTATTAAAGGGGCCTCACAGCCAGCCCCTCCTCTCTCCTCCCCATTTCTGGCTATTGGCCACCCCAAATGTACACTCTCTCAAACCCAAGACCCAATGATGGATAGACACAGAGACTTTAGCAGACGGCCCTAAATCTGGCAGGATTCCTCCAAATTTGCTGGGCTGTCTCAACACCTGCTTAAGAAGCACATGAGAGAGCCATGCCCGGCTGCAACAGACCTAGTCTAAGTCTCCCAAGCCCTGGATCCTCTCTTTGAATCACAGCTGGGCAAGACGCCTTCTTCAGGGAGCTCACAAGGAAGACCGTGAAGGCAGCCGCTCTCCCTGCAACCGGCATTCAGCAGCTCAACTGCCTCTGCGCAAGGAGGTTCAACAGGGCTGCTGTAGCCAATAGCCAATCCATCTTCCTCAAATGAACTTGGCCCTTTCCAAATGGACAGGCTCTTGCCACGTCACACGGCAGTTCCACTTATTATGGCCGCAAGAGCTACGCTGCCCACTGTCCTTTGTGTGCCGGGCAGCAGATCAGAAAAAGAAGCCAAAATACGCCAATGATTCAAGCAAAGTTTCATCAGTGGCCCCATTCACGCGGGGAGACTTTATCTCATTTACAGAGGACCTCCTCCAATACCCCGATGAACAGGAGAAGCTTCCGTTTTCTAGGCGAACAGTATTAAAGCAGCATTTATCTCAAGCTGAAAGACAAACATTTGCAATCCCTTCTGCTGGGGTGAGCGTCCTCGGTTCACTGGGCTGAAAGACAGCTGTTTTTCACCCTGGATTGAGGAAGGGCGGCAACCTTTGTTTGTTAATACTGTGCATCTTTTTTAATAATAATAATAATGTATATATAGTTACAGTATTGCAGACGATGTGATAAAGAACAAGGCCAGGGACAAAGGGCCGTTATGTCCAAGCTCTTTTCCTCTGGGTTAAATAACTGGATACAGTAAAACTAGCAACCGTCGTAACAAGGCTTAGCAGCCGTCTCTCATTCTGGGCTCTGTGTTCATTTTTGCAAAGGGGAAGGCCAAGGAGTGCCGGGAAGGGGAGCACCAGTCACACAGGCTCAAGAGGCGCAGAGTTGCAGAGCAGGCTGGGGCAACTAACAGGGTGGTTACATTCACAGCGGTTCGTGCACAAAGGCAGAATTGCGCCCAGTCTGGAAAACGCCGAGTGCGACTATCCCTACCATATAGTGCCCTGGAAATGTCACACAAGGACTCTGGAAGGCTGCGAGGGGCTCCAGAGACCTTGCACGCCCTTCCCAGAGCCTGGTGTCAGCAAGGCGGGGGGGCCTGAAAATGCCCCCCGCCAGAGGAAAACTCAGTGCAGAAAGAGATGATGGGCCACTGGCCTGATACCGGCAGCTATTATTAGGTTGCACTATATCAGAGGTGGGTGGCGCTGTGGTCTAAATCAGAGAGCCTAGGGCTTGCTGATCGGAAGGTCGGTGGTTTGAATCCCCACAACGGGGTGAGCTCCCGTTGCTCGGTCCCTGCTCCTGCCAACCTAGCAGTTCAAAAGCACATCAAAGTGCAAGTAGATAAATAGGTACCACTCCGGCGGGAAGGTAAACGGTATTTCCGTGCGCTGCTCTGGTTCGCCAGAAGCGGCTTAGTCATGCTGGCCACATGACCCAGAAGCTGTACGCCGGCTCCCTCGGGCAATAAAGCGAGATGAGTGCCGCAACCCCAGAGTCGGCCACGACTGGACCTAATGGTCAAGGGTCCCTTTACCTTTATATCACAGGTAAAAGGGTGGACACGGGTGGCGCTGTGGTCTAAACCACTGAGCCATTTGGGCTTGCCGATCAGAAGGTCGGCGGTTTGAATCCCCACAACTGGGTGAGCTCCCGTTGCTCGGTCCCAGCTCCCGCCAACCTAGCAGTTCGAAAGCACGCGGTGCAAGTAGATAAATAGGTACCGCTCCGGCGGGAAGGTAAACGGCGTTTCTGTGCGCTCTGGCTTCCGTCATGGTTTCTCGTTGTGCCAGAAGTGGTTTAGTCATGCTGGCTACATGACCCGGAAAGCTGTCCGTGGACAAACGCCGACTCCCTCGGCCTGAAAGCGAGATGAGCGCCACAACCCCACAGTCGCCTTTGACTGGACTTAACCATCCAGGGGTCCTTTACCTTTTACTGTATCCGACCATCTATACAGCTCTGCATTGCTGAGAACTGCAGCTGGGCAGAGGGGTCTTGGGCGCAGCTCCTGCTTGCGGGTTCCCCACCAGGGCATCTGGTCGGCCATGGTGAGAACAGGATTCTGGACTAGGGGGCCAACTGGCCTGATCCAGCAGGGCCTTCTGGTGTTTTGCTGAGGTCAACGCCATTAACGCTGGTTGGCAATGGCTCTCCTTGGTTTCAGTCAGGGACTGCACCTGACACCTTCAGCCGGGCTGAGACCCCTGACTTTTCTGAACTGGATCAAGCTAAGGAGAGCTGGGGGAAAGGAATGGGAGACTGGCTCAGAGTTGCCCGTGGGGCTGGCTGAGAGTGCAGAAACGTCCCAAACCCTTTGCTGCTCCAAGGGAGCCCAGAGACTCAGACCCCAAAGATGGAGCCGGGAGACTTCTGCCCCTGGAAGTCTGCTCTCTGAGGCAGCAGATCAAGGAGCAAGCCTGCACTGCGCCTGGCTATGCCAAATCAACATTTTATTCATAGGGAAGCCCAGATCCAACAATACTGATTACAAGGTTGCGGAAATAAATCTGCAAACTGCCCAGTCACAAGCACAGGACAGGCAAATTGAAACACCTGAGAAGTCAGAGAAGGGAGGCAGAATCCCTTGTCTGGCAAGAATCAAGCCAGTTTTCGAAAAGGAAATTGTTTGACTTGGCCATTTTCATTCCTTCGCCCACATTCCTTCCCTAGAGAGACTCCCTCCACCCTGTTGGTGGGGGGGGGGGTCCTGTCCCACACCCTCCCAAACTCTGCCTGCGCCTCTGGCAGCCCCATGCAGCCAACAGTCCTTGACGATACGTTTCCATCTGAAGGACTCAGCCAGGAACGGAGCTTGCTCCCCTCTCCAGAATCTGACTGGCTGCCTTCATGGCGAGAGGCAGGGAAACGTTTGTGTCGCGGTGGAAGCGGGGGCTCGAGACCTCGGGGGACGGGGTCAGCACGAACTGAGCCACACTGGGCATCTTCAGCAAGTTCATCAGCTCCGTGGCCCGGGTCAGGATGGCCTCAGCGTCCTCGGGGCTGTAGGTGGAGGAGACGGCCGGGTTCTGGATGAAGGTCCGCATCTTGGACAAGAAGAGGGACACCCTGTGGGGAGACACGAGGAGAAGGGCGGGGCTGAGCCACCTCGCGGGGGGGGGGGAAGGAGAGCACCCCTCACTCCCCAAGGTTTTGGGGCAGGGAGAAACAGGCTTCCTGCTGGAGTGGGGTGGTCACTGGGGCTGTGGGCTCCAAACCTGGTCACCTGCCATCTCCAACATATCCTGCACACCTCACCCAGGTAAGGGGTTCTGGGGAAGTTAAGAAAAGTGTTTTGGGGGAAAGGCAAAGGAAATACTTAGTTGAACTATGGAACTCACTGCCACAAGAAGCAGTGATGGCCATTAATGTGGGATTAGGCAAACTAGGCAAGGCTAATAATGGGTACTAACCGTGGTTAAACCACAGAGCCTAGGGCTTGCCGATCAGAAGGTCGGCGGTTCGAATCCCCACAACGGGGTGAGCTCCCATTGCTCGGTCCCTGCTCCTGCCAACCTAGCAGTTCAAAAGCACCTCAAAGTGCAAGTAGGTAAATAGATACCACTCTGGCGGGAAGGTAAACGGCGTTTCCGTGCGCTGCTCTGGTTTGCCAGAAGCGGCTTAGTCATGCTGGCCACATGACCCGGAAGCTGTACGTCGGCTCCCTTGGCCAATAAAGCGAGATGAGCGCCGCAACCCCAGAGTCGTCCACGACTGGACTTAATGGTCAGGGGTCCCTTTACCCATGGTGGCTGTGCTGGTTTGCCCCAGACTACCAGCCACTGGGAAATGTGATTGGGGAGAGAGCACCTCTGTGTTGATGCAGGTTTCCCATAGGGATCCACTGTGGGGAGCGGCTGCAGGGCAAGATGGGCTTTGGCCAGACTGAGCAGCCAGGCTCCTCTGGAGCTCTAAGGACCAGAACTGAGTTGGGAGGGAGGACTCGGGTCCAAAATCCTACGAAGCAATTCACTGGCCACACCTGTCAGTCCAACAGGGTCTCATTCGGGGTGGCAGGTTCAAGCTTTGCAGGGGGAAATTTGTATTTCACTGTGGAAAACGGCAGCAGCTCAGCCAGGTAAAGGAAAACGCCAAGGAATGGAGGGCCTCTGAGCATATGCTCAGCCCAGGGATTTGTGGTCAGAATCATGGGCGCAAGTTTTATCGCAGCAAAACCCCACAAGCTTCTGGCAATTTTCTGGGAGGGAATTTGAAGCTGTTGCTATTGCTTTGACAATTGGGAGCAGCGGCGTAGCGTGGGTTGTCAGCACCCGGGGCAAGGCAAGTAATTTGCGCCCCCTAACCCGGGGCAAGGCAAGTAATTTGCGCCCCCTAACCCCTAACCTGCCGCCGCTGCCAGCTTCTTCTTGCTGCTGCCTGGTCTGGTCTGGTGTGGTTCTCTCCTGCGCTCAGTGCTGCGCTGGGCGGCCGCTGCACTGTCCCTCCCCCAGATAGTCCCTCGCTCTCTCTCCGCACCACACGCCTGGCACCCCCCCTCCACAGTGGGCGGCGACCCAGCGGCTCGGATCGGATTTGCACAGCCAGCACTGCAGTGAGAGAGAGTGAGTGAGCCAGGTAGGGGCAGAGAGCTGCGAGTGCGAGCGCCCCCCCCCAGATGTTACGCCCAGTGCGGCCGGGCCCCCCCCGCACCCCCCCCCCCGCTACGCCACTGATTGGGAGGCAAAAATCCTTGCAAACCACCTGCCACTAAAGCCAGATCTGGTACTGACTGGCCAGTAGGGCTGTGTTACTGACCAGGCTTTGCTGCCGACGACCAAGAGGGGGAGAGGCAAGGCACAGGATAGCACCCATGGGATCTGCCTCCTGCCCACCCCAAGTCTAGGTGACTGCCAGTGGATTAGCAAAACAGCAGGTCTTTCTCACTACCTAAGATGCTGGGACTTTTCACATCAGAATTCCCCAACCTGGCTGGGGCTGATGGAAGTGATACTCCAAAACAGGGGTAGGCGAACTAAGGCCCGGAGGCCGGATCCGGCCCAATCGCCTTCTCAATCCGGCCCACAGACGGTCCAGGAATCAGTGTGTTTTTACATGAGTGGAATGTGTCCTTTTATTTAAAATGCATCTCTGGGTTATTTGTGGGGCATAGGAATTTGTTCATTCCACACACCCCCCAAAATATAGTCTGGACCACCACATGGTCTGAGGGGCGATGGACCGGCCCACGGCTGAAAAAGGTTGCTGACCCCTGCTCCAAAACATCTGGCCCAGGCTGGGGAAAGCTGCTGTCCTTTCAAGGAGTAGGTGCTTCCCCACCAAACTGCACCCCAACCATATCAAGCTGGTGTCTAGGGCACAATATATCGCCAGGCCAAACATTATGAAAGCGAGATCACAGTATGGACTTCAAACTTCTTTCGGACAATATATCAAAATATCATCCAAAACCAGTTTGAAGTCCATAATGTGGTATCGCTTTCATAATTTTTGACCTGGCAATATATGAAGAAGAAGAAGAAGTTTTATTTTTACCCTGCCCATCTGGCTGGGGGCATAGCTCTGCAAAAATCACAATGGGGGGGGGGGCGTGAAGTCAGCCAATGCTTCACTTGATTCCTGCAAACTCTGTTGGCTCGGCGAATCACAAGAGCAGGCGCTGGCAGAAATCACGATGCAGGAAAAACTGTGAAGCCAACCAGCTCCATCCTTACGTCATGATATATCGGTATAACTAGAGGTTTAGCTGGCGATATATCACAATGTTGAAAACCAGACATCGCCCAGCCCTAACTGATGTCCTCGCCAGTTCTTACGCAAACCAGAGCGGACGTTCAGTCCTGCTCCCCCCCGCCCATCTGCCCCCGGGTTCAAACCTTGGAATCAAGTCCTGGCTGCGAGATGCCAGCTTGGTGAGCGCGGTCATGAGGACGGCGATGGCGCGAGGAGAGTATTTTGGGATGCTGGCCAAGGGCCGCAGCTGTGTGATCTCGAAGAGCATGGCCTCGAGGACTTCAAAGAACCGGTTGATCTGCTCCACCGTGCAGCGCTTGTCGTGCGATACGGACGCGTACTCGCCAATGGTCCACACCTGCGGGAAGGCACACTCCTTCAGAGGGGGGCATACGTACCTCGTTACCTCACAGAGGGCTAGAAACGTGAGAGGGGAGCAGCAGAGAAAGCCTGCGGACTCTAGGGGTGGGCGAACTAACCAGGAATCGACTTGCCTGCACCTGGTGCCTCCTCCTCTGTCCCTGGCCAGGGAGAGACCAGCAGTTCTCCTTAGGAGAAAAGGAGGAGACACTGGAAACCAGGAGGAGTTTTCGGAGGGTATCAGCTGTTTTGACAGCAGAACCAACTTCCTAGGAAGGTGGAGGTGCTCTCCTTCCTTGGAGGTTTTTAAACAAAGGTCAGGGGTGCTTTACTTGCGATTCCTACACTGTAGGGGCTTGGATTAGATGACTCTTGTGGTCCCTTCAAACTCCACAGTGTTGAAAAGGCCCTGGCTCTGGTTGAGGCTCAGCTGACTTACTTAGGGATGATGGGAGATGGAGTCTAGCAACATCTGGAAGGCCAGCAGGCTCCCCTCTCCCAGAATAAGAGATATAATCAGTATCCCAGATGGGAATGTAGGGGTGGTCCTACCCGCCAAGTGGGTTTCTGCTTACCACATCAGTGAAGAGGTCCTCTTTGCTCTGAATGTTGGTGACCGTTCCCGAAAACTCCAAAAGCTGATGGGACAGCTCCACCACCAGCGAAGGGTGCAGCTTGCACAGAACTGACAGCTGGGAGCTCATCACCCTGGTGGGGAAAAGAGGACAGCCGGGGTGACCAGGGTTCTCTGCAACCCACAAAGCAAGGCTTCCAAAACAGTGTTTAGGCCACTTTCTGCTTCTGAATAGGCTTTCGGTAGGAGGTGTTTGGGGTGGGGTCTGGGAGAGGCTCTCGCGGCAGCAGAAGCCTTGCCGAAAAGGATTTAATCACTCCAGGAGAGCAGGCATCAGTTAGGGCTGCAATGCCAAAGGGATTCATCTGTTGGACTCGCCGCATCAAAACACCCTCAGATCAACTAAAAACTTGCTCTCGATTTATTTGGCAGGGTAGATTTTTTTAAATGATATTTTTTTGTAATACAAATGTGTATCATGTAGATGAAATTCTTGGGAACTGTATTTCTGGGGTGGTTTTGTATGCCTGATTTCTCTTGTTTTTTTAATGCTTACTTTAAACTGCATTTACATGCTGTGGGGATTGATTTTATTCACTTTTGTACATTTACCCTGGAACCTTCGCATAAACGGCAGCTAGGAAAAAATTTAAGTTAAGAGACCTGAACTTAAAAAAGAGAGGCATTCTCTCCTTTTCTCTTGTGTGCACAGGAAAGAAGGCCTCTGAAGATGCACACAATATGAAAGCAAAGAGAGCCTCCCCCCCCCCACCCCCAATATGCAAAATTAGATGCCAGACTCAGTCTCCTGTGATTAATCAATTAACACTTCTTTAGTCAAGTTGCTGCCCTGGCATTTTCTCAAGGGCCACCTCTTCTTCCAATCAATCATCCTCAGGCTTTTCTTATCCAAAAGCACTACTGTCTCCATGGCTCACAAGGCATTTTTTTAAAAGCTGTTTATCGGCTTGTTAATGGCATAATAACATGAATGGAGCTTGTTTTTTCCTCTCTCCCTCCCACCATTTTTTTCTTTGTGTGTTGTGTCTTAAAGAGATTGCAAGCCTGGAAGTAGAGACTGCCTTACTACCAATTTTTGTAAGCCACTTGGGGAGCCTTTTCAGCTAAAGAACACTTGGTCAGAACAGTGTCAGTAGTTCAGTTGCAACAGAATATACACATCACTTGGAAGCCAAGCCTTTAGCGTCATCTGCCCAGTCCTGTGGAACTCTCTGCCACTAGAGGATCAGTAGACAACTTCTGTCTCAACTTTTAAATGCTTGCTTCCCCCCCCCCCGTCCGCCATGCCTAAGCAGGAAATACACCTTTCCACAATAAGTTAGCTGATTTCTGATTTAAACTTTTTAATATGGTTTTTATCAAATGAGTTTTGTGTGGCACTGATGTAATCCGCTCCCATTTTTTTTTAAAAAAAGAATTAGCAGTAAATAAATATTTTTATAAATAAAACAAATGAATAGACCACTTTCTACCAGACTTGGGATAGAGACGTAAGCAACCAATAGGTCAGGGCGATGAACAGAAAGATAATATCCCAAGAGGAACCTTGACTGTAAGGGACAATGTAGTATCAAATCAGAAAACTGCTCCAATGGAGAGAAAGGTCCAAGGAGAAACATTACAAAACTACTCCATCCAGGAGCTTCAGTTGCTATCGGGGCTTAAAACTCCCTAGTCTGGAGATGGTAGATTTTGCCCTTTCCCCACCTGAGATGATGAGCCTACACTCACCTGTACACCTCTGCCTTGAAAGTGGGGATTCCATAAAGCTGGTCGCTCCTCTCCAGAATTGCCAGGACCAGCTTGTTTGCAAGAGCCCCATCTGCAAACTGGAGAAGAAGGAAGAGCAGGACCGTTCAGTGCCTTAACTCAGCGAAGGAAGATCCGGGAGTCCTGGAGAATCCCGGGTCCTTGCATGCTGCACTCATCCCATCACCCGCTACAACAAAGATCTACTGAGCAGATCTGCCAGCCACCTGCATTCTGCTTATGGAATAGTTACTTGACTCTTATTAGTTTGTGACTCCCTGCACATATTACACGTCTTCTGAATTTTGAAACAGTTTGATAGTCAATATATTATATTAGCCTACGTGTTGCTTGATGTTTTTCAGATTGTTCTGTTTTGCAACACAGGGGATCTTTTTCAGTTCACCCATCGGCATTCTGGCATGGTGGTGCAGCCAAACCACCAGACCAGGGTTACCACTGACCCTCGCTAAGGATATGAGACGAGGCTGCAGGATCAGGCCAAAGGGGGCCCATCTAGTCCAGCATCTTGTTCTCACAGGGGCTAACCAGACACCTCTTCTGGGAAATAACTGGCTTGTGGACTTGGGTCAGCTTAAGATCCCAAAGGGTTCTCATCAATGGTTCCTCTTCATCCTGGAGAAGAGTGACTAGTGGGGTGCCACAGGGTTCTGTCTTGGGCCCGGTCTTATTCAACATCTTTCTCAATGACTTGGATGATGGACTCAAGGGCATCCTGATCAAATTTGCAGATGACACCAAACTGGGAGGGGTGGCTAACACCCCAGAGGACAGGATCACACTTCAAAATGACCTTGACAGATTAGAGAACTGGGCCAAAACAAACAAGATGAACTTTAACAGGGAGAAATGTAAAGTATTGCACTTGGGCAAAAAAAATGAGAGGCACAAATACAAGATGGGTGACACCTGGCTTGAGAGCAGTACATGTGAAAAGGATCTAGGAGTCTTGGTTGACCATAAAGTTGACATGAGCCAACAGTGTGACGCGGCAGCTAAAAAAGCCAATGCAATTCTGGGCTGCATCAATAGGAGTATAGCATCTAGATCAAGGGAAGTAATAGTGCCACTGTATTCTGCTCTGGTCAGACCTCACCTGGAGTACTGTGTCCAGTTCTGGGCACCACAATTCAAGAAGGACACTGACAAACTGGAACGTGCCCAGAGGAGGGCAACCAAAATGGTCAAAGGCCTGGAAATGATGCCTTATGAGGAACGGCTAAGGGAGCTGGGCATGTTTAGCCTGGAGAAGAGGAGGTTAAGGGGTGATATGATAGCCATGTTCAAATATATAAAAGGATGTCACATAGAGGAGGGAGAAAGGTTGTTTTCTGCTGCTCCAGAGAAGCGGACACGGAGCAATGGATCCAAACTACAAGAAAGAAGATTCCACCTAAACATTAGGAAGAACTTCCTGACAGTAAGAGCTGTTTGACAGTGGAATTTGCTGCCAAGGAGTGTGGTGGAGTCTCCTACTTTGGAGGTCTTTAAGCAGAGGCTTGACAACCATATGTCAGGAGTGCTCTGATGGTGTTTCCTGCTTGGCAGGGGGTTGGACTCGATGACCCTTGTGGTCTCTTCCAACTCTATGATTCTATGATTCTATAATTCTAGGTGCACTGAAGCTGGCTTAGTTTGCTGGCTTTGACCTTCCTGCTGGAACTTTGTCCAAGGTGACACCAGGGGCAGATGCTTGCAAGGGCAGAGGCTGGAGGAGCAGGAAAGTGCTTTCAGCTGGAGCAGATGCAGCACAAACCAGGCCTTACCAACACACTTCAAACCATGGTTTCGCATCCTGGTTAGCTGCAAATCCTTTACTATACAGAGATGAGCACATCATCAGCACCCATGGTGCTGCTGTGGCTTCCCAGAATAAATAAATAAACAACAAATCCACATTCAGGTTGAGAGCTGGCATGTCTAGTGGTTTGAGTGCTAGACTTAGACCAGGGAGACCCAAGTTCAAATCCTGATGCAGCCGCAAAGCACACTGGGTAACAGCAATCTGATGCAGAGAATCCCACTGTGCTCCCTGAAGCTTACTACCTAGTAAAGGGACATGGGTGGCGCTGTGGTCTAAACCACTGAGCCTCTTGGGCTTGCAGATCAGAAGGTCGGCGGTTCGAATCCCCATGACGGAGTGAGCTCCCGTTGCTCAGTCCCTGCTCCTGCCAACCTAACAGTTCAAAAGCACACTGGCGCAAGTAGATAAATAGGTACCGCTGCAGCGGGAAGGTAAACGGCATTTCTGTGTGCTCTGGTTTCCGTCACGGTGTCCCGTTGTGCCAGAAACGGTTTATTCCTGCTGGCCACATGACCCGGAAAGCTGTCTGTGGACAAACGCCGGCTCCCTCGGCTAGAAAGTGAGATGAGCGCCACAACCCCATAGTTGCCTTTGACTGGACTTAACCGTCCAGGGGTCCTTTACCTTTACTACCTAGTAAGTGTGTTGAGGACTGTGGCCTAAAGATGCCATCCTCTGCATGCTTACTCAGAAGCAAGTGCCAGTCTGCATGGTCAGCAGGCAGAAATCAGCAACCTCTCTCTCTCTCTCTCTCTCTCTCCGACATCACTCCTCAAGGCTGTTTCAAGCGTAAAATGGAATAATCCAGCCTTGTAGAAGACTGAGTGCCATGATGCTGGCCACAGTAAATGCCCTCCTACACTCTGGAATCAAAACAGGAGCTGAATACAGATTTGGGAGGAGGGGAGGAATCCAGATAACTAAGCATTGGATGCACTTTTGATGTTTCAATTTTTAAAGCCCAAGTTTATTTTATTTTTTATATAATAATTTTTATTAATTTACAACAAAAACACACAATAATTTCACATCCAATTTTTCACAAAGTATTTCTTTTCTGGACTTCCTTCAGCTTTTCCGTAAATCGTCCATAGTCATTAAGTTGCGCATTCCTTAAGTTTGTATTGTCATTATTTAAACCTTTCTTTTTCTATTCCCTTTTAACAATACTTCTCAAATTTCACAGTGCTTTAAAGCCCTAGTTTAAAACCTTCACTGAAGCAGGCGTATTGGAGGAAATGAAACTGAAACAGATCCTTGCATGGAGGAAGCAAACCTTACCTCGGCTACGACTCCAAAGTAGAGCTGCAATAAGACAGGGACGCTCTCCGCACACTGCACCACGCGAGGGGAACTGGCCATGGATCCCAGGAGCTGGCGGATGGGAGTCAACCTGGGGGGGGGATCACAATGGAAGAACCCATAAGAGCATCAGAAGAGTCTGGCTGCAGACCAAAGGGGCAAATCTTAAGGGCCGTCACATGGAAGAAGAAGAAGAGTTTGGATTTGATATCCCGCCTTTCACTCCCCTTCAGGAGTCTCAAAGTGGCTGACATTCTCCTTTCCCTTCCTCCCCCACAACAAACACTCTGTGAGGTGAGTGGGGCTGAGAGACTTCAGAGAAGTGTGACTGGCCCAAGGTCACCCAGCAGCTGCATGTGGAGGAGCGGAGACGCGAACCCGGTTCCCCAGATTACAAGACTACCGCTCTTAACCACTACACCACACTGGCTTCTTGCCAGTGGCGGAGGAGGGAGCATGCTTGATTTCTCCTGCTCTGGAGGGCAGGACTCAAACCCATGGCTTCAAGCTGCAAGAAAGGAAATTCCGACTCAACATCAGGAAGAACTTTCAGACAGTATGAGCTGTTCAGCAGTGGAACAGAATCCCACGAGAGGAACTGGGCCAAAACAAACAAGATGAATTTTAACAGGGAGAAATGTAAAGTATTGCACTTGGGCAAAAAAAGTGAGAGGCACAAATACAAGATGGGTGACACCTGGCTTGAGAGCAGTACATGTGAAAAGGATCTAGGAGTCTTGGTTGACCACAAACTTGACATGAGCCAACAGTGTGACGCGGCAGCTAAAAAAGCCAATGCAATTCTGGGCTGCATCAATAGGAGTATTGCATCTAGATCAAGGGAAGTAATAGTGCCACTGTATTCTGCTCTGGTCAGACCTCACCTGGAGTACTGTGTCCAGTTCTGGGCACCACAGTTCAAGAAGGACACTGACAAACTGGAACGTGTCCAGAGGAGGGCAACCAAAATGGTCAAAGGCCTGGAAACGATGCCTTATGAGGAACGGCTAAGGGAGCTGGGCATGTTTAGCCTGGAGAAGAGGAGGTTAAGGGGTGATATGATAGCCATGTTCAAATATATAAAAGGATGTCACATAGAGGAGGGAGAAAGGTTGTTTTCTGCTGCTCCAGAGAAGCGGACACGGAGCAATGGATCCAAACTACAAGAAAGAAGATTCCACCTAAACATTAGGAAGAACTTCCTGACAGTAAGAGCTGTTCGACAGTGGAATTTGCTGCCCAGGAGTGTGGTGGCGTCTCCTTCTTTGGAGGTCTTTAAGCAGAGGCTTGACAACCATATGTCAGGAGTGCTCTGATGGTGTTTCCTGCTTGGCAGGGGGTTGGACTCGATGGCCCTTGTGGTCTCTTCCAACTCTATGATTCTATGATTTTATGATTCTAGGTGGTGGCCTCTCCTTCCTTGGAGATTTTTAATCACATCTTAAGATAGAAGAAGGGCTGTCACATGGAAGATGGAGCCAGTTTGTTTTCTCCTGCTCTGGAGGGCAGGACTCGAACCCAGGGCTTCAAGTTGCAAGAAATGAGATTCCGACTGAACATCAGGAGCAGTACGAGTTGTTTGACAGTGGAACAGACTCCCTCAGGGGTTGTGGACTCTCCTTCCTTGGAGGTTTTTAAGCAGAGGCTGGATGACCATCTGTCAGGGATGCTTTAGCTGAGATTCCAGCATTGCAGGGGGGTTGGACTAGATGACCCCTGGGGTCTCTTCCAACTCTTAAGATTCTATGATGCAGCCCCAAGGAGAACCATCAACACATCCAGGAGGGAGTGCAGGAAGTCAGCTTTGGAAAAACGTTAAATTTGTTCATATTTGGGGAAACGTCAATTTGTTTCAATTTAATTTGTTTTAATTAGTGACCAATTTGGACAAAAAAATGAAAATCATTAAGAAAAAGATTTGCCAACCCCCCCCCCCAACCACAACAGTACTTTGATTATATCATAAGATGCCTCGGGAACTTGGTTTAGCGGGCAAGGTATGGGTACCCCCAAAACAGACAGCATCAAATAAATGAAGAAGAGCAGCTTGTCTCAGGGACGGCCTCTTACCTGCCCGGGTCTCCGGGAGCCGACTCGACCCGAAGGAGATACTGGAAGAGGGCTCTGTAGTCCGGGTGGCGGTAAGCTTCCAGGCAGGTGGCTGGCTTCAGAGCCGGGTCCACAGGAGTCCTCTCAGGCAGAGGAGTCAGGGCAGACCTAGCAACAGACGAAAAGCCCACGCGCACCTTGTTCAAAAGCACCGTCTGTTAAAAATGCAGAGGAATTTGACCACAAGTAGCCCCCCACCCCTTACTACAAGCCTGTAAAGGCATATTAGCTCAGCTGTGCATCTAAGGATGAGCTTTTTCCATTTTAACTGATCAGCCGCTTTGAGTCCTGGTCTGGGTATAAATAAATATAAAATAGTACAGTGGTACCTTGGTTCTCAAATGCCGAAAACCCGGAAGTACGTGTTCCAGATTTCTAACGTTTTTCGGAAGCTGAACGTCCGTTGCAGCTGTCAGCTATTGTTTCCTGGGCACCTGCACCAATCAGAAGCTGCACCTTGGTTTTCGAACATTTTGGAAATCAAATGGACTTCCGGATCGGATTAAGTTTGGTGCTTTTGTTTTTGCTATTTATTTTGCATTTTTGTTTTTGAGGCTTTTTCGGTTAATTTGTTTTTGTGACTGTGTGGAACCCAGTTCATCTACTGATTGACTGACTGACTGACTGATTGTCGAAACAAAATAAAAAAATTCCTTCCAGTAGCACCTTAGAGACCAACTAAGTTTGTTATTGGTATGAGCTTTCGTGTGCATGCGTACTTCTTCAGATTGATTGTGTGACTGCAGAAATGGATAAAAGCCCCCCATCCAAACAATGACTATCATCAGTGCAGGTAAGAAAAAAAATTAATTTTAATTTTTATCATCTACAATACTGTCCTATTTATTTTATAGTACAGAACACTGAACATTATTGCTTTCATTTTATGAATCAATTGATTTATGAATCAATGGCCGTTAGTAAAATTCATGTTCAATTGCTGTTTTAGGGATTGTTTTTAAAAGTCTGGAACGGATTAATCCGTTTTGCATTACTTTCTATGGGAAAGCGTACCTTGGTTTTGGAACACTTTGGTTTTGGAACGGACTTCCAGAACGGATTAAGCTTGAGAACCAAGGTACCACTGTAATACCATTACTCTGCGCTACCTGGCGCTAGGCTGCGGGGAGGAGAGCTATTACCTCAGCTGGACATCCAGCGCCACTGCCACACAAGGCAAGTCGAGCAGCAGGTGGAAGACCTCCAGAGCCGTGTCGGTCCCAAGCAGGGCTGGCAGAAGGTCCATATAATCGGCGATAAGGGCTGGGCTGTTCCATGCCAGGAACTGCAGGGGAGGGGGGAACGAGATGAAATTGCAGTGAGTGGGCCTGCTCTCCCTCCACACCCCAAGTGGATTCTGACTAAGCCACTTCTGGCGAAACCAGAGCAGCGCACGGAAACGCCATTTACCTTCCCGCCGGAGCGGTACCTATTTATCTACTTTTTGAGGTGCTTTCGAACTGCTAGGTTGGCAGGAGTAGGGACCGAGCAACAGGAGCTCACCCCATCACGGGGATTCGAACCGCCAACCTTCCAATCGGCAAGCCCTAGGCTCAGTGGTTTAGACCACAGAGCCACCCGCAAACTGGATTTTAATTTTGCTAATTCTAAATGTTATTTAGATGTTTTTAAACCAGTTTGTTTTTATTTCTTTGTATTTCGTAATGCCGCTTTTAAATGGTGGAAGCTGCCTTGAATCTCAACTTGGGAGGAAGGCTGCATATAAATACGTTAAAAATAATAATAGTAATAATAATAATAATAATGGCCCTGAGAAACAGCCAACTAAGAGAAGTTGGATGAAAAGGCAGAAGCCACCTTCACATTCTCCAACAGCTTTTAACTTCTGCCAATGAGGCCCCGTGAGAGTCTTTCTACCAGGTACCTTGAACAGGTTTGGGAAGTTCTGTCGGAAGATGCTGAGTTTCTCAGTGAAGAACCGAATGTTGTGCCTGCAGAACTGGATAAACTCAAAGGCCAGCATCGGGCTGTGGAAAAGCTGAGCGGGAACTCTGGTGAAGAGGTGCCTGTAAACAGCTTCGGAGTCCACAGCCGCCGTCTCACCTGTGGAGCAAGGATAGAAACACACACATAAGCATGCATAAATTTAGCATTCTCCATCCTGCTTTAGTCAGCCCTGGGGAGGAGGAAACTGAGGGTGTTTCGTAAAGCCCTTCACGGTCTAGGACCCTCGTACCTATGGGACCGCCTCTCCCAGTATGCCCCACAGAGGACCTTAAGATCCATAAATAGCAACACCCTAGAGTTCCCGGGCCCTAAGGAAGTCAGATTAGCCTCAACCAGAGCTAGGGCCTTTTCAACACTGGCTCCGGCCTGGTGGAACGCTCTGTCTCATGAGACCAGGGCCCCGCGGGATCCGATTCCTTTCCGCAGGGCCTGTAAGACAGTTGTTCCGTCTGGCCTTTGGCTTGGAATCAACTTGATCCCCTCCCCCTCTTTCCTTTTAGCTTTCTTCTTCTGCGATGGAACTCCTATTTGGGGACTTCCCTGGCTTTTTTCTGGCCCATGTAGGACCAGTCTGGATAGTTGGCCTTGGTGAAGATTTGACATTTTCATCCCCAAAAAGTTTTTGATTTGAGTTTCTACTGAAATGAGGCTGCATTTTAATGTTGTATTTCAATCTTGTTTTTAAGCTGTATTTTAATCAATTGTTTTTACCTGGTGTTAGCCACCCTGAGCCCGGTCTTGGCTGGGGAGGGCGGGGTATAAATAAAATTTATTATTATTATTATTATTCCTCTCTGCTTTCCCTTTTCCCCATTTTCTAATAAAAAGCCCCTTTCTCAGTTTAGACCTGATGTCTGGGGGTGAGTTTGTGGCAAACCCAAGTTCTTCCCGCCACCTGCCTTGCATTGCTTGGAGTTCAGCTTCCTGCTTTTGCCGAGAGGGAAACGCAAGGCAAGCAAACTGCCCCTTGCTCCCTGCAAGGACAGAAATCTCCAAGGCAGTTGCTGCCTCTCCCTGGCAGGCATTTGGCTCCCATCTCTGGCCTCCCTCCCCCGGGCAGAGTGAGAGGGAAAGGGAGGCCGTGGAAGAAGCTGTCTGGCATCACAGCTGCCCTCCCTACCAAGGCTGTTTCGGAGGCAGAGCTTCGCTTCAGCCGGCCAGCCTTACTCACTGTGGTTCAGAAAGAACTGGGCAATGGGCAGCAGCACCCTGGCATAAGACAGGTCCCCGCTGATCCGGCTGTGCACGTTTTTCAGGCAGGAGAGTGAGCGGTAGACGTAGGAAGAGTCCTGTCTGCAAATGATATCCATGATGGTGATGGCTTCAATAAGGCACTGTGAGAGGGAAAGAGGGGGAGAGACGTCAATGTCAGGGATTCCGGAATGGCTGCCCAAGATCCCTGCTCAAGCCCCAAGACCTTCCTTCAGGCTACTTACGGCTTTCTGAAGCTCCCCGTCGGCTTTCTTCAGAGCCCCTGGCAGACAAAACAAAATTGAACTCATAGAACCACAGAAACATAGAACTTGGAAAGGGACCCCATGGGTCATCTCCCGCTTGGACTACTGGAATGCGCTCTACATGGGGCTTCCTTTGAAGGTGACCCGGAAACTGCAACTAATCCAGAATGCAGCAGCTGGACTGGGGACTGGGAGTGGCCACTGAGACCATATAACCTGAAAGAGCTACGTTGGCTCCCAGTTAAGTTTCCGAGCACAATTCAAAGTGTTGATATTGACCTTCAAAGCCCTAAACGGCCTCGGCCCAGTATCCCTGAAGAAGTGTCTCCACCCCCATCATTTTGCCCGGACACCAAGGTCCAGCGCCAAGGGCCTTCTGGCGGTTCCCTCCCTGTGAGAAGGGAGGTTACAGGGAACCAGGCAGAGGGCCTTCTTGGTGGTGGCACCCGCCCTGTGGAACACCCTCCCATCAGATGTCAAGGAAATAAACAACTATCTGACTCTTAGAAGACATCTGAAGGCAGCCCTGTTTAGGGAAGTTTTTAATGTTTGATGTTTTATTGTGTCTTTAATATTCTGTTGGGAGCTGCACAGAGTGGCTGGGGAAACCCAGCCAGATGGGTGGGGTATAAAAAAAGTATCATCATCATCATCACCATCTAGTCCAACTCCCTGTGATGCAGGAATGGCAGCTAAAGAACCCCTGACAGGTGGCCCTTCAACCTCTGTTTAAAAACCTCCAAGGAAGGAGAGTTTGCCACCTCCCGAGGGACTCTTTATAATAATAATAATAATTTATTATTTATATCCCGCCCATCTGGCTTGGCTTCCCCAGCCAATCTGGGCAGCTTCCAACAAAATATTAAAATACAGTAATGCATCAAACATTAAAAGCTGCCCTAAACAAGCTTTCCATGCCCAAACAGCTCTTATCATCAGGAAGTTCTCCCTGATGCTAAGTAAGAATCTCTCTTCTTGCAATTTGAATCCTTAGTTTGGGTCCCGCCCTCTGGAGCAGCAGGAAACAAGTTTGCTCCATCTTCTACGTGCCAGCCCTTCAGATATTTAAGGTGGCTATCACGGCACCTCCCAGTCTCCTCTTCTCCAAGTTAAACATACCTAGCTTGTGGCAACTGAGTCGGCATGTGAGCCAAAACAGACACCTCCACCTGCTGCTTCTCCTGGAAAAGCTGGACCTTTCCTTCCCCACAGACAACTGGAGGAATAGTTGGGAGGAAAGACTCCAGAAGGGGATTCAGAAATATGGGTGCAATAAAAAAATTAATTTCTGTGCAAGTTACAGTGCGAAATAGGAGACGGAAAAGAGAAGGCGTGGAAGTGCAAACAGCGTCCCTAAATCTCTTGTCACCCTCACCAGCAGGAAACAAGCCAAGCACAGAAAAGGGGACTCACGGCGGTTGCTTTGCTCTATAAGCCGCTGGCAGTACTCAAAGGCCTTTTCCCGCAAGCGTTCCTTGGGGGGGAGCAGGCGGCTGGAGGTGGAGGTGACAGAGACCATGGACATGACGGAGCCGTCCACCTCCGATTTATCATCTGCAAAGAAAGTGGGGACAAGGTGAGCAGTTTATTCATGCAAGCGTGCTGTAGGAACATCGCAGTCTTGAAAAAAGATTTCCCACAACCTACGTTTGCTGCAGGGTAAAGAGCAGCCGCAGTCTTTGAGTGCAATATGGTGGGACTTTGTTTTATATACCTCTGAATCACACAGACAAAAACATCTGTTGGCAATCGCCAGGGCAATTTGGCTTGCCTGATCTCCTCCCTGTCTTCTGCTAAGATTCAGCTCCTATTCTTCTATTTGTACCTATTTTTGCTTCTCACTGATGTATAGTTTTCTTATTTATGGTCCTAACTCCTGTTTTGTTATGGGGTGAGGTTATATGTCAACTTTATATTTTCTGCTTGTTCTCTATACGATTAAAAATCACACACGCAAACAGAAAGATGGGGCAAGATGAGTCAGTGAAAGGTTTCCTCGGTTTCTTTTTCTAGTAATTTTATTAACTTAAAATCAAATAAGAGCGTACAAAACATTCCAAATCAGCAAAACACAATCAATAAATTCAGCCTGACACAATCTCACATTTTATGCAGCTTGTCTTCTACAAGATAAGGAAAAAAAATTAAGGAGAAAGAAAATAATTAAAGACAGGAAGGAAAAAAACCTAACAAATACACTGCCTAGACTTAGAAGGGCCTAACTTCTTTGCCCACCCCAATGTTTCTGCTTGAGTCCCTGTTCTGGGCACAGTTCCTCTAAGGGCCGCTAACTCTACTGCCTCTCTGCATGAGGTGCAATTGAATGGTCTAATCACACTCAATGCAGAGACACAGCACAACTTAGCCGCCCCATCAGAAGCCCATTGGAATAAGCATTGGGTTGTGCAGAGCTGCAACAGGAAACCTCTCCTCGTGAGACCTCGTGGTTTAATTCATGATTGGAAAGTCACACTCTCTTCACTATATATTTATAGAGAGAGAGGTTTTGTTTTTTTAAGAAATACAAATAACATATCAACCCAAAACAAAAGCCCCCCCCCCCATTATAACAAACCAATAATATTGTATTTAGTGGGACGCGGGTGGCGCTGTGGGTTAAACCACAGAGCCTAGGACTTGCCGATCAAAAGGTCAGCGGTTCGAATCCCTGTGACAGGGTGAGCTCCCATTGCTCGGTCCCTGCGCCTGCCAACTTAGCAGTTCGAAAGCACGTCAAAGTGCAAGTAGATAAATAGGTACCGGCGGGAAGGTAAACGCCGTTTCTGTGCACTGCTCTGGTTTGCCAGAAGCGGCTTAGTCATGCTGGCCACATGACCCGGAAGCTGTACGCCGGCTCCCTGGGCCAATAAAGTAAGATGGGCGCTGCAACCCCAGAGTCGGTCACGACTGGACCTAATGGTCAGGGGTCCCTTTACCTTTACTTAATATTGTATTTATTATCTATCCGGTATGGAGCATGCTGCTGTAAACAATGCTGTTCGCCATCTGATCCCTTGGTGTCTTACCATAACAGCAGATGTGTTGACGGCGGCTGCCAATCATGTTCCTCATTGGCTGTATGCACAGTGCCCTCCCCTCCACCTCTCTAGATCCTTACCTGAATTTGGACTACTAGCTCCGTTGCTCCCGTAGCACAGCAGCCACTTCCGCAGCATGGAGAAGGCCTGCATGTTGAACCACTGGTCTTCTGTGTAATACTGGCCGACTGAGAGCACAGTGAAGAAGTCCGTGGTGGCTGTGCCGTCCACCTCCATGATGGGGCCAGGCTGTGGGGCGGAAGAAAGAGCAGGGTAAGCCGCTACTTAGAAAGCAGAGAATCAGGACCAGAGAGCCCAGGTGTTTAAAGGCCAGACATGAGAATCAGACCAGTGGTCCACCTTGTCCAGCGTCCTGCTGTTCTCACAGTGGCCAACTGGATGCCTGGGGGAAACTCCCAGGGCAAAGGTGAACTACTATGCAAGTCGCTCCAAGCTCCTTGGAGGAAGGGCAGGATTCAGGGTCACCCCAGTGCAGAATCTGCGTCTGTGCACTTGACTCGCTGGGTGGTTTTTCCATGTGCCTTCTCTTAAAAAGCAAGCCCGGGTTCATGCCCCCTGGAGCTGCAGTTCCGCACCTGTCTTGCTCGAGGGTTGAAGAAGCCTCCTGAGGACTGGGGGACTCCTTGCTGGACGCTGGCATACCTCAGCCAGTCCACCATCCTTTTGCTGAGCAGGTTGATCTGATCTATGGATCGAAAGCAACACAGCCCGTCAGGAAGACACAACAGAGGACGACTGTGGGGAGCCTTGGCAATTCCAATGGTTCACCATCAGGCAGCCTCGGGTCCACCTACAGCTTCATCTGTCCCTACACTGTCCAGAGAAGAGCTTAGTGCTTGGGGCCAGGAGCAAGAAAACTCTGCAGATCAACAGAAGAGCTGTTCCTGTGAATTTGCATCTTTGACACCCACAATTTATTCTACCCACGCATCCTCATCTGTGGAGAAAAGAGGCTGGAACTGGGATTCTTACCAGGAACCAGAAGAGACTACCCTTCTATAAACACCTCCAGCATTTCCTAATTACATTGGGCTGGCTGCAGCCTATGTTTATGGCACTTAATTGCTCCTGCGAAACAGCAAACCCCTTAGCCTCTAAAACCTCATCTCTGTAATATTGGCTGAAAATATATTGGGTGACTGCCTAAGCAGAGCAGAACAGCTACCTGCTTTAGACATTGGCAGTGTCTAGGTTATTAATATTATTATTATTAAGTATATTGCCCTTCATCCACAGACCTCAGCATGGTTCAAAACATTTTAAAAACCTTCTTCAAACTGCTCCCCTCCTGAGGTTCTGGATGACAAAACCCACAGTACCAAATTTGGCATGGCCAAAACATACGCCATGCTCTACACTGGGGAAGACTAGTCTGAATAATAATAACAATAATAATGATTTTATTATTTATACCCCACTCATCTGGCTGGGTTTCCCCAGCCACTCTGGGTGGCTCCCAACAGAATATTAAAAACACGATCAAACATAAAAAAAACTTCCCTAAACAGGACTGCCTTCAGATGTCTTCTAAAAGTCAGATAGTTGTTTATCCAAGTTTCTATCCAAGAGCTGTGGCCTTTTTGAATGCTGTAACTCGATAGTGAGATCTGGGAGTTTTTGGGGGTGGGGGTGGGTGTGGTTGGAAGGTGGTTTGTTTGGTTGTTGTTGTTGTTTTGCTTTTACTGTTTTTAAGGGATGGCATCCAATTTCGTTGCACTTGTGCAATGTTGCACTAGTGTAATGACAATAAAGAATCTATCTATCTATCTATCTATCTATCTATCTATTTCCTTGACATTTGGTGGGAGGGTGTTCTACAGGGAGGGCGCCACTACTGAGAAGGCTCTTTGCCTGGTTCCTTGTAACCTCACCTCACCTCTCTGAGTGAGGGAACCTCCAGAAGGCCCTTGGAGCTGGACCTCAGTGTCTGGGCTGAACGATATACTGCCTTTCTGCTGAGGCACCCACAGTGGTTTACAATTTCAAAGGACTAAAACAAATGTTCAAAGTCCCAGCCTCAAACTAACTTGGTTGTTTTCTACAGGAGGGTGGACGGAAGGCAGATCTGGGTCTACCGGCAGATCTCTAGGAGATACGCAAGGATTTCACACCCCCTAGGGTCTCAGAATAGCACCTGAACAAGACTCGTAAAATGAGGAACGCTAACCAAGATTGAAGTTTTGTGTGAAAGGACTCTCAGATTAGTTCAGTTCCTCAGCTCAGAGGTTGGGGTTCTAGTAAAAAAACCAAAGTAGATCCAACCAGCCTGCCCACTTCTTGCACTTACCTTCATTAAGGCTCATCGGTAGAAAGCTGATGATTTTTGAAAGGAGGGGGAGAAGGTGCCGTGCATTTTGACCTTCAGGAAGCCTGCCTTCCAGGACTTTCACCACACGCTGCCCAAAAGCTTCCACCACTGCCTTTTTACTGCCCTTTGGATAAAAGCAAAGATTTTGAAGGCTCACAAGCCACAGAGGCTGAGCTTACGCAAAAGGCACCTGCCCTCTGGCAATTCATTTAAGATTCTGAGTGAACAACTAAAAAAAGTTTAGGGTGCCTGGAATTTGGCATAGACCAGATCTCGCCAGATGGGGGAGCATTTTTAAAAAACGGCAAGAAAAAACTATACCATGTCCAAAATCTGGGTGTGAAACGGGCCACAGTCACAGGGAAACAAAGCAAAGAACCAAACTGTGGTCTTTCCAGAATCACAGTTCACTTACCTGGGCTAGCACGATGGAGAAGGCCAGGCTCCGGAGCTTGGTGTCCTGGATGTTATCCCAAGACACAGATAAATCATTACAAAGTGACGTCTCTCTCAGGATGGCAGCACAAAGAAACTGGACCTGCTCAGGCGTCTTTGGCAGATGCAACACTGTCTGCAGAAGTTCCAGAAATTTGCCATCTATCCTGCAAAAAGCATCATCAACATAAGCAGCGAACACAAAATGAAGAGAAGCTAAGGGTGCAATCAATGCACACATATCTGGAAGTAAGTCAAACTGGGAAGCCATGTATAGCATTGCACTGTAAGATGTTTTAATATTTGTTATATTCTACTGACTGAACACCAGTATGAAAGGGAACCAGCCCAAGGTAAGGAAAGCCACTCACATCATAGTTCTACGGAGACACTTGTAGCATTTGATTAACAGAGCTATAAATATGCTACAGATGTTTGCTTGGACTTATTAAAACCAGCATTTGCCTTCACTTACTTCCGTCCATATTTAGTGGCTGAGACGATCAAAAACAGTCTTTGCAAGCTATCGACAGTCTCATTTCCGAAGTCTTGATTTTGGAGAAAGCCTGTGATTCGTGAAATGAATTTTCTCAGTTCTTCATCCTGGATCTCCCTAATAGGAAAGCATATAGAAATTAAGAAATCTCCGTTTTGCAAACTTCCACATCAGGCCTTTGCCAACCACGACAGTAGTTGCTTTGCCATACACTGGGCTGGGAAAGACTCTGCTGGCAACTTCAGTGACAACTGGATGGGCTGGATGGCTCGTGGGCTGGCAAAGCACCAGACAGACCCTTGCATACTCTTATATTTCCATTATGAAAATGGTTTGCAAGGAGCAAACCAGAGCACTGCATGTTTTCCAGAGGCATCTGATTGGCCACTGTGAGAACAGGATAGATGGGCCACTGGCCTGATAAAGCAAGGCTCTTTCTGTGTCCTTATATCTTAACCAAGAGGAAGTCTCCACATTTCACAGAATCCCGTGAAGCTCCCTGGTGTCCTTGGGTCAGTCACTGCCTCTCAACATAACCTCCCCTCACAGGGCTGTTGCAATAAGTTAATAATAATTTATTTATACCCCGCCCATCTGGCTGGGTTTCTTTCCCCAGCCACTCTGGGCGGCTTCCAACAAAATATTAAAATACAGTACTTTGGATTAAAGTTTTAAGCTTTTCGCATTTATAAATTTTAAATTTATTGTTGTACATTGTTTTAAATGTTTGTTTTCCTTCTGGGATTGTACCCTTGTTACCGGAAAAATCCAAGGGCTCTGTTGGACAAAAACAAAGACACCAACCAGGATAACTTGGAGCAAAACAGCAGCCTGTAGGCTTGGCCTTTATTGAACTGTTGCAACAGGGTATTCCCCTCACTTGCAGGAGAGAGGAAGGACCCAGGAAAAATGGTGTGCAAGGTCTTATAAAGACTTTTGAAATTCCCATCCTCCAGGTCAAGCCCAGCCCCAGAAACATCATGCATACATTACAGAAAGGAGGGGTTGACATCATGCATACATTACAGAAGGGGTTGACATCATGCATACATTACAGAAAGGAGGGGTTGACATCATGCATACATTACAGAAAGGAGGGGTTGAGGGAGGAGTTGTGGTGGTAACCTGAGTGTCCTGTCACCTGGCTGGTTCCTCCTTTCCCCCTGCCCATGAGTCGCTTCCATGAGACAAAGGGGAGTTTGCAGTTTCCTGCCCCCAGAGGGAAGATCTGATCATTGTCCTTTGTTCCAGTCCATGCTGAATCCACTCCCATATGCAAGTTCTTTGTGATCCTGATTGTCTTCTGTCTGGGATCATCAGGGTTGACATAGCAACTGGGCAGGGCTCCTGTGGATGTGCTGGGATGGTGAAGGGATTATGGCTGACCAGAACCAAGCCACCCCCCCCCTTCGATAGTCCTTGTCATATGGAGTAAAATAAAATGGAACAGTGCAAATCCGATGTATGGTTGATTTTCTATGAATTTATAACAGAAATGTGGCGTATGTAGTGTGTGAGTGTGAGTGTGTGTGAAGTTTGTACAAACAGAATGATTGGGGTGGGGGGGGTTCCTGCTACACCCTCATATGTGTTTTATAAGGCTGGTCTCCGACCGTAATAAATTATCTATCTATCTATCTTTTTTTAATAAAAAAAATATTTATTAGAGTTTCCAATTTTTTTACAAACAAAAAGAAAAAAGCAAACATAAAAACAAAAACACATAAATTTCACAACTTATTTTCTAATAACATATTTCCCCGACCTCCTCATACCTCCCCTTCTTGTATACCCAGTTCATTTTATTTATACAGCAAATCCTTATCTCAAAGCATTACAGCTTGAAAAAAGAAAGAAAAGAAAATACCTATCTATCTATCTAACAGTACTTTGGATGTCCAAAGCATGCATTAGTTGAAGAATGAAGAACCGTTTATTTTGTATTTCTCATTTTGTTTAGAATATCTATTGTACAGTTTTCTGTTACAAAGTGTTCAATCAATAAAGCACTCAAAAAGCAAAAAAGAAAAGAAAAGAAAGAGTATCTCCCAGGGCAAAAGGCGGGGCACAAATAAATAAATACATAATAGTAGTAATATTAATAAAGAAGAGGAAGCTGGCAAGCCCCAACTCAGCCTCCCCCAAAGAAGCAGCTGGAACCTAAAGCCTCTGGAGGGCTTCTGCTCCCTCCCCCGTGGCTCCCCCTTCCCCAGCCCCCCCCCCATTTTGCCTCTCCCTACCTGGCCTGGCGCAAGAAGCTCTCCGTCCCCGCGGAATACATCCTATTTTCCAAAAAGAAAAATGGGGGGAGGGGGGAAGGGAGTCCGGACTTATTTTGGGGGTGCACAGCCAGCGCTTCCTTTACTTCCGGGTTATTCTCCGCCCTAACACTTCTGGGCATGCGCGCGGGTCCCTCTTCAAATCCGTCCGTGTGGAAACCGGCCTCCTCGGCGCCAGAGTTCCGGGAGGGAGGAGGGGAGGCGCCTCTTCTTCCTATATGGGATTTGGCGGCCTTCTTTGCAGGCGGGGCGTGGGCTGGGGGGGGGGGAGCCCCTATTGTGTTGGGGTGGGAGGGGGTGCAGAGGTTTAAGGGCTGGCCGGCGGTAGGATCTCATAAGGAGCAGGAAATGATGGGAGAGGACACAGAGCTTGAAAATGCAGTTTGTTTTTTTAATTTCATTTTTTTTAAAAAAAGTAATCTTTACTAGTGTAAGTTGCACACATATACACAAAAATTTACAAATAAAATTTAGACTCTCATATTGCAGAAAGAAAAAATAAAGAGAAAGGAAAAAAGAGAAAAGAAAAGGAAGAGAGAGAAAATTGCAGAACAGAAAGGGGGACAGAAGAAAGGAGCAAAAACAAATTTACATATGTAATCTTCCTATTAACATCTTAATAAACATTTAAATAAAAAGACTTCTGATAAAATGAGTCTTCCAATCATTCTCATTGCACTGTTTATACTATCTTTCTTTTTGTCGCAGTTTACTAATCTTCAGTATTGTTCCCATTTACTCCAAAAACGATGTTTGTTATTCATTTTGTTTACAGGTACCACTTGAGTTCTGCTAGTATTGTATCGTTGGTACAATATGATCTTATATAATCCTTAAGTATTCTCCATTCTCTGAATATTTTCTGGTTCACTACTCCTCTAACTCTTCCTGTCAATTTCGCTATTGTAGGTATTCTAGCATAAGTATCTGCCAGTCTGTAATTGTCAGCATTTTTCCATCTTTCAATTTTCTTGTCACAAGGATTCTTGCTGCTGTGGTGGCACAGATGAACAGTGGTCTTATGTCTTATTTTATTTTATTTTTTAAATTTCCACATTGCCCTTCATCCGAGGATCACAGGGCGGTTACGTTATAAAAACACGGAAAAGGTGTGCCCCTGCTCAGAACCAGGGTGGATCTGATTTAAATCAAATTGACTTAAATCACAATTTAAATCACTAGTCAATAAGACTTGATTTAAATCACTGGTCAGTAAGACTAGCCTAGCATCCCACCTTTGTCGCCAGTGAAGTGTAGGTGGGTTCCCATGAGGCAAGACACAGGGATAACAGCAAGAACCTATATTGAGCTACATAGCTGGGTAACAGGGGCAAAGCAACTGCTTATATACATACCTGAAAGCCCGGGCCACTCCCACTCCCAACATGATTGGCTGTCTAAACTTCCAAGCTGCAAATCATGACTCAGAGTTCAAGGGCCAATGGCAGAGGCTCAAATCCTGAAATGTTCTGTGATTGGACATCATGTATTGAATCAGAACACATGAGCTCACAACCCTTAGTCCAGACTCAAGCTCAGGCAGACACAGACTTACCTTTGGATAAGTGGTTTTCAACCAGTGTGCCGTGGCACCCTGGGGTGCCTTGAATGATGGTCAGGGGTGCTGCGGATAACAGGGGCCTCTGTCCCTCTTTCCTTCCCTCCCTCCTCTGATGCCCTTTTGCATCTCTGTCTCCCAAAGGCTTGCACAGCTGTTCGTTGCAGCAGCCCTGGCTCCAAGCTCCGCAGGCGAATGGTGCCTCTGGGGCTGGTGGGGGGGTGCTGGTTGCCAGGAGCGAGCAAGCAAACAGCCCTTGCTGTTGGGAATGGACAAGACAAGTCCCAAGTCCCTGTGGGGCAGTGTGAAGAGGCACCTCTCCTTGGGGCAGCTCAGAGACCAAGGGCAGCTCAAAAGTAAAGGCCTTCTGGGAAATGATTTACAATGAGTTAAAAAAGGTATTTAAGTATACCTTCCCCAAGAAACCAGAGGCCTTCCTCTTGGGCATTGTGGGCCAGAAAGTGTTAAAGAAGGATAGAACTTTCTTTATGTATGCGACTACAGCAGCAAGAATACTTATTGCAAAACATTGGAAGACACAAGATTTGCCCACACTGGAAGAGTGGCAGACGCAACTGATGGACTATATGGAACTGGCCGAAATGACTGGCAGAATCCGAGATTTGGGAGAAGAAACAATGGAAGAGGATTGGAAAAAGTTTAAAGACTATCTACAAAGACATTATAAGTTATATGAATGTTAAAAATTTGCATAATTTGGAAAATCTAGCTTCTATAACAGGATTTGGAATTACAGGAACCTAAGTTATAAGTATGAAAGGGTTAAAGTTTAAAGTAATATTATATCTAATTTAAGGTCTAACTAAATTGATATCTTAAACTTAAAACTTAAAATTTGAAAAGTACAAAGGAATGCATGGAACAAGGTAATAATTTGCTGATATTTTTATTGTAAAGAATGCAGGGTGAGGGAGATGTGGGGAAGTCCGGTTGGTTATGAAAAAATGTCTTGGAACGTTGGATTTCTTCTTTCTCTTTTCTGTATTTTTCTGTACTCTGTTATTTTCTTCTTATATCTGACTTTATATCTTTACCTGAAAAACGCAATAAAAAATATTAAAAAAAAAAGAGAGACCAAGGGCAGCTGCCCGGAGGACTCCCAAGGAGAGGGGAGAGGAGAGGAGGCTGAGGGAATCCTCCACAAGGGAGTGTGTTCAAAAAAGGGTGAGAGGCTGCCTGCTCTGCAAGCAAAGGGTGAGATAACTGGGCCCCTGAGCCCCACAGAGGTGCCGCAGAAAGAATGTAGTTGGCCAAGGGAGCCGTGGGCTCAGAAAGGTTGAAAACCTCTGCACTAAAAGGACATATTTCTATTCCTCCACCCCTTCCCTTGTGCCTCAGGTGCAGATTGCTGCCATACTTAAAACTCAAACAACTTCTTCACCAACCTGAGGCTAGGCAGATGTTTGGGGTGAGAACCAAAGCTAGGCTGGGCCGGATAGCAGTTGTGCTCCAAAACATCTGGAGAGGCCCCCAGACAGCAGGTTTTGGCAATTTGGAAATGTACGGTACTAGGAGCTACAGTGGTACCTCAGGTTAAGAACTTAATTCGTTCCGGAGGTCCATTCTTAACCTGAAACTGTTCTTAATCTGAAGCACCACTTTAGCTAATGGGGCCTCCTGCTGCTGCCACGCCGCCAGAGCATGATTTCTGTTCTCATCCTGAAGCAAAGTTCTTAACCTGAGGTACTATTTCTGGGTTAGCGGAGTCTGTAACCTGAAGCATATGTAACCTGAAGCGTATGTAACCCGAGGTACCACTGTATTTGCGAGTAAGACGGGGCGGGTGGAAATCAAACAGGTGCACATCTAAATATGTGCTCTGCAAGCAAAGGGCGGCATAACTGGGCTCCTGAGCCCCCCAGGGGTGCTGCAGAAAGAATGTAGTTGGCCAAGGGAGCCGTGGACTCAAAAGCTTGAAAACCTCCCGATTAGACTAAGCTTAGGGATGTAGCTCAGCTAGTTAGAGCATGGTCTGATAACACCAGGGTTGCAGGTTCTATCCCTGTATGGGACAGCTGCATATTTCTGCATTGCCGAGAGTTGGACTAGATGAGCCTCAGGGTCCCTCTACAGTTCTATGAGGCTATGATTTGTACAGTGGTGCCCCACAAGACGAATTCCTCGCAAGACGGAAAACCCGCTAGACGAAAGGGTTTTCCGTTTTGGAGGTGCTTCGCAAAACGAATTTCCTATGGGCTTGCTTCGCAAGACGAAAATGTCTTGCGAGTTCCTGCGGGTTCCCCCCCCTTTTTCCCAAGCCGCTAAGCCGCTTATCAGCTGATCCGCTAAGCCGCTTAACAGCTGATCCGCTAAGCCGCTTAACAGCTGATCCGCTAAGCCGCTTATCAGCTGATCCGCTCGGCCGCTTAACAGCTGATCCGCTAAGCCGCTTATCAGCTGATCCGCTAAGCCGCTAAGCCGCTTATCAGCTGATCCGCTAAGCCCGCTAAGCCGCTAATAGCGCTAATCCGCTAAGCTCCTTATGGGCTTGCTTCGCAAGACAAAAAAACCGCAAGACGAAGAGACTCGCGGAACGGATTCTTTTCGTCTTGCGAGGCACCACTGTATTTCACTCTTGATTTAATTTGTCTGACTTTTAGCTAGACCCCATGGGAAAACAGATGGGGGGAGTTAATTATTAATCACTGTCCATTAAATATTCTCATTATTAATTAGCAATACATTAGAACACCATTGCACAGTTCCGTCCCTGTAGTTCATTTATAGGGACAGATGTAATGTTTTTTAGGGGGGAGAGAGAATTTCACGTTACTTCCGATGACCTCCATGAAAAGTTGCTTTGCAAAGCTTAAACAAGGAGATGAAGGGTGGAAAGACTTCCTTGAGAAGAAAAGGTTAAAAGGGATTAATGTCTCTGCATCAGAGACAGATTTTGCTCTGACTGCTAATTAGCCAGAAGCCGCTTCTCGCAATGAGAGGCATCAGAGAGATTTAATCAGGAGGCAGGCGCTCTGTCAAAGGGAGTGTGCTGCTGCCATTTCCCCGAGGTGTGTATGTGTCTGTCAGGATGGACCAAGTGGGGGGAAAGTCATTACAAGGAAACAGTTATGCACAGTTATCCTGTCGGAAATTCATCCCTGCCTCCCAGGAAGAGAGATAGAGTGTTAGGCATCTGAGCAGGGAGACACTTGTGCGTGGGTTTCAGAAATACATGTGAGTCAAACATTTCTAGAGTGTCTTGCGACCCAGTCTGTCTTGTTCCCACCCCTCGCTAACTGATTTCCTGTGTAACATTTATGTTGGTTGGGAAAGAAAAAAGATGGTATATAAAAAGAAGAATTCCTGGACGCATAGATTCAGGTTTGGGGCAAGTACTCTTTAGTGAGAGAACTGCAGCAGACGTCGAAAATCACAAAATACAGTGGTGCCCCACAAGACGAATGCCTCGCAAGACGGAAAACCCGCTAGACGAAAGGGTTTTCCGTTTTGGAGGTGCTTCGCAAAACGTATTTCCTATGGGCTTGCTTCGCAAGACGAAAATGTCTTGCGAGTTCCTGCGGGGTTCCCCCCCCCTTTTCCCCAAGCCGCTAAGCCGCTTATCAGCTGATACTAAGCCGCTAAGCCGCTTAACAGCTGATCCGCTAAGCCGCTTATCAGCTGATACTAAGCCGCTAGGCCGCTTAACAGCTGATCCGCTAAGCCGCTTATCAGCTGATCCGCTAAGCCCGCTAAGCCGCTAATAGCGCTAATCCGCTAAGCCGCTAATGGGCTTGCTTCGCAAGACGAAAAAACCGCAAGAGGAAGAGACTCGCGGAATGGATTATTTTCGTCTTGCGAGGCACCACTGTATGCAGCAAAGCAAAGTGTGGAAATATAGGCAGTTAGATGTTTAAAATATCCCCTTCTAAGTTGCTTCCAAATTTCCCCACTTCCTGTAGCACAGAAAGAAACCACACGTTTGGTAAGTTAAAAATTATTTACAGTACTTACAAACTCCTCAAAGGTCAGGTTCCTGTGCCTTTCCATACAGCAGTTATAAAAACCCAGGCAGTAAAGCTTAAGCTACCAACATGAGTTTGACCAAGCTGCAGGAGGCAGTGGAAGACAGGAGTGCCTGGCGTGCTCTGGTCCAGGGGGTCACGAAGAGTCAGACACGACTCATTGACTAAACAACAACAAAAAGGGGAGTGAAAGGCGAAATATCAAGTCCAAACTCCTCCTCCCCCTCCTCCTCCTCCTCCTCCTCCTTCTTCTAATTCCATTTAACTTGGGAAAGTCCCATTGCATTCAGCAGTACCGACTTCCAAGTAAACATCCACAGAATTGGGCCACATCTCTACCTGTTAGCAGGAACTCATCAAATGTCTTTCTGGCAAGACACGGTATCCCATCCTCAAGCTCTCTTTTCTCACCATGAAATCTGTAGTGTGGAATGAGTATACCGACCTACTCTATAGGGCTGTTGTTAGGATTACTAAGATAATGCATGTGAAGTACTTTGAAAACTTAAAGAGAGTGTGCTATAAAATGCCACCACGATTTAGCTGATGTAAGTTGTAGTTCAAAACACCAGGATGGTGAAGGCTGGACGAAAGCATTCAGTTGGGGCATTCTAGTTTGGGGGCCTAAACTCTTTTTGAGTTTTTGCCTCTGACTTTCCCCTTAGCCTCCTCCGAAATCAAACAGCATTACCAAGTCTTCTTAATCCCTGAATTTCTGAGGCCAGCAGGACTACAAATAGGGTACCCCTCTGCTGATGTTAATACTCGGGAAAGTCTATATGGAAGCAGATGGGTCTTTCGGATATTTGGGGTCTAAGTCATTTAGGGCTTTAAATACTAACTGGGCACAGAAGCAACTTGATTCTGGAGAGTAATACTTAGACTGCACTGATACTATAGTCTTGCAGAAAAATCATTGGTTTGCTAATGAAAAGAACAGTCCTGGACTAGAGGGGAAATGCTTGATATTTTGTTCCAGCTGCTATTCCCTCGCCTCTTGTCAGCAAACTATGGTAATGGGGAAAGAAGCAAATATCCTATAGTCGGCTGCTGGCTGGTTTTGTGGAGTCTGGCTGCATCTTCCACCATCCTCTCCCCCAGGAATTTAAAGATCATATAAATGCAAAGCATGTTTGCTAGAGATGGGTTTTATGTTAGTGCCTTGACACTGTATGAAATTTACAGCTAGATTTCTCTCACAGCCAAGCAGAAAACCTTCACACATTGCCATAGCTCATCAACTAGAGAGACTAGGGGGAAAAAGATGTCTACAAACTCCTCACTCTGTGCAGGATTCTTTTTTGTTTTAAAGAACATTAGAACATGACTGACAACTTTAAGACCGCTTTGCAATGAATCTCCTTTCAATTGTGAGATAGAATTGCATGACTGTATCTTCATTGCTTCCTTGAGATAGGTAGACATAACACCAAACCTTGGTTTGATGGTAATGGATGGGCAGAAGGCAATTCGATAAACTCATTCCACTCTGCTTCTCTTTGCACAAGGCAACTCTCTTTCTCTGATGCTTGTTTGGGGACAGGCGATGATCTGCACTTCCCCTGCAAACCAGGATCAAACCCTGCTTGGCATGTTTGCAGGGCAAGCAACGCCAGCAGGACTTGCAAGCTTCGGTCTGCTTGTTCCAAAGCTGGGTTCCGGTAGTTGGGAGCCCTGAGGCAGTTCCCAAAATCAGGGTCCCTCCCCCCAGAAAAGGAGTTCATGAAATATGCCACCTGAAAATGCGCCTGAGGGGAGATTTTAGTGCAGTGAACAGGGCTGGATTTAGGTTTGATGAGGCTCTAAGCTCCTGAAGGTAATGGGGCCCTATATATATATAAAATAATAATAATAATAATAATAATAATAATAATAATAATAATAATAATAATAATAATAATAATAATTTTTATTTATACCCTGCCCACCCCAGCTGTCCTTTGTCAACAACAAATTGCCACTGTTTTTTGTGTTGAATATATGTTACATGTCAAAATAAAAAAAATCCTTCCTGTAGCACCTTAAAGACCAACTAAGTTAGTTCTTGGTATGAGCTTTCGTGTGCATGCACACTTCTTCGTGCATGCACACGAAAGCTCATACCAAGAACTAACTTAGTTGGTCTTTAAGGTGCTACTGGAAGGAATTTTTTTATTTTGACTATAGCAGACCAACACGGCTACCTATCTGTATATGCTACATGGTAAATTATGGACCTAATAGGTATCTAAAGCCATTTGCACATAACAAAATATGTATTTTATCAAAGTAATTGATATAGAAATGAGCAAACCAGTGATATTTGAGGGAGCAGGCTAGCAGGCGGGGCCCATGACTTATATCATAGGAGCCTACATAACACAAAACACTGTTGCTGTAGGTAGGTTTTATTTTTTTGTGTTTTATCTTATATTTTGGAAATGTACATCCAGTTTTTCCCCCTTTAATTTTTTTGGGGGGCCCCCAAGAGGGTGGGGTCCTAAGCTATAGCTTGTTTAGCTTATACGTAAATCCGGCACTGGCAGTAAATACAGCAGATGCGGATTCAGTTCGTGACAGATTATTATGTCTTTCTCGTTAGGTGAAATGATTCACCTCAGCACTGGAACTCATGGATGTTCAAGGAAGCTGAATTTTGGGAGACTCCGGAAGACAAAATAAAACCCGTCTTCGTGCAGCACATGGTTAAAGTCGCTGCCGCGAGAGACAAAACTGGCCACAAACTTGGCTGTAAAAGAAGATGAGGGACATTCATGGAGCGAGAAAACTGTTGATGGCTACTAGCCTCAGAGGCAGCCAAGCTTCTGAATCCCAGTTGCGTGGCGAGCCCCCCCCCCTCCCCGTGGAAATAAAGACACATGACACAATTATTAAGGTTAATGGGCTAAATAAGGCCACAACTTTATTGGTTACAGGTGATGAGCAGTATTGGCTTAGGCATTGGTCCTAACCGACTATATCCGACTTCAGCCTGTCCGCTTGAAGTCCAGGAAGGATTAACTAGGGGGAGTCCTGCTGATGCACATCAACTAGGAACTCCCCTGGGGTCACTGCTCAGGGGCGTGCCTTAGGCCCTCACCCCCTAGGCTTTGGACAGGGCCACACCCCCCAGAATCCTTTATCGGACTACCCTTCAATATGTGGGGCAGGTGATGGCGCTTCCTCCCCTCTTCCATCTACAGAGCAATACCAATGCCTAACCGCCAATACCAAGAAAGTTGTGACGATTTGCTACGAGGTAGGTGAAAACCAAGTGGCTGGTGCCAATTTGCCAAGTGGAAAAATTCCTACCAGGCCCCTCAACGGAGGGCAACCGAGGTCCATAGCAAGGTCAAGGATCGCAAACCTTATAGGGCGGAAGGGTGGTGTTATGTACTGAGTTGAATAGGATCCAAACTGCAGCAGTCTGATTGGTCCTAGAACAATAGGATCCAAATTGCAGCAGTCTGATTGGTCCTAGAACAATAGGATTCAGAATGCAGCAGTCTGATTGGTCCAAGAACAATGCAGCAGTATGATTGGTTGGCAGGAACCACCCAATCCTGCTCCAGATATAAGTGAATCCACAACCTGATTGGCTTACAGTAGAATTCCAGAATTAACCAATCATGTGCAGCCCATTGTGTAAATAATGTATATAAAGCAGATACTTTGAGGGGACTTTCATTCATTCCTCCTCACCACTATGAGCTGAATAAAGAGCATGAAATCACTTTGCGACTCTGAGTATATTTCAGGTGGGAAACAGAAACAGCTGATAGGCGGGAAAAGAGGGAGATCCCTGGCCACGCCTGCCTTAAATAGGGCACGCAAGGCCCCCAGAGCCAGCCAATTGGCTGGCCGGGGGTGTGGGGGTGTGACGCGGCTGGGGATTCCCCCAGCCACCGTGCGTGGTGGGGCCATGAAGCCCGCAGCCCCACCTCCTCTGCAGGGCGGAAGTGGCTTTACTGGAAACCACAGGAGGTGAGCGTTGCTCTTATCCTGCTTACTGGTTTCCGCAAGGAAATTCTTCAGCCACTGTGAGAACAGGATGCTGGACTAGATGGGCCATGGGCCTGATCCAGTTGTCTCTTCTTATGTTCTTAATGACATTTTTCACCTCAAGAGTCTTCCTAGCAAAATGCAAGACTCGCTGCAGCCCACCAAATCCGCTACCAGCATTTAGTCAGCCCTTCTCTAAGTTTGCATCCGCCAGATTGTAAATTATCCATGCAATTTCTTCTCCGCCAATGCCTACAGAAATCCCTATCATTATTTTTTTAATTTAAAAAAACGAGTCGAGGCTTCAGGGACAAGCAAAATCAAACGCGGCCCGGCCTGCTGACCTGTGTTCCACTCCAGAGTTTGTTCCACAAACTTCATGCAAATTGAGGTCGCCGAGTTCCTCTCCTGTTAGATTTGTGTCCTGATGTTATTAAAACGTTATGTTTTTGATATGGAAATTGTGAGGGGGAGGAAAACGCTTGTACAAGCAGGTTTTAAAGATAGAGCTGCGCCTCCAGGTCAAGCTATTGCTGCACTTAGATGTAGGAATTTAACTGGGGTAAATGTTCCATTATACGGACATGGTGCTTTCTTGAGTGCATCTGTCCATCATAACTTAAGAGCTGCAGCGTTCACATCGCTCTTCAAATCGACTCCGCCGTTAACTCATGAACAATGGCCTCCAGGCATTTTGCAATTAAAATCAGAAGCTGTTTGTAATCTGTGTCACAGGAACCCCTGAACACATTTGGCATTGATCAAGGGACGTATAATTAAATCTAGGGATGGGTGTTAAAAAAAAGTTCCATTCTGCTCTCCATCTTTTTAAAAAATGGTTAATGTGGTGTCAATAAAACTGTCAAATATAATGGAATCAAAGAATCCTAGAGTTGGAAGGGACCCTGAGGGTCATCTAGTCCAACCCTATGCAATGCGGGAATCTCAGCTAAAGCATCCCTGACAGGTGGCCATCCAAGCTCTCCTTAAAAACCTCCAACGAAGGAGAGACCACAACCTCCTGAGGAAGACCGGTCGGTCCCTTGTCAGAAAGCTCTTCCTGATGTTTAGTCGGAATCTCCTTTCTTGTAGCTTGAAGCCATTGGTGTGAGTCCTACCCTCCAGAGCAGGAGAAAACAAGCTTGCTCCCTTGAGATATTTGAAGATATTTGAAGATGGCCTAGGATTTGCAGATCAGAAGGTCTGCGGTTCAAATCCCCACCACGGGGTGAGCTCCCGTTGCTCAGTCCCAGCTCCTGCCCACTTAGCAGTTCGAAAGCATGCAGTGCAAGTAGATAAATAGGTACCACTCCGGCGGGAAGGTAAATGCCGTTTCCGTGCACTGCTCTGGTTTCGCCAGAAGCAGCTTAGTCATGCTGGCCACATGACCCGGAAGCTGTACGCCAGCTCTCTTGGCCAATAAAGTGAGATGAGCACTGCAACCCCAGAGTCGGCCACGACTGGACCTAATGGTCAGGGGTCCCTTTACCTTTACCTTTATCCTATCTCCTCTCACTTCTCCTCTTCTCCAGGCTAAACATACCGGAATCTCTCTGCCGTTCCTCCTAAGGCTTGGTTTCCATCTGTTTATTGCTGTCACGGTCCAGTTTATGAGTGGCCAAAGTCCCGGCTGAGGACGTCGGGACCGGGGGCAAGATGGCGGGGTGGGAGCAGGAACGTGAGTCCAGAAGCCAGGGGTCCGAGGGTCGAGAAGCAGGGAGTCATGAAGTCAAGGGTCCGAGGGTCGAGAAGCAGGGAGTCATGAAGTCAAGGGTCCGAGGGTCGAGAAACAAGGAGTCGTGAAGTCAAAGGTCCGAGGGTTGAGAAGCAGAGAGTCATGAAGTCAAGGGTCCGAGGGTCGAGAAACAAGGAGTCCTGAAGTCGAGGGTCCGAGGGTCAAGAAGCAGCGAGTCACGAAGTCGAGGGTCCAAGGGTCAAGAAGCAAGGAGTCACAAAGTCAAGGGTCCAAGGGTTGATAAACAAGGAGTCAAGAAGCCAAGTTCTGAGGATCAGGAAGCAAGAAGCCAAACGCAGCAAGGCAGGAAGCGAGTTGCTGTGGCAAAGAGCCGAAGGGAAATGCTGACCTTATATCCCTTCCTGGCTCTTGCCACCAGGTGCTGTGAGTTACCAAGCGGCCTCACCTGTGAGCCTTGCCTCTCCAGAACAAACTTAGGAAGGCCCCAGTCCTGCAAAGCCCTACTAGTCACAGATCCCGGCTCCTGCATGCACTCCTGACACTTGCCACCAGTCGTGTGGAATGATTTCGTGGCTCCTGAAGACCCTTTCCACATGTGCAGCTATGAATTCCTCACACACCAACCTTGAAATTTGTTCCCATGTATAACGTCATCCCATTTCCACCTCGAGTCTGGACGACAAACAGCCGTGACGAATGTCAGATTCAGAGAAAGAAAAATGACCCTGCTCTCCATCTGGGGTTGAAGTGAGTTTTTTAATTTATTTAACCCACATTGAAGTATCTAAGAAGCCCTTAAAAGCTCTACAGGTAAGAACGGCTGTGGTCATGACTGGCCTGAGGCAAAGGACAAGATGGCGGTTGCCTGCATTAGTTGCACAGAGACAACTGGGTCCAACTCCAGCATCCTCCATTGCACCTCAAGATCACAGGGCGGCTGACAGCATAAAAATACGAAATGAAATTCCTTCAGGGATGCAGGAGAGACTGCATGGCTCAGGCAAGGGGTCAGCAAACTTTTTCAGCAGGGGGCTGATCCACCGTCCCTCAGACCATGTGGTGGGCCGGACTATATTTTGGAAAAAACCAAAGTGAATGAATTCCGATGCCCCACAAATAACCCAGGGATGCATTTTAAATAAAAGCACACATTTTACTCATGTAAAAACACACTGATTCCCAGACTGTACGTGGGCCAGATTTAGAAGGTGATTGGGCCGGATCCGGCCCCCGGGCCTTAGGTTGCCTACCCATGGGTCAGGCACACACATAGGCCCAGCTGTTGCTGTTTGGTATCAGCTTAGCAGTATTTAGCACAAATCCATCACTCAGCCAAATTTGTCTTATGAGATAAAAAAATATTTATTTATTTGAACCAAATCAAAGCCACGCAGTTCCCTGGGTCGGCAAGTCCACCTCACATAAAGTTCTGAGTCTCTGTTGTTGTTTTTTTGAATCCCCAATCATCACTCTTCGTAGCCGTTTTCCAGTTATTTAAAAAGCATTCCAGAGGAATACATTGGCTTGCTCCAGACCCCATTTTTCAGATACTCCGCTCCTAACCGGGTTTCAAAATTCTCTCACACTCCACATGCTACAGGTTGTCAGAAAATGCACAACCCTACAATCGCTCGGCCAAGGGGACACTAAGCCCTGGCCCTCATTCAATAATTCATTCACCGGAGTATCTGACACACAACATGCCAACAAAACACTCAATTCCCTCTGCCCCATTCCCTTTCCCAAACCTTACTGGCGGCACTTTTACTGCATGGCCAGTTCCTTTCCTGGCAGCACTCTACTGCCACGACCAGGTGAGGCTGATCAGGCCTCTGGCCCTATCCCTCGGACCCCTAGCCCTTTCCTTCGGGCTTACTTTTTTTCCCCGCTGCGGATTTCCTCTTTCGGCCGTCCTCTTTTCTCCCTCGACCAGGTGTCTCCACTCCAGGACGGTGTGGCAATCTCCCCCTACAAACTGGCAGGGTGTGCACTGGAAATGCGAACGCTGATCTGAGCTGTTCACCTGAGGTCGAGCCTGGCCCTCCTCGGTCCTCTGGGGTGGGGCGATTCCCGGCCAACGCACCAAAAATATGAAGCCTTACTGCACCAGGGAATCGTTTACCCGCTTGCCCAGAACCGAGAAGAGAACAAAAAGTTCCAGGAAAGCTTTCTTCTTTGGAGAAAAGAGTTTATTGCAATCTGTGCACAGAGACAACCAGCAGAATAGCTTCTGAAATCTGGCTGCAACTTTACTATGTCCAGCAAGCATTCTTATACCTGAAAGCATTCACCCACCTCCCAAACTTCCCCCAAACTTCCCCAATCAGCTGGCAAGTTTTCACTTATTCCCTTTTAGGGCATATCTATATTGCTGGCTAAGCACTGCTGGCTAAGCACTCCCTCCTCTTACCCCTGTACGTGTGTCTTTCTGCTGGCTAAGCACTCCCTCCCCTCTCCTTCGTACATGTGTCTTTTTGCTAGCTAAGCAGCCCCTTGTATGTGTCTTTTCTTATCTTGCATTACTGAAGCAGGAAGCGCAAGGCAGGAAATGGCCCCTCAGCCTGTCTGGTAGCTGGCTTGACCACAATTGCAGAAGTAAGTTTAGTGTAGAAACTCACTATGTGCAGATAATATTAAGATTAACCCTTCATATTAATACCAGGGAGTGCCTGATGCTGCCTGGGAATTTGCTGAAACCATTTTTTTGTGTGTGTGATTTTTAAACGGGTACTTCAGTTTATGAGGTAGGACCCGCCACGCCAACAACTGAGCGAAGTCACATTTTTGTCTGCCATCTTGATTCAAAATGGCACCTGGCACCCAAACATTGGCAGAGGCCCCCTCCCCCAACTCGGGAATATTTGTGGTATACAATTTTTTAAAAAATAAACCAGTCTATAATCAATCAATTGATCAGTCTACAACCTTTGGCAATGCCAACTGTTGTCTGAATGACCCAGGCAGAAAAACAGAGGAACATCGGGTTATACCAATGCTCCATCTATATGTCAGTATTGTCTACACTGGGTTTCTCAGAGATACTACTGGGGACGGACGTTCTGCATGCAAAACACGTGTCCTACTACTGAGCACTGCCCTACCCTTTCCCCCTCATGCCACCACAAAAGGGAGGAAGCTGCTGAAAGATGAACAGAGGCCAGAGGTTTTGGAAGAAAACTGAATTAATATTGGGTCGGAAGTTTAAAATTTATACACCTCCTCCCTCTTATTCTCTTGTAACTCAGAGGCAGACATGTTTTGCAATTTGTTGCGGTCGGGGGATTTCAAGTCCTGTATCGAAACCGTACAGGTTTTGACAAACGGCCACCCAAGTGTGAAAGATGGATTTGATGCAACAAGAATATGAAGGGATACGGGCGAAAAGGTGTTTCTGCAGAAATGGTCATTTTGGTTTTGGAGCATCTTCTGGGATGCCCAGCCAGGGTCTCACCTGCAACCAGGTCAAAGGAAAGACCTCGAGATCCAACAGAGAGAGAGAGAGAGAGTAAAGCAATAATCAGCTCAATGATAACTTGCAAATCCAGCATAAAATGAGGGCAAATGTTGATTTTTGGTACAGCCCTGGCTGATTTGTGAGACTGCAGGTAATGGGAAAATTGCAAGCTCTCAGAGAACCTAGGATGCCCCCAACTCCAACCTCTCTGTGTGGCGTCTTCCAGATGTTATGAACTACAAGTCCCTTCAGCCCCGAGCCAGGACAGCCGTGTTTTTTTATTTCTTTTATTTCGTAAAATCTATGCACCGCTTGATTGTAAAAAGAAACAACCACCTCAAAGTGGCTTACAAAACGGCAAAACAATAAAATTGTCAGGAGAAAATTGCAGCAATAGTTTAAAACATACAAAAAGTGAAAATACTAAAACAGGTTACAATTCTCACACCAACTTTCCAAGCGTCTGCAGAGGCAAACCAGAATGTTTGCAGCCAAAACAGATACAGTGAAAGCGTCTTGCTTGATATCATGAGGCAGGGAGTTCCAGAGTGTAAGTGCTGCCATGCTAAATGACCGAGTTCCTACAAATGATGCTGCGGCTGACGGGAGTTGCGTTGCGAAACCTCAAAACAGGTTGGGGAAGGGCTTGTGTAGAGATGTGCGATCGTCACAGGCATAGGCAAACTCCAGCCCTCCAGATGTTTGGGACTACAATTCCCATCATCCCTAGCTGGCAGGACCAGTCGTCAGGGATGATGGAAATTGTAGTCTCAAAACATCTGGCGGGCTGGGTTTGCCTATGCCTGGCAAAAACAATGGAGGGTCATGTGGCACATTAATGGCCAATATGTTTATTGCGGCATAAGTTTTCATGAACTAGAGGCCACCTCCTCAGGGGCTGCTCTGTGGAAGTTGGGGCCAGCCTTTGTCATCCAGCTGTTCTCCAGATGTTTTGGACACCCCATTCCACCAGTCTCAGCAACTGCAGCCAAGCAGTGCAAAACATCTGAGGGCACCAAGATGGGGATGGCTGGGTCACGAGTCTGCAAGTGTGCAAGGCTCTCTGCTGAGACAGAACGACTCTCTCAAAATACTTAACCCCGCAGGGCCCCTTCCGCCTTCACAGAGTTTAACACAAATCTATTATTCGCCTTGGGAGAGAAAACATGCTTTCTTGGACCATGCAAGAACATGGGTTGAAGAGAGTGGCCTGTCCCACTAGATTGCTCCTTTCTTTTTTTGACTGACCGAACCCAGAGGGTGCTCCTCAATGGTTCCTCTTCATCCTGGAGAAGAGTGACTAGTGGGGTGCCACAGGGTTCTGTCTTGGGCCCGGTCTTATTCAACATCTTTATCAACGACTTGGATGATGGACTCAAGGGCATCCTGATCAAATTTGCAGATGACACCAAACTGGGAGGGGTGGCTAACACCCCAGAGGACAGGATCACACTTCAAAACAACCTTGACAGATTAGAGAACTGGGCCAAAACAAACAAGATGAACTTTAACAGGGAGAAATGTAAAGTTGGGCAAAAAAAATGAGAGGCACAAATACAAGATGGGGGACACCTGGCTTGAGAGCAGTACATGTGAAAAGGATCTAGGAGTCTTGGTTGACCACAAACTTGACATGAGCCAACAGTGTGACGCGGCAGCTAAAAAAGCCAATGCAATTCTGGGCTGCATCAATAGGAGTATAGCATCTAGATCAAGGGAAGTAATAGTGCCACTGTATTCTGCTCTGGTCAGACCTCACCTGGAGTACTGTGTCCAGTTCTGGGCACCACAATTCAAGAAGGACACTGACAAACTGGAACGTGTCCAGAGGAGGGCAACCAAAATGGTCAAAGGCCTGGAAATGATGCCTTATGAGGAACGGCTAAGGGAGCTGGGCATGTTTAGCCTGGAGAAGAGGAGGTTAAGGGGTGATAGGATAGCCATGTTCAAATATATAAAAGGATGTCACATAGAGGAGGGAGAAAGGTTGTTTTCTGCTGCTCCAGAGAAGCGGACACGGAGCAATGGATCCAAAGTACAAGAAAGAAGATTCCACCTAAACATTAGGAAGAACTTCCTGACAGTAAGAGCTGTTTGACAGTGGAATTTGCTGCCAAGGAGTGTGGTGGAGTCTCCTACTTTGGAGGTCTTTAAGCAGAGGCTTGACAACCCTATGTCAGGAGTGCTCTGATGGTGTTTCCTGCTTGGCAGGGGGTTGGACTCGATGGCCCTTGTGGTCTCTTCCAACTCTATGATTCTATGATTCTATGATTCTCAATAAAAATGTGTATTAGGCTTTTTCTAAAGGTGAGAAAGAATTCTGTTGTGCCAAGGGGCGATTTCACCACTAAAACAAAAGGCCCCACTCTGTATCAAAAGCAATCTAAATTCTAATCGTCAGATATCATCACAGCACACAGCCTTTACTGCTGTCCTAGGCTTGTCCAAAAACTACCACTAAAGCCCACTCCTTTTGTTGATAGTCCCAGGATAGTACTTTGAAGCAAGCCCTGTCTTCTTATGTAATGCTGGATGGGCGAGGAAGTGCCATGTTAGTATGCCAATGTGCTTTGCTTTGCTATCACTCTGCACCCAGTTTTTATTCCTGCATTTCAGAAGGGGGTTGGACTAGTTGAGGCGGCCCCTTGCAACTCTACAGTTCTGTGGAATCAGGTTTCTGGCACGTGCAATGCTGCACTGGTTAGGTTATTCTTGCTCCACCCAGAACCACGTCTCAATCAGACCGGGATGCCCTGAAATCCATGGAACTTGGCTGTTGAGAAAACTTGCTTGGCACTCGAATGTCAAGAGAGGACTGCTTGCATTGCATTGCTCAAGGTCTCCATTCTTTGCCTCTCCCAATGGGCAGCATGGCTGGAGATTCGGAACCCTAGAAATCCGCTGTGCTTTTGTGTCCTTAACATTCGTCTGAAGACTGCCCAGTCAAGCTACGCTCAAACCAGCAGGGCAGTTTAAACTTGCAAAGCGGGTTCGATTAGATGAGCCTTTGAGGTCCCTTCCAACTCCCAACATTCTAGGATTCTATGAAAGCTGTCGAAAAGCAGTAGGCCACAACCATTTTCATTACCCCCTTTCTCCATGCATGCCTGGGTGCCAGTCCTAGGTAAAGGTAAAGGGACCCCTGACCATTAGGTCCAGTTGTGGCTGACTCTGGGGTTGCGGCGCTCATCTCGCTTTATTGGCCGAGGGAGATGGCATACAGCTTCTGGGTCATGTGGCCAGCATGACTAAGCCGCTTCTGGTGAACCAGAGCAGCACACGGAAATGCCGTTTATCTTCCCGTCGCAGCGGTACCTATTTATCTACTTGCACTTTGACGTGCTTTCTAACTGCTAGGTGGGCAGGAGCAGGGACCGAGCAATGGGAGCTCACCCTGTCAAGGGGATTCAAACCGCCAACCTTCTGATTGGCAAGTCCTAGGCTCTGTGGTTTCACCCACAGCGCCACCTGCGTCCCTTGTTTATGACCTAAAGGAACATACCCCCCCCCCCGAGCTCCATAGACATAGAATCATACAGTTGGAAAGGCCCCCAAGAGCCATCTATTTCAAACCCCTGCAATGCAGTTTCCCCTTACGGGAACTGAACCTGCAACCTTGACATTAGCTGCACCACACTCTAACCAACTGAGCTACCCACCAGTTCCTTTGCCTGGTGAGATTGCTACTTGCCACGGGTGAGCAGGTGTATGTTTATCTGCAAGTCTCGGTAACCGGATGCACCTCTGCAAGCTTGACGCCTATGCAAAGGATGCCGGAAATGTCAGCTCGGAGCAGTGCAAACCTGAGCACAAAGAAGGGGCAGCATAGTTCAAATCCCACATACTTAAGGCTTCACTGCTTCGTGGATGCACAGCACATACTGTATAACAGGAAAGCAAGACCTGAATTCGAGGGTAGCCCTTTGAGAAGATCGGGAGCTGCAAGCAAGCTTCCTTGGACCACAGTTTTATTGTGCATTGTTATGCATCTTCCCCTGCAACATAAAATCAGTTTAGGTCATCTATTCCCAGTTCCCTGCAATGCAGGTATTGCATGCAGCCACAAGAGTGTCTTGGCATATCCTAAGGCATCCTCCCCCAAAGCATTGCTCTCTGTAAAGGTAAAGGGACCCCTGACCATTAGGTCCAATCGTGGCCGACTCTGGGGTTGCGGCGCTCATCTCACTTTACTGGCCGAGGGAGCCGGCGTACAGCTTCCGGGTCATGTGGCCAGCATGACTAAGCCGCTTCTGGCGAACCAGAGCAGCGCACGGAAACGCCGTTTACCTTCCCGCCGGAGTGGTACCTATTTATCTACTTGCACTTTGACGTGCTTTCAAACTGCTAGGTTGGCAGGAGCAGGGACCGAGCAACAGGAGCTCACCCCGTCGCGGGGATTCGAACCGCTGACCTTCTGATTGGCAAGTCCTAGACTCTGTAGTTTAACTCACAGCGCCACCCACGTCCCACATTGCTCTCTGTATAATCTGGCAATTCCAACCCACCATGACTCCAGCCAGGATGGCCAAGGAGTTATGGGAGCTGTGGTCTGACAGCAGGTAAGGGCAGCCAGGTTAGGGGTGGCACTCCCAGTTCCAGGGCTGGGCCAAAGACACTTGGGTGTTTGAGGTGAGAAATTCAGGCAGCGGCGCTCTGTATCCCACTCATTTAAAATGGGGTGCAAGTCACCAGGAAGTTTTCAACAGGAGTTGTGCAAGAGCTCTCGACAGGGGGTTGCAATGGAGAATTTACTAGTGGGTCGTGTCCAATGGGGCTGGATTCATCTCCCCTCTCCAACAACCTGAACATCCACCTTCAAGGCTGATGCCTCTCCCTGAGCCCAGTGGTGAAATCCATCAGGATTTGGCGAGGGCTGGTGATGATGTGTCTTAGAAGAAGCCTCTGCAACAGCAAGCCTCACCACTGGCAAAGCAAGATGGAAAGGATACCTCTGGGAATCTGCCTTACAGCAACCCTACAACAGGAGACGTCGGGGACATATTTTGCCCTAAGGTAAGTTACCCCTGGATTCAGAAGGCACACAGACCAGAGTCTGAAGTCAGGGCTCCCCCACACTTACTACCTGCCCCACAATTTCTAGACACAGGTCCACGCTTGCCCGGTCCTTGTCTGAGCTTTTTTAAATAAAAAAAATCCTGCTGCTTTGTCCAGGAAAAGCTGATCTTTACTGCTGAACCGGAACAAACAGCAATTCGGATTTTCCACTTAATTGTTTTCAGTGGGTAAAGAGCGAGTCTTCGTGGAGAAAGCGCTGGGGCAATAAAACAAAACAAAACTAAACTAAACTAAAAAGCACTCGGACACAGGACTGGATAGCTCAGACCTGTGCCTAGAAATATGAAGCAAGGTTAAGTGTGGATGAAGGTTAAGTGTGGTCCTACAACCATAGCAATGTTTCTGCTTCTGCAGTCTCTTCCTTCAAGGGATCAAAATGATTAGGGCCTCACCTCCATTCAAGGATGCTGAAATGTTGTTTTCCAAACAGAAAAAAGTGACTTTAAAAGATCAAATAGGTCAGAAGTACAGAAGTACAGAAGTTGGGGTTTTTTTTGGGGGGGGAGATGTTTGCCTGGGCTCTCAAATTCATTACAGTGTGAAGGAAAACAAGAATGCAAACCTGGAAGAGGATGGAGGGAGATATACCCCCCCCCCCGTTTCTTAGGGGAGTCTCAAGTCCAAGCTGAGTAGTCCCATCCCGTTTGGGCTGCATTGGATCCAAGTGCCTGGGATTTAATCCACTTTACCAGGGCCCTGCGGGATCTGATTTCTTTCCGCAGGGCCTGTAAGACAGAGTTGTTCCGCCTGGCCTTTGGCTTGGAATCAACTTGATCCCCTCCTCCTCTTTCCTTTCTCCTTCTGTGATGGAACTCCTATTTGGGGACTTCCCTGGCTTTTTTCTGGCCCACGTAGGACCAGTCTGGATAGTTGGTCTTGGTGAAGACTTGACGTTTTCATCCCCAAAAAGTTTTGATTTGAGTTTCTACTGAAATGAGGGTGCATTTTAATGTTGTATTTTAATCTTGTTTTTAAGTTGCATCTTAATCAATTGTTTTTATACCGGTCTTAGCTGCCCTGAGCCCGGTCTTGGCTGGGGAGGGCAGGGTATAAATAAATTTAGTAGTAATAATAATAATAATAATAATAATAATAATAATAATAATAATAATTTCCACCCTGCCCAAGGAAGCACAGATCGTCTGCTGCAGACAGCTCAGTCCCTCGCAGCCGGCTCTGTTTCGCTGTGATCAAAGTGGGCAGCTGGAGTGGGATTTTTAACAATAGGCCTCTGTGTTTGCACGCAAAGGTAGGCAGGCAGACGTGCAGCTGGTTGGATCTGGAGAACAGCAAAGATCTGTCCTGTTTCCTTACCCAAGCTGGGCTTTGCTTCCCAACAATGCAAACCCCGTCAGGTGTCTTGTGATCATCCTCCTCCTCCTCGCATGTTCACGGTTTCCTACAAGTTTGGGCAACTGCATCTGAATGCATGCAGCACAACGCTCTCATTCCTTCAGGAACTCACTAGAGACACCTTCCTTTATTTTAGACAAGGGCAGAATTACTGCTTGCATAGGAGAAGGGACCGGACGAAAGGACCTCCAGAGCTAATAGATCATATTGAGCAAGATCTTTTTCTCCCAACTGAATTGATTTCTGGGGTGTGTGTGCATACAGATATTTTGCACCAGATGCTTAGAACTTCCAGGGGGAAGCAAGTGATCAATTCTTTCTTTTTTAGATGGAAAGCAAACTTTTTCACGCAGAGAACAGGTCTTTCTCTGCCTGTCTCGCAAGATTATTTCTGCTCTCTCTCGCCTACAAGAGTCAACCCCAGGGCTCCTAACTCGATTTCTCCTTCAGAATAAGTTCAAACTACAGTGGTGCCTCGCAAGACGAAATTAATTCGTTCCGCGAGTTTTTTCGTCTTGCGGTTTTTTTCGTCTTGCGAAGCACGGTGTCGGAAAAGTTTTGGAAAAGCTTCAAAAATCACCAAAGTCTTCAAAAACCTCAAAAGAGGCTACCACACCGCGTGCTATGAGTTGCTCCTCGAAGTCAAGTCGCAACTGTATTAACGGTTTTAAGAAAAAGGAAACAAACTTGCAAGACGTTTCCGTCTTGTGAAGCAAGCCCATAGGGAAAATCGTCTTGCGAAGCAGCTCAAAAAACAAAAAACCCTTTCGTTTTGCGAGTTTTCCGTCTTGCGAGGCATTCGTCTTGCGAGGTACCGCTGTATCTGTTGTTATACAGAGCTAAGAGACTGCCCTTCTCCCACGACAGCTGAGAGATTTACTGGGACTGTTTTTGTGAATAAAAATTTATCGGCACCCTTTGCACATCACAGTAAACCACAGGTAAGGAATGTGCCTGATTTGGTTGCCTGTCCCTTTTCGACTAGCATTAGGAGGAAATAAACCGCAGGCCCTGGTTTAGACATTATTATTATTATTATTATTATTATTATTATTATTATTATTAGACTTTTACTAGCACGTCCCAGGGCAGGTTGCAGCAAATACCAATTCCGTATTGCTAACAGGTAAAACAAATTGCGGTCCCAGGAATAGGATGGGTCCTGAAAACACAGACCTCAGGTGTCAAAGTTCAGGAGGAAGAGGTGTGGATCTGTCAGTTGCAAAAAGCTGTGCAGAGGGAGATGCAAAGCTTAGGGGCCGCTAGAAAGACGACCCTCTTGTCACTACTACCCCCAAATTTCTGTGGGGGGGGCGAGACAATCAAGAGAGTGCCTAGGACCCTCGTACCTACGGGACCGCCTCTCCTGGTATGCCCCGCGGAGGACCTTAAAGTCCACAAATGACAACATTTTGGAGGTCCCAAGTCGCAAGGTGGTTAGATGGGTCTCAGCTAGGGCCAGGGCCTTTTCAGTAGTGGCCCTGACTTGGTGGAACGCTCTGCCACAAGAGACTAGGGCCCTGCGGGACTTGATATCTTTCCGCAGGGCCTGCAAGACAGAGCTGTTCCGCCTGGCCTTTGGTTTGGACTCAGTCTGACCTTTAGGTTTCCCTCCCCTTATGGTTTTGATCTATGGGCTACTTTTAAAATGAGGCTGCATTTAAAAGTGTATTTTAACCTGTATTTTAAATTGTTTCCCCCCTCCCCTATTATGTTTTTACTGTAATTTTACTGGTGTTAGTTGCCCTGAGCCCGGCTCTGGCCGGGGTATAATAAAATTTATTATTGTTGTTGTTGTTATTATTATTATCATCTGCCAATCTGAGAGGGAAGGAGGGGGTCTCTCCCCGATATCCTACGTCAGGGGTGGCCAACTCCCAAGAGACTGCAATCTACTCAGGGCAAAATTGTTGAGCTATTTTTGAGGAGGAAAGCCCCGATTTTGGGGAGCTCCAGGCTAAAATACTGCCCATTTTTAAGGGAAAAGGGGAACAGCCGCTCACCAACAGATTGCTGGGGAAACAAACAACCTCACTGAGTAGACTCTTGTCTTCCTTTCTGCAAATCGTGCAACAATGGAGGGCAGGGCGGGAATCGATTTTTAGCAACGCTAAGGAAAGGGACCCAGCGATCGACAGCGATCTACCAAAGCCTCCTGGGGATCTACCAGTAGATCGCGATCGACCTGTTGGATGCCCCTGTCCCATTAACTATGGTTTACCGCGACGTGTGAACAAGCCTTACAAACTGGGGTGTGTGCACAACACCCCTTCCCGAACATCAGGTAAGTGTTCAAAGAGGTGCTGCAATGCTTAAATTCAGAGGAATTCAGAAGCATGGCTGGATTTACAAACACGCCTAAATCTTAGGCCTGCCTTTCTTAATAAGGGCCTGCAAAACAGGGAAATAAATAAATGGCTTGGAGGAATGCATGGGGTCATGCGCTCGTCCTTACGCCCCCCCCCCGCCAAGCTCAGCACTGAGCAAGATTTGCTTAAATTTGGGCTCTGAAAACCCACTTGAAGTCCCGCGGATACGAAGAAACCCTAACGAGTGCCAAGCGGTCGATGTCTTAACCTTCACCCACGGGACACGGGGACCGGAATCATATTTATCCATTTATTTATTGCATTTATCATTTCACCGTTTTCTCCAAGGAGCTCAAAAGTGGCGCACGTGGTTCTCCCCCCCGTCATTTAATCCCCACAACAATCCTGTGAGGTAGGGGAGGCGGTGAATGGCCCTCAAGATCGCACCCAGCGAGTTTCACCGTGTGAGGATTTGGACCCTGGTCTCTGCCGGGCACTAGTTCTGACGCTCTAACCACTACACCACCGCTGTCTCTCATGAGATCCAATGACGAGTCATGAACATTTTTATCCTGCCCTTCCTGCTTGAGGATGCGCTCATAGTTCTCCCCAATCTCCCCCCTTTCCTTGCCACCCAACCCACCTCACAGGGTTGTTAGACGTGCATGACCTGCCCACCCAGAGAGCAGCATGGCCGAGAAGGAATTTGAACCCAGCTCTCTCCAGACCAGTCTTCTGCAGCAGAAGTTGCCGTCCAAAACAAAAGGCTACCAGAGATGGAGTCTGCTCCTCTTAATACATAATCTGGGCTCTCAAGGTGCATAGCTGTCAACGTTTCCCTTTTTTAAAAGGGAAATCCCCTTATTCTGAATAGGATTCCTCAGAAGAAAAGGGAAAAGTTGACAGCTATGTCAAGGTGTGGCGAGCAATGGGGCAGCCCCCTCTCTACAGGTGAACAGTTATTCGATTCCGGTCTTTCTCCCTCTCTCAGGCTCGATGGACAGGAACGGCACCAAAAGGTCCCAGCTGGTTGCTCCCTCTTAACAAATCCAGACACAGCAACGCCCTGCCTAGGTTGTTATGTAAGAGGAGGTTGTTGGATCAGGCCCGTGGCCCATCCAGTTCCAGCACTGCCTGTGGGAAAACCGCAAGCAGGATACGCGCGCAAGAGCAACTCTCCCCTGAGGCTGTAGCCATGGGTAGCTCTTCTCTTCCCTGAATCTGCACCGTGTTAAATCAAGCTTGGAACTAGACACAGATCAGGCATAGGCAAACTCCAGCCCTCCAGATGTTTGTGGGATATTAGAATCATAGAATCATAGAGTTGGAAGAGACCCCAAGGGCCATCGAGTCCAACCCCCTGCCAAGCAGGAAACCCCATCAGAGCACTCCTGACATAGGGTTGTCAAGCCTCTGCTTAAAGACCTCCAAAGTAGGAGACTCCACCACACTCCTTGGCAGCAAATTCCACTGTCTAACAGCTCTTACTGTCCGGAAGTTCTTCCTAATGTTTAGGTGGAATCTTCTTTCTTGTAGTTTGGATCCATTGCTCCGTGTCCGCTTCTCTGGAGCAGCAGAAAACAACCTTTCTCCCTCCTCTATGTGACATCCTTTTATATATTTGAACATGGCTATCATATCACCCCTTAACCTCCTCTTCTCCAGGCTAAACATGCCCAGCTCCCTTAGCTGTTCCTCATAAGGCATCGTTACCAGGCCTTTGACCATATTGAATGCCAAGAACTAACAGTAGCAGCAGAGAAAACATGTTCCCCTCTTTATTTTCAACTTTATTGGGCACATGAAACTAACCACAATTACCTTGAATTTCTGCTTAACCCTCAAGAAAGAAGGGCATTCTCACTGGCCAGGTTTAATTCAAATCCATCCAACCTCCTTTGGGGAAGGCAGGGTGGAAGGAGAAAGAACTTGCCCATGTGAAGACCACCTGGTGGAAACCCTTAAAGGTAAAGGTAAAGGGACCCCTGGCCATTAAGTCCAGTCGTGGCCGACTCTGGGGTTGTGGCGCTCATCTCGCTTTATTGGCCGAGGGAGCCGGCGTACAGCTTCTGGGTCATGTGGCCAGCATGACTAAGCCGCTTCTGGTGAACCAGAGCAGCGCACGGAAACGCCCTTTACCTTCCTGCTGGAGCGGTACCTATGTATCTACTTGCACTTGTACGTGCTTTCGAACTGCTAGGTGGGCAGGAGCAGGGACCGAGCAACGGGAGCTCACCCCGTCGCGGGGATTCGAACCGCTGACCACCTGATCGGCAAGTCCTAGGCTCTGTGCTTCAACCCACAGCATCACCCGCATCCCAATATGGAAACCCTTACACATATGGTTTTCAATTGTAAACTATATGCTGATCTCCGCCAGCAATTTCTGGATCAACTCTGTATCCCCAAAATGGAGGTCAAACATTTTCAGAGGTCAGAATCAGAGGTCATACATTTTCTATTACTGGGGAGTGATCAGGAGCTCACCAAGTTAGTGGCTAAATATCTCTATTTGGTTTTTTGTTGTCAAAATACACTGCAGACGTCTGATCTCCCTGGAGACCAAGAGATATGACGATAAGACTGCTCTGCCTCCTTTCTTTTAGCAAATGTTTTGTGCCACTGGGGAAGCGGTAATTCTGCATTGATTTGTTTTGGATGTTGTATGTGATGCCAATAAAGGTTTTACGATACGATACAATTCCCATCATCCCTAGCTCACAGGATCAGTGGTCAGGGATGATGGGCATTGGTAGTCCCAAACATCTGGAGCTTGCCTATGCCTGCTGTAGATGCCAGAAAACGCAGCCTCACTTATACCAACCCAGCAAATGTTGAGCATAGAATTATAATAGATTCTGGAGGATTCTCTAGTCCACTGCCAGAGTTGTCTGTTATGGGGATCGGACCTGCAATCTTGGCGTTGTTATCAGCACCATGCTCTAACCCAGGGGTCCCCAAACCTAGGCCTGCGGGCTGGATACGGCCCGAGGGACTCGTTTATCCGGCCCGCGGTGACCCCCACTGCCCGCTCTTACTGGCGCTGCGTGGCTGCCCACTTCTGGGTTGGAAAAGCACCGGAAATAGCTTGTGTGCATGTGCAGGTGTTATTTCCCGTGCACATCTGGGTCAGAGGAGGCCCGTGCACATGCGCACAAGCTACTTCCGGTGCTCCTCCGACCCGGAAATGCACCGGAAATAGCGTACGCGTATGGGCACACGCTCTGCCACCCTCCGCACGATCGACGCTGGAGACACTGGCCCGAGGCGCGGTAAGTTTGCTGACCCCTGCTCTAACCAACGGAACCACCGACTTAAACCGGTATCCTGACACCTCTGTGCTGATAGTTTCTCAGTCCCTTGGCTGGGGGGCACATTCTTTTTTTTGGGGGGGGGAGATGGGGAAGAACACTGTGCGCAGCAATACAATGTTAGAGCATGGGTCAGCTGGTGGGAAGAATGAACAGGCCCACAAGGCTGTTTCTGGGGATACCGGCCAATATAGCCTGCAATGTCTAACTTTTCGCAAAGCCCTTCCCAGCTGGGCTTCCTCTGGATTTCGGGTTTCAAAGCTTGGGGGGAACATTCCTTTGTGTATGTGTGTGTGTGCGCATACATATATAAAAAGAGGCAGAAGTAATTTTTGGGAATCACATCCTGCGCCAGCCTCCTCCAAAACCACACGTGCCTCTGTCCTGTGTTTAATATGCTCACAAACAAAGCCCAATATTTGAGGGAAAGGGAAGGAAATTAATGTGGGGAGAGGGGGGAAAACCCCAGCAGTCGTACAATCAAATTGTCTGTATTTGTTTCTTTAATCTAAAAAGGAGGTCTGGGGGTTTGGGGTGGGGGGAGAGAGAGAAAAGATCTCCAGAGTAAAAGGCAAAGCAGACTTCTGTGTAGCTGGAGGTTTCGGCCGTTCATTTGGCACCCCGAGACTCTTAAGAACCACCATCCTGTCCTGTTAAAATCTTAACTTTTGGAAAGGAACTTTAAAAAAACAACAACAACCCAAAAAAGGTGTTACAGATGTAGTTTTTTCTTCTTCTTTCTGCAGAAGAAGAAAGACAATCCCGCAAAGGTCGTGCGCCGCGTCTCTTTCAGAGCATCCCGGTTTCCTTATTCGCTGGCCGCCTGTCCTTGTGGAGCCGTGGAAGTGATGACGCTGCCCGTCTGCAAGGGGGCCGCTGCTGCCCCCCTCAGCTCCTCCACCCGAGGCCTCTTGACCTCCGGCTCGCCAGGAGGGTCCTCTTTCGTCGCAGCCTCCGCCGCCTGGCTGACCACGGCCGGAGTGGAGGAACTGGCCTGGGCAGCCAGCAGCTGCAGTGGATTTGTGAGGGCTGGAGGAAGAAAGAGAGGAATGTATTAGATAAAAGGCAAAGAAATATACAATAATAAGAGTACCGTATTGTTCGCTCCATAAGACGCACCTGACCATAAGATGCACCAAGTTTTTAGAGGGAAAGCAAGAAAAAAAATATTCTGTGCAGAGCATGTAAGCGGCTCTCACTTATCTCGCTTTAAACCCTTCCGTCCCTCTTCCCGCTTCGCTGAGAAGCCAGCAGAGCAATCGCTGCACAGCGCCTCTTCTGCTGGCTTCCCAGCAAAGCAGGATGAGGGACGAAAGGGAGCCCTTACAAGGGAGCGCTGAGCAGAGCCTGGCAGCGGCTCTTGCTGGCTTTTCCGGGAGGTGTGGGAAGGGACAGAGAGCAGCCCGTCAGTCCCTTTTCCCTCCTCGGGGAAAAGCCCCCAAGAGCCGCACACACGCTCCACATGGCTCTTTAAAGGGAGTGCTGAGCAGAGCCTCCTGCCCGCATTCGCTCCATAAGATGCACACACATTTCCCCTTACTTTTTAGGAGGGAAAAAGTGTGTCTTATGGAGCGAAAAATACAGTACATTCATTTGTAAAAAAGGAATATACAACGGGATAGACAGGAAGTCTAGTGTGTTGGTAGGCATATGATTTTTTTGGGGGGGGGGGAATTTCTTTTGTTTTTTTCTCTTTGTTCTTTCCTTTTTTTGTTTCATTTTCTTTCTTTGTATATAATTTTTGTATACATGTTGGAAATTACCGTAGTTTTCGCTCCATAACACGCATTTTTTTCCTCCTAGAAAGTAAGGGGAAATGTCTGTGCGTGTTACGGAGCGAATGCTTCCCTCCTCCGTGGTTTCCAGCGGGAGAAGAGCCGCTGAATGGGGAGGAGAGAGGGACAGAGTGCCTGCTTCTTTAAAGGAGCAAAGCGAGAGGGGAGAGGAGCCACTTACACGAGTGTAAGCGGCTCCTGTCCGGTTGGCTCCTTTAAAGCGAGAAGGTTCTGCTTCTCTCCCTCCTCCCCACTCAGCGGCTCTTCTCCCGCTTTGCTGGAAATAGCAGGAAAGATTTTCAGCTCGCTAAGGGGGGGGGGGGAGAAGCAGAGCCTGCTTGCTTTAAAGGAGCAAAGCGGGAGAGGAGCCGCTTACACGAGTGTAAGCGGCTCCTGTCCGGTTGGCTCCTTTAAAGCAAGCTGGCTCTCTGTATCTCTCTCCTCCCGCTTTGCTGGAAATAGCAGGAAAGATTTTCAGTCTCCTCCCGCTTTGCTTTTCAGCTCGCTAAGGGCGGGGGAAGGAGGGAGAGAAGCAGAACCTGCTTGCTTTAAAGGAGCCTACTGGACAGGAGCCGCTTACACTCGTGTAAGCGGCTCCTGTCTGGTAGGCTCCTTTAAAGCAAGCAGGCTCTCTGTCCCTCCAGCAAAGTTTTCCAGCTCGCAAAGGGGAGGGGGAGGAGGGAGAGAAGCAGAGCCTGCTCCATGCGTGCTCCTTGTCCCTTGAGTCCTTTTCCTTCCTTCCCCACTTAAAACGTGGTTACAAAGCACGGATCCACATGGATCCTCAGGATTTTTGCACTGGGCCACCCCAAATTCACCATCAGATCACATAGCATGTCCATGGCTACAGTTTGCACCAAAAAAATCACGCACCCACTGTTACCCGGGGCTGCAGTGGTGCAAAAACGTGGTTACAAACATGGATCCACATGGATCCTCCGGTTTTTTGCATTGGGCTACCCCAAACTCACCGTCGGATCACATGTCTGTGGCCACAGCATGAACCACAAAAATCATACATCCACTGTTTCGTTTAGAATATTTTTTTTCTTGTTTTCCTCCTCTAAAAACTACATGCGTGTTACGGTCGGGTGAGTGTTATCGAGCGAAAAATACGGTATATTATAGTAAGTCCTGTAATGTAATATGACAACGTTTACCTATGTAATATAAGAACGTTAACAAATAAATAAATTGCAATTTCAAAAAAAATAAGAGGAGGAGGAGGAGGAAAGAGAGGGAGGAAGAAGAGTGTTAGCCTTGCCAATGCCGGTTTTGTAAACGCACAAGACGCGTTTAAACTACCTCTTCAGGGAACTGTAAAATAACTAAAAATTATTGCGAAATGATTTTATAACGAAATGAATGTTTAACAGTGGTGTCCAAACTTTTTTCAAAGAGGGCCAGATTCGATGAAGTGAAGGGGCCGACCAAAGTTGTTGACCTTTTTATAGGATGGAAGTTGGTGTGGTTTTTTTAAAAAAGATTTTACCCTGGGAAATAAACTGCCGCAGGGGCTGGATTAAACCGACCGGCGGGCCGGATTAAGGCCCCAAAACGAACAATGGACATGCTTGATTTAAGATAAATTTTGTTAAAAGTCCAGAAGCCTTTTTTTTTTACTAGGCGTTACAGGTCAGAGACTTGCCAAAAGAAGAAACTTTTTATGTAGGCCACAACTGCAGTTAGGATACTGCTAGCCCCAAAATGGAAAAGTGACGAGATACCGACTAAAGAAGAATGGCAAGAAAAACTGATGGAATATGCTAAAATGGCGAAGCAAACCGGAAGACTCAGGGATAAGGACAATAGAGACTTAAAAAAGACTGGGAACCATTTATGTTGTATCTGCAGAAATACTGTAAAGAAATGGACTTACTAGCAGGGTTTGACTAAACACTTACAATTAACAAAACAAAACTGGGTGTTAGAATGATAAGAACATAATAATATTCATCTTAGAGAATGCAATATCAAGGTATAATAAAACAAGCAGGAGAAATCAATATGTTAAAAAACCAGATGAAGTTGAGGGAAGTCGCGGGGGGCGGGGAGAGGGAAATTCAGTATTTTCCTTTGCATTAGACATATTATTGTGATGAAGATGAAAATGTAAAACTCAATAAATAGTATTTTTTTAAAAAAAGAACTATCTCTACATATTGCAGTTGTTTCTTCTATTGCTTTCTCATCTTGGACGCCGCTTTTCCACAGTGAGCCAGCTGTCTCCCAAATGGGCTGGCAACCGATACTTGAACCATCAAAAAACACAGAGTGTTGGAAATACAATTGCAAGCCAAACACACAGAGCGCTCTAGTAAATTCAACAAAAAACCAACAATTTGGCACACGCAGAATTAATTTAGTATTATAAACAAACGAACACGTTTCCCCCCCAAACAATTCAAGCTTAAGTACACGAACACAAAGCAAAAGGAGTGTTAACCCAGGGCTTTTTTTTCCAGCTGGAACTTAGTTCTGGCACCTCTTAAGTGAGCGCCATTTCCACTATAAGAGAAAAAGAGAGGCGTTCATGTTGAGTTCCGGCACCTCTTTTTCTAGAAAAAGAGCACTGTGTTAACCGACGCTAATCCATAGTTATCCATATGGATCGTTCATCCAACCTTTGCATTAAGTCAATATTTAATTACTATTTAATAATAATAATAATAATAATAATAATAATAATAATAATAATAATAATTTGTTATTTGTACCCCGCCCATCTGGCTGGGTTTCCCCAGCCACTCTGGGCGGCTTCCAACAAAGATTTAAAATACATTAAAATGTCACAAATTGGAAACTTCCCTGAAGAGGACTGCCTTCAGATGTCTTCTAAATGTCAGGTAGTTGTACTCTCTGACATCTGATGGGAGGTTGTTTCACAGGGCGGGCGCCACTACCAAGAAGGCCCTTTGCCAGGTTCCCTGTAACTTGGCTTCTCACAGGGAGGGAACCACCAGAAGGCCCTCGGCGCTGGACCTCAGCGTCCGGGCAGAACGATGCGGGTGGAGACACTCCTTTAGGTATACTGGACTGAGGCCGTTTAGGGCTTTCAAGGTCAGCACCAACACTTTGAATTGTGCTCGGAAAAGCACTGGGAGCCAGTGTAGGTCTTTCAAGACCGGTGTTATGTGGTCTCGGCGGCCGCTCCCAGTCACCAGACTAGCTGGCGCATTCTGGATTAGTTGTAGTTTCCAGGTCACCTTCAAAGGTAGCCCCACGTAGAGCGCATGGCAGTAGTCCAAGCGAGAGATAACTAGAGCATGCACCACTCTGGTGGGACAGTCCGCGGGCAGGTAGGGTCTCATCCTGCGCACCAGATGGAGCTGGTAGACATCTGCCCTGGACACAGAATTGACCTGCACCTCCATGGACAGCTGTGAGTCCAAAATGACTCCCAGGCTTCACACCTGGTCCTTCAGGGACACAGTTACCCCACTGAGGACCAGGGAGTCCTCCACACCAGCCCACCCCGTCCCCCAAGAACATAAGTTATTGTTATTATTAGTATTATTACCCACTCTTCGCCCTAAGGTTCTTCCCTTGGGCAGCAAAAATGTGGAGCTACCACCAAAAAGGCTCTACCAAACCAATTTCTTGAAAAAAAGGTGCCCTATGAGAACAGGGACTCACCCTGATGAGCAGAATTAAAGCCCTGAGAGAACGCAATGCCATGGCACAGATAAGTGAACACCAATGTAATTAACAATACTTATCTGCCGGCAAGTGGTGTTAAAATCAGCGGGGCCCACTTCTGGGCGAAGGTTGTTAGGATTTCATCGTCAAGAGGGGAATTAAGTTCTCAGTGGAGCAAAAGGGAAGAGAAACAGTCTCTTTAATCTTCACCTTCCCTCTCGCGGCGGAATGGGTGCTTCTCGATGGAGATTTGCTAATCACCACTTTCGGCTCGCTGAAGTAATTCCAGGTGATTGTTTAAGGGCTTTGAGCACAATGAGCAATTACCTGGTGCCTGACGCTTCCATCAGGCCTCGTTGGACAGCAGAGGGGCTGTTGGCAGGTTTTGCTTTTTAAAATCTTGCTACCAACACACGTTGTGTGGCGGAGGCGAAAATATGAATTAGCCAGCTTTCCTCTTGCTTGGAAAACTAAGAGGCTGCAATACCACAAGGACAGAAACACACGCCGGAACCACAAGCCCACCAGGCTGAGACCCTCCCTGTCCGCAGACTGTCTCTCCAGAGTGGTGCATGCTCTGGTTATCTCCCGCTTAGACTACTGCCATGCGCTCTACGTGGGGCTACCTTTGAAGGTGACCCATAAACTACAATTAATCCAGAATGCGGCAGCATTGGGGACTAGGAGTGGCCGCTGAGACCACATAACACCGGTCCTGAAAGACCTACATTGGCTCCCAGTATGTTTCCGAGCACAATTCAAAATGTTGGTGCTGACCTTGAAAGCCCTAAACGGCCTCAAAGGCCCAGTATATCTGAAGGAGCGTCTCCATCCCCATCGTTCTGCCCGGACACTAAGGTCCAGCTCCGAGGGCCTTCTGGCAGTTCCCTCCCTGCAAGAAGCCAAGTTACAGGGAACCAGGCAGAGGGCCTTCTCGGTAGCATATCCATGGCTACAGCCTGCACCAAAAAACACACACGCACCCACTGTTTCATGGGGCTGTAATGGCGCAAAAACGTTACAAAGCATGGATCCACATGGATCCTCAGGATTTTTGAATTGGGTTACCCCAAACTCACTGTCAGATCACGTCTGTGGCCACAGCATGAACCACAAAAATCATACATCCACTGTTTCATTTAGAATATTTTTTTCTTGTTTTCCTCCTCTAAAAACTACGTGCGTGTTATGGTCAGGTACGTGTTATAGAGCGAAAAATACGGTATTTGAAAAAAAATGCTAATATTTAAATCTTAGACTAGCTTTGGAAGTGGATATAGGCTGTAGGGTTAGAAGGAGAAGATAACGTATTTTAAAATAGTATTATTTGTAAGGGATAAAATATGAAGATTTTTATGGTAAAAGTAAAGGGGATAAAATAAATTGGTTAAACATGATGATATATATAATCTGCTAAAGATGAGTTAAAATGAAAATCAGACAGGGGGGACTTGGGGAAGCTCACCCAACAATGTTTAGAAAAAATAAGGATAAGACAAGAATTTGTTTGTATTGTTTGTTTTTCTGTTTTTGTTGTTTATTTGTGTTACAAAATGAATAAATTTTTTTAAAAAAGAGGCTCATTTAGGTCCTCCGGCGAATAATAATAATAATAATAATAATAATAATAATAATAATAATAATAATAATTTTATTATTTGTACCCCGCCCATCTGGCTGGGTTTCCCCAGCCACTCTGGGCGGCTTCCAACAAAGATGAAAAATACACTAAAATGTGAAAAATACACTAAAATGAAGCTTCTCCTGCTGATCTCAGGAGCAGGCAAGATGAGACAGGGAGAGGCACTCCTCCCAGTATTGCTTCTGTGGCTGAAGAGTGCGGTCCAGACCTCGGGGCCTGAAGACAGATGCCACGGACAACGGAGTTTGTCCCGGGAACCCGAGGGGCACCAGGGCAATGGAGAGAAGAGGGAGGGATGGCCTACCGTAAGCGCTGCCAGAAAGGCTGTTGGTGGGCACGGCATGCTTCCCGTTCTGCGTCACTGCCCGGACGGGGAGCTGGTGTTGCCCAATGGCCATGGGCGCCGCTTGCTGGAGGATGGTGACCGTTTGCCCCGGGACCCCCTGGGCCATCTGACTGGCCACGGTCTGAATAACTCGGCTGGCAGTGGGGATTGCAGCAAACGCAATGGTTGGCTTCTCATCCATCGCTGCAAAAGAAAGAAAGATTCAATTGTCGACCTGGCTGTTCATTCTGGGCAGAGTCAGAGAATTGAGCTGAATTGTCCCTGTTATTGCCCATGCAGCCTCAGGGGCCTGTTTCCTCCACCCTGTTTCGCTTCTTACTCCCTTCCTCTGGATGAGCAGTACGAAAATATTATTTTCAGTAACGCCTGGTGAGCCAGTGTGGTGTAGTGGTTAAGAGCGGTAGTCACATAATCTGGGAAACCGGGTTCGTGTCTCCGCTCCTCCACCTGCAGCTGCTGGGTGACCTTGGGCTAGTCACACTTCTCTGAAGTCTCTCAGCTCCACTCACCTCACAGAGTGTTTGTTGTGGGGGAGGAAGGGAAAGGAGAATGTTAGCCGCTTTGAGACTCCTTAAAGGGAGTGAAAGGCGGGATATCAAATCCAAACTCTTCTTCTTCTTCTTCTTCTTCTTCCACCAGTGCCTCTGCAGGGAACGGAGAGACAGAGGGCGTGCCTCACACCCCCATCTCTCAAAGTGAGCTGCAGTAAAAGTTCTCTTTTCCGAGTTCAAGTGAAATGAACGCTGATTGATTCCAGAGGACATCTTATTTATTTACTTGCTTTCTTAGCCTCCACGGAGACTGAAAGGCCTGACTTTCGGCTATCTGTCAGAGCAGCAGCAAAATCACATAGATGCTCAGGACAACAGAGAGTTATTTGGACAACTAAATTTATGTGATGTAATATTGCTTTGAGATGACTGGATTTACAGCTCTGCAGTTTTGCCTTTGGTTAATTATTCATCCGATCTATTCTGTATTAAATACCAGGGTCTCCCTGCTGAAATACGAGAGGCAGATGTCAGAAGACACACCAGTCCAGGCCAGGGTTTCCTTGAAATGAACTTCTGATCCGATTGTTTTGACTGTTATGCTTCTTTCTTTTAATTAAGGAGGTCTCAATGCTACTGTGCATATTAATAACGGACTGATTTTACAGTTGTAAAAAAAGTAAAAAGGTAAAAGTAAAAATAAAAAAGTAAAAAAACTGCTGGACGGTTAAGTCCAGTCAAAGGTGACTATGGGGTTGTGGCGCTCATCTCGCTTTCAGGCCGAGGGAGCCGGCGTTTGTCCACAGACAGCCTTCCTGGTCATGTGGTCAGCAGGACTAAACTGTTTCTGGTGCCCCGGGACACCACGACAGAAACCAGAGTGCACGGAAACGCCGTTTACCTTCCTGCCAGAGTGGTACCTATTTATCTACTTGCACTAGCATGCTTTCGAACTGCTAGGTTGGCAGGGGCTGGGACGGAGCAATGGGAGCTCACCCTGCTGTGGGGATTCGAACCGCCGACCTTCCGATCGGCAGGCCCAAGAGGCTCAGTGGTTTAGACCACAGCGCCATCCGTGCCCTATTTACAGTTGTAAACCACCTAGAAAACACTTTGGCATATAAGTGGTAGATAAATGAAATTATTATTATTATTATTATTATTATTATTATTATTATTATTATTATTAGTGATGATTTGTAGTGCAAATGTCAAATGGAGCAAAGCCTCTACAGCTGTGTCTCCAGTCCATATGTTATAATTGAAGGATGCTATTGTTAAATCCCTTATGAAGAGAGTTTGCCCACATGCTTGAAGATGTACCCCACTCCTAACTGGTTTGCCTAATCCGCAAGGACTCCAGGGCAGCCTTGTCCCAAGATTTAAATCTCTCGGCTGACAGATGGATTGGGTACTTGATTAATTTTAAAAGGGCATCAGATGCCAACCAGCCAAAGGCCTGGCTAAACAGGAACGTTTTCACCTGGCACCTAAAGGCGTAGAATGAAGGTGCCAGCTGAATCTTCCTGGGTTTTTTGTGAGTTTACTAAAGCAGTTTGCAAATGGATAGGCAAAAGCGTTCCCCGTGGGGAACCCACATCCCATCAGAGCGCTACTCTACCTCTGGTCTCACCAGCCAGGTCCAAGACGGCTCCTGCTGCTTCATGGGTGCCTGCGGCCGGCATCTGGTTGGTCAGTATGTACCCATTGGCCGAGTTGGCGGAGGTGGTGACCACCCTGACCATGGTGACCGTGGGGGCCTGCTGGACGACGTGGATGGCGTGCCCCGAAGGCTGCTGAGAGGTCACGATGGAGGCTGGCATGTAGGCCACCGGCTTGGCCACGAGGGCCGAGGGCCGGGGAGGGAGGGCCATGATCACCGGCTGGGCACTCACGGGCGAGCCTGGAAAGAAAAGGAAAAGGGAAATTGGAACAGGAGGGGGCTTCGACCGCAAGAGAACCAGCGCTCAGGTAAAGCAGGGCAGCTGCTGGGCTCCAGCTCCTGTCCGCTGCAGCTCAATGTCTCCGAGACAGCGATGGCGAACCTTCATTACAGACCGAGTGCCCAAACTGCAACAAAAAACCCACTTATTTATCACCAAGTGCCAACATGGCAATTTAACCTGTATATCTCATTTTTCCTGTGTGCTTCACGTTTCTTCTTTATGACTGCTGTTGTAATAAATAATCCTTCATAAAAGTTATTGCATTACATTCTTCATTAAATTATCTTTCGGTTGATATATAATTTTATGATATAACTCAGTGCTTTTTTTTTCCTTAAAAAAATGTTTAGGGATACTCTCATTTTGACTCAAGAAAATCACCACCGGGGAGAAAATAAATACAGTTCAAATCAGGGAAAATAAATACAACGGATTTCTTTTCCTGTTAGATTCACAAAATGTGTAGGGGGATGCGTCCCCTTGTGTCTCCACAGAAAAATAGCACTGGTGTTACTCCAAAACAAAGTTCCTATGGCTGCCGTTGGATCGCAGCCTCCACGGAATGAATTTTTCACGGAATGAAGTCGTGAAATTCAGAGAATCTCATATATGGATATGGTAAAAGTTTTTTCCCCCCTTTATTATTTTGAATTTGTTCTTTTAAAAACCAATAAAAAATATTATAACCCCCCCAACCCCAAATATTTAAAACTTTTAAAAAAAATCTGCAGTGGGCTGAAAGCAGATTAAAATACACACCAGCATTCTGTGTATCTCTGCACCAAAATGATTCTAACAGGCACCGAAAAGAGTACAAGCTGTGACCATTTTGAACTCTTTCAATGGACGTGCAGATCATAAGAGTGGGCTTATGTGCATGGGGACCAGGAACGCCCCCCCCCCCGTGCAAATCTTGGGCTGCCTATACAAAGAAGGCGCCTGCGTGAGGTCAATAGGCTGGGAGTTCCCAAGGGCAGCTGCTGCCACACCAAATAATGTAATTCCTTCTCTCCTGCAAAGAAACACCGCAATTTACTCACCGGGGGCGCTCTGCGAATACCGATACTCTGGGACAGAGGCTAGTTTTGAGCCGAAGTCGTGGTCGTGCGGAATGGGCGACCCCTCCCTGGATAGGCACTCTGGGGTCTGTAGGCCACTGGTGTGGGGCGACAGCAGGCCAGGGTGAGTTGGAGACGCAGGGGCACTCCTGGAAGGCAAGGAGGCAGTGAGCCAAAGGCGAGGACAGCGGGAGGCTTGGCAAAGGCGCCTAGTTGGGCACTAGGAGAGCCAGCCGCTGGACTGGACGGGACTCGCCGGATTTTCCTTCATTTGTGTGGGTCTGGTGACCGTGTGAATCATGCAGCCAGAATTACAGTGAAGAGCAGCCACATGCCCCCAACCCTGGAGAACCTCACCCATTTACTTTACAAACAGTTGGGCCTGATGAGCATTTACTGTTCCCAACCCTAATCCTGGGGAAAGTCATCTAATTAGATTTTAATTTGATCCTGACTTGTTTTTAGGAGGTATTGTATTTCTCGCTCCATAAGAGGAGGAAAACAAGAAAAAAAAATTCTGAATGAAACAGTGGATGTATGATTTTTGTGGTTTATGCTGTGGCCACAGACGTGATTTGACAGGTGAGTTTGGGGTAGTCCAATGCAAAAATCCTGAGAATCCATGTGGATCTGTGCTTTGTAACCACATTTTTGCACCACTGGGGCCCCACGAAACAGCGGATGTGTGTTTTTTTTGTGCAGGCTGTAGCCATCGACATGCTATGTGATCTGATGGTGAATTTGGGGTGACCCAATGCAAAAATCCTGAGGAAGCCTCCTTTCTCTCTAGCATCCCTTATCTCCCTCCCTGATTGCTTGCCAATCAGCTGCTTCCTTTCAACACTCCCTTCCCTCTTGTTTGCCTTAAGTGTCTTTTCCTTAGCTGGAGCAGTTTTTTGCTCCTCCTTTTCTTCTAACTTCTCTCCTCATTCCTTTAGTTTTCCTGTCTCCTCTCCTTGCAAGTTCACTGTCTTTACCTCCCCCCTCCTAGGCAGCCTCCTTTATTGCTAGCATCCCTTATCTCCCTCCCCAATAGCTTGCTGATTAGTGCCACCCACAGCAAAATGGGTTTGACTTGGAAAATTCCCCCTATAGTTATTCAGATGGTTAATCAAAAGCTTGACTGAGCGGATAAGATGTCTGCTGCCCCTTTCAGCCTTGCCAAATCTGGCATGTTGGCAGGCTGCCAGTGGGAAGCGCATGCCAGCAGTTGGTGCCACCTTGAGTCCCTGTGTCAGAGGAAAAGATGGGATATAAACAACAACAAGAAGAAGAACAACTTACCGGGATGAGAGAGGCCCGAAGGGGGTTCGGAAGCAGGACACCCCCCTCTGCCTCCGTTTCCGGAAGGCCTGCTCCACCAGTTTGCCTTCGGAGGGGGGATCTATCCTCCAGAACGAGCCCTTCCCAGGCTCCTCCTGGGAACGCGGGACTTTAATAAAATAGCGGTTCAAGGAAAGGTTGTGCCGAATGGAATTCTGCGGGGAGAAAGAGGCAGGAGGAGGATGACGACCCCAAAGCCAAGTGGTGGATTGAATTTTGTTTCGAGCAAGACTGAGAGCTCCACCTCTGCAGATCCCCGCCCCCCCCCCCCCGGGCAAGGCGCTTGCTCACCTGCCAGCCTTTATCCGCCGTCCTGTAATACGGGTAATGCTTGGTGATGTGGGCATAGATGCCACTTAGTGTTAACTGCCGGTCCTGGGCCGACGAGATAGCTTGGACAATCAGCTGGGCGTAGGAGTACGGAGGCTTGGACTCATCCTGCAGGTGAGCGGCACAAAAGACAGGGGTGCAAGGGGGTTTTATTTATATATATATAAATTGTACAGCTAGGGAGAGGAAGGTGCTCCAGAAGGTCATAACCACAGCCCAAAGGATTATTGGTCATCCTCTCCCATCTTTGGAAGAACTGTACGGTTCCCGTTGTCTTAGGAAAGCAAATAACATCCTGCAGGATTCATCTCACCCGGGACACGGTCTGTTTGCACTACTGCCTTCTGGCAGGAGATATAGAAACATCAAGTCAAAGACAAATAGACTGAAAAACAGTTTCTATCCAAGAGCTGTGGCCTTTTTGAATGCTGTAACTCGATAGTGTGACCTGGGAGTTTGATGGGTGTGGTGTGGGTGTGGCTGGAATGTGGTTTGTTTGGTTGTTGTTGTTGTCTTGCTTTTGATGTTTTAAGGGATGGCATCCAATTTCGTTGCACTTTGTACAATGTTGCACTTGTGTAATGACAATAAAGAATCTATTCTATATATATATATATATATATATATATATATATATATATATATATATATGCTTTCGTATAAATTTTTATTGGTTTCCTTTAAACAACATTTCCAACATTACAAAAAGAAACACAAAAAACCCTTTTTGCTTTGCTGAGCTTACTACTTCCTTCCCTTCAACAGGTATCACATATCAAATCCAATCGGACAATTTAACTCTTTACTATATATCCTCATTCTAGGATTTACTTCAATCCTGCTAGTGTCTTCAAATTTTTGCAATGACGCAAGGGAGTTTTTGGTGGCACAGCAGCTCATTAACTGTTGGGGGGAGATTTTGCTGAGCACAACAGCAGCTGGCAAGGCAGATGCGTCCCAAGGCAAACAACCCCTCTTGTGTCCCTACCCCAACCAATGAAACAGTTCCGCAGTGGAAAATCCCCTATATCTCTGCTTCTAAGGCCAAACCGCGATTCCTCCACGTGACCCAACAGCCACTGATGGAGAAGCTCTGTTTTGCTTTTTTAATTGCATAAAGTCTTCTCACGATTAAAGCAACAGGCGTGGGCCATGCCCTGTTTGCAGGCTTCCCAAAGGCACTGATGCCGGACCAGGTGGAGCTCTGATCTGACGCTGGAGAGAAATTCTTGGGCTGATGCCTCTTGTAACGCCTCTTCCAGAGGCAACCTCTGATATTTTAGCCAACAGAGATTTGAACCTGCTTTTAAAAATCCTTTAAGCAAGCCTTTAAGCAGATGTTGAATGACACCTGTCGTGGATGCTTGAGTTGCGATTCCTGCCCTTGGGGGCCCCTCGAATTCTGCAGTTCTATGACATTGCACTTCTGCTTATAAAAACTGCTTTCTTCTTGTCTTTTTCCTGATGCGGTGCGTTCAAGATACAGTGGTACTTTAGTTCTCGAACTTTATCTGTTCTGTGAGTCCGTTTGATTCCTGAAACCGTTCGAAAACCAAGGCATGGCTTCTGATTTGCTGCAGGATCTCCCTGCACTCAATAAGAAGCCACGTCAGACGTTTGGCTCCCGAAAAATGCTTGCAAACCAGAACACTTGCTTCCAGGTTTGCGGCATCTGTACAGTGGTACCTCTGGTTGCAAACGAGATCTATTCCGGAGGCCCGTACGCAACATGAGCAGAATGCAACCCTCGTCTGTGCATGTCACGATTCGCCGCTTCTGCACATGACATCATTTTGTGCGTCTGCGCATGTGCGAGCGGCAAAACCCGGAAGTAACCCTTTCCGGTACTTCCGGGTTGCCGCGGGACGTAACCTGAAAACGCTCAACCTGAAGCAAACTTAACATGAGGTATGACTGTATCACAATTCCAACTTTTATCTTATTTAAGAGCGATGGTTCAACCAGCTGAGAGCGCCATCGAGTTGAACACCCTTGCAGCCTTGCACCCTTGCGAGAGAGAGACCTTGTATGCAACGTTACGCCAACCTGCCTGGCTGGACAGGAGAAGCAGCTCTCGCTTGACCCTTGAGGGGAATCCTTTGGCAGGAATGCATCTACAATTTACTCAACTGTCTGGTACCGGAACCAGGGAGCCCACCCCGTCGCGACCCTAGAGGGGAGGAAGTGACAGCTGAGCTGCCGCCGTTAGCAGTGATTAATGGAACGCCGGGCTCCCCGGCCTTTGCAAGGATGCAGAAGAAGAGGGGAAGGGTTTGTGGTACCTTTGGGCTGTCTCCGCCAGATGCATCCGCCTGCTGCTCAGACGTTGCCTTGGCCGCATATTCCGCCACCAGCTGCAGGTCCGAGGTAATATTCTGTGCGAAGCGGTACCCTGAGGAGCCAGCGCCACGCGGACTGGCTGGGCACGAGTTGGGAACACTGTGGAGAAAAAGCAATAATAATAATAATAATAATAATAATAATAATAATAATAATAATAATAATTTATTGTTGGCAAAATTGACAATGAAACGAAGAGGAAGAGAGGATAATGAATTTAAGGAAGATTGGAAGGGCTTTATTGCATATATACAGAAGCAATGTACACAGGTTAACACATCAGCGCTCCAAAACCAAGGCACACTTTCCCATAAAAAGTAATGCAAAGCGGATTAATCCGTTCCAGACTTTAAAAAACAACAACCCCTAAAACAGCAATACAACATGAATTTTACTATCTAACGAGGCCACTGATCCATAAAATGAAAGCAATCAACAATGTACTGCAGTCACACAATCAATCAATCATTGGCTGAACTGGGTTCCACACAGTCACAAAAAACAAAAGGGCCACAAAAACAGACAGATCACAGCGTAACACTCAAACCAGAAGCGTAACACTCAAACCGGAGCACGTTCGGCTTCTGAAAAAAGTTCACAAACCGAACACTTCTGTGTTTGCAGAGTTTGGGTCCCAAGTTGTTTGAGTTCCAAGGAACTACGGTACCACTGTACTGTGATTTATTAAATTTGTATATTGCCCTTCATCTGTATATCGCAGAATAAAAACACAAAATTAAAAACACAGAATATGTAATAAAAACAAGAACAGAAAAACACCCCCCAAACCAATGAACTCCCCCTCTCCCATTTAAAAAGGGGTAAAAGATGTCAATCAGTCAAAGGCCTGGTCGAAGACAAACGTTTTCTCCTGGTGATATATAATGAAGACACCAGGCAAAAAACCCCACCCCCACCCAGGGATAGCATCGCACAAACAGGGAGCCACTGCAGAAAAGGCCCTGTTCTCGTGCTGCCATCCTTGGGACTTTTAAGCATTTAGGTCCCAAGTAGTTTACGGCTTTATAAACCATCATAGAAATGGAACAGTGATGTATCCCATGGCTAATCCCTGCAATTTCTCCAGAAAAGCTCAGGAGCAGCATCCACCACAATCTATTCTCAAGAGAACCCCACCAGGTACGCTGGCTGGGCAAGTCACTGAGCCGAGATCGCCCAGGAAATCTTTGAAACCGGGTCCCACTGCTCACAGACCAACGTTAAGATCAACAGACAAGGAGGCAGGATTTCTCAACTGGCTAAATAATGCAGAGCCACCCTCAAAATGTATCTGGGCAGCCCATGTCCCTCTTAGTGTTTCTCCTGGGAATCTCAGCTCTGCCCTCCCGATTGCAGAAATTAATATATATGAAAAGTGACGGAAATGAACGAAGCCACCGCTTGTTCAATATTCATCATTTCTCCAGTCCGTATCTTCAGAGTTTTCTCGGGGGCTTTCAAGAAATGTTTTAATAAGTTGCTGCCCTCAAATACTGGAAAAGTAATTACTGCGGGGGTCTGCCAATTACTGCTTGCCTTTTATCCTATTCACGAGGATGACATACAAATCTTGTGCCCTGAAGACTCCCGCTCCACCCTGACCTGGTTTCAATGCGACCCTCTGAGATGGACGACTGACCCAGCCCTGGAACGAAGAAATCCTAAAAGTGACCAGGTAAAGATTCAGCGACACGGAGGAAAACCTTGGAAACCCAGACCTCGAGTCTGCCACAGTATTCCGTGTTTTTCTGCAGAGATCAGAGCAGATACATATATGCCTATAGAGGTACAACCTCTCCAGGGTTCAGGCGAGGTTCCTGGGTGTATCAGCACCAGCTTCCATGGCATTAGGTACCACCTACAGGTAAGAATAGGGATGCGGGTGGCGCTATGGGTTAAACCACAGAGCCTAGGACTTGCCAATCAGAAGGTTGGCAGTTCGAATCGCCGCAACGGGGTGTCCCGGCTTCTGCCAATCTAGCAGTTCGAAAGCACGTCAAAGTGCAAGTAGATAAATAGGTACCGCTCTGGTGGGAAGGTAAACGGCGTTTCCATGGACTTCTCTGGTTTGCCAGAAGCGGCTTAGTCATGCTGGCCACATGACCCGGAAGCTGTACGCCGGCTCCCTTGGCCAATAAAGCGAGATGAGTGCAGCAACCCCAGAGTCGGCCACAACTGGACCTAATGGTCAGGGGTCCCTTTACCTTACAGGTAAGAATCAAGGTGAGTCCCCTTCTTTGGACTGAGATGGATTTGAAGGGAGGCTTAGACCCCACAGTTAATCCACTGGGCAGGGTTTATTTCATATCCCACGTTGTGGCCCCACTGGCCTTTGATTGCGGTAAGGGGGTCTTGTAGGGTCTTGGGAGTAGCATTGTGTATATTGTGGATCGGTCCAGGGCCTTATAAAGAGAAAGGGGTACACTTACAGCAAACCAGCCCACGAGGTTTCTGAGTGTTTACAAATGGACGCTGCAGCAAGGAGATGGTTTGTCCAAACCCAAGGGAACGTTGATATATTCCTTATAACACAAAGCAGCATATATCAGTTTGGCCAGGACTTCCCAGGACTTCTGACCGGTAGGGCTGGGCGATATATCCATGTATCATCCCAAACCAGTTTGAAGCCCATATCGTGATTATCGGTTTCATGGTTTTTGACCTGATGGATATACTGGGAATCAGGGCTGGGCAATATATTGTCAAAAACTGGTTTCAAGCACATATCATGATATGGTTTCATAATTTTTGATGTGTGTGCGCCACACAAAATGACTATGTGGGAAAAACTGTGAAGCCAGTCAAGGCTCCAAGCTTATTTCAGACATTGTGATATATTAGTGTATCACAACCTTTAGCTGGTGATATATCACGAAGTTGAATAACAGCTTCATCTTTATTTCAGATGTGATATATCAGCAGGTCACAATGTTTAGCTGGTGATATGCCATGAAGCTGAAAAAACAGATTATCCCCAGCCCTACTGACCAGATGAGGGCGTAGGTGGCAAATACCCAAACTCCCCTTTCTGGGAGCCCAGCGCACCAAACCCCAGAGAGATAAGGACAGCATCAAAGCCAGCCAATTAGCTTATATCAAAGCGAGTGACTATAAACCTATATGAGCTCCTTGCTACAACAACTACCTATTAATTGTGGAGTTACCTTGACTACCAAGAGGGCGTGTGGCAGAACTTCCGGAACGGTTCACCTGTGGTTCCAACACAACCAGGGTAAAGGTAAAGGTAAAGGACCCCTGGATGGTTAAGCCCAGTCAAAGGTGACAATGGGTTTGCGGCACTCATCTCGCTTTCAGGACAAGGGAGCCGGTGTTTGTCCGCAGACAGCTTTCCAGGTCGTGTGGCCAGCAGGACTAAATTGCTTCTGGGACACCATGACATAAACCAGAGCGCACGGAAACACCGTTTACCTTCCCGCCAGAGCGGTACCTATTTATCTACTTACACGCGTGTGCTTTCAAACTGCTAGGTTGGCAGGAGCTGGGACTGAGCGACGGGAGCTCACCCCGTCATGGGGATTTGAACTGCTGACCTTCCGATCGGCAAACCCAAGAGGCTCAGTGGTTTAGACCACAGCGCTACCCGCGTCCCTGTATTCCAACACAAGCACCTGCACAGGGGAGAGGTAGAAAGAATCTGGAAGCTGCTGGCCTTGATACCAGACTCCTTAATCCACATCAGCAGCGACTCCCTTTCGCTGCAAGAGATTTCGGCAGCAACATGCAATGAAAGCGTCGGAGAATCACAGGGAGAAGTGCCACAAGATGGCACTCGTGGCACGAGCTATAAATCTGGAGGAGAGGGCTGGGGGGGGGGCCAGAGAGAGAGAACGTATGCCAAGCAACAAAGCAGAAAAATAATGACTGCTTGCTGAAACCGCTGCCTCTCCCAGACAAAACAGGAGGATTCATAAGCAGGTCAAGACAGATGATCAAACAGATTGGACTGGGTGCGGGAGGGGGAGAGAAGGAATGTTTTTAGGGGGGTGAATTGCAATGGGGCAATTCAGCACCGGGGCGGAGGGCGGGGTTTCGGCTAGCCAGTCACCCGCAAGGAGCCAGCCCTCAGCACCCACAGCTGAAGGCGGCAGGCTATCTACTCTGAACAGAATAATAATAATAATAATAATAATAATAATAATAATAATAATAATAATAATTTATTTATATCCCGCCCTCCCCAGCTGAAGCCGGCCTCAGAGCACTTTTAACAGTCGTGCACGGCACACGTTCGCTCCATGCCCTTGGCAAAGGATCAGGAAAATCCACAACAGGCAGTGTGGTGCAGTGGTTAGAGTGTTGGGTGAGGAGACAAGGGTTCGAATCACCACTCAGCCATGAAGCTCACTGGGTGGGCCAGTCGCTGCCCCTCGGCCTGGCCTCCCTCACAGGGTTGTTGTGGGGGGTTAAAAAAAAGCTCAGCTTTTCAACACAGGCACCGAAAAGCTAAGCAAAATGCAAGTTCAGGGTAGAGGTCATTGTTGTTGCAGCTCCTAATTCTACCGAAACAAGGCCTGCTAAGACACAGTGCAGAGAGGAAGGCCAAGCCTTTTGCATCCGTGTCTGTGTGCCCACGTCTGAATTTGCAGCGCAGCCTGGGCGTTCTTGAAAGATATCCCTGCAGCCCAGAAATGGAAGCAAGAAGAAATTCTGACGAAAGAAGAATGGCAGACAAAATTAATGGACTACGCAGAATTGGACAAAATGACAGGAAGGATTTGAAACCTGTGGGACCAGAGATTTACAGAAGATTGGAAGAAATATACGAACTATTTGAAGAGCACTTTCTTTGGAAGCCAAACGTGCTCCGTTTTGAGTGTGATGCTTCCGATTTGAGTGCCACACTTCCATTTTGAGTGTTACGCTGAGGTCTCTCTGTTTTTGCGGGTCTTTCGTTTTTGTTTTTTTGTGACTGTGTGGAACCCAGTTCAGCGACTGATTGATTGTGTGACTGCAGTACATTGTTTATTGCTTTCATTTCATGGATCAATGGTCTCGTTAGATAGTAAAATTCCCGTTAAATTGCTGTTTTAGGGTTTGTTTTTAAAAATCTGGAACAGATTCATCCATTTTGCATTACTTTCTATGGGAAAGCGCACCTTGGTTTTGGAACGTTTTGGTTTTGGAACGGACTTCAGGAACGGATTAAGTTTGAGAACCAAGGTACCACTGTACAGTATTAAAATCACTTAAAACAAATTAAGAGTCCAGATGGGTGGGGTATAAATGAATGAATGAAGGGTAGGTCATATGTTGTGCGCATGTCTATCTACCATTATTTATTATCTATCAAGCTATCAACTGTCTGTCTGTCAGCTGTCAAAGGCTAGGATAAAGTTCTGCATCTTCAGCACATGATTAAAACTCCACAATGTCGGTGCCAGATGCATCTCTGTCAGGAAGAAGGTTGCAAGACATTGGGGGTGGGGTGGGGGCTGCTGGTCCGACTGCCCAGTCTGAGTGGAACGCTACTCAGGGGCAAGCCCTATTGCTCACAGTCAAGACTTGTCATTTCTTGGAATCTGTACTGGCAGGAAAAATTATTCCACCCGGAGATGTTGATCACACACTCAGCCAGCTGTGATTCGCTTCTCTCTGTGTGTCAATTTGTCCTACAGACCGAGAATTATTCATGTACATCCGCAATTCTTGGTCTACGAGACACAGACACACGTGCCTCTGCATTTGCTTCGCGGAACAAAAAATGGAACTGCATCCCAAGCCAGCGAAATCAGAGCTCTGTGGTCTAGGATAACGTGGAAATGGGAGCAGATCGTCTTAGAAACTTTCCATTATGCACTGAATACAGTCTACAGGTTAACAAGCTTGCCGTGCCAATTAAAAAGACATCAGAGAAAACTGCCAGTGGGGGGGGGGAGAGGGAGAGAAAGAGGTAGAAAGGTACATCTCTAATAGAAAAATAAGGCTATATAATAATAAAACCAAACTAGCACCCAAGTACTTATTCTTAAGAAATGGAGGCAGTGAGAGATTTTACTTTCTTGGGCTCCATGATCACTGCAGATGGTGACAGCAGACGCGAAATTAAAAGACGCCTGCTTCTTGGGAGAAAAGCAATGACAAACCTAGACAGCATCTTAAAAAGCAGAACCATCACCTTGCTGACAGAGGCCCATATAGTTAAAGCTATGGATTTCCTAGCAGTGATGTATGGAAGTGAGAGCTGGACCATAAAGAAGGCTGATCGCCGAAGAATGGATGCTTTTGAATTCTGGTGCTGGAGGAGACTCTTGAGAGTCCCATGGACTGCAAGAAGACCAAACCTCTCCATTCTGAAGGAAATCAGCGCTGAGTGCTCACTGGAAGGACAGATCCTGAAGCTGAGGCTCCAATACTTTGGCCACCTCATGAGAAGAGAAGACTCCCTGGAAAAGACCCTTATGTTGGGAAAGATGGAGGGCACAAGGAGAAGGGGATAACAGAGGACGAGATGGTGGGACAGTGTTCTTGAAGCTACCAGCATGAGTTTGACCAAGCTGCGGGAGGCAGTGGAAGACAGGAGTGCCTGGCGTGCTCTGGTCCAGGGGGTCACGAAGAGTCGGACACGACTAAACAACGACAACAACTTATTCTTATGCAGCAAAAAGGGGTACCACCCACAACCAAGATGAGGGAGATATTGTGTATCTGGAACAGGCTCAGAAAAGGGAAACCCAAATGGTGGGAGGGGATACAGTGACTCCCCTGCGAGGAAAGGTGGCAGCGTTGGGGACATTTTGGCTTAGAGAAAAGGAAAGTAAGAAGCACCATGATAGGAGTTTGTGAACATATGTGTGGCATGGAGAAAGTGGAGAGAGGAGAGTGTTCCTCCCTCTCTCATGATACCAGAACTCACGGCTGTCCGATGGAGCCGAATGTTGGAAGATTCAGGACAGATAAAAAGGATGGAGTTCTTTACGCAGAGTGCATAGTTAAAACTATGGAACTCCCTCCCACCGGAAACAGCGATGGCCACTTTAAAAGCAGAGTGGACAAATTTATGGAGGAAAGGACTATAGATGGCTACTCTCCGCAGTGGCTGTGCGCAGATGGGAGATGTTTCTGAATATCAGTGGCTGGAAACCATGGAACGGGAGAGGGTTCTGGGTTCGAATCCTGATTGTGGGTTTCCCACAGGTATCTGCTTGGCCACGGTGAGAACAGGATGCTGGACTAGGTGGGCCATGGGCCTGATCACAGAATCATCACAGAACTGGGACCCCAAGCGTTCTCTAGTCCAACCCCCTGAAATAAGGGAAACCTTTCGCAAAACATGGGGCTCCAACTCACAGCCCCGTGATTAAGAGTCTCGTCTCTCAATATACAGCTATCTCTCTATCTATCCTGGACTTCCATCCTCCCCTTTGTGGGTCCTATTATTTCCTCCCGCATCTTTTAGGACAGTCCAAATCCTTTGCATCTCCACTGTGTCCAGAATTCAGCCTTAAACTACAAGTGATATTCTAATCCTAATACAGTGGAACCTCTACTTAATGGATGTAATCAGTTCCTGAGGTCCATCTGTAAGTCAATCCGAGTCTCTGATAGAAGTGTCATTGTGCGCAGGTGCATTTGGCGGCGGCACGCTTCTGCGCATGTGCAGGCAGCAGCCGCTTCTGCGCATGTGCGAATCGCGGCAAACCTGGTATTTACTTCTGGGTTTGCCGCGGTCACAACTTGGATCGGGCCCAAGTAGAGGCGATCGTAAGAAGAGGTTCTACTGTAATGATTTTAACTGCTTGCAATGGTCTTTAAGATAAGTTATAAATTTTTCCCATTCCTTATTAAAATTTTGGTTTTTGACCCTACCGGTCATTTTAGCCATTTCAGTATAGTCCATCAACTTCATCTGCCATTCTTCTCTTACGTTTTCTACCAAAGATCTGCAGCCCTCCTCCAAAAGCCCCCCAAACTCCTTGCATGTTAGGATGGGATGCAAATGTAGTGAATGGCTAAATAGAGTGAATTTAAGGAGCCATTCTTTGAGCCTAGCTCTTCTCTGTGCTCTGAACAGATCCCGGGCATCTCGCAAGCAGAGGGCTATTCTAGCCTGGCTGCTTAGGATTCGGTGAAACGGCAACGATGGCAAGGCAACCTGAAGCCTTTGCTATGAAAAGGATGCGCTGTGTGCCCCTGAGCTATGCCAGGGTCCTCAACTGCTCTGATCCGTATGCGATGCTAAGCCAAACTATTGCTTGGACAGCGCCAGCTAGAAGGAAAATACAACCTGATTCGTTCAGCCCTTCTGCTGTCATTGCTCCCCAAAAGCTAAGCTGTGGTTTTGCTCAGTGCAAAGCTTTGTAGCTGACTTACTCCCAACAAACCATGAGCTGTAACCAAGGTTTGTTCTCGGTTTAGTGCTTGCGGTTGTGCCAGAAGGGGCTGGTGGGATTTGTAGTCTTACAACCTCTGGAGAGCCACAGATCTCACTCAACTCAGATATATAAGCTAGGAGTCAAATAGCTCATGAAACCAAGATTGCAGCTGCCAAAAATGGAATGTCTAGCTGCCATTTTGGGACAAGACAGCTTAAAAGTCTTATTTCTCAAGTGATAGACTGACCGTGATTGATTCTCGGTTACATATCTGGGTAGTTCAGATGACAACTTTCAGCTAGGTTGAGAGCTTTGAGTACTTAAAGAAGAAAAGTCGCTTGATCCAGCGACAGTCCACATATATATTGGCCTATTCCGACCTCTTTCTCTTTATGCTGACTGCTGCTGATCAGGCTGCACAGAAAAAGCAATTTGGTTCCAGAAATTTGTTCCGATTGTGCAGATAAAAGATAACTGATAGAATTCTACAGGATGGGGTATTAGTGTGTGCCTGGCTAATTTCGAACACAGATCCCAACCCGTCCCGGATTTAGATGACATCTTTTATTTGCACGGCACACACTTGAGATAAATTTTAGAGGATCCTTGTATTCTATCAAGCGCATTATTCATTCTCATAACGAACTCTGGGGAGGGTACCTTTGCTCCCATTTTAGAGGTGCAAAACTAAGGCAGAAAACAAACCTAGCACAGACTTAAAGCGTGCCTAAGGCGACAAAGGGACGCGGGTGGCACTGTGGGTTAAACCACAGAGCCTAGGACTTGCCGATCAGAAGGTCGGCGGTTCGAATCCCCGCGACGGGGTGAGCTCCCGTTGCTCGGTCCCTGCTCCTGCCAACCTAGCAGTTCGAAAGCACATCAAAGTGCAAGTAGATAAATAGGTACCACTCCGGCGGGAAGGTAAACGGCGTTTCCGTGCGCTGCTCTGGTTCACCAGAAGCGGCTTAGTCATGCTGGCCACATGACCTGGAAGCTGTACACCGGCTCCCTCAGCCAATAAAGCGAGATGAGCGCTGCAACCCCAGAGTTGGCCATGACTGGACCTAACGGTCAGGGGTCCCTTTACCTTTACTAAGGCGACAGAAACTGGCACATGGCTCTTCATCGTGTTGCGGCCACCGGCTACCCCGAGACAGCCAGCGATCCTGACGAGCATTTCGATACGCGAGATCGAAATGTGACACGCCAGCCACAGAGTCTCCCGGGAGGCATTGCCAACACGACCCAAACGAGAAAGAAAGAGCGAGTGAGCAATGAAGATAATCTGAGCAATTCCAGCCTCATGCTTTCCCCATAAAACCCTGCTGTTTCCAATTAGGGCACAATTCAATTTAGACATGCGTTACGAGAAACAGAATGCACACATCTGAAGACCGCGGACATTTGCAAAGGACGTGCATCTCCGGGGAGAAGGCAAGGCAATTATATTGAAAGCATATTTTTTTTTTTTTGGAATGTAAGCTATCTCGAGAATCAAATCTGCACTGATCTGAGACTCGAAGATGAACACAAATCTAAGCCGGCCTCCCCCTTTCACGCTCTGTGGCTCCGCGTCACTCATTTCCCTTGACAGCGAGCTCCTGCAGAGTTTCGTTTCCCCTCTTTCTCGTGAGCCACCAATGCAGCCGTCTTCTGTGGTCCACGCAGGGAACTCCAATATGTTCAGGGCAGCCGCTGTTGCGATACTGGCAAAGCAACCTGTGTGGCTTCCAGCCCATGATCGTCGCAGTTACCTGCATTTCACAGAGTTTGCAGGAGAAGCATTCAAGTTGGCACAGATGTCCCAGGTCCCCACGTGGGGAAAAACAAAACAAAAACACATAGATTCCCTGAACGTAAAACTTAGGTTTAGAGGTTCTAGGCTCAATCTGCTCAATCTGGTTGCCGGGTTTGTTTTTTGATGATATACATTTTAAATCTTTTTTATGGGGAAAAGCAACTTGCAACATTAAGAACCACCATGAAACTGTACCAAAGACTGTATCAAAGACGAAAACGGCTGGGAAGATGGGAATGTCTTTGCCTTGTGCCTAAGAAGCTGGCAAAGCGAATCTGCTAGCTGAGGGGCCACCACGGAAAAGGCCTTTTCTCACAGCGGCGAGGTTATTATTAGCCCTAGTTTGGAAACAACAACAATTGCCAACAGTAGAAGAATGGTGACAGAAGGTAATGGAATACTCTGCAATAGCTAAATTAATGGGGAAAATTCGAGAACAGGGCGAAGAAACATTTCAAAAAGAATGGGGAAAATTTATGTCGTACATAGGAAAGATAAGGTGAAATAGTGAAACCAGTAGAACTGAAACAAACCTCACAATGTGAAATACAAAGAAATTTACTGGATAATAAAAACAATAAGTAGTAAAATGTACAATGTGACTAATGTAACTGACAGTAGCTGTAAATGAATATAGACAGACAACAAGAATTGTGTATATATAGAAGGATTTGTTTGTTTGGAGATATTCTATGGACAAATACGGAAGAAGAGCAACAATATACAAAATGGATGAAGACAATGCGAAAAATTTAGATGCGATATAAAAAAGCCAGAAGGAGGAAGGAGGGAAGCCAGCTCTTAGGAGCAAGTATAAATGTAAAATGTAATACAATATGTGTATGTGGAGTATGTAACTGAAAAACCAATAAAGATTATCTAAAAAAGAAAAAAGAAAAGGCCTTTTCTCCCCTTTCTGCTCCCTTGGAGGAGGCACACAGAGATAGGGCCCTGCTGAGTTGACTTTTTTCTTGCAGGGGATCCCTAAGAGAAAGTGAGATATCTCCACCCCCCCCCCCCCATATGAAGTGGGACAGGCTGTGCTATCAACTTCATCCCAGTTCTGCCTGCTGCATGTTAAGGCCAGTCCAAAGAGGAAACTGGACTGAGTGAGAGCTGGGAAGAAGGCTGATTGCTGAAGAATTGATGCTTTTGAATTCTGGTGCTGGAGGAGACCCTTGAGAGTCTCATGGACTGCAAGAAGATCAAACCTATCCATTCTGAAGGAAATCAGCCCTGAGTGCTCACTGGAAGGACAGATCCTGAAGCTGAGGCTCCAATACTTTGGCTACCTCATGAGAAGAGAAGACTCCCTGGAAAAGACCCTGGTGTTGGGAAAGATGGAGGGCACAAGGAGAAGGGGACGACAGAGGACAAGATGGTTGGACAGTGTTCTTGAAGCTACCAGCATGAGTTTGACCAAACTGCGGGAGGCAGTGGAAGACAGGAGTGCCTGGCGTGCTCTGGTCCAGGGGGTCACGAAGAGGCGGACACGACTAAACGACTAAACAACAACAAATAGGAAACTAGAGAGGAAGGAGAATCCTAGAAATGCAGAGTTGAGAGGGACCACGAGGGTCATCTAGTCCAACCCCCTGCAAGGCAGGAATCTTTTGCCCAATGTGGGGAATCAAACCCATGACTCTGAGGTTAAGAGTCTCACACGCTACCAGCTGAGCTGATTCAGATTTGATATTTGCATTCCGCTTTTCCAGCAACAAATGCTAACATCAGCGCTCCGACGAAAGAAGAATGGCAGACAAAATTAATGGACTATGCAGAATTAGATAAAAAGACAGAAAGGATTTGAAACCCTTGAGCAACTGTAATCAACAAATTACATTAGTAGGACTACAAGAAGTTTTATAAGGAGGAATATATGAAACATTGCAAAATAGAGAACGAATAGAGATATTAGTTATAAGACCTAAATGTAATAGTGAAAGTAAGAAATGTAAATTAAGGGAATAGATTGGAAAATTTTCAGACGTGATTGCTGGAAGTAAAAAAAACTGTGTAAGATATAAAAGTATGTTTAATCATTGTTGAAAATGATATGTTAAAAAACTAATAAAATTTATTTTCTAAAAATTGCTAGCATTAGCGGGGACCCAAACGCAAACTACAGAGTCAAACACGGTAACATATAAACTAAGCAAGCGTCAACAACAAATTTGTCAGAACACTCAACACAATTCACTAAAGTGCTAATACAGTGGTACCTCGGGTTAAGTACTTAATTCATTCTGGAGGTCCGTTCTTAACCTGAAGCTGTTCTTAACCTGAGGTACCACTTTAGCTGATGGGGCCTCCTGCTGCAGCCATGCCGCCGGAGCACGATTTCTGTTCTCATCCTGAAGCAAAGTTCTTAACCCGAGGTACTATTTCTGGGTTAGCAGAGTCTGTAACCTAAAGCGTATGTAACCCGAGGTACCACTGTACTTCAAAATATTGCAATGAATTTGCTGAGCACTAGGCCTGTTTCGGATGACACCCTCTCTCTGCAAAGGGCTTCTTCCTCCCTCTCAGGCAGTAAGAACTTCAACGGGGTTTTTTAAAACCGGCTGGCTCAAAAGCTTTGCGTTTGGCAGCCATTGCAGAGTTTTACCTTGTTTTGACTATCGAGTCCTGAAGCTGATTTGGTTCTGGAAGGAGGCAGAATTGCGGAGAGGCCACACCAGAGCCCCCGAAAGGGCCTGATTTGCACTGTCTCTCTCTCCCCCCCCCCCACAGCAACCTAAAAAAACCAAAAGTGCCTCCTAATGTCTGCAAAATCTTTGCTTGAAACCGGCTGCTGTTTTGGCCGTCCTCAGCGAGCATGATCTCACAGACAGGATGTTTCTATTGGCTTTCTCTTGCAAGGCCGAATTCCACATTTCTCTCAGTTGTGCAACATGGCGATACAAGCTCCCCATCCCCTTTTTAATGCTTTATTTTTTACCACAAAAATGCACGCCCCGTATCTGAAACAAAACACAAAGCAAGTGGGGCTCAGTCCAGCAGGCGTGGGTCATTTCCTCCCTCACTCAAACCCTGAAAAAAAGGAGTAAGTTATTTTTTGTGGGGGGGGGTTCTCGATGACAGTCAGAGGCAAATATTTCAGCTGCTGGAGACCCCGGGGAGAGCGTGGGTTTCCCCCCCAGGGGCATCTGCAAGAAGAGAATGATGGGCTGTGAGGGCCACTGACTTCCTACGTTCTCGAACTCTGATCTCCCAGGTCCTGGGAGGATGTCCCTTAGAGAAGGACCTGAAGTATTTCCCTTGAAGCCCAAGTTTCACAGAATCATAGCGAGTTGGAAAGGACTCTGAGCATCACCTAGTCCAGGGGTAGGCAACCTGCCTGGAGGCGGTTGGAGGTTGGATGGTGGCTAACAGATTGAGGTTGAATCCTGACAAGACAGAAGTACTGTTTTTGGGGGACAGGAGGCGGGCAGGTGTGGAGGATTCCCTGGTCCTGAATGGGGTAACTGTGCCCCTGAAGGACCAGGTGCGCAGCCTGGGAGTCATTTTGGACTCACAGCTGTCTATGGAGGCACAGGTCAGATCTGTATCCAGGGCAGCTGTTTACCAGCTCCATCTGGTACGCAGGCTGAGACCCTACCTGCCTGCGGACTGTCTCGCCAGAGTGGTGGATGCTCTGGTTATCTCCCGCTTGGATTACTGCAATGCGCTCTACGTGGGGCTACCTTTGAAGGTGACCCGGAAACTACAACTAATCCAGAACGCGGCAGCTAGACTGGTGACTGGGAGCGGCCGCAGAGACCACATAACACCGGTCTTGAAAGACCTACATTGGCTCCCAGTACGTTTCCGAGCACAATTCAAAGTGTTGGTGCTGACCTTTAAAGCCCTAAATGGCCTCGGCCCAGTATATCTGAAGGAGCGTCTCCACCCCCATCGTTCTACCCGGACATTGAGGTCCAGCGCCGAAGGCCTTCTGGCGGTTCCCTCACTGCGAGAAGCCAAGTTACAGGGAACCAGGCAGAGGGCCTTCTTGGTGGTGGCACCTGCCCTGCTGAACGCCCTCCCACCAGATGTCAAAGAGAACAACAACTACCAGGCTTTTAGAAGACATCTGAAGGCAGCCCTGTTTCAGGAAGCTTTTAATGTTTGATGTATTATAGTATTTTAATATTCTTTTGGAAGCCACCCAGAGTGGCTGGGGAAGCCCAGCCAGATGGGCGGGGTATAAATAATAAATTATTATTATTATATTATTATAACCTAAGGCCCGGGGCCCGGATGCGGCCCATTCGCCTTCTCAATCTGCCCCAGATAAGGTTCCTGTATACTCATACGCTTTTCATACCGGTAGACAACTGCATTGGATCATCTAGTCCAGCGGTTCTCAACCTGTGGGTCCCCAGATGTTGTTGGAATACAACTCCCATCATCCCTAGCTAGCAAGGTCAGAGCTCAGGGATGATGGGAGTTGTAGTCCAACAACATCTGGGGACCCACCGGTTGAGAAACGCTGATTCTAGTCCAAGGGTAGGCAAACAAAGGCCGGGGGGCCGGATCCGGCCCAATCGCCTTCTAAATCCGGCCCACGGACAGTCTGGGAATCAGCATGTTTTCACATGAGTAGAATGTGTCCTTTTATTTAAAATGCATCTCTGGGTTCTTTGTGGGGCCTGCCTGGTTTTTTTTTACACGAGTAGAATGTGTGCTTTTCGAATTCTTTCTTAAGAATGACCAGAAACTGTTTTTATATGCAACAAGCAAGGTTATTGTTGACCCAGGTTTGGAAACAGCAAGAAATGCCAACAAGAGTGGCAATACAAGGTTAGAAGAATGGCGACAGAAGGTAATGGGATACGCTGAAATAGCTAAATTAACGGGGAAAATAATAACAATAAGAAGTAAAAATGTATAAAGTGACCAATGTAACTAACAGTATTTATAATGAATACAGACAGACAGCAAGAATTGTATATATAGAAAGATTTACCGTATTTTTCGCTCTATAACACGCACCCGACCATAACACGCACGTAGTTTTTAGAGGAGGAAAATCTGTAGGCACGCCACCCGTAGGCATTCCCTCCATAACACGCACAGACATTTCCCCTTACTTTCTAGGAGGAAAAAAGTGAGTGTTATGGTGCAAAAAATACGGTATTTGTCTACAGACATTTTATGGAAGATTATATACAAATTGGATAAAGACAATGCGAAAAATCAAGAGATGACACAAAAAAGCCAGAAGAAGGAAGGAGGGAAGTCAGCTCTTAGGAGCAAGTATAAATGTAAAAAGTAATGTAATATGTGTATGTATAGTATGTAACTAAAAAACTAATAAAGATTATCTTGCAAAAAAAAAGAAAAAAGAATGTGTGCTTTTATTTAAAATGCCTCTCTGGGTTATTTGTGGGGCACAGGAATTTGTTCATTATTTTTTCAAAATATAGTCCAGCCCCCCACAAGGTCTGAGGGACGGTAGAGCGGCCCATGGCTGAAAAAGGTTGCTGACCCCTGATCTAGTCCAAACCCCTTGCAATGCAGGAATATTCAGCTGCTGCCCGTGACGGGGCTCGAACCTGCAACCTTGGCATTCTCAGAGCCACGCTCTAACCAACCCAGCTGTCGTTTTCCTCTGGGTTTGTTTCATTTGACGTTTTAACGTGCCGCAAACCGCCTTGAGTTATTTTCCTTTAAGGTACAAAGCAGTACAGGAATGAAACGGGGAATAAAAGCAACAGTGTCTGCTAGAGGCAAAGCAATTAATTGCTTAATCGAAAAAAGGAAATTCAGAAGAAGGGGGAAAGGAGGGGAAGCGGAGGAGGAGGAGTCTAATAATAATTCCTCAAAGCAGCAGCAGTTTCCACAGTGGAACGGCTGAAGTGAGCATGCTGGGCTGGGTTTAGTTGACTCAACTTTTCTCCAGGTGCCGGGGGGGGGGGGAATTGCAAACTTTCAGAAGGGGGAGAGAAAAAAGAAACGGAAGAGGTTCTTTTTGCAAAGAGGAGGGGAGATTTCTGGGAAGTAAACAGAGAGGCGAGCAAGAGGCAGAAGGGGTCAAGGGATCGTTTGCTGGGCGCTGCCAGGCGGCCTCTGGTTTCTGTTCCCTTGCAGTTAGAAAGCCCTGCCCCTTAAGTGTGGGGAGGAATAGGAAGGGGAGAGGCCATCCGAGGCTCCGGTTTCCAGAAAGGAAAGTAAACTTAGGATCTGCAAAAAGTGCCCCCCCCTTTCCTTCCCTGCCCCGGCATGGCCAATCAGGGCACAGCGAGGCAAAGGCGCACCAAATTAGGCAAGTGAAACAGCTACCAAAGCAAGAAGGGGGGGGCGGGGGGAGAAAGCTGAGCTGATGAGATCAGACTCCCAAGGGAGGGGTGGGGAGGAAGGGCTAGGAGTCCCCACCCACCTCGCTTTCACAGAAGGATTGCTGACATTCCTCGAAGACGAGGAGGAGAAGTTGCTCCCACAAAAGCAGCCAACCCCAAAGAACCACATTTCCAAAAAGACCAGTTTTCTTGCAGAGGGTCAATGGGCAAGGGGGGGGGGGTTTGTCGCCGCTGGACAGGGGCTGCGATTCCGACAGCCGGCCAGCTGGAAGCAACCTGGAAAAATGCTAAGCAGGCACTATTCCTGTTTTTGTTTTTAGCTCCAGGTTCCTGCGACACGAGAGGCGCTGTGGGTTAAACCACAGAGCCTAGGACTTGCCGATCAGAAGGTTGGCGGTTCAAATCCCCACGACGGGGTGAGCTCCCGTTGCTCGGTCCCTGCTCCTGCCAACCTAGCAGCTCGAAAGCACGTCAAAATGCAAGTAGATAAATAGGTACCACTCTGGCGGGAAGGCAAACGGCGTTTCCGTGCGCTGCTCTGGTTCGCCAGAAGCGGCTTAGTCATGCTGGTCACATGACCCGGAAGCTGTACGCCGGCTCCCTCGGCCAATAAAGCGAGATGAGCGCCCCAACCCCAGAGTCGGCCACAACTGGACCTAATGGTCAGGGTTCCCTTTACCTTTACCTGCAACAGAGGGGTAGGCTGCCTCTGGGTGTGGAGGCTCCACTGAGCTCACGGTAGCTGAACGGTTCTGCTATCGACCCCGCAAATCTGCCTAACCCACAGCCATCAATCACCGGAGCTTGCGGGAGCAAATCCTGCAAGCTAAAAATTGTGCAATGCGAAGAGACAGAAGCGCCACTTTGGGCCCCCATAGGCAGGGAACTCGTACTGTACTATTTCCAAAGGGCTTCTTCCCCCTTGTTTTGTCCTCTCAAAACAGCCCGGCAAAGTGGCTCAGGCTGACCGATGGTTGACCAGGAAGCTGCCTTCTACAGAATCAAGACGAGGGACCCAGGCACCTCAGTGCAGGCTGCACTGGCCGGCAGCTGCTCTTGAGCACTTCCAGCGAGGAAGAATGTGTCTCAGCCTTGCACCACCTGCAGGGACGGAGCCTGTGGCGTTCTGCATGCAAGACAGCTGCCTGCTTGCCTTTAATGCACAAAAAGCACATTATTATTATTCAAATACAGTGGTACATCGGGTTAAGTACTTATTGCGTTCCGGAGGTCCATACTTAACCTGAAACACCACTTTAGCTAATGGGGCCTCCTGCTGCTGCTGCGCCACCGGAGCATGATTTCTGCTCTCATCCTGAAGCAAAGTTCTTAACCCGAGGTACTATTTCTGGGTTAGCTGAGTCTATAACCTGAAGCGAATGTAACCTGAAGCGTATGTAACCCGAGGTACCACTGTATACTGAAGGCGGCCGATCTTGTTCATGTCCGGAGGAAGAAAAGCAGTTTAGAGGAAACCTCGAGAGGTGTGCACAGAAAGGGGATGTTTGTAAACAAGAACGAAAAGGTTGAGCAAAAGAAGGAAACCTCAAGAAAGAGTTCTGCGGGCTTTTTTTCCAAGAAGCTCAGATAGTTTTGCTTTTTGCTGAAGCCCCAGCAGATGTTAAAAGCGCTGAGCATCTCGCAGCCCTTTTCTTGCAAGGCTCGGCGGGAGAAGCCAGGGCTGTTGTCTTCAAAGGGGGGGGGGAGCAGAGGAGATATTATGATCCTGGGGTCCCTTCCAATTCTATGAGGGGGGCAGCATAAAAAAATATGCAGGTTATGCGCTGGGTTGCTTTGCCCCCCTCCCTCAAAGCGGCAACCTGGAAACCAATCCCCAAGGTGTGGTTCTTTGTCGGAGCTGTGTTCGAGAGAGGGAGGGCGTCAGGTGACGAAACCGCAAAGGCTGCTTGCGGAAGGGGCTGGAAACAGAACTTGCTGCCCAGCGTTTCTCCTGTTTTCACACATGCAAGCTTTGGAACCGAGTCCTTGTAGAGGACAAGGATCCTGAGAAAGGGTAGCCAAATTCTGTGCGATTGCCATAAAACTTAGGGAACGAGCTGTGCTATCATAATGATTAAAGCCTGCTTAAATGATAATTTTAGGTTATATGTTAGCGACTAAGTTTTAATTTATATATATTTTTAACTGTTGCTATATCTGTATTGTTCCTGTGATACCTAACTGCAAATTCAAATGTATCCCTATCGTGTTTTATGGCTTCCTTGATATTGTATGTGGGCTGAAACTGGTCTGTGACCGAAATAAAAATAAAATATTCACACATGCAAGCTTTGGAACGGAGTGACGGAAGGCACATGGGGGCTGCTTCTCTTCCAACCCCCAAAGGAAGGGGCAGGAAAACCCAGGGAGATGCCTTCTGCCAGGGCAAACAATGAGCCCACCTCTGCCTCTCCCAGCCTTTCCCCAACCTGCTGCCTTCCAGATGTTTGGACTACAGCAGCCATCAGCCAGAACAGGCCTGCCACTTGGGGCTGATGGGAGTTGTAGTCCAGAACATCTCACCCCCCTGGAGAGCTGTGGGGATGCTTAAAGGGGTGCGAAGAGGCAAGGGGGCTGCAGGGGGTGCAAACGACGAACAGAATTTGAAAAGCTGCTGCCACCGGACCAAGGGGTTGGATTAATTAAACTGGATAGTTTTAATTGCACTTGGAATAAATGTGCAATTGACTGTTTTGGCCGATCGATGACTTAAGAGCATCCTTCTTCAAAGATGTAAATCTCCCAGCTGAGAGATTGACTGGGTATGTGATTAACTTTTTATTAGGGGACAGATCATCCCCCTCATTTCTGAAAAACTGGGCTGTTTTGCCTATAGAGTGGCGATTTTAAGGAGAAAAGTTTCTGGGGCTACGTTAGGTTCTTCAGGGGAACATACTCTTACCTGGCGGAATTACCTGGTTTTAATAATGTGTTTTATGCATTTGCTCTGTAATGGCTTTGGCTGCGCGGATAAATAACAATCGCCCTATTTGTTACCTCTCTTGAATGTTATTGTGTTGTTATCATCCTTCGGGGGCAGTGCAAACCGCTATTCTGAATAACGCAAAGGGCAGGAGGCAAAGGGGATGAGTTTATGGCAAGAAGAGGGCAGTGGCCCAAACCACTTGGTCTAGGGAGCATATTCACCCAGTCCTTTACCAGTTGCACTGGCTCCTGTGGAGTACCGGGTCAGGTTTAAGGTGCTGGTCTTGACCTTTAAAGCCCTCTGTGGCTTAGGGCCCTCGTATCTACGGGGCCGCCTCTCCTGGTCTTCCCCGCAGAGGACCTTAAGGTCCATGAATACCCATAGTTTAGAGGTCCTGGGCCCTAAGGAAGTCAGACTATCCTCCACCAGGGCCAGGGCCTTCTCAGTGATGGCTCCGACCTGGTGGAATGCTTTGTCCCATGAGACCAGGGCCCTGCAGGATTTAACTTCCTTCCCCAGGGCCTGTAAGACTATTCCGCCTGGCCTTTAATTTGAACTTAGCCTGATCTTTTATTCCCCTTCCTCCCCTCCCCATCCCTCTTTATGAAGATCACCCGCTCTGGGATCCCACAGCTGGTTCTCCCCTGGTCTCCTCGCTGGCCCAAGTGGGACTAATTCAGCCAGCTAGCCCTGGTGATCATCGAATGTTTATTGGATGGATTTCCCTCCAAATTGATTTTTTATTTTATTGTTATGCACGCTGTATACCGTATAGCCAATGTGGTGTAGTGGTTAAGAGCGGTAGTCTCGTAATCTGGGGAACCGGGTTCGCTTCCCCGCTCCTCCACATGCAGCTGCTGGGTGACCTTGGGCCAGTCACACTTCTCTGAAGTCTCTCAGCCCCACTCACCTCACAGAGTGTTTGTTGTGGGGGAGGAAGGGAAAGGAGAATGTTAGCCGCTTTGAGACTCCTTCGAGTAGTGATAAAGCGGGATATGAAATCCAAACTCCTCTTCTTCTATTTTATGCTGTGGGGGTTTTTTTGTAGCATCAATTAAGTGTTTTAAATTTGTTGTTAGCCGCCCTGAGCCCGGTTTCCTGAACCGGGAAGGGTGGGGTATAAATAAAAATTGATTATTATTTAGGGTCACCAAGTGGGCTAGCAGTCTGTGCATTGCCAGGGAGATATGGCCGCTCCCTCTTGCAGGAGCCCTGCCCCACGTCGCTCCCTACAGCAGGCATGTCCAAAGTCCATTTTGGGGGCCTAATCTGGCCCCCTGGTCGGTTTCATCCAGCCCCAGCGGCAGTTTATTTTCTTGAGGTCAAATCCTAGAAAAAAGCTCAACAACTTCCAAGCCTAAAAAAAGCTCACGCATGTTCATGTCATCAAATCTGGCCCTCTTTGAAAGACGTTTGCCCCCCCCCCTGCCCCCACAGCAAGCTCAGGCCTGCAGGTGTCAACAGAGAGACAAGGGCAGGACTACCTTCACGTGCAAACACTGAAGGCAGGAGATAAATCGCAGGAAGAGAAGCAACAGCAGCCTCTCTCTCTTCCAAGCCTGGCCGCCCTGGGTCTCCCATTTATTTGGGCGTATCGGAAAGGCAGGAATGGCTTTTAACCCCAATTGATGCTTTTGAATTATGGTGCTGGAGGAGACTCTTAAGAGTCCCATGGACTGCAAGAAGATCAAACCTCTCCATTCTGAAGGAAATCAGCCCTGAGTGCTCACTGGAAGGACAGATCCTGAAGCTGAGGCTCCAAGACTTTGGCCACCTCAGGAGAAGAGAAGACTCCCTGGAAAAGACCCTGATGTTGGGAAAGATAGAGGGCGCAAGGAGAAGGGGACGACGGAGGACGAGATGGTGCGACAGTGTTCTCGAAGCTACCAGCATGAGTCTGACCAAACTGCGGGAGGCAGTGGAAGACAGGACTGCCTGGCGTGCTCTGGTCCAGGGGGTCACAAAGAGTCGGACATGACTAAACAACAACAAAGTTTCACACTGGGTGGCTTCTGAGTGACCCACGACAGAAGCCGCCCTGGTATTTCGCCAGCTGATCTGCTCAGGATGGCTCTGTTAACCATCCCTGCCTTTCCGAATTCTCCTGAGTATAGGCTTTTCTCGGAGACCTTCTCCAGGCTGAGATTCTGCTCTGCTGTGGACGGGCAGTTATCTCTCAGGTAGTGCGAGAAACTCAGATATATGAACTAATCGCCAAATGGAACCTTAAACCGGGGTTGTGGATGCCACAATGGAATGTCCTAGTGCCTTTTTTAAAAAAGGGGGGCCGTTGTTGTTAACTTCATTTCTATACCGCTTTATATTTTAAAGGGGGGGGGGAATCTCTAAGCAGTTTACAACACATTAAAACTTCAAATAAGACAATGCAAAATGAAATAAATTCAAGCTTCAAGGAAAACAGTTCTGGTCCTGCTCTAAGGGACATTTTGCTTTCCCCATATTTATTTACCTACTTAATTTATAAAGCTGCCCCATAGAAGAAGGACTCTAGGAAGCCAGTGGGGGGGGGTAGTGGTGAGAGGGTCAGATGAAGACCTGAGAGATCAGGGTTTGAATCCCCACCCAGGCAGGAAGTTCACTGGGTGACCTTGGAGTCAGTCACAGCCTTTTAGCCTACCTCACAGGACTGTTGTAGCGATTAACGGAGGGGTGAGTTCAGCCATGTCCTCCTTGGAGGAAAAAGTGGGATATAAGGGTGAAAAATAAGCTATTCTGCTAACCTGCTTCAGAAAGCTGGAGGGGCCAGCCAGATGAAGATGTCCGGCGCCAACCTGGAGTCCAGAAATCTCCACGTGGTCGCAAATGGTCCCGCGCCACTTGCAAAATGCACCTGGCGCCCAGGGAGTTTCTAAGACTGCTCCCTGGCAGACTCAAGGGCTCCTGTGACTCCAGCCGTTGCACAGTAGGGAGACAAAGGTGGGTGCCAAGTCTCGCTGCCCCCCTTTATCTCATTTGATGCATTTATATTCTCCCGTTCGGCCAAGGCGCTCGCTCAAGGCAGGTTACAACTCAAAATGCAATAAAACAAATAAATGGTTCAAAGTATTAAACGTCAAGACTCCTCTCAGGCTGACGGATGGTTCTCTTCATGGGAGCCCATGGCGAGCGCTCCCTGAACAGAGTCACATTAAACCGCTGATTAGAACAAACCACGGTTCAATGTGAACAAGCAAGTCGCCTTCTCGACTTTGCAACACACACACCCCCCTTCAAGGGAGCCGGAGCAGAGAACAAGGAGTTGTTCCAGTTTAGCTTCGCAAGAATTCCGGCGGCAATTCAGCAAGAGTCATGGTTCTGTGAAGATTGGAACTCAGGTCCAACAGTATCACTGCGTCCTCACAGTGCCGCGACACAAAATACAGTGGGACCTTGGTTTAAGAACAGCTTGGTTTACGAACAATTTGGATTAAGAACGCTGCAAACCCAGAAGTAGGTGTTTTGGTTTGTGAACTTTGCCTTGGAAGCAGAACATGTTCTGCTTAATGATGAGTGTGTTCCACGTGTAAATTGAGTCCCCTGCTGCTATGGGAATGGTTTAAGAACGCTTTGGTTTAAGAACAGACTTCCGGAACGGATTAAGTTTGTAAACCAAGGTACCACTGTACTGCCCGGTCTGAAAATCACCACTTGGCATGGCTACTGGGTAGCAGAGGAGCCCCCGTTTCCTAGCAATCCTGGAAAACCCAGCCCCACACCAGGGCAAATGGCTAGAAAGCAAAGTTTGATAGAAAGCAGAATTTGATGTATAGCCCTCTTCATGGGCGGACTCAGAGCAAAAACACGCTCCTGTGCAAAGAAGGAGCGGTTTAGAAACAAAACATAAAAGTAATCCATTAACAACTTGGTTCCATCAAGATGCCAGCAAAGCAGACAGGGTAATGTTATGTATACTTTGCTTGCTGCTCAATTGGCACAGAGCTTCACAAAATATGCATCATAACAAATCCCTTCTTCCGCCTCCACCATGTGCCTTGGTTTCCATACAACCACAGAGTCCCTGTGAAGAAAGTTGGTGTAAATTTTAATTTGTTTCGGTACTGTAACTTTTTGTACGCTTTGATATTGTTGCCATTTTTTCTCCATTTCTCTTTTTGCAAACTGCTTTGAGGTTTTTTTGTTAAAACAAACAAGCAGTGCACATGTTTTATGACACAAAGAAACAAACCTAACTTTACTCGGGCATCTTCTATACGAGAGCCAGTCTTGCTCTGAATGTTACATAGCGGTTCTCAAACTTTTTTCTCTCTGAGCCATACTTGCAGAACAAAGATTTGCTCGTGCCACACTGATTTTTTAATCGACAAGAAATCACAAAAAGCAGCAGCTCCTAGCAGTCCTTGGTTTAGAACACGAAAGACTTTCTAATATGATCATGGGGAATCCAGAAAGTATGAAACAATGCAGCTACATAAGAAAAGGAGCCATTCCCAAAATATAATACTGAATGTTCTCGAATATTCGGGCCACATTTCCCATCCTCTCCTGCCACACCAGGGTGGAGAAGCCCTGCTCTAGCACGACCCGGGAGAAGCGTAACTTGGCCGGGTTTCGTGATAGAGCCCGTTTAGTTTGGGGTGGCAAAACATGCTTTCCCCCATCGCTGGAGTGAGCAGGGGTAATTTTAGCCATCACTCCAATGGTATCCCCATGGGGCGAAAGGGGGGGTGGGACTTGACGTCCTCTAAAAGGAGTGCCAATTGTATTCTGTGAACTGCCCAGAGATCTTTTGACGAAGGGTGACATGTAGATTTAATAAATACCCTGGTTCTCAAATGCCTTGGTTCTCAAACACCGAAAACCTGGAAGTAAGTGTTCCAGTTTTCAAATGTTTTTCGGAAGCTGAACGTCTGATGTGGCTGTTGGTTATTGTTTCCGGGGTGCCTGCACCAATCAGAAGCTGCGCCTTGGTTTTCGAACATTTCGGTAGTCAAACGGACTTCTGGAACAGATTAAGTTTGGTGCTTTTGCTTTTTAATTTGCGTTTTTGTTTTCGAGGCTTTTTCAGTTAATTTGTTTTTGTGACTGTGTGGAAGCCAGTTCAGCTACTGATTGATTGATTGTGTGACTGCAGAAATGGATAAAAGCCCCCCATCCAAACAATGACTATCATCAGTGCAGGTAAGAAAAAAAAATAAATTTCATTTTTATCATCTGCAATACTGTCTTATTTATTTTGTAGTACAGAACATTGAATATTGCTTTCGTTTTCGTCCTTCCCTTCCACCAGTTTTCCTATTCCATTCTATAGTTTACAGATTCTTTAATTATAAAAATTCATGTAAAATTCATGTTAAATTGCTGTTTTAGAGGTTGTTTTTTTAAAGTCTGGAACGGATTAATCTGTTTTGCATTACCTTCTATGGGAAAGTGTGCCTTGGTTTTGGAACGCTTTGGTTTGGGAACCGACTTCCAGAACGGATTAAACCACTGCTTGCCTAGAGTCTCTGCAGCGCTAGCCGCCTCTTCATTGCCCTGACCCACCAAAATGGCAGGCCTTTCTCTCACTCTGCGCATCAAACACATGAGCGATGGGTTCCTTTGGGGGGGGGAAGCGCCCTCAAACTGGTCCTGCAATTGCGATTTGGTGCAGAATAGCAAAGCTCCCCCCTACCTGATCGTGCCAGTGGGAGAGGGCAGGGGGCTGACCAGGCTTCGGAGGTCCGGCTCCGGAATGTGGATCTTAAGCGGCGATATCTGGGGGTAGAGCGGCCGAAGTGGAGGCGACGAGGCTGCTTCCTTCGCCTCCTCTCTGTGGTAGAGCGACGTGAACTGGATCTTGATGGCTGTGCTGGGGAATCGAATGGTACACCTGGGGAAAAGGAAGGAGAGGGAGAAAAAAGAGTCAAACGGCCAGCAAAACATTAAGGGCCAATGGTTCGAGACACGCAGCGAGGAGAGAGTCAAAGCGGCTGGTTTTCTAAGTCCCGCAGAAAAGAAAGTCCTTCTGCATGCAACGCGTAAACTATGGAACTCCCTGTTGCAGGAGGGCTGTCAGAGGCTACAACTCCCATTAGTGCCAGCCAGCAGGGCTAACTGTCAGGGAATTTGGGAGATGTAGTTTAGGACCATCTGCAGGGCAGTGTTAGAAACTCAAGATGTATCAGCTGGGGGCCAAAAGGCAACTTAAATCAAGGTTGCCACAACAGAATGCCTGTTTACCCAGGGGGTGGGTGAGTGGGTATTTATTTATGCAATTTGTATACCACCCTATGCCCGTAGATCTCAGGGTGGTTGGACTAGATGTCCTCTAGGATCCCTTCCAACACTATAGTTCTCTGATTCTATGATTTAAACTACATTGCTTGTACATCGCTCGCTCTTACAACAATTCGCTTGTACGCAAGGAGAAACACGCACTGTGGAAAAACGGAAATGTTATTAACAATGGACTAAGTCAGGGGTTTCTAAACGGCGGGCGCAAACCTGGCACCCAGAAATCTCCACAGCTGCAACTGGACCTGTGCCGGTAGGAAAACATGCCTGGGAAATTCCAAATACTGGTGCCACCCTATAATCTATAACCACGCCAACTAACAGCATCTCTCCAGGGGATTATGCGGGGGTCTTTCCCAGCCCTATCTGCAGGTGCCAATGACCAAATCTGGGACCTTCTATGAGCAAAGCAGAAGGTGGCACTATTATTATTATTATTATTATTATTATTATTATTATTATTATCATCATCATCGTCATACCTCGGGTTACAGACGCTTCGGGTTGCGTGATTTTGGGTTGTGCACTGCGCCAAACCTGGAAGTACTGGAACGGGTTACTTCCGGGTTTCGGCGCTCGTGCAGAAGCACTAAATTGCACTTTGTGCATGCGCAGAAGCGCCGAATCGCAACCCACGTGTGCACAGACGCAGCGCTGCTGGTTGCGAATGCTGCGGGTTGCAAACGTGCTTCCAGCACGGATCACGTTCGCAACCCAAACGTCCACTGTAATACATTTATATACTGCCCTATACCCAGAGGTCTCAGGGCAGTTCACAGCATAAAATTTAAATATAAAACCACAAAATATATAGTCAAAATAAAAACAACAATGCAATAATCCCTCCCCCTCCAAGCCAGGGCCCCTGCCCTAATGAAACACGCCAAAAGAAAAGGGTTTTCCTCCTCATGCCTTGTGCAGGTTGCTTTGCTCATGGTGACTGCAAGGTCTCGACTGCAAGGGAAGCCTTCTGCGTGATCACCTGGGCTGGGCTGAGCAGCCCCCCCCCCTGCAGCGATGAGACCTGCTCCATTAGCACATCAGGACCCCGAAACGCGTCTGCAAAGGTGTGCCCTTTGCAAACCGCTGCCGGAGCGTCACTGGTGCTAAATTCCCCCAGTGGGTCGGCCAGGCCAAAGCAACCTGTCCCAAAGGCAGCTGCCTTGGCTGCAAGAACTCAGAAGGCACAGATTGACACACCAGCTTCTCCTCTGTACAGTGGTACCTTGGTTCTCAAACGCCTTGGTACTCAAACATCTTGGAACCCAAACACTGCAAACCCAGAAGTGTTCCACTTTGCAAACTTTTTTTGGAAGCTGAATGTGCTCTGTTTTGAGTGTTACGCTTCCAATTTGAGGGCCACACTTCTGTTTTGAGTGTTACGCTGGGGTCTGCCTGCTTTTGCTATTTATTTTGTTTTTCTGACTGTGTGGAACCCAGTTCAGCTACTGATATTTTGACTGCGGTGCATTGTTTATTGCTTTCATTTTATGAACCTATGGTCTTGTTAGATAGGAAAATCCATGTTAAATTGCTGTTTTAGGGGTTGTTTTAAAAAGTCTGGAACGGATTAATCCGTTCTGCATTACTTTCATTGGGAAAGCACACCTTGGTTTTGGAACGCTTTGGTTTTGGAACGGACTTCCAGAATGGATTAAGTTTGAGAACCAAGGGACCACTGTACTCCATACAGCGGTGGAATAGCCAGAGGAGCCCCACCCGTTCTCACAAGCAAGGAATTACCAGTAGGCACTTACTTCACCCAGTGTGGCGCAGCAATTAGTAGAGGGACCATTCTCCTCTGACCCCAGCGCATAACCATCATTCTGCAAAATGAACCCCGGCTCCCCAATTTGTCTCAAAGAAGCTTGCTCAGCAAGCTTGGGAGCTGAGTGTGGCAAGAGTTTTATCGTGCCCTGAAATCACATCAAGGAAAGGGCCCATCAAACAGAAAATAAACTTCCTCAGTCATTGCCCGGCTGCTGTCCATCTATCCTTCTGAGATGAGCTCCCTTGCCCTCCGCAGCAAATTTGCCAGGGGCTTTTGGACTCACGGTCAGGATGCTGTTAGCACCACTCATATGGCTGGGGGAAGGAGGCGGCCGGGCTCCTGGGGGCAACCCCTGCAAAAACGGGAGCAGGCGGCGGAAAGCTCAACACACCGCAGCCGAGTTTGACCTACAAGCTTTTGCTGAATTGCCGCTCGCCGTTTCTAAGCTTTTTATTCGCTCCGCAGCCTCCTTCCAAGAACGCGAAAGCTTTATCGTCCGTGTTGAGTGTCGTCGCAGGCTAAGGTTCTGACCCTGTAAAAACTCAGCCATTGCTTTGTGTGATAAAATAAGTCTGCCCCCCCCCTTTTTGCACTGGACTGCCTCACAATATGACAAGCGACAATGGAGCTGTTTGTTCCACGCCATCAGCAAGCAGCCCAGATTTGCCTCTGCAGTTGGGAAGAAGCTAAAGAACCCTGCACTCGCTTGAACCTTTTTCTTGGCTTTTTCCAGCAGCAAAGCAGGAACGAGCTTAGCGAGTTTTCGCAGCCTCCGCCAGGCACCTTGGGATCAATACATCACCGCTCTGTGCAATCCCCTCGCATAACCTGCATTCCCCAACAAACCAAAACACTCCACCTGCTTTTTGCTCCAGGCAAGGCTACACCATTTCGGCGGACATTCTCCCAGCCAGCAGTTATGTCCGATGGCAACCGGCCACACGGACCTCAAACGTGCTATAAGGACGTGCCGTTATGATGGACATTGTAGCATACAAGTCAATTTTCGGCGGGCGCATTTTTCTTGCCGCCAAGACGGCTGGCAGTGCATTGCCAAGGTTACTGCTACCTCTCTACGTCTCTCTTAACAGCAGCCTCTTAAAAGGATGTGAGATCGCAATTCCAGCTCAGACAGACGCTCCGGGGTGGCAGGAGCAGAAGCCGCCGTCCTGAGTGGAAGCGCCAAGAGCACAACTCCCGTTTCTCGGGCTCACCATTGTTTTCCGTGAAGCACTCTCATTCTGGCAGTTAAGAATAATGTTTCCAAACGGGGGAAAAACAAATTAAAACTCTTGAACACGCACACCCACTCAACTCTGCCACCGTTGGCTCCTTCAGGAAAAAGTGCAGGATATAAATTCAATAAATACGTTACCGTATTTTTCCGTGCATAGGACGATTTTTTTATTTTTAAAAAATGTTAAAAATTGGGGGTCACAGATAGTGCAGAGGGGGAGATGGGTGATTGGTGGCAGCGGCGAGCAGGAGATTGTCGGCAGCAATGGGGGGGGGAGATTGGTGGCTGCGGCAAGGCCTGCTGGCGATTGGCTGCGGCTGCGGCAATTGGCAGCTGCTGGCGGGCAGACGATTGGTGGCTTCGGGAAGGCGTGCGAATGGCAGCGGCAGTCAGGCGGGTCATTTTCATCAATCCACCTCCCCAAAAGCTCAACAACTCTGAGCAATCCCCCCCCCATTTTCTTAATGGGGTTGTTCCACAAATGGGGAGCCACTGCAGAAAAGGCCCCGTTCTCATGTTGCCACCCTCCACACCTCTCGTGGGGCAGGCAACCAAAGAAGGGCCACAGATGAAGATTGCAGGGTCCGGGCCGATTGAAAATACCACTCTACCCTTGACACCCAAAATTTAAAAGCTCACAGAAGATTAATACACGCCTAAAACTTGAAGAGTGTCATAATAAACATTTGAGGCTAATGGGATTTTTCTTTTTTTAAAAAAAGAAATGCAATTACTTTGCTGTCCTTCCCCCTTAATTTCAAAAGAATGCATGTTCCCCCCAAAAACGTCATTCGTTTTCAACTGCTGAACTGGAGGGGGGAAATGAACAAACAGACAAACAAACAAACAAACAAACAAACAAACAAACAAACAAACCCTGTTCCTAATAACAATAGTAAAGGAGAATAGCAGAAAGGAAAAAAAAGGATTCCTTTGTGAATCCCTTCTGTAAAACACCCGAAATTCAACAGCCGCTGCCAAGAATGCATGAATAACATGAGGAATAGCAGCGTTTGAAAGCCAGAGATCAGAGAAGACGGGAGAAATAGCGGCATTATAAAAAAAAATTAAGAGAAGTGTACGGCTGTGGGAAAAATATAAGCAAACTGCAAACAAATCAACAGAGGGAGAAATAAGACTTGGGGCCTCTCCGCCGCCTCAGGCTTTCTTTTTTAAAAGAACACCTTTTCACAGTTCGCCGGGCGATAGGCGCTGTAAACAAGGCCGTATAAATAGGAAGGCTTCCATAAATCACCGCGGAACTGTAAATTCTGGAGACATCTTGCATTGCTCAATCCCTGAAAATATTTGCACTATCGGAGCTTGTTTACACGCTCGAAAGATCCAGAGGCCAGTTTGGAAGGTTGTTCTCTTGACACAATAATCCTGGCTGGGCTCACGCTGGGTTTTTTCTTTCTTTCTACAAATGGCTGTGCCCCTTTGCTAACCATCTCTGTGCGTTCCCATTGCAGGGCACCCACCCCCTTCTGCTCGGGTTTATCCCACGCAATCTGCTGTGCAAGTTGCTGTGCAAGAGCCTTCTGGCAGTTCCCTCCCTGTGAGAAGCAAAGATACAGGGAACCAGGCAGAGGGCCTTCTTGGTGGTGGCACCTGCCCTGTAGAACGCCCTCCCATTAGATGTCAAAGAGAACAGCAACTACCAGACTTTTAGAAGACATCTGAAGGCAGCCCTCTTTAGGGAAGCTTTTAATGTTTAATAGACTATAGTGGTACCTCGGGTTACAGACGCTTCAGGTTACATACGCTTCAGGTTACAGACTCCGCTAACCTAGAAATAGTGCTTCAGGTTAAGAACTTTGCTTCAGGATGAGAACAGAAATCTCGCAGCAGCGGCGCAGCAGCAGCAGAAGGCCCATTAGGTAAAGTGGTGCTTCAGGTTAAGAACAGACCTCCGGAACAAATTAAGTACTTAACCCGAGGTACCAATGCATTCTATTTTAATATTCTGTTGGAAGCCGCCCAGAGTGGCTGGGGAAACTCAGCCAGATGGGCGGGGTATAAATAATAAATTATTATTATTACAGTGGTACCTCGGTTTAAGTACTTAATTTGTTCAGGAGGTCCCTTCTTAACCTGAAACTGTTCTTAACCTGAAGCACTACTTTAGCTAATGGGGCCTCCTGCTGCTGCCGTGCCGCTGGAGCACGATTTCTGTTCTCATCCTGAGGCAAAGTTCTTAACCTGAGGTAATATTTCTGGGTTAGTGGGGTCTGTAACCTGAAGTGTATGTAACCCAAGGTACCACTGTATATAGCGTCCCAAAATTCTCTTAATGTTGGAATCTCTTTTCTTGCAACAGGAATCTCTTGGGTTGAGTCCCAGCCTCTGGAGAAGGAAGCAAACTTTCCCCATCTTCCACACAGCAGCCCTTCAGATATTTGAAGATCACCTCTATCTTCTCTTCTCCAGACTAAACATGCCCAACTCCCTCAACCATTCCTCGTAAATATTTTTAATATCACTGACGTCTTCCATGGTTGCACCTCGCCCTGGGACCTTAGGTAATATAATTCCCATGATAAGAATCTGTCTGTTCCTTTGCATACAAACCATCCATGAAGCTGTTGTTGAGCATTGGCAGGCCCAAGAATGATCTCTTCGCGGAAAATGCTTCCTGGTTTAGTACGTTAATGACTCCCTATTTTGGCGCAAGGTTGCTGTGGGGCAGTTTAATTAAACCCGACGGTGAAATTAGGGAGCAGACTGTAGGAAATGCATCCTTCTCAAGATCCACCTTATTTTGCAGAGTGAGGACCAGGGCAAACCAGGCACCCCAGCCAGATGGGCAAGGTATAAATAATAATAATAATCCTGGAAAGGTTGCTTGCACTTTCAATCGCACCCTGCGACAGCATAAACCCACAAATGCGCCCCATGACTTTTGACAGAGACTCTACTGCTAACCCCCCCCCCCATTTTTTTAAACACAGCCTGGACAGCAGGTCCACATGGATACAGAACTGATGGATACTGCAACCAACTTAAATCCACCCATTTCTATTAGTCTACTCGTGAGTGGGACTATCATTTTACCTCACCCCCCCCAAAAAAAAACCCAGGTGGAACATTAATCTAAGAAAATAAATACTGGGTTTGGTCCTGCTGAAAGATCCTTGAAATATTAAACGGTATATAAATGCTTTTAAATCAATCAATCAATCAATCAATCAATACACCAAAGAAGCAAAAGGTACAAATTCCTTTTACAGTCGTACCTTGGTTCCCGAACGCCTTGGTACTCGTACGTTTTGGCTCCTGAACGTTTGCGAATGTTTTTCGGAAGCCGAACGTCCGAAGCGGCTTCCAGTTGAGAGCAGGAAGCTCCTGCAGCCAATCGGGAGCCATGCCTTGGTTTTTGAATGTTTTCAGAAGTCGGACGAACTTCCGGAACGAATTACGTTTGAGAACCGAGAGGTACAACTGTACTGGCCTATTTGGTGTTAGCAGTTAGGCAACCGCTAGGAGCTTGGTGCTGATTTCAAGGGGGGGACGGGACCTGAAGACCCCATCATTACCCCCAGCTTCCAGAAGATTGAGATATGCAGCAGAGTGAGGTCCCCCAAATCCCACAACAGACCACCACACTGATTTGCTTCTACCATTAACCACGCTGAGTTTTAATACTACAGGAAGCGAGCTGTGCATGTTCCATGCCTCCAGCAAACAGATCAGGGCCGCCTTGTTGTTGTTGAGTCGCTTAGTTGTGTCTAACCCTTCGTGACCCCCTGGACCAGAGCACGCCAGGCACTTCTGTCTTCCACTGCCTCCCACAGTTTGGTCAGACTCATGTTCGTAGCTTCGAGAACACTGTCCCACCATCTCATCCTCTGTTGTCCCCTTCTCCTTGTGCCCTCCATCTTTCCCAACATCAGGGTCTTTTCCAGGGAGTCTTCTCTTCTCATGAGGTGGCCAAAGCATTGGAGCCTCAGCTTCAGGATCTGTCCTTCCAGCACTCAGGGCTGATTTCCTTCAGAATGGAGAGGTTTGATCTTCTTGCAGTCCATGGGACTCTCAAGAGTCTCCTCCAGCACCATAATTCAAAAGCATCCATTCTTCGGCGATCAGCCTTCTTTATGGTCCAGCTTTCACTTCCATACATCACTACTGGGAAAACCAGAGCTTTTACTATACGGACCTTTGTTGGCAAGGTGATGTCTCTGCTTTTTAAGATGTTGGACCGGCCTTAGAAAGATGCAAAATGTCTGTGGCCTTGATAACAGCACATGACACCCAAGCCTTGTCTAAGCCTGAAGGGGAAGGAGGGAGACCCCAAAACACCCCTCCCCACAGCAAAGTGCAAAACCGTTTGCTTGCTCCCCCCTCCCCTCTTCTGCATTCCAGTTAAAATATTTTTGCTCCATCTGGCAAAATTACATTTGGGCTCTTGGAGCGATGCTAAGCCTAGAAAGCGCTCAGGCCTGGCAGGATCCTCTCTGCCAAGCCCCCAAAAGGACCAAAAATAGCAAAGCTCAAAGGAAGCCCTTGTGGCCAAACACGACAATGGTGCCAGCGGTCAGGCAACACGTGCGAAGGATTCAGCTAAGCAGGACTCCTTCTTGTTCGCTAGGATTTGACGTATTAAAATAGCTCCTTGGCACACTCTCCCTCTGAATCCCTTCTGAATAAATTGGCCTTTTTTGTGTGAGCGCAAAGCCCTGAGGCAACTCCTTCCTCCATCCAAACAAAGCCTGAATATATTTGTATTTGTTTCTGCTTTGTATTTGCTAGTCAAATTGCTCCAAATTCAGACTGCGAGAGGTCCAGGGGCAGGACATACCCTGACGCCGGGGCTCTTCTAGGAAACACCGTGTTGCGCAATTCTTTGCGGATGAGCAAGTCACTTTTTCATCCCGAATCCTGTCCGGGACTCAACAGGGAGAAGCCAGGTGTTGTCTCCAGATTCACAAAGCTGTGAGCATAATGCGCACTCAGAAATTGCCTGCACCGCACAAAGCTGGGCCTTGAATACTGGATGCACCCACGAGGGCGCTGCCAATAATAGTAATAATAATAATAATAATAATAATAATAATAATAATAATAAGGATGATGTTCCAACAGAACATTAAAAACACAATAAAACATCAAACATTAAAAACTCCCTCCACAGGGAGGGCGCCACTACCAAGAAGGCCCTCTTCCTGGTTCCCTGTAACTTTGTTTCTCACAATGAGGGAGGCAGTCAGAGCACATGTGCAATGCCCAGCCCCTGCTAGACCGTCTCCACCCCCATCGTTCAGCCCGGACACTGAGGTCCAGTGCCGAGGGCCTTCTGGCGGTTCCCTCATTGCGAGAAGCCAAGTTACAGGGAACCAGGCAGAGGGCCTTCTTGGTGGTGGCGCCCACCCTGTGGAACGCCCTCCCATCAGATGTCAAGGAAATAAAAAACTATCTGACTTTTAGAAGACACCTGAAGGGAAACCTGTTTAGGGAAGTTTTTTTAAAGACTGATGTTTTAATGTATTTTTAATCTCCTGTTGGAAGCTGCCCAGAGTGGCTGGGGAAACCCAGCCAGATGTGTGGGGTATAATATATCATCCTCATTTGGGAGTGGGCATGCCTGTTTTTTGCCTGCAAAGGTAGAGCACAGTAGATATCTGCATGTGGACACATGGCTTTGCAAACACTGGGTACAATAAACCTTGCCTTCACGTTCTGTTGGTGTCATTGTTGGAAGCTGGAGAAAGTCAACATTTCGCCAGCTGGGAGTCAGGAAACAAACGCGAGAGAATCGTTTCCCGCACCGCAAAAACGTACAAAAAGCTGCTCAAAGCATGTCAACATTATGCGTCCAGGGGAATTGGGAGAAAAACAGCCTGGAAAGATCAAAGTCTGCTAGCAGATCATTTAGGCTTAAACGCTTGATGGGAGCAGCTGCAAATACAGAAAAGCCACTGGGATGCAGAATTCTGCAAAACCATTAATCTGACAATGTACTGTTTCGCTGAGAGGGGCCTTTTTGTGTGACCATGGCCAGAAGACACCCAGGGATCTGGAAGGCGTAGCAATTAAGCGTGTCCGACTACGACCTGTGAGACGGGTTCAAATTCCCATACTCGGTCACAAAGCTCACGGGTGACCTGGGGGGCCAGTTGTCGTCTCTCAGCCTGACCTACCTCGCAGGGTTAATGTAGGATCAAAAGGGGGGGGGGGACCACGTACACCACCTTGAGATCCTTGGAGGAAAAAGGTGGGATAGCAATCCAACAAACAGATGAAAATAAATGGTCAAGGCTTCCACATTTATAAGCGGCCTTTGCAGAATCAAACCATGGGGTATTCAGTCCGGACTTCAACAACCTGTTCTGCCGTCCAGATGTCTCAGACCACAACTCCCATCGATCCTAGCTTGTGGCGTTGTGCTGGCTGCAGTTTATGGGAGTTGGCGGTCTAATAATAATAATAATAATAATAATAATAATAATAATAATAATAATTTATTGCCTGCTGAGGGCCTGACTGCCAGTTGAGGGCCTGAAGGACCCTGCCCTTGCCTCTTTCCACCTGGCTTGGGATGGGGATTGACAGGCTTCACAAGGACTGCAGCTGCTTATAAATTGTTTTTAATTTTTATCTGTGTTGTTTTAAATGAGACCATCTTGGCTGCGAGCCCTAGAAGATCTGTGCCCTGCCTTGCCGGCCCTTTCCCATCTGGCCTGGGAGAGTGGAGTGCGGACTGACTCCAGCTACAAAAGCTGAACCTGTTGAACAGATTCTCAGGCTGGAGTATTGTTTCTGGGGGATTGAGAGAGCTTGTTGCTGTTATTGATATTATTGTTGTACAGTGGTACCCCGCAAGACGAACGCCTCGCAAGACGGAAAACCCGCTAGACGAAAGGGTTTTCCGTTTTGGAGGCGCTTCGCAAAACGAATTTCTCTATGGGCTTGCTTCGCAAGACGAAATCCCATAGGGAAATCTCCGGGGACCTCTTTTAAATGCTGGCGGTGGGGAGCAAAGCCTTCCCCCCCCCTTCAGAAGAGGTCCAGGAAGGCTGGCGGGGGCCGAAAGGCTTTGCTCCCCAGCGCCAGCATTTTAAAAGCAGTCCGAGATAGCAGGGAAGCGCTTCCCGCTATCCCGGACGGCTTTTGAAGGCAGGAGAGGCATGCTGGCAAGTCTCCGCCAGCAGCGGCAGCGCTGCCGCTGCTGGCGGAGCGCTCCGCGAAGCCTGGGCGCGCTAATGTCAGTGCGCACAGGCTTCGGCATGCCGGCAGAGGTCCGCGAAGCCTTGGCCGGACAGCTTTTGAAGGCAGGCGGGGGGAGCAAAGACTTTCGCCCCCGCCAGCCTTCAGAAGAGGTCCAGGACCTCTTCTGAAGGCGGGCGGGGGGCAAAAGTCTTTGTCCCCCCTGCCTGCCTTCCCAGGGGCTTTTACATTGCCCCGGACAGCGGAGAAGTCCTCCGCTGTCCCGGGGTTTTTTAAAATGCTGGGGGTGGGAAGAAAAGCCCTTATCCCCCCCCCCAGCCTTCAGAAGAGGTCCGGGGACAGACTGTCCCCGGACCTGGTCTGAAGGCGGTTTCCCTAGGAACGCATTAATTGATTTTCAATGCATTCCTATGGGAAACCGTGCATCGCAAGACGAAAAACTCGCAAGAAGAAAAAACTTGCGGAACGAATTAATTTCGTCTTGCGAGGCACCACTGTATTTTTAGTTTTAGATCTTATGATTGACGTGGAAACTGTTTCCATTTGGTTGTGTAATTTTTGATGTGTTTGACTGATTGCTTATGACTTCTGTTATGTTTGTAATTCTGTAAATCTTGTCATGTTGTAAGCCGCCCTGAGCACACAGTGGTACCTCGGATTACGTTACCTTCGGGTAAAGTAATTTTGAGTTACAAACGAGGCAAACCCGGAAGTTTATACTTCCAGGTTTCACCGCACGCGAATGCGCAGAAGTGCTCTTATCGCGCGGCGCATGCGCAGAAGCGGCGCCTCCGGATATGGACTTTTTGGGGTAAGTACGGACCCCCGGGACGAATTAAGTTCGTATCCGGAGGGTTCACTGTAGTTTCAACTATGGGAAGGCGGCATACAAATCAAATGATGATGATGATGATGACGACTTATACGCTGCCCATCTGAAGAGTCTCTCATTAAAATAGGCCAGAAGCTGTTTTTGCAGATCCTGATTGCAATCTATGGTCTTGTGCCATTAAAGAGAGAAAAGGAGGAGGAATGAAAGCATCTAGACCAGGGGTCAGCAAACTTTTTCAGCAGAGGGCCGGTCCACTGTCCCTCAGACCTTGTGTGGGGGCCGGACTACATTTTGAAAAAAAAGATGAACAAATTCCTATGCCCCACAAATAAACCAGAGATGCATTTTAAATATAGACACACATTCTACTCATGTATAAACAACAGGCAGGCCCCACAAATAACCCAGAGATGCATTTTAAAGAAAAGCACACATTCTACTCATGTAAAAACACGCTGATTCCTGGACTGTCCATGGGCCGGATTGAGAAAGCAGTTGGGCCAGATCCAGCCCCTGGGCTTTAGTTTGCCTACCTATGGTTTAGAGGGGTGGGGATGAGGGGCTGGGAAAGACAAAAAGCTGCGATGTTAACATACTGTTGTTAAACAGCACACCCTTCCACCCGAGTTATTAGAAAGGTTACAGGTTCTGTGAAGAAAGTCATTTGAGACTATCAACTTCCTGAACTGCGGGCGGCAGGCTCTCTCTTTTTGCTTCCACTCTGCTGTTTAACCAAGCAAGTCATAACTGTGATGTGTGGCCTTTTTCTTCCTCTTCTACAAATGCCACAAGTTATGTTCATATTAAAAAAAGAGAGAGTAAAAGTTACTAGAATAACATTACCAGTGCTTTCCAGAAGGGAAATAAGGTCCCCAAACCGAAGCAGAAAGATCGTTTGCAGAAAGACTTTGATTTCCACAAACATTCTCCTCCTGTGTTGAGCTACTGCTGCAAAACTTAGCAGTCCTGGAAGTAACCAATTTATCTGGGCCACACAAAAGAAAAATTCGGCTTCAAACGATCATCGTTGTTCTGAGCAGTCCAAACAAATATTCTTCCCCCCATTATGTCCCCATATATTGTACAATAAAGCAAAGCTTTCCATGAGACATTGCGCACACCAAATGCACAAAGGCTGTGAGGCTCAAGAACTCTCTTCTCATCACTCCAGAAGATATGGCAGCGGCAAGGTTCACAGTCCTTTTAAAAATATATTCCCTTTCTTGAGAACAGCAAACATTTACTTGTTGCCAAAGAGAAAAAGCAACAGGCAAATAAAATCCTGGGCTGGAGCTAGAGGGGCATGACAGCAAGCTAATACAATGCTAGCCTAGTCTGCACTTCGCATTAAGACAAACCTTTATATATATATATATATATATATATATATATATATATATATATATATATATATATATATATTTGCAACATAGCTTTTATTCATTTTCATCTTTAAACTGTTTAACATGGTTGCACTGAAATATGTCTTTGTTTACATCAAAGCATGTGGCATGTAACAACTGCAAAAAATTGAATATAAATGACTCTAAACACTCAAGACAAACGTTTCTGAATATACTAACAAAGTTGTGTCAGAATGTATATACAGTGGTACCTCAGTTTAAGTACTTAATTCATTCCGGAGGTCCGTTCTTAACCTGAAACTGTTTTTAACCTGAAGCACCACTTTAGCTAATGGGGCCTCCTGCTGCCGCCGCGCCACTGGAGCATGATTTCTCTTCTCATCCTGAAGCAAAGTTCTTAACCTGAAGCACTATTTCTGGGTTAGCGGAGTCTGTAACTTGAAGCGTATGTAACCTGAAGCATATGTAACCTGAGGTACCACTGTACCAAAATTACAACTATTACAGTGGTACTTCGTGTTACAGATGGGATCCGTTTCAGAGGCCCGTCCGTAATGTGAAATGCCCGCAACTCGAAGCGCTGCGTTTGTGCATGCGCGAGGTGCAATTTGGCGCTTCTGCGCATGCGCGATTTAACGCTTCTGCGCGTGCGGCGAAACCCAGAAGTAACCCGTTCCAGTACTTCCGGGTTGCCGCGGGACATAACGCGGAAAGACGCAACATGAAGCGGACGCAGCACGAGGTAGGACTGTACATTTATGCAATTATTTATAGTAACACATTGAAATGGTGCATATAGACCATAAGTAAAATGTATTTTGTATAGGAATTTACAGGAAGGGGGAGGGGGGCAGGGAAACTGCCCCCGGGAGTTGAACCTAGGACCCCCTGCACGCAAGGCAGCCGGTCTACCTCTGAGCTGCACCCCTGCAAATTTCTGAATCCACTGAACCTTACATCTGTTTTGCATTTTCAGCGGTGCTGCTTTCCGGATGGGTTTGCAAGCTGCAAAGGTATCTGGCGTAGATTCTTCCTGACATGGCTATGCAAAGTGGAATGAAGCCTGGGGCGATGTTTGGGAACCTCTGGCCTCAAGAAACCAAAGGCTTGATGCGCCCAAGGTTCTGGATACTCCTCCTACAAATACATAAAGAGATTGCCACAGGCCAATCCAAGATGAATGAGCATCATTCTCAACCTGAACAGGCATTGTGTTTCACGCAATGAAACATCGTCTTCCCTCCCCTTATCTCACTCCATCCCCAACCAGGGTGGATAAAAATCAATTAATTTTTAATTTATTTATTTTTAAAGTTTTTTTTATTTACCGTATTTTTCGCTCTATAACACGCACCCGACCATAACACGCACGTAGTTTTTAGAGGAGGAAAATCCGTAGGCATGCCACCCGTAGGCATTCCCTCCATAACACGCACAGACATTTCCCCTTACTTTTTAGGAGGAAAAAAGTGAGTGTTATGGTGCAAAAAATACGGTAAATTGGATTTTTAAATTGGATTTTTAAAATTAAATGCTTTTGGAGGAAAAATCTTTCTAAAGATAATTTTCTATTTAGGTTACATTATAGTCCAAATGCTATTCATCAGGAAATAAGGATTTATTTTAAGTTTTCCATGTGTACTAAAACTCAGTCTAAAAACAACAACTGTTTAACCACATCAGTTAACGAACATGGATCCATATGCTATAATGTTATTGTTTTAGTTAAATAAGTTGTTTAAATTGTTATTAAGGAAAAGGACCAGGTTACACTGGGATGTGGCCGGTTCTACTTTTCTGGAGGGCCTCTAACTTGGGAATGCTGCAACTGCAAGACTCCTGTCATTGCGGATTCTGCACTGATCAAGGGAAGGGAATAGATGGCCATTCAGATTCCTTCCATTGGTCCAGCGCTGAGAGATCTCCCACTCCCAGCTGCCCTTTAGCGTCTCACGAAATGCAGCCAAGGCACGACACCATTTGTGCGCTTGCTTCTGGCAGCAAAAGCAAAGCTTCTCCATTTGACGGTGAGAATACCTGCTACTGCAGACTTTCTTTTTCCCCAAAAAAAGTTTTTATTCATTTTATAACACAAATAAAAAACACAGAAAAGACAAATACAAACAAATTCTTCTCATATCCTTATTTTTCTAAACATTGTTAAATTGGCTTCCCTTAGTCCCACCCATCTGATTTTCATTTTACTTCATCTTTAGCAGTTTACAATACAGTGGTGCCTCGCAAGACGAAAAGAATCCGTTCCGTGATTCTGTTCGTCTAGCGGCTTTTTCATCTTGCGAAGCAAGCCCATTGACGGATTAGAGGATTAGCGCTATTAGCGGCTTATCGGATCAGCTGATAAGCAGTTTAGGAAAAGGGGGGGGAGGAGGAAAAACCCCCCGCAGGAACTCGCAAGACATTTTCGTCTTGCGAAGCAAGCCCATAGGAGATTCGTTTTGCGAAGCACCTCCAAAACGGAAAACTCTTTCGTCTAGCGAGTTTTCCGTCTTGCGAGGCATTCGTCTTGTGGGGCACCACTGTATATCATAATTTCTAACCATATTTTTTTTAATCATACTTAAAATAACTTCACATTTTATCACTTACAAGTAATATTTTAAAATACCCTATCTTCTACTTCTAACCCTACAGCCTATATCCACTTCCAAAGCTACTCTGTTTAAATATTAACATATTTTTTCATATATTCTTTAAACTTCTTCCAGTCTTCTTCCACCGTCTCTTCTCTCTGGTCTCAGAGTCTCCAGGTCAGTTTGGCAAGTTCTATATAGTCCATCATCTTCATCTGCCATTCTTCGATAGTTGGTAAATCTTGTTTCTGCTACTGCAGACTTTCAAGGGCCTTTTGAGGCTCAGGGTTAGGCAAGGGAAGGGCAGGAATATTTTTGCACAATTGGGTTAAAGTGTTTTTGTTTACCCATAACTCACTGCCTATTATCTACTCAGACGCATGAAGGCGTCCTTGCAAAGACGTGCCCCCAGCTTCACTGTTCCATAGGAGGGAGCTCCAATACCTTCGGAGGTTGGCTGCGGAAGAAAAAAGCCACTAAAGCAGAACAGGAGGGGTGCAGACATCAAAGGAGTTGATCAATAAATGGATTAGAAGCTTTAGTTGATTTAAGGGCAAACTTGCTTCTTGTTTTGCGGCTATTTCTGTTCTGGTGTGTAAATACACAGCAGGTAACAAGAACCACGACAAAAACAAACATTATTTCTACCGGCCAAGTGGCAGGTCTTTATTAAGCCTCGAGTCATCTGAAAAAGGCACCTCTATTGAGATTTCGATAACAGGACGTTTATTTGATCAATTGGCCGAGAGGCAGATCAACAAAGCACGGCTTTTAATCAGTTGCCATCCTTGCACAGGCCTTATACCAAGATAGTTTAAGGGAAAGGATGGAGTTCAGCAGTGGAGCAACTCTGTTTTGCATGCAGATGGTTCCAGGTTCACTGTCCAGCACCTCCAGGTAGAACTGGGAATATACTCTGTCTGAAGTCCTGAAAAGCCGACTCCGTGCAGGCAACGCTGAGCCAAGGTCAGGAGCCGGAATCACAAGCAGGTCCGCAATAAACAACACGGGTGTCTGTGAAGTTAGCTCTTTTTTCAAGGAAACCAAAGCAGCGCAGGCCTAGTGGTCATAGCAACTCTTCCTAGTAGGTCTTGCTCCAATGAGGCAGTGGTAAGGCCTGAAGGCCCCTGTCTTCCCACTGCTCCCTAGGTCTCCTCCCAAGCAGCCCAAGGCGCCACCGTCTTGTCTCTCGTTGCTCTTCTCATTTCATCTCTTTCTTCGTGTTCTGGGAGATCAGGGGAGAAGGGAGCTGGTCGCAGCAGGAGGGGGAGACTCCCTGGATTCTTCAGCCTTTCTCCACTCTGGACCTCCTCTGCTTCTGCCTCTGATGCTAGACTGCTCTCTGCCGCAGCCTCTTCCTGCTCACTAAACCCTGTTGCCTCTTTTGCACTCCTCCTACCAGTCTGCTCCCCCTTCTCCCTTGGCGTTGTCCCACCATCACTCCTCAGGCTCTGAGCCTTCTTAATAATAAATAATAATCATTTTTTATTTATACCCCACCCTTCCCAGTTCAGAAAACCGGGCTCAGGGCGGCTAACAACAAATTTTAAACACTTAATTGATGCAACCGAAAACAGCATAAAATACAGTATAAAATGTGAATAACAATAAATTCAGAATTCGAAAATCAATTTAGGGGGGAAATCCATTCAATAAACATTAGATGATCACCAGGGCTAGCTGGCTAAATTAGTCCTATTTGGGCCAGCGAGGAGACCAGGGAGAATTAGCTGTGGGATCCCAGAGCAGGTAAACTTCATAAAAAGGGGAGGGAAGGAAAGGGAATAAAAGATTGGGCTAAGTTCAAATTGAAAGCCAGGCAGAATAGCTCTGTGTTACAGGCTCTGTGGAAGGAAGTTAAATCCTGCAGGGCCCTGGTCTCATGAGACAGAGCATTCCACCAGGTCGGAGCCATCACTGAGAAGGCCCTGGCCCTGGTGGAGGATAGTCTGACTTCCTTAGGGCCCGGGACCTCTAAACTATGGGTATTCATGGACCTTAAGGTCCTCTGCGGGGAAGACCAGGAGAGGCGGTCCCGTAAATACGAGGGCCCTAAGCCACAAAGGGCTTTAATGGTCAAGACCAGCACCTTAAACCTGACCCGGTACTCCACCGGGAGCCAGTGCAACTGGTAAAGGACTGGGTGAATATGCTCCCATGGCAGGGACCCTGTAAGGAGCCTCGCTGTGGCATTCTGCACCCAATGGAGTTTCTGGGACAGTTTCAAGGGCAGCTCCGCGTAGAGCGAATTACAGTAGTCAAGCCTGGAGGTGACTGTCGCATGGATCACAGTGGCCAGGTCAGGGCGGGAAAGGTAAGGGACCAACTGCTTGATGTGGCAAAGGTGGAAAAATGTCGCCTTGGCTGTTGCTGTAACCTGCGCCTCCGTGGAAAGGGAGGCGTCAAGGATTACACCCAAACTCTTAATGGAAGGCAGCTATTACCAAAGTAAAGGCAAGCAGATTGGCAGATCTGGGTAACCCTTTAGCTTCTGGGAGCCATGCCAGAGGTCATTGTTACGCTTTTAGTTGGCCCACCCTGAAAACAGAACTGCCTATTCTCTCAGATCACTGAAATCCTGCACAGGAAAAGTTCTGTTTAATAATAAGCCCCTTGCAGGCTGAATTCTTGCATTCCAAATTTTAATTTCCGTACACCACCCAAGGAATATGACTGAAGGGTAGTAAGAAAGTATCTCCGGTTGCAAGACGGATCCCAAAATACAACCTGGAACCAATTTTTCAAGGGAATCGCTGTTCCCAGAACCAAATCGGAATCCACGAGCTCCCAGCAGTTCTTAATTGGGAACACTTGCGCCGCAACCCGATGACTCACCAAAGGCCGTTACAGGAACCACCCTCCGAAAGACACACATCGTGGTCACTTGGCAGCCCCACGGGGCCTGTCTGCTCAGCGGCAGCAGGAGGAAACAGAAGAGGAAGAGCTGTAATTGCACCGCACGGCCGTGTCCGATTTCAAAATACCAGCATCGGTTTCATAACATTTCATTCATTCAGAACTGCGCTTGCTGGAGATGAGAGTCATCGCGGCCAGACAAAAGGCAGGAACTGCGGGATCTCGCGGGAGAAATGCGGAGCTCAGCGAGTGATGGGAGAGGAGGGGAAATAACATGGCAAAACCAACGTGAGCCACACAGGGCAGCTTTCCTTACCTAGCAAACTGCCAGGGCAACTGCACGGCGGTTTGTGATGCTCTCAGTGTGTAGTCAGAGTGTCCCACCTTCCAACCTTTTCAAAATGCTTGACCTGTTTTTATTACGATTATCTCTACACGTATGCCGTAGGAAAATACCGCAACCCCCGTCCGTCCACAAACAGCTCCGTCCCCTTTCAAGGCATGTACACACGAGTTAATTTATATTCTACGGTCCACATTTATATTCTGCAGTCCTGCCTAGATGTTGAGATCCACCAAGGAGGCTCTTCTCAGGCCCCCCCCCCCCGGCCCAAGGAGTTACGCACAATGCAGGAAACAGGGCGAGGGGCTCCTCTGGGGCGGTGCCACACTAATGGAACGCCTTCCCCACTGAAATCCAGCTCACACTGAATTTGCTGCGAGTGAGACACCAGCTCAGAATGTGGTTATTTAGCCACGCCTTTGCTCAACTGAAATTCTTAATCCAGTTTTCAATGGCTTCTGCTCATTTCATTTGTTCTTATTTGCAAATAAACTAGTGTGTGTGTGTGTGTGTGTGTGTGTGTGTGTGTGTTTATGATATATGTGATACATGTACTCTCTCTCTCTCTGTGTGTGTTTCATATATATATATATATATATATATATATATATATATATATATATATATATATATTTGCTTTCGTAGATTTTCACGGGTACAGGAATGCAGGTTTTGGTGTCTTCGGGTGTCTTCCCGTGTAAGAGTTGGGGTGTCTAGGCGACGTTTCGACGAGGTCTCACTCGTCATCTTCAGGCTGGTGCTTTCGGCTTCTTGTTACTGGAACAGACACCCGAAGACACCAAAACCTGCATATATATATATATATGTGTGTGTGTGTGTGTGCGCGCGCGCGCGTATGTAAAGGTTCCCCTGACTGTTAGGTCCAGTCGTGGATGACTCTGGGGTTGCACGCTCATCTCGCTCTATAGGCCGAGGGAGCCGGCATATGTCCACACACAGCTTCCGGGTCATGTGGCCAGCATGACTAAGCCGCTTCTGGCGAACCAGAGCAGCGCACAGAAACGCCGTTTACCTTCCCGCCGGAACGGTACCTATTTATCTACTTGCACTTGACATGCTTTCGAACTGCTAGGTGGGCAGGAGCAGGGACCAAGCAACGGGAGCTCACCCCGTCGCGGGGATTCAAATTGGCGGCCTTCTGACTGGCAAGCCCTAGGCTCTGTGGTTTAGACCACAGCGCCACCCACATCCATATATATATATATATATATATATATGCAGGTTTTGGTGTCTTCGGGTGTCTTCCCGTGTAAGAGTTGGGGTGTCTAGGCGACGTTTCGACGAGGTCTCACTCGTCATCTTCAGGCTGGTGCTTTCGGCTTCTTGTTACCCTCCAGACCCAAATGCAGCAGGATGTGACTCTCCCTGAAACGAGTGAGACCTCGTCGAAACGTCGCCTAGACACCCCAACTCTTACACGGGAAGACACCCGAAGACACCAAAACCTGCATTCCTGTACCCGTGAAAATCTACGAAAGCAAATATATATATATATATATATATATATATATATATACACACACACAGAGAGAGAGAGCGCGCGCGCGCGCACGCATATATCGCACACACATCTATATGTACTCTATATATATGATATATATACATAACACACACACACACACACACACACACACACACACACAGAGTCTATTATCTCTCTGTGTGTATTATATATGTGAGACATAGATACAGCGGAACCTCGGTTTTTGAACGTAATCCGTTCCAGAAGTCGGTTTGACTTCCGACGTCCGAAAACCGAGCATCAATCGGCTGGCAGCAAAGTCAATGGGGGGAAAATGAAAAACGCACCACGGAAGCTGTTTGGCTTCCAAGGCACGTTCAAAAACAGAAGCATTCACCTCCGGGTTTTCGGCGTTCAGCTTCTGAAACATTTGGCAGCCAAGACATCCGAAAACCAAGGATTGTGTGTATAAAGATATATCCCTGCACATACATTTGTACCATATTCTGTATTTTTTAGGATGCAGAGTTGATAATAATTATATACCAATTTACACACACATTTATGTATCATAACCTAATAGCGACATAAACGCTAGATCACGCTTTGCTAACTTCTGCTCTTCAGGAGTTCTGAACTACAACTCCCAAATGCATTGGCGGCGTCTCATGGGAACTGTAGTTCACAACATCTGGAAGGTGACCAGACTGGTGAAGACTGTACTCTATGTCTTCTGCATTTCCTGCCTAGCTCCTCCTCGTTCCCCAAGGCTACGGACAGAAAAGGAGCTCTGAAGGATATTCTGAAGGATGATAAACTACCCCTGTCCCAGACCCTTAAAAAAGGAGGAGTTCCTAGACTAAATATATCATCCTGCACCCAACCCAGCAGCTGCCTCCAATTTTCACTGGCACTTTGGGGTCGCTGCAAGACTGTGCGAGCAACAGAATACAATGTCAAAACATAATGGGGGCTGCCTGCCTCAGTTAAATAAATCTCAGGCTGAGCACAGGAGTTTTAGATGATCAATTAAAAGTTGGACAGAAGTAAAACACAATAGTTGCGAAGCAAGGATCAAACTCGGGTGACGCATTCAGGCTGCAGGCTTTCTTAGGAGAGAATCTGCCTCCTACTTGAGAGGGAAAGGATAATGCCTCTTTTAAGAAAGTGTATAAAAATAAGCTTTTTTAAAAAATCTGCTGACCTATTTACTGAAACCTCATTTTAGTTATCTTTGAAGAGATGCAAGCGACGGTGTCTGCTGACGTCCGAGAGCCCACAAAGAGCCACACGCTGTATCCGTGCTATTGGTTCAACTGCCACAGCGGCTCCAAGGAATCTCTTGCAGAATTACAGGACCCAAACTTCATAGGGAAAGAGGGCCATTGCCAGGCCTGCGATCGTTCGTAAAATGTAGAACAGGCATAGGCAAACACGGCCCTCCAGATGTTTTGGCACTACAACTCCCATCATCCCTGACCACTGGTCCTGTTAGCTAGGGATGATGGGAGTTGTAGTCCCAACACATCTGGAGGGCTGAGTTCGCCTATGCCTGATGTAGACATTCCCCCAGTAAAAACTTTGCCAACCCAGTGCCGCCCGCCAGATGATATGGACTGCAATGTCTGGAGGGCACCCGGTTGGTGAAGACAGAGGAGTCCCCCTTAGCCAAGGAAACAGAAGAGCACCCACTGTTTCCAGGCCCATCACCTTGCAAAGAACCAGGACGGAGAACAAAGGGCAGGAGAACGAAGATTCCCATTTCAAGGTTCGCAGTAATTGCCACGGCAGATGCCCCACTCTTCTCAGGAAACGTAATGAGACTCTCTTCCTTCTTCCTGACTGTGGGATGGAGGTGGGGGAAACTGAGAGTCACAGTTCCCCTGGGCATCTAAAGCACACTAAGCATCTATGAAATGCAACGTTACAAACGAACCCCCCCCCCGAACTTGAGCATCCTCTGGATAGGGGGTAGGGCATTTTTTCAATGGCTTTGTGACCCTTCAGAGGTGGTTGGAGAGCATCTCCAAGCACCAAAGAGTCTTCTCACCACCTTCTCAGCTCCAATCACTGTGATGTAGTTGTTGTTTAGTCGTGTCCGACTCTTTGTGACCCCCTGGACCAGAGCACGCCAGGCACTCCTGTCTTCCACTGCCTCCCACAGTTTGGTCAAACTCATGTTCGTAGCTTCGAGAACACTGTCCAACCATCTCATCCTCTGTCGTCCCCTTCTCCTTGTGCCCTCCATCTTTCCCAACATCAGGGTCTTTTCCAGGGAGTCTTCTCTTCTCATGAGGTGGCCAAAGTCTTGGAGCCTCAGCTTCAGGATCTGTCCTTCCAGTGAGCACTCAGAGCTGATTTCCTTCAGAATGGAGAGGTTTGATCTTCTTGCAGTCCATGGGACTCTCAAGAGTCTCCTCCAACACCAGAATTCAAAAGCATCCGTTCTTCAGCGATGTAGTACTGAGCGTCAAAAGCCCCAAAGAAGGTCAAGGTCAAGACTTTGCCTTGGCAAACCTTGGGACCCGGCAACCACAACTCTCCAGTTGGCCACCACCCAAACGCTGTGGACCTCCAACAACAGTCTGCTCATTTGTTTTCAGAATTAGCACAATCATCAAAGCTGCTGACGATTTGAGCATCTTCGTTCACTGTTCTGAGTTATGAGGGAAGTGTTGGTGCTGAACTTTAAAGCCGTAAACAGCATCAGCCCAGTATACCTGAAGGAGCATCTCCACCCCCATCGTTTCACTGAGGTCCAGCGCTGAGGGCCTTCTGTCTGTTCCCTCCCTGGGAGAAGTGAGGTTACAGGGAACCAGGCAGAGGGCCTTTTCGGTGTTGGGGCCCACCCTGTGGAACGCCCTCCCACCAGATGTCAAGGAGATAAGCAACTATCTGACTTTTAGAAGACATCTGAAGGCAGCTCTGTTTAGGGGAATTTTTAATGTTTGATGTTTTATTCTGTTTTTTCTCTGTTAGAAACTTCCCGGAGTGGCTGTGGCAACCCAGTTAGATGGGCAGAGAGTGATGATGATGGATGTCAGGGGTTTAGGAGCAGAGGCAAGGGCAAGGGAGGAAACAGAGAGCGAGGGGGAGGAGGCAGAAGAAAAGATGAGTGATGACGATGACCCGAGATCTCCGAGTCTTTCCAGTGAATCAGAAGATTCACAGAAAGGAGCACCAGTGGCCAGGGCAAGGGGGGAGCCTAGGGGGACACCCCAGGAAGAAGGGTCCAGAGGGGGCTCAGAGGGGAGCAGTTGGAAATCGGGACCAGCGTCACCAACAGAGAGCAGGGGAGAGGAAGGGCGCCAGGTATCAAGCGCTGGCAGCTCACAACAGGAGGGAGGGCACGAGTCAGGAGTGGCCACACCTCCATCGGGGAGCGAAGAAACGGTCAGGCGGAAAGTGGAAGGTTGGGCGCGCGCGCCAAGTTCAAATACACAGGAAGGTGGCGCAGTAAGCAGCCCGGAAAGGGAGCCAGGTCCTAAAGCCCGGCGCAAGGAGACAGGAGGGTCCGGGGGGTCAGCGTCAGAAGAGTCCAGGAAGGAAGAGACCCCGGGGGGCAGAGGGACCCAGAGAAGAACGGTCAGGCGGAAAAGGTGGAGTAAGACTAGGGTATTTAGCTGGTGTACAGGGGGCGGAGACTCAGACGGAGCTTCGCCGGTCTAACCCATAAGACGTAGAGTTGCACGTAGCAGCTTGAGAATGGAAACTGTAACTCAATAAAAGACTTTTACAAGTGACCGCTGGCTAGCGTGATCCTCTGTGAGCTAGGATCTGGAAGCAGCTCTGACAATGATGATAATTTGTTGGCAAGAACTAAAGCAATGGTTCCAAAAGCAGTTGGTATTCTCCCTGGGCATGGTGTGATTTGCTAGGCAGGTGCTAAGAGGCAACGGAGTGCCCCAGAGGTGCTGGACTTTGAAAAGCTGCGATCACTGGATCAAGTTCATCCCTGTCATTGAATTAGTTAACCTAAATAGTTTTCATTGGATTTTGAATAAATGTGCAATGAACTGTGAGTGTTTTGAATTTTACTGTGTTATTATCTTCCTTAACGCGGCATGCAAACTGCTGTTCCGAGTAGTGCTTTTTATAGGGTAGGGTAAAATGGAGATGAGTTTATGGAACTATGGTAGTCACTGACCCAAAGTGTTGCAAAGCTATTGCAGCGGTACCTTGCTTCTCAAACTTAATCCATTCTGGAAGTCCGTTCCAAAACCAAAGCGTTCTAAAACCAAGGAACGCTTTCCCATAGAAAGTAATGCAAAGTGGATTAGTTTGTTCGACTTTTAAAAACAACCCCTAAAACAGCAATTTAACATGAATTTTCCTACCCAACTAACGAGACCATTGATCCATAAAATGAAAGCAATAAACAACGTACAGCAGTCGCACAATCAGTAGCTGAACTGGGTTCCACAGTTACAAAAACAAGAGCCACAAAAGCAAAAAACCAAAATAAATAGCAAAGACAGACAGACCCCAGTGTAACACTCAAAACAGAAGTGTGGCACTCAAATTGGAAGCATAACACTCAAAACGGGAGCATGTTTGGCTTCCGGAAAAAGTTCGCAAACCGGAACACTTACTTCTGGTTTTGCAGTGTTTGAGTTCCGAGTTGTTTGAGTACCAAGGCGTTTGAGAACCAAGGTACCACTGTATTCTACTGCTCAGGTAGACGGATGTCAAGTCCGCAGGATCTATTCCTCCACCCTGCCCTAGAGAGACCCCAGAGGCCCACCTGCTAGGGCCACCTCTGAGCAGGGGTTTGTTCTCAGAGCTGAGCTCACAGCTCTCTTCCATGCAAAAATCCACTCCTGGTTTTCCCCACAAGCTCGCTTCATTTTATCAACTGAGTTTCCAAGAAAAAATGCTTTTGCTATGGTTAAAACAATGGGGGGAGGGGGTCAGAAATCCTTGGAGATCAAATGCAAAACACTAGCAGATGCCTATCTACCTTCTGAACACACACATCCCGCCCCCAATGGACCACCTACGATTTCTGTACCACATTATCTCAGTTACCCTCACAACAAATCTGTTGGTGCAAGAGTGCCTCATTTAGGAGGCAGGGAGACTGAGAAAGGAAATCTTGCTTAAGGACATCCATTGGGATCTAAACAAAAACAAAGAGTCTTTTTTTAAAAAAACCACCACAGCGCAGCACCAGCCCTGAAGGGAGCCAGGAAATAATCTGATCCTCTGTAAGCAAGTAATGGCGTAGTGCTTGGGTGATATCGCTTTCTGTACTCTGCCTCCCAACCTTCCTGTGTCAATACAACTCAACAGCGGCTGTTTGAACAGTGTTTAATAATAAACAGATTTCAACAAGCCCAAGAATAGGAGCAGAGGCAGCGCTCAGGCGGAAGACGAGTGCAAGAGGCTCAAAATGAGAAGGGGGGTGTGTGTCAGTAAAACCCAGCTCTCCGGTGGATAGGGACTTCTCTCTCTCTTTTCCAAGCTGCAAATATTTCATTTAGTACAGTGGAACGTAACCCGTTCCGGAAGACCTTTCCACTTCCAAAACGTTCGAATTCCAAGGTGCGGCTTCCAATTGGCTGACAGCTAGGCTTTTTAAAGACCGGAAGCCGCGTCCGAAAAATGGAACATTTACTTCTGGGTTTTTGATGTTCGGGAACGGAGTGGTTCGAGAACCGAGGTTCCACTGTACATTTACACTGAGGGGGGAAGTATTTGATCCATAGCTGTCAAGCGTCTCTTATTTGGAGGGACAGTCCCTTACCCCAGCGCCGTGTCCCACTGCTGTCCCGTATTGATGGATGTCCCTTAAATTTCCTGGGTTTCAAAGGAAGCAGCTCCTCTCCCTCCCTCCCTGCTGGCCAGGGAGGAGGGAGGCTCCAACTGTGTTGCTTGGCTGCCCAGCCTGCCCCCCTCCGGCCTCCTCTCACCAGCCTCGGCCCCCGGGAGGCCCTCCACGCCGGGACTGGTGGGAGCCTCGGGCCCTTCCACCGCCATCCTCCTCGCGGCCGCCGAACTGGGCGTCTCTGCCTGGGGCCGCCCCTCTGCCCATCACCGCCGCTCCTGCTCCCGCTAAGCCGTACTGCGGCTGTGCCGCCAAAGGACCCGAATGAGATGGGCAGCCTGGCATGGTCTATGAATTGATGAGGAGCCTTGAGAGGAGAGCGAGGGCAACCATAGAGAAAGCAGTTCAGAGAGAGGAGGGAGAGGAGGCAGAGGCGTGGGCAGGTGTTCCAAGGGCTACAAGGGAAGGACCGCAAGCGCTTCTCCCATAGATTTGTAGTGGTAGACTAGCATAGATGGTCTGATCTGCGGGTTTACTTCAGGCGCTATTTCCCGCCTCCCGCCCCACCTGATGGAATTGAGAGCTGCCGATGGAGCACGAGAGAAAAGATACAGAACTGCAGCAGCATCTTCGTAGCTTGGACTTCGTTTTGCGCGAAAAGTGGTTGCTGCTTGTAGTTATTTAATTGCAGTGTTTCATCGGCTGGTGTCTTGAGCAACAACCTCTGGAAACGAAGGGCTAAAAACCAGCGCTGCTCTCCAAAATTATCTGGCCCCTTTTAACTGGTTGACTAAAATCCCTTATTTTCAAGGCTGCTGGTCCCTTATTTTCAAATCTGTAAGTTGACAACTATGATTTGATCCCCTGCTAAATTTGCCCGTTTGCCTCTGACGAAGCGCAAATGATGTCATGCGCATGCACAGAAGCGGCGAATCGCAACCCGCGCATGTGCAGACACGTCGCTGCGGGTTGCGCTCTTTTCATGTTGCGAACAGGCCTCTGGAACGGATCTCGTTCGCAACCAGAGGTACCACTGTATTAGTCAGGGGTGCCCAAACTGTTTTAGAGGGCCAGATTTGATGAAGTGAACATGCGTGAGGGCTGACCAGAGTTACTGAGCTTTTTTTTTAGGGTTGAAGTATAATTTTATCCTAAGGTTAGGCCCCCAAAACAGACTTTGGACATGCCTCCTCTAAGTAAAACTTAGTTGGCTACAACCCAACGATATTACCCATCTGCTTGCCCCAGAACCTACTAAGATCGGATGACACTCTCTTCTACCCAAAAAGAAGAACAAGGAGGGTACATAATATTGTTTTGAGTTCGGGGGGGGGGCTGTATGCCTGAGTCTCCCTTTAATACCTGGATCCAGCACAGATTCAACTGCTGGAATAGCCCAGCCAGCCTGGTAAGGGCCCACTAAGTATGGGTCATTAAGGGAACAAAGGGAATGGCTCTATGCTAGATGACCCCCTCCCTCAACCGTCTGGGAGTTAGAAGAGAGTTAGAACTGAGTTGTGTGTGAGCCAGGCAGGCTGTAAGCCAGGCAGCTGAGAGACAGAGCCATGCCTGATTTCTGACAGATCAATGGGAGAATCAAGGCCCTCTTAGGGTGCTGATGCTGTGAGCCCCTCCATCTTGGGCTCAGGTTGTAGATGCATGTGACTAAACCGCATATCGTGAAGACCCCACAGTCTCCACTGTCCTTCCTTCCAAGGAAGCCAACACCTGCCTAAATGCTCACGCCGCTCAGATATTGGGCTGGATTGCAACAATATTCTTGGGTACGGTAGTCCTAAGGACTTGTGTGTGCAGCGGGGCACTTTTTTATTACTGTACGGCCCCCCCCCTTAAAGTCCTCAGGCATTTTCAGGAGGAAAACGCAGTCATTTAAAGAGTCCAGTTCATAAAGTAGCTTAATAGCAAAATCTCCAAGGGAGAGAGGCATTGTGTTAGCATCTTTGCTGGATACACCAGACTGGTTTAATTGTTATGCAAATTACACTTGCTAGGCCATCAACTTTCTCTTAATGGGCCATTCATCACCGCAAAGTTTTCTTTGAAGGAAGCAGCTGCTCTCCCTCAGAGGTCCTCCCCAAAACATCTTAGGTTTCAAAAAAAGCAGCAATTTTGCCCTGGAGTAAAAAACAACAAGAAATAGGAGAAATCTCAAGCTCACAAACTCATTCCACTCCCCCTAAGCATGGAGGGAAGTTAACTAACCATTAAATAGAGTAAAGGTTGCTAACAGCCTGATTCACAAGTCAGTTAGTCCGAACTACCTTGGCAAAGCTGCTGAAAAGCAAAAGGGAGCTGCGCTGGCCTTTGGGAGAGACCCACACTGGGAAAATGCATTTATTGAAATTTGAACAGTGTGCCGAGTCTTTGAGTTCCCAACACTTCTTCATCTGGCTAGATCAGGGATCAGCAAACTTTTTCAGCAAGGGGCTGGTCCACTGTCCCTTCAGACCTTGTGGGGGGGCCGGACTATTTTTTTTGGGGGGGGGGATGAACGAATTCCTATGCCCCACAAATAACCCAGAGATGCATTTTAAATAAAAGGACACATTCTACTCATGTAAAAACACGCTGATTCCTGGACCGTCTGTGGGCCACCGGATTGAGAAGGCGAATGGGCTGCATCCGGCCCCCGGGCCTTAGATTGCCTACCCCTGGGTTAGATCAACAGTAGCAAAGGCAGGAGAGCTACATAAGCGAATCACCAAATGGCACCTTAAACCCAGATTGCGGTTGCCATACCACGGGCCTGTCCAACAGGTCAATCACAATCTACTGGTTGATTGCGGGATGTCCCTGGTCGATAGTCGATCTTTGGACCCCCGTTAAATCTTCCGAAACAAAGTCCAATAACTCTGGCTCCCTAAAAAAAGATCACTGCCATCTTGGCGCCTAGACATCTTCACTTGGTCACAAGTGGCTGATAGCCAGATGCAAAATGCGCTTGGCAAATTTCAAACGCTGCCAAGCGAAGATTAGAACCCTGGTCTCCCACTCTAACCATTAAACAATGCTGTCGCTTTTTTATCTTGCCCTACTCTACCAAGGACCTGGGGTGAGAGCAACCGAGGCGCAAGAGAGGGGTTCAGCAGGATGATGCAGTTGAAGTAACACTGAAACAATAACTGAGCAACTATCTAAAATATTAATTACCCTGCTAAGATTGGGGGGGGGGGACCAACCCGCTTTTAATGCCTAATAAAAGTGTATGCCTCATAAGAAATTAACCACCATAAGGAATGTACAAGCACACTTCGCTGAACCGTTCCAGAGGCGGTCTTTAAACAGGAGATTGATGTGAAGGAGGCTTGGCGGATAATAGAAAAAAGAACCATCGTAAAAGCTTAGGCTGTGCCCTAACTCGCTTTCCAAGCCAATACTGCCTTGCAAGCCATCGACACAAAACGTACATACCCAATTTGAATGGGAATTGCTTCTGCCCGCTGTGTAAACTTGCAATGGCTTCTTCAATCCAAGGAGACAGACCTGGGCATATATACCAAAATTTCCCCCCCACCCTCTAGCTCCAAGTCAGTCTCAAACACTACCGCTTTGCAGAAATGCAGAAGGCGTGCTTTGGAAAGAGCAAGTCTGGAATCAAACCAAGGCACAATTTAGTAAGCTAAGGCTGAACTCCTAAGCATTACTACCGTAGAATAAGTCCAAATGAATTCCATGGGACTCACTTCTGGGCAAATAGGCTCAATATTGTGCTGTAAGAGTGTTTTCAAGGACTTAAACCAATTTCGCCTGAAGATCGACGTGTACATAATGTCTTACATTAGCAAGAAGTAAAGCTTTGTTGTCCTTCTACAGATAGTCTCCTGTTGACACGATATGAAACTTTGCTCCATCGAAAATGCAAGCAGAAGAGGAGGATGCAGACAAAATCCTGAGGCTCCCCGTGGCTTGTTTGTGTAACGTTAAACCACGGTTTAGCGTTACAAGCAACACTAAACCATGGTTTAGAATTACAAGTGATCCCGGCTCAAGAATATCCTCCAAGCAACTGGTCAGAACTTTTGACACTCTCTCTTCCCCCCCAGGGCTTTTTTAAACCAGCCATCTAACCCGGCTATATGGGGGACCTCTTTGTCGGTAATTTTAACTCGCCGTTCTTGTAGATTCATCCGCCAGATTGTTTTAACAATATTCACGCAGGACACGAGTGGCTCAAAGGAACTTTTCACTAAGGAATCCTACTTCAACACACTTTTTAAAATCAAACAGCAGAATAAAAAAGCTCCAACCCAGATAGAAGACTTGAAAAACCTGCCCCCGCCCCACAATCCAGCTGCACCCTCTCCTTTCCAAAACAGACCCAATCCAGAAAACTCTTTCTTGCAAAATCTGCCTGCTTAGATCTGGCAAAGAAAGCTGTATTGTAACTTCCGAATAAATGTTTTAAAACAGTAACAGTAACAACAATAAAGAAATGAATAATATCAATAATAATAAATTTCACTGCCAAAAAAGGGTGACTAGACAATCCATTGGGGTGGCCATAACCTAGGTTTAAGGTGCCATTTGGTAATTAGCTTATATATATGAATTTCTAACACTGGCATGTATATCCCTGAACAGATTGACATGTATTTTAATATTTTGTTGGATGCCACCCAGAGTGGCTGGGGAAACCCAGCCAGATGGGTGGGGTATAAATAATAAATTATTGCTGCTATTCTTATTACAAAGGAGAAGCTGATTTATTATCAGCCCATTTGCACTGGCAACTTGCAAAAGAAGCAATCTGATATCCCCCCCCCCACCCAAAGGTTTCTTAAAAGTTGAACATTATCAAAGGGGCTACTTGACTCACACAGCGTGGATCTGTTGATTTCAATGGGTCTTCTTCACATCCAGAAGCGGCTCAGAGCCGCGTCCTTTGACATAGCAAGGCAACGGGAGCGCAGGGGAAATTCTCCAGCGCCTGCTCAAAAGCACACAAGGCATGTTTCTCGACCGCAGAGTCCACATTTCCACTTGGAACTGGAGACAGGAAGCTGGCTCCTCCACATGTGTGCAGCTGTAAGCCAGACAGGGATTGGCTCTGTGAGCGGATTTCGGGATACAGCATCCTTTGGGCTCCACAAACAGAAGAACACACAGACGCTGCTGGCTCGGAGGCCAGGAGACCGAGGCAGCTCCAAAAGAAGATTAACACACACACACACCGGATGGTTTGATGTGGTGATGGGCATTTGGAGAGGTCCGTCCCAGAACAAACAGAGACGGCTAGAAACAGCGGCCCAGTTCCGAAAAATCATTTAACCACTAGTGAAAAGCTCTCGCTCTCTCCCTCTAAAGAATATTCCAAGCTTGGCTACCTCCAATTCCTACAGTTTCCAACAACTGCGTGCAGAAGAACATTACAACAGCTCCACCACTGAATGGAACCAACTTCTAATTCCACTTCCAGGCTGGCCCTCTCCCCACCCCAGATGATACTGGGAAGCTTATAATAATAATATTAATTATTTTTATTATTTATTATTTGTACCCTGCCCATCTGGCTGGATTTCCCCAGCCACTCTGGGCGGCTTCCAACAAAGATTAAAAATACATCAAAATGTCACACATTAAAAACTTCCCGAACAGAAAGGCACAGAGGCACCTTGCCCCTAATACAGTGGTACCTCGGGTTACATACGCTTCAGGTTACATACACTTCAGGTTACAGACTCCGCTAACCCAGAAATAGTGCTTCAGGTTAAGAACTTTGCTTCAGGATAAGAACAGAAATCATGCTCTGGCGGTGCGGCGGCAGCAGGAGGAGGCACCATTAGCTAAAGTGGTGCTTCAGGTTAAGAACAGTTTCAGGTTAAGAATGGACCTCCGGAACGAATTAAGTACTTCACCCGAGGTGCCACTGTAGCTGCCCCTAAGACCAAATATTTACAGATACACTGCGTTGAAATGTGGCGATCATTTCCTAGGTGTCATGGCTGAACCCTACGATTCCGCATGGACAAAATCAACCTCTGTCTTTAAAAAACTACGGTTGGAATAAACCTATTCAAAATAAACGACTGCATATGTTTTGCAACCCCGCTGCCTGCCCGCCAATGCTTTTGGTTGCAGAGTTTTTGGTTCCAACTCCCCTTTCTTGCACCCAAATGAAATGAGAGCTAGGATCGTGCTAACAGGCGCACAGCTTAATCAAGCTGCACTGGCTAGTCATCCTCCAGCCCCCACTCCAGGACTGCGCTAGGAAACAAGCTACTTCAGATTCCTATAAGACAAGATCTACATAATACTTGAGAAAGTGTTTCACATTCCTGGGCACGTACGTCACTTTCAAGGTGGCCGGTCACATTTTTCCACCTTGCTCTAGGGCATCTTCCTGTGCTCCAAAAGTTTTCGGACTACAACTCCCATAAGGCCCTGCAAGTGTTGGCTGGAGCTGATGGGAGTCGTGGTCCCAAACATCTGGAAGGTGCCAGGTTAGGAAAGGCTGCTCTAAAGCTTCCCTAAACTTTATAAATAATGGTCAAAACAAGGATAAGAGCTGCTGTTAGGCAAAGAAATAACAATACGTCTTCTGTCTAAAAACGCAGCGTAAAACATGAACAGGACTTCCTCCTCACTTGTTCTGTCTGAAAATGTGAGCCATCCTCTTCCAGAACAGTTTTTAAACGTTCAGGCAGCCAGATCTATGCCAGATCCCTCTGTTGTTTACACCAGGGGTGGCAAACTTCCAAGAGACTGCGATCTACTCATAGAAATAAAAACTGGCAGTGATCTACCCCCTTTTTTAGGGGTTCAGGTCAAAGTTGTTGAGCTTTCTTTAGGGAGGGGAATAGCCCCGTTTTACTGGGGTTTGGTAGGCATAGATTGCTTAGCTTTTTGGCCGGGCGCAACATTTTTACATTATTTTGGGGTCAAAGAAAAACAGCAACTCACCGAAGGATCACTGGGGGAAAAACAGCCTTGGTTTGTAAACTTCCATATTTTTTTGCTCTATAAGATGCACCCGACCATAAGATGCACCTAGTTTTTAGAGGAGGAAAACAAGAAACAAGAAAGCAAAGCCAAGCCTCTTGAGCGAAGAGGGAGGAGCGCTCCCACTGCGCTCAAGAGGCTTTGTGTGGCTATCCCTCTTGCTCTCCTGGCTTCAGCGATAGCTGCGCAGCCTGCATTCGCCCCATAAGATGCACATACATTTCCCCTTACTTTTTAGGAGGGGAAAAGTGCATCTTATAGAGTGAAAAATAAGGTGCGTCTTCCGTTCTCCAACAATGGAGGGCAGGGCGAGGGGGCAGGGCCAGAAGGGGGCCAGCGATTGACCAGGGATCACACAGGGATCGACCAGTAGATCGCAATCAACCTGTTGAACATCCCTGGTCTACACCTCCCTGGTCGAAGCTCACACTGTAAGCACCTCGGGGCAGAAATCTGCCTTGATTTTTTAGAACAGCTCAGCCATGGCAAAGTGCAAAATGCACTCGCAGGGTGCACCTCTAAGAACATGGGGCATGATCCAAGCAGAAATAGGCTCTTTTACGCCCGACCGATACAGCAGGAAATATTTAAGTCGATGCTTAGCTCTCCATCGAAGTCAGCGGTGCAAAAGCTAATGGCTGAAATACGTCGGGGGGTTGTTTTAACAGACACGCAGCAGACACAGGCGCGAGGGGAAATGGAAGATGATTGAAATTTTGCTACTTGAGCTTCTGTTGTGTAGTTGTAGAAAACAGAACAGCAGAGGAACTTGAGTTTAGGAAAAAGGTGTGTTAGAAACAGCTCTGGTTTAGCACTGGTGGTTATGTGGTGAAAGTAGTTCCTCAGAGAACGGGCCTTGCTGTTCTCTCTTACCCTGGGCATGCACAAAAACAAATGCACACACACACACATCCTGATAATGTTGTTTTAACCGCAAGAATGGAGCGTCCAAGTGGTTTGTGAGATCATCAAAACACAAGAGCGCAGAAGCCACAACGAGCCTTCGGCAACGACGAGAGCTCAGCCCTGCAAATTAGAAGATTGCATGAGTGACTTCGGGCTTTCAGATACTTGCTTTTTAATGTCAAAACCGTAAAGAAAGGGAATACGAGGCTAGCTCTGACTTGCAAAACTGGCCTTTGCATTGTTATCGCCGCTACTACCACTGCTGCTATTGCTGCAAACATCACACCTGTCCTCCCTAAGGACCCCAGGATGGCTATGTCATCAATATGGTGGCCTGGGAGTAAGGAATGCCCTAAGATAAATCTGGCACAGGTGTGCCTCATACCTGCACTGTCAGCTTCCGTCATATGCTGAAGCCTCTTCACCATTTGACACCTGATGCATACACACAAAGGACCTCCCCTAATCTTCTGTTTGCAAATTGTTCTAATTAATTTTAATGCTTGCACTTTTACATCGCTGCAACCAGTCCCAGGGCGCTATTGTGAAGTGCAGGTTAGAAACCCAAGCAGCAGTTAACAATATCGTCTGCATTTTTTTGAATCCCTGAATAGAAAGCTTCTGCCAACCTAGCAGTTCGAAAGCACACCAGTGCAAGCAGATAAATAGGTACCTGCTTCCTTACAGAAGCCATCTGCAACCGGGTGCCCACCATGCTGACTGGGGGCGGTCCACATTGCCTGGAGGCCACCAGTTTGGGTCAAGCAAGCGGATAGCCAACCCCCCCCCCCATTTTAAAGAAAAAGTCCACACTGCAGCAATCTACGATCCAAGTTTAGGAGCACTGTGCGTGCTCCTTCCACACAAATCTACAAATGATATAGAGTTAAACTATAGACTTTTTCATAGACATCTGAAGGCAGCCCCCCCCCCCCCACGTCTGGAAACTTTTGTTGTTGCTTTCCCTCTGTTTTTGGTTCCAGAGCCTCTGACATATTTTATCCTTGCAGCAAAAGTGGCCAGGATCTTTTCGGTGTGTTTGGTGGAAATGAGGGTTAATGGAAGTTGGGATTCTCAGAAACTCCTTGCTCACTGCACGCCACAGAAACAGATCTCTTTCGAGAACTGACAGCGTTGTCCTACCAGAAAGTGCATTTCTGGTTAATCATCTGTGCTTTCACTTCACGACCTGCCTTCAAGCTGAGGTTGCTTAGCCCTGATCGCAATGACCCCTGTGAAACAGCCTCCCTATCCGTCACTGGGCGATGGTGCTTTAATTATTTTTCACAGTTGCGCTGTCTCATCTGCGAAGTGGACACAAATCCTGCAAACGACACAGCTGCGAAAGACGAGCCTACTCCTTGCCGGCGACATTCTGTCTGAAGCAGAGCATAAAGCATAAACCCTCGTGGAAGCAACACAGGAGACCCGGCGAAGTTTCCAGCAAGCTATAAAAACTCTCCTCTATCCAGAGGCACAACTCTTTCCACGAGGGAAGGCCCCAAAATAATGGCATTCTCCTAATGGAGCCAATGTAAACTTTAAACATTAGAAGGCAGAGGAGAGGGACATACGAGGCACTCTTCCTAAAGCTTTGCCACTTTTTGTGTGTGCAAATAATTCAGACTTGTGGAGCAATTCTCAAATACAGTGGTGCCTTGGTTTACAAACAGTCTGGTTTGCATACGTTTTGGATTACAAACACGTCAAATCCGGAAGTTTGCAAACTTATTTTGGATTGCAATCCATTTTTTTGGATTACAAACAAATATTTTTTTTTGAGGCCCCATTGGCAAAAGCGCACCTTGAGTTAGATCCTGTTTTGGTTTACAAACGGACCTCCGGAACGGATTATGGTTGTAAACCAAGGTACCACTGTACTTCTGCAGACTCTGAATCCTATTTGAAACAGAAATGGCCGGCTTGCAACATCTCACAAGTGCACATACGATTCAGGACGTATTTCCAGTAGCAATAAAAGCATAGGGTTTGGGGACTGGAAGATGGGAAGCTGCCTTATACTGAAGCATACTATTGTTCCATGTAGCTCAGTACTGTTTACACTGGCTGGCAGCTGCTCTCCGAGATTTCAGGCCGGAGTCTCCCTCAGCCTTCTGCTTGCAACGGAGAAGCTTTGCCACGGAGCTACAAGCTCTTCCCCTAAACGATATTCAATATTTTCATATTCAATATTTAGCCGGAGGAATTAAGATTGTGCCAGAAGTATGCAACTTGCCAGTTTGCAAACCGGGCCAAATATTCTCAGGGAGACACAGCCAGCAGATGCCAGTACAAAACAAGCATCATCCATGGAGATAAAATTGCCCGACTCGGGTTCAAACCCCTCCTTCGTCACGGGGGCATAAAACGGCTCGGGTGACACAGAGCCTGAACGGCAGTCCTTGCAAATGCAAAGATGCCACCGGCCGTTATGCGACGGTGTAGTCTTCGCCTATCTCTCTCTCTCAGCTCCGACTTCCAAGCTGTGCAAAAGAAGCAATCGCTTATGTCAGAGCTGCAGTGAATTGTACATAATGCTCGTATTTTCAGGTGGACTCAGTGGCGCAGAGTGCCTTCCATCACTTTGGCTGGTGGCCGAGCTACACCCCAATCTGGACAGGGATAGCCTAACTTCTCTGCTCTGCTCTGCTCACCTCGAGGTTAGACTACTGCAACGCGTTCTGTCTGGGGCTGCCTCTGGAGTCGGTTCGGAAACTTCAGCCGGTGCAGAATTTGGCAGCCAGGTTGCTCATCAGAACAAGACAGTTTGAACATGTGACATCTGACTGCACTGGCCGCCAATTCATTTTCGGGCCCAATTCAAAGTGTTGGTTTGGACCTAAAAGGCCCTAAATGGCTCAGGAACGCAATACCTCTGGGACCGTCTCTCTCCGTATAAACCAGGCATCGGCAAACTCCGGCCCTCCAGATGTTTGGCACAACAATTCCCATCATCCCTAGCTAACAGGACCAGTGGTCAGGGATGATGGGAACTGTAGTCCCAAACATCTGGAGGGCCGGAGTTTGCCTATGCCTGATATAAACCGTCCCAACTCTGCCCTTCCTTGTGTGCTTCTTCCACGAGAGGTCGGGAGGGTGGCAACACAAGAACAGGGCCTTTTCTGCAGTGGCTCCCCACTTGCAGAATGCTCTCTTGCCTGGCACCTTCCTTAAACACCTTTAGACGCCTGGCAAAAATATTCCTCTTCAACCAAGCCTATGGCTGATTAACATCTTATACCCCTTTTAAATGTGTTTGTGGGAGGGTGAGCTATCGGTTTGTTGTTGTTCTTGCTTTTATCATGTATTTTGTGTTTTCCTATTGTATTTTTATGTTGTGAACCCCCCTGAGATCTGCAGATGAAGGGTGGCAGACAAATTTAATAAATGTTGTTATTGTTTAGTCGTGTCCGCCTCTTCGTGACCCCCTGGACCAGAGCACGCCAGGCACTCTTGTCTTCCACTGCCTCCCGCAGTTTGGTCAGACTCATGTTTGTGGCTTCGAGAACACTGTCCAACCATCTTGTCCTCTGTCATCCCCTTCTCCTTGTGCCCTCCATCTTTCCCAACATCAGGGTCTTTTCCAGGGAGTCTTCTCTTCTCATGAGGTGGCCAAAGTCTTGGAGCCTCAGCTTCAGGATCTGTCCTTCCAGTGAGCACTCAGGGCTGATTTCCTTCAGAATGGAGAGGTTTGATCTTCTTGCAGTCCATGGGACTCTCAAGAGTCTCCTCCAGCACCAGAATTCAAAAGCATCTATTCTCTGTCGATCAGCCTTCTTGATGGTCCAGCTCTCACTTCCATACATCACTACTGGGAAAACCAGAGCTTTAACTATACGGACCTTTGTCGGCAGGGTGACGTCTCTGCTTTTTAAGAGTACAACTACTCATAGAGTTGTACTAGTAGCAGTTGTACTGCTCCTAATACAACTACCCATAAAGTGCATTAAGAGTTGGTTCTGCTGCTGCTTGATGAGCGAGCAACGGCATTCGGGAGCACAGGAAGAGGCTTGCAGGATCAGGTCCCGAACTCACCCAGCAAGGCATCCTGTGTCCCACTGGGACCAACCAGATTCTTCTGGGAAGCTTACGAGAAGGGTGTTGCAGCCAAGAGAGCTCTCCCTACTCCTCCTCCTGGCAAAAATCCTTGAAAGCGTTGTTGTGAGTGGCATCTGGAAACAAAAGCCACACACACGAAGGCACATGACGAACCTAAAAAGTGACAAAGCTGAATTCCCACGCTGCTTTCCCCCCGCTCCTTCCAGCGTTGGATGCAACAGGTACGTACAAATTTACTCTGCATCAACCGAGCTCCTCGCAAGCAAACTTCATTTCGCAAACCATCTGCGGCTGAGGGAACATAAAGGCTGCAAAGAAACATTTCTGCAGCCGAGGCCTAAATGCTCGCATGCCCTAAAGAACACAGGAAAAACTGGAACTGTTTACTTCGCAGGAACTGGAGGGCAAATTCCATTCAGGAAAAAAAGGGGGGAGAGTTGCATCATCTGTTTTACAACTCAGAAAGGGAGGGGCGTGCCGTTTATTTACTGTGATCATAAACAGTGGCCGAGAAGACATTTTATTGTTCAGGGTTCCCTGCAGCATGCAAGCCAGTGCACATTAAGACCCCCTTCTCCTTTAAGCGCTTGGAAGGAGAAAGGATTTCTCCAACCACGAGTGAGAGGCTGTCTCTTTTCACTCTCCTTCCATTTGGCAACGACAACTGCAATTCGGTAAACGAAATAACAAGGTACACAAGAGCTTATGGGAAAAGTACAAGAATGCCCCCAGCTCCCCGAGAAAAGGAATTGGAGGGGAAAGGAAAAGAGAAAGCAGCTTGTTTTACAAGCAGAAATTAATTATACTGACATAGTCCAAGGGTATAGCCTTCGAAAAAGGAAAACATTTCAAAGCCCAAATGCCTCAGAGGAAGCAAGCGGCTTGGGATTTATAACGAAATTACTAAACACAAGGAAAACAGCCGGCAGAAAAAGCAACTTATTAAAAAAAAACAACGGATCTGCTAGATACGAGGCTGGTGAGCAAGAGTCGTGCCCTTGGGTCTGCGGGGAGGAAGAGAAATTGCATTATCCTCCACCCCCAGAATGGAGGACGTCAAGTTTTAAGGCACCTTACAATAATGGCACATCAAAGCAATGCTGTGCATGTGGGGAGATGTTAGAAAGTGGCATTTTGACAGATGGACACTTCATGCCACTATGCCAGGGGTTTTCCTAAAAAAATGACAACAACCCTCTCTGCTGTCAAGGAACCCCTTTCTGCATCAAACAACAGAATCAGCGCTTGTCTTCTGGTCCACAACAGTAGCAAACACAGAGAAGAGGAAAGATTCTGGGGCAAGTCCCTGGGCACACGCTGGGCTCAAAGGAAGCACATGCCAAACATTTTGGGTCTTGTCACTGCCCTGAATGAACCGGGGCGCACAACTTAGCTGTGATTCCTGTCCTGATGATTCTTGGGGTCCCTTCTAAAAGTCTAAGATTCCACAGTGCCCACACCATGCCGTCTTCCTCCAAATGCAATGCAATATAATTTCCCCATTTAATCCGGATTTTACCATTACTGCAAAAAACAAACAAACAAACAAACCAGGAAGTTTTTTAAAGCATACATGCAAAAATTGTAAATGTAGGTTGAATGGGGCGATAGGAAACGGGGTGGCATTTGGATGAGAAACGCATCATGTCAACACTATGGAAAAACGTACAGGGAGGAGCAGAATGAAGGCCACAATCCAGCGCCACGAAGGAGCACGCTGCTTTCAAGGAACTCCAGAGGTTTCCTGGGCTACAGTTTGGAAACCACTGCAATGGACCTGCCCCGTTGGGGTGGGACGCGACACTGATGCGCAACACAGTCCAAGAGCGTATCATGGCTGCGCAGGAAGAAGACCAGAAGGAACTTGCTTGTACCCCAATCACTAGTGGAGGATTCCCTATCAATAACCGGGTTCCCAGATCATCTTGCTGCAGGGAATGAAGATGCAGCTTCTCCTCTAACCCCCAACCTGCATCAAAAGCCTCTTCTCTGCTCTTGCAGGACCAGGTGGGATTCCTAGGCTATGATTTGGGTACCCTACTGGAAAACAAACCAACCAACAAGAGACTGCAATTTTGTACGGATGAAGTTTCTCCAATCTTGGCAGGATCGGAGAAAGAGCAACATGTTCACACGCATAACTCGTCCGTTCTTTGTGGACCAAGGTGCTTCCCATCTCCTTTGGCAAAGTTTGCCCCTGGGGCAGGCCCACAGCTGTCGCTCTGCTTTTTCCATCAGTGGAATCTTATCCTCACCCCCCAGAAAGCCAATATCCCTCAGGAATCTCTCTCTCCCCCATGGCGCAGGGAAACCCAGCCCAACTCGGGAGTATTGTCATATACAGTTTAAGGAGCTAACCAACTGTGCTCTTCAGTCCAAGAAACAACTGGCTTCTCCATCTTGCCCGGCTGCTCCCCAAGGCGTCCTTTTCCTACTTCAACTTTCCTCCAGGTCCTTCTCGTTTCTTTGCCCCAAATGTCTCAGCTGTGTTTGCAAGCCATGGTTTACAGAACATGGAAATGGTGTGCTGAGTAAACACTGGGCAGCCGCCTTCCCCTCTCCTCCTAAGCACAGAGCCGGGAGGGCTTCTGGGGAGATTAGTTTCGCTTTCAAAGAATGCCGGCTGAATCCCATCTCGGATGCTAGTCAGTTAAACAAGGCAGGTTCATAACTCCCTGGTTTGAAGTTGGCACGTTTTAAACTCACCGGAGTTGATTGGCAGCCAGCATTGGCAGGACACCATATTCTCCACAAATGGCACTAATCTCGGCCAAAGCCCATCATGCCAGCCAATTTGGGAGGACGGGAAATGCACAAGCCCAACATTTCGCTTGCCCTTCCTGTAGCTCGTCCGCGCAATGCTAAACGACGGTTTATTGTTACGTGCGAATGCAACCACTGTGTTCGCCACAGATTGCCTGGAGCAGGTCTTGGAAAAGAAGTCATCTCCTGCTTCAATGGCAGAATCCTTCCCTTTCTAATGTCCATATGGTCTCTGGGCTTCATCAGATAAAACCCGCCATTTCCCTCAGCTAGCTCACAAAGCTCTGGCTTGTCTCACCGTCTCCCATCACAAACAACTCTTTTTGTGGGTTGGTTTGAAATCCTTCTGTTAGCGCTGAAATTTATCGCAGGTGTAAGTTTGGGTCCCTCTAATCAGCGATGGCCAAACTTGACCCTCCAGCGGTTTTGGGACTACAACTCCCATCATCCCTAGTTAACAGGACCAGTGGTCAGGGATGATGGGAACTGTAGCCCCAAAACAGCCGGAGGGCCAAGTTTGGCCATCACTGCAACCCATCTCTCAACTGCAGGAACGATCAGAGATGCGAGGGCGTCGCAATTCAAGATGGCGCCCCACAGCCATCATGAGCTGCGTAGACCTTAAAACTCCGACAATGAGTTAAGGGCACCGAAATGAACATCTGTGCCAAATTTCAGCTTTAACAGATGCATTTGAAATGAAAATAACTTTCTCTTCGAGGGGAACCCCGTTTCCACACATCTGCTTCAGGGCCCACTGTCTTGCTTAGACAGGGAGCTCAACAGACATCTGCCTCCTCAAAATCCCCAATTTGACCCCGGGGCGTCCTGCCTGCTCCCCCCCCCCCCAAGAAGGCAGGCTCTCTCTCTCTCACACGCACACCATCCCAGGAGGAATCCCCTTTAAGATGCGGGAGCTGGGCCTTGCAAGTCTGCTGCAGCCCCTGAGCCATTTCAAAAGAAAAGAAATTAATAAGAGAACAAACAAGGCGGATTCAGGGATCGATAGGGATGATTCCGTCCCCCAGAGCTCCATCTTCCAACGCTTTTCCTGTATTCTGTACTTATCCACTCATAATCGTTTTTCTTTTTACTGCTGACGGACCATCGCCAACCCAGATTATTTCCTATTTGTCTCAACCAACACCCCACCTCAGAACCTGCTCCCGGAGCATGCAGCAAGACAAGAGGGCTCTGAGGCATGTGCAGAGTCCATTTCCTCCACCACGGAGCACCTGCAGAGAGCCGGGTTTCCATGCGGACAGGCAGGCCTCCATCCCATCGCCAACTTAGTGCCACTCGCAGATCCTACTTGCCCATCTCAGGGCAGGAGGCGCAAGGAAACCCATTTCTCAGTGGGCCCAATTCAGCTCCGGGACCTAGTTTATTCTATTAATTATCAGATGACCGCAAGGGGAAATTCGCCTGAGATCAGAACGATCCGAGTTTTGCTCACCAACTCATTCCTAGGATGGGGGATCCGGCCCCCAACATTCTCCCTCTCTGTCCCGCGGCCGTCTTTCCCCCCACCCTGCTCGAATGGAGACACCCACACCTATGTACCTGGGTTCCCCTTTCTCAGAGAAAGATCCCTTTTCTCTCTCCAAACCCATAACTCTTCCCTCCACACCTTAAACCACATATGGGGTTCCCCCTTTTCAAGGCAGAAACCCACACTCGACTCTCTTTCGTCCCCCCAGTTTTCCAAGCCCAACAACTTTCCTTTAGAGTAGGTGTGGGTTTTCCATGCCAAAATACACACAAACGCAGAAATAGTTTGGGGTTCCCCTTCAGAAGGGGCATCTCAAGACCTGCCAAACCCACCCCAGAGAGGGCTCCCCTTGACCACGGCTCGCAAACCCACCCTCCTACGTCAACCCCCTCCAGGGCTTCCCCCTCCCAAGTAGGTTCCCCTTTCCCAAGACCACCAAACCCCGCTTTTAAAAGTCTGTATATTTTCGGATTTTCTTGATTTGAGATTATTTACATCCTGCCTTTCAGGATACAAATTATTCCAAGGCTGCTTGCCATTAATGAGATTATTTTAGGGGGGAAACCGCAGGGAAGGCCTGTCTAACCACCTACATGTATGTAAATTCCCCCACCCCCAAGTTGGGGGATGCCCTTCTGTTCCCCCACCCCCATTCCCAAGACCCATAAAACCCACGTGTGGCTCCACCTGACAAGAGTCATGGGGTTTCACTCCCACAGAGGGGTTCCCCCCCCCAGACAAACACCCTTTTCTTAACACCCAAACCCACGTGCGAAAGTTTCCTTCCTCCTGTTCCTCGCCCTCTTCGCAAGACCGATTCAAACCACATGCAAGTGCTCCTTGTCAAACACACACACAGCGGCTGAATTCTATTTTAATGTACATTTCTTTTCTTTTTTTAATGCTTCTCCTTCGTTGGCCACCTTGGGCAGACTTGGTCCAGCAAGGCAGCCTGAAAATATTTTCAAAAATAAAAATACACACCCGCCCGCAGGGTAACTTTCAGACTGGGGATCCCTTTCTGAAGACCTGTGAGACTGACACATGAAAACTTGCCATAATAATAATTTTATTATTATGTACTCTCAACATGGGGCTCGGCTTCCTTCTCTTCCCCACCCCACCCCCTGGATGAAAGGTAGTCAGGAGTCTTCTCCTACACTGTGATGGGGGCCCCACGCACCCCTGTGGGGGTTACCAGATTTTTTTCAATGAATCCAGGCACACTTTTCAATTTCTGTGCATGGGGATGGATTTTGTCAGGGGTAAATCCAGGGACTGTCCCTGGGAAACGGGGATGTCTGGTAACCTTACTCCAGGTGGGGTGGGCATTAACCCCGCTCCCTCAAAATGGGGTCCTCCAGTTCTCTTCCCCAAAACCCATTAATACACAATACACATAAATGCACACACCCAAGCGTCCCATCTCCTTCCCTCAACTCTCTTTCTGAAGACCCATTAGCCCACACGCGGGGTTTCCCCTGCCAATAGACACAAGGGACACCTGTGGGTCTCCCCCTCAGGACTGGCACCCCCTTTCCACATAAGCTTTCCCCCCCACCCTCAGGGGGGCTCCCCTTCCTTCACCCTCCCACAACCTCTCTTCCCAGGACCTGTTCATGCGCACGCGCGGTTTCCCCTGCCTAGGTGTACATGGTGTTTATGTTGGGGGTGTTAACATCCCACCACCACAAATTCTCAACACACCTCATCTGTGGGATGCATCAATGCTCACCCCTACAACGCAGCTTACACATGGATCTCCCACACCCCCATGGCCCAGTCTACATGCAGGTCTTCCATGCCTCCATCCCCACAACCAGCCTATACACGTGTGTGTGTGTGCCTGCACACCCCCACCCCCACAACCCAGCTTATACTCCTCTCCCTAACCCCCTTCCCCACGAACCAGCGTATGCATGTGCTTCCCTAACCCAGATCCCCACGACCCAGCCTGCCCGCGCGTCTCCTTAAGCCCCATCCTCACGGCCCAACTTGCCCGCGCGTCTCCCTAAGCCCCACCCACCCCGCAGCTTGCACGCCGGTCCTCCAACCCCAAATCCCCACCCGCCAGCCAGCCTGCCCGCGCGCGTGTCGCCCATTCCCACGACTCACTGCGGGGGCAGCTGCAGGGCCGGGCCTCCCCTCCTCTGGAAGGCGCCGTCGACGAAGACGCCGTTCTTGCCCAGGCAGCGCAGGTAGAAGTGGGGCGCGCGGAAGGAGAGCTCGAGGTGGCGGCGCGAGATGAAGCTGGAGCGGCCCATGTTCACGTCCACGGCGCCCTGCGACGAGTTGCGCCCGATGGTCACCGTCGCCTGGCGCATCACGAACTCCACGTCGCGGCCCTGCAGGCGCGCCAGGGCCGACGGCACGGCCAGGGGCAGCGCGGGCGGGATCGGGGCCGGCCCCGGGCCCTGGGGAGGCGAGGCGGCGGGCGCCCCGGGAGGCAGCGGCGGCGAGGGCGCGGCGCGCTGCAGCGCCAGCAAGGCCCTCGCGCCGGGCCCGTCCTCGCCCGCGGCTGCAGCCATCTTCGCGGCGGCCCAGGCAGGCAGGCAGGCAGGGGCGGCCGCCGACTACGCACCGCCGGCCTCCGGGGCGGGGCCGCGGGAGGGGAGGCGGGCGGACGGGCGGGGAGAGCGGCCCGGGCTGCCCAGGCGGCGCGCTCGCAGGCCGCGATCGGGAGACGGGGCGCACGGGGTCCGGGGCGCTTCTCTCCTCCGCAATCCCCTCCCTCCCCGGCTGCCTCCTCCTCTTCCTCCAAAGACCTGGCAATGGGGTGAAAACACACCCACACGCAGCGCCCTGGGGTGGGGGAGCTGCAAAAATAAAGGGGGGCGCACGGGTTCGAGGGCGTGCGCTCCCCAAAGACAGGGCAGCGCGCGTAAAGGCGCACGCTCCAGTGGCCCGCGGTGGGAACGGGGGCGCACGGCTTCGGGGAGCAAGGGCCACTTTGTGCTTGGTCTGGCTCTGCCCCACAAGTCGTCTTCCTCTCCCGACCCCAAGGCAACGCTGGGGGGGGACGGGACGCACAGGGGCTCGCTCTGCACCCTTGGGTGGGTACGTGGGGGAGCAGCCGACGGGCCAAAGGGGCGCGCAAGGGTTGGCGTGGTTGTGTCGTCGATTTCTTCCTCCCAGCGCCCCGAGCCAAAGGCAGGGCGACGCACGCGGAGGTGCTCGCTGTCATGCCCCTGGGGTGGGTGAAGGGGGTTACAGAGTTTGGGTGAAGGTGCCCTTTTCGAAGGGTGCCTCCCTGCTGTTATTTCTCCCTTTCCCAAAGGCGTGGCGACGCGGGTGAAAACACACCGGGGCGCTCGCTTAATGCCCCCGGTTGTGGGTGCTTTTGCAAGGGGAAAGGGGTGCCGCGTTGGGGTGCCAGTGCCCGTTTCGCAGAGCGCCTCCTTCCCCGCGCCACGCTCTCCCTTCCGCTTCCTCCTTCCCCTCTGCAAAGGGACGGCGACACGGGAAGGAAAGGCGCATAAGCGCCCTCGTGCAAAGGGCGGAAACCGGACGGGGCAGCGCCGCGAACCGCGTGGCAGGGAAAGCAAACAAAAACAAAAGTGCGCGCGCAAACATGTGCGCGCGCCCTCCCCTTCTCCCTTTGCAGTTCCGTCTCTGGGCCGGGGAGGAGCCGTGCAAAAAATAAAAAGTGCGTGGGTGCTCGCAGTGGCGTAGCGTGGGGGGTGCAGGGGGGGCCGGCCGCACCTGGCGCAACATCTGGGGGTTAGGGGGCGCAAATTACTTGCCTTGCCCCGGGTACTGACAACCCACGCTACGCCACTGGGTGCTCGTGCAATGTTAGGAGACGGGGCGTGTCGGCGCGTGGGAAACGGGTTTGCATGGGAGCGAAGAAGGCGCTTGAGCAAGGGTTTGGGGGGGGGGGTAGAGCACGCTTATTTCAAAAGGCGATGGGGTAGGGGAACAAGGCGAGGGCAGCACTGCACAACCCTCTTGCAGGGGAGCGTTGCGGCCGCGGAAGACGAGCACGGCGGGGCTGGCAGCTCCGAGCCCCGGTTGCGAAGCCATCCAGCCCCCGGGGGCAGAGAGGCGGCGCGGAGATGACAGTCATAAGGAAGAGTTCAGATGGTACCTGGTTGTGCATCCGCCTGACACGATAACGCCCCCCCCCCCCGCTGCACTATGCATTTAAAAAGCTACGGTGCCATTTTAACTGTCATGGCTTCTTGGAGAACTGTAGTTTGCAGAGGGTGCCGTGAGTTGTTAGGCTCCTCTTCCATGTTGTTGTTGTTTAGTCGTATAGTAGTGTCCGACTCTTCGTGACCCCCTGGACCAGAGCACGCCAGGCACTCCTGTCTTCCACTGCCTCCTGCAGTTTGGCCAAACCCCTCTTCCATACCCACCAACATTTCTCCAGTGAAAATGGGGACATCTAAGGAAAAGTGGGACATTCCAGGATCAAATCAGAAACTGGGGCAGCTTCTCTAAATCAGGGACATTCTTGGAAAATAGGGTCACTTGGAGGGTCTGCTAGTCCCCTCACGGAGCTAGCATTCCCAGTTCTTACCTGGGAAGAGGGATTGAGTGTTCACTTTGCCGACAAAGGTCCATATAGTTAAAGCTATGGTTTTCCCAGTAGTGGTGTATGGAAGTGAGAGCTGGACCATCAAGAAGGCTGATCACCGAAGAATTGATGCTTTTGAATTCTGGTGCTGGAGGAGACTCTTGAGAGTCCCATGGACTGCAAGAAGATCAAACCTCTCCATTCTGAAGGAAATCAGCCCTGAGTGCTCACTGGAAGGACAGATCCTGAAGCTGAGGTTCCAATACTTTGGCCACCTCATGAGAAGAGAAGACTCCCTGGAAAAGACCCTGATGTTGGGAAATATGGAGGGCACAAGGAGAAGGGGACGACAGAGGACGAGATGGTTGGACAGTGTTCTTGAAGCTACCAACATGGGTTTGACCAAACTGTGGGAGGCAGTGGAAGACAGGAGTGCCTGGCATGCTCTGGTCCAGGGGGTCATGAAGAGTTGGACACGACTAAACAACAACAACAAGTTTTGTAGCTCTGTGAGGTCTCAACAACACATTATGCTTCATAAACGATTGTTCCCAGGTATTTTGCAAACGAAGCTCACACACATATCCTGCTTGCCTTTCTCTTGTTGGAGACCGATTGCAAAAGGGTTGATAGGCTTGGAGTTACGAACATCAATGCATCCCCTCACAAGACACAGTGGTGACAAGACACAGTAGTGACTGAGAAGCAGCAGGAAGGAATACACACTGCCGTTGTGGCGCTTGAAATGCCCAGAGGCAACTTCCAGCACTAAAATTCGTACAATGCTTATTGTAGGAGTAAGTTTGTGGAGCTGTGTTGCTTGTTTGTATAGCAATATGGCATATCAATGTGCACAGACCTGGAATGACATAAGCAACAAACACAAGTGCTTTGCCCCAAGGCAATTGCAATCTAAATACAATAGCAGTACAATAAACAGCAATGTTAAGAAGCAAGGTTAGTCTGCCCAAATGCAGCCTCAGATAAGGGCAGCCTGATTCTAAACATGTTTACATAGAAGTAAGTCCAGATATTTTCAGTGGGACAGGGAAACCAAATCGGGGGTTTAGGATTAGGATTTCAGATGGGTGCCCCCTTGCTGATTTTTTCTTTTCTTTACATGCCTTTAAAATATTTTATATAACTTACCATATTTTTCGCTCTATAGGATGCACTTTTTCCCCTCCAAAAATGAAGGGGAAATGTGTGTGCGTCCTATGGAGCGAATGCAGGCTTTTGCTGAATGCAGGCTTTCCTGCCAGGCTACGAAGGCTTGCGGATAGCAGCCTGAAGCCCGGGGAGCACAGCGCCAACTCCCGCTGCGCACCCGGGCTTGCGGATAGCAGCAGCGAAGGTGAAGCAAAGCTCGGGCTTCCCCTGCCCCAGGCTAAAAAGGGAAGCCAAGAGAGTCAGCGGGATGGATCCCACTCGCTCTCTTGGCTTCTTTGCTCTTTGGGGCTGGGGGGGAATAATTTTTTTTCCTTTATTCCGCCCCCTAAAAACTAGGTGCGCCTTATGGTCCGGTGCGCCCTATGGAGCGAAAAATACGGTATATCCAGCCCCCTTGTCATAATCGATCTCAGGGCATGCCATAGTGGTGTAAAACAGCAAATAATCACAAGACAACAACACAATTAAGAAATACGGTAACAATAACTAATCCACCAGTCAATAATTTGGATCAGCATAGCCATGCCAATGTATGTGCAAGGCATATAACCTCACTCGCCCAATACAAAAAAAGAGAATTTTAAATGGGGCTGGCATATAAAACAAGGCAGCCATCAATATGCAACACGACAGTTCTACATGAGAAGGGGAAAGAGGCAGGCTGTTGCCCCAAGAGCTTTCGGTTTAAATAACAACAGTAGAGAGAATAAAGAATAAAGTCAACAAAGGCTTTGCTTACTTCTGGGAAAACATGCCTCGTGTTGGGAGGGGGGTGAGGTTCTGTGCCATAGAAATGATGAGAGTTGTTTGGCAGGTAGGCAGTCAGCAGGTTGAGCTCCCCGCCCAGGCCGTGTCGCGAAGCATGCGCTGTAAGCAGCTCAGGTCTTGTGTCTGCCACCAATTCATGGAGTGGCCTTGCGGAGACCTCTCTCTCTCAAGCCTCTTGCAAATGCTAGTTCTGTGTTATATTTATTATGTCCACCAGCTTTGCCCTCCAGGGAGCTCAAGGTGGTGGAGATGGTTCTCTTCCTCCCCCGTTTTGTCCTCACAACAACCCTGCGAGGTAGATTAGGCTGAGCGACACTTCCAAGGTCGCCCAGTGAGATTCATGGCTGAGCAGAGAATTCGAACCCTGCTCTTTCACAGGGACTCTCAGCATTGCATTACGCCGGCTCTCTTTATTAGTGGCAAGATCGGCTTCTGCAAAGGAGGGGGCCTCTTCTGTGGTGGCTCCCCAAATCTCTGGAATGCCCACCCTAAGGAAGACAAACACCTCAGGTCTTACGGGCTTTATGGCACAAGATTGTACCATCTTCCTAATTGCTCAGCTGGCATTTTAAGTAATTAGATGGTTGGTCAGGGTTGGTTGGTTGGTTTTAACTATGTTCTATTATTTTTAAAACTTTTTGGGCGTGTGTGTGCGTGTCCTATTTTGCTATGCTTGTTGTTTTTAAAAATGCGTGAAAAAAAGTTATTTGCACTTTTGAACGCAAGCCACCCTGGAATCTTCTGGTCAGGGGTGGCTAAGAAATATTTGATGAAATTAATAAAATTAAGGCCTGCCCCAACTGCAAAATGGGGTAGGAGGTTTGTAACCTAAAAATTTCACTTTGATTGCTATCTTGTTACTGTTCCATTATTTATTAAATTTGTAAACCTCCCTTTATCCGAAGATCTCACATCACTTCAAATACTCCCGAGGCTGCAGTACCTGTCAGGGAATAAGTTTTGTGGAGTACAGAAGCCACCAGAAACATTCTGCTACATTCTAGTGTTCAAAAGGTTATCAGGTCTCCCTAAGGCAGAGAGAGAGCATAGCTCTTGTTTTCCTTCTATGCTTTCTCTAGACTTCAAGGCCATTTGCTTCGGAGACAAGACTATACCAACTTGTCTGCCCGGGGTGCCCCGTTATTCTCTCTTTCTCCTCCTGCTATTCTGTTCTCGCTTTCATTTTTGCATTTATATTCATGTGGTGCAATTCTTTTTACTCCTGGAAACTGGGTTTGCTCTAAATGAGCTGAGCTTTGTCTTGCTAGGGAGCCAGCAACAAACTCTGTGATTTATGCCTTAGCGAATCTTACGAAAGACATTTTTGGCTGCCTGGGTCTTGTTGGAGTTCAAGCAAAGTTCTGCTACTCTGCTAAACAAACAAGCTTGGGGCACTAGTTCTCGCCGTACCCTGCCTCACAATGTGGTTGTGGGGATTGAATCTAATATATAATCTACATCTAATCTGTTGTGATGCCCACCAGCAAGCGGGTGAGGCTGGCTATCGCAGGGGCCAAGGCTTTTTTGGTGGTGGCCCCCACAATTGCAGAATATTCTCCCAGGTGATATTAAACAGGTCTCATATTGGCTATTTTCAAATGTGTCTTAAAAACCTACCTTTTTATCTTGACTCATTAACTGAGGCTGGGGATCTGGCTGCACGGCTGGGCTTATGCTGTATTTTTTATGATGGAGGGACAGCAACAATTTTATTATTTATACCCCACCCATCTGACTGGGTTGCCGCCAGCCACTCTGAGCAGCTTCCAACAGATATAAAAACATAATAAAACATTAAACAAAAAAACTTCCCTATACAGGGCTGTCTTCAGATGTCTTGTAAAGGTTGCAGAGTTACTTATCTCCTTGGCTCGGGGCTTGCATAAAACAGGATTTTTTTTGTTTTGTTTTTAGATCTTTAGAGAGGCTATACAGTACTTTGTCAAGAATGTTATTCCTGCAAGACAGTGTAGAAATTCACACTGTTTTTTTGTATTATTTTATTTTATTTTAATATTTTTTTAAAGACTATTACAAGGAAATGAGTTAAGAAGAAAAGAAAGAAATACAAAAAAGAAAGAAATACAAAAAACATTTTAAAAGGTAAAGGAAAACAATCACAACATGACCAGAAAATATAATTAAGACTACAGAACCATTTACATATCTGTTCTATAGCTCTGTGAATTTATGAAATAAAGTTATCACTGCACCTGTTTTATTGGGCAACGCTTAACTTGTAACTGAATTTGGAACAAAAGCAACAAAGGGCTGTATTTGTTATGGGATGCACTTTTGCAGACGGCACTTTCTCAATGCCATAACCCAGAGCTTTGCAAACTCTGTGTTGCATGGTACCAACATGAAAAGTTTGGAGAGCTCTGCCCTAACACATTTGTTGGTGGTACGAGACATTTTCTTGGTTTGTTTTCTGCGGCAGCCTGTTTGACGCAGCTCGCCCTCTGGGATGCTGGATTTGTGCTGATCAACTGACAGCCTGGGAGCCACACCAGGGGGGGGGGGATTAAAAGGTGGCAGCGCTCCCAGCCTAACATTCGCATCTTTCCCCGGGCAGGACTCATGTTGCTTTTAATAGATGCCCAAAAGGTAGACATAAACAGGAGACGCTCGCTTGCCAACCATTTCACTGCAAAAATCTGTGCTTCGATCTGTGCCATAAAAACACAGGAGCCCTGGCAGGAGGTAAAAGCTGTCCCAGTCTCTTAAGCTCCAGCATCTTAGTGTGCAAAGCTTGTACCTGGATGCAGCAGCACATGCCGAAGTGTGCAAAACTTATCTATCCAAGCACCTTCCTTAGTCCTCTCCAGGCTGGGAATAGGATGCTTTTCAGGTATGTTGAAAGCAGAACCTTGTGCCAAACGCACAGCCCGAATTGTGCGTAGAAGGAGGCCTATTTCGTCATGGGCGATCCTGGGCACATGGGAGCGGTGGTGCAGTAGAATGCAATTTCTTTCTTTCCAGTCATTCTTACCTTCCTTTTACCGTCAGCTCTCATGTTGCTCATGCAAGCCTTTGTTTGTGCTTACCTAATCGCATCCGTGAGTGTCAGGACATGAAATTGTAAGCAGGATGGGTTGAGAGGAAATGGAAGCATGTGAGAGCATGCAGGCGTGGATGCAAACATGAGCAGGCCGCTGCTTTTGTTCCTAAAACGGCCTTCCCCCAAGCTTCCTCTGGAGGTTTCAGACTACGGCTCTTATCAGCCCCAACCGGCACCAGAACCTAAGAAGAGGCCTCTGGATCAGACCCGTGGCCCATCTAGTCCATCACCCTGTTCTTGCCAGGTGCTCCAATGGGAAACCTTCAAGCAGGATTTGAACACAAGACCACTCTCCTTCTTGGGTATTCAGGGGCATTGCTGATTCTGAGCAGGAAGGCAGAGCAGAGCTGTTGTGGCCAGGAGCCTTCGATAGCAGTCTCCTCCATCCACGTTGTCGGCCATCGCCGCCTCCCTTGGGAGCGAGTTCTGAAGTTTACATGTTGTGTGATGAAGTTCTTTATCATCATCATCATAATTTATACCCCGCTCATCTGGCTAGGTTTCCCCAGCCACTCTGGGCGGCTCCCAACAGAATATTAAAAGTGTAATAAAACATCCAACATTAAAAAACTTCCCTCAACAGGAATCTGTCCTGAACTTTGCAATATTCAGCTTTGTTTCATGTCCACGGGCTCCAGTGTTCTGAGAGAGGGATTTGGTGCTTTCAGAAAACAGCCAGTCCGTACTGTGCATAGCCGATTTCTGCCACAAGTTAACAGAACCATTCTTCTGAGCTCAGTCAAGGAGAGATGATTTCCAGAGGGCTTGTCCACCTGGAACAGGGGTCAGCAAACTTTTTCAGCAGGGGGCCGGTCCACTGTCCCTCAGACCTTGTGGATGGCTAGACTATATTTTGGGGAAAAAATGAATAAATTCCTATGCCCCACAAATAACCCAGTGGTGCATTTTTTTAAAAAGCACACATTCTACTCATGTAAAAACACCAGGCAGACCCCACAAATAAGCCAGAGATGCATTTTAAATAAAAGGACACATTCTACTCATGTAAAAACACGCTAATTCCTGGACCTTCCGCGGGCCGGATTTAGAAGGTGATTGGGCCGGATTCGGCCCCCGGGCCTTAGTTTGCCTACCCATGACCTGGAACATAAAAAATACATTTTTAAAAAACCCCCGGGAATATAGCCCAACCAGGAGAAGGAAAGCTCTGGTCCTAAACCTCTGCTGGCTTGCAGGATATCTTTAGGAGAAGAAAGAGCTAAGGAGGAAAACCTAGAATCATAGAGTTGGAAGAGACCACAAGGGCCATCGAGTCCAACCCCCTGCCAAGCAGGAAACACCATCAGAGCACTCCTGACATATGGTTGTCAAGCCTCTGCTTAAAGACCTCCAAAGAAGGAGACTCCACCACACTCCTTGGCAGCAAATTCCACTGTTGAACAGCTCTTACTGTCAGGAAGTTCTTCCTAATGTTTAGGTGGAATCTTCTTTCTTGTAGTTTGGATCCATTGCTCTGTGTCCGCTTCTCTGGAGTAGCAGAAAACAACCTTTCTCCCTCCTCTATGTGACATCCTTTTATATATTTGAACATGACTATCATATCACCCCTTAACCTCCTCTTCTCCAGGCTAAAGATGCCCAGCTCCCTTAGCCGTTCCTCATAAGGCATCGTTTCCAGGCCTTTGACCATTTTGGTTGCCCTCCTCTGGACACGTTCCAGTTTGTCAGTGTCCTTCTTGAACTGTGGTGCCCAGAACTGGACACAGTACTCCAGGTGAGGTCTGACCAGAGCAGAATACAGTGGCACTATTACTTCCCTTGATCTAGATGCTATACTCCTATTGATGCAGCCCAGAATTGCATTGGCTTTTTTAGCTGCCGCGTCACACTGTTGGCTCATGTCAAGTTTGTGGTCAACCAAGACTCCTAGATCCTTTTCACATGTACTGCTCTCAAGCCAGGTGTCACCCATCTTGTATTTGTGCCTCTCATTTTTTTTGCCCAAGTGCAATACTTTATATTTCTCCCTGTTAAAATTCATCTTGTTTGTTTTGGCCCAGTTCTCTAATCTGTCAAGGTCATTTTGAAGTGTGATCCTGTCCTCTGGGGTGTTAGCCACCCCTCCCAGTTTGTTGTCATCTGCAAATTTGATCAGGATGCCCTTGAGTCCATCATCCAAGTCGTTGATAAAGATGTTGAATAAGACCGGGCCCAAGACAGAACCCTGTGGCACCCCACTAGTCACTCTTCTCCAGGATGAAGAGGAACCATTGATGAGCACCCTTTGGATTCGGTCAGTCAGCCAGTTACAAATCCACTGAGTGGTAGCATAGTCAAGGCCGCATTTTACCAGCTTCTTTACAAGAATATCATGGGGCACCTTGTCAAATGCCTTGCTGAAATCAAGGTAGGCTACATCCACTGTGTTCCCTTCAGCCTACACAAATCCAGAGTGCATTCCCTAAGACGGCTGGATGGTGCCTTGTATGCCTCCTTCCAGTAACAACTGCAGCCAGGCTGGTGCCCAACATATTGATTTGATTTCCTTTGGACCCCATCAGTGAGGCTGAGAGGGAGGACTTGTCATCTAGGCAGCCCTGGACACACTGCCCAGGTTTGTGCCCCAGGAAGGTCACTCTGATGCTGTTAACACAGTGGTTTGACTTCACCCCCAGAGGCTTACTCCATTGTCTCTTGAGACGGATGGATGCCAACAGCAAATCTCTTCTAGTTTGTTGCAACAAACACAGCAAAAGACTAGCAAATTTATTCTATAAGTTTCAGTCCTCTACTTCATCAGATACATGAAGTGCTCTCCTGAGTTGCAGGTCTCTTCTCTCTTTGGCGATCCTTCGTAGCTGAGTAAGATTGTCTTCCATGAACACGGTTTTAACAATGAGTCCGTAAGTGACTGTGGAGGCCAATTCTGGACCCACACGTCCTTCCACAGTGGGGACATTGGTTTCCGGGTGGGAGTTGATCACGGTGTGGATGTGCCAAGCATGCCTTCCTCTTAGCATGTTTCTCCCTTGCATCCTGAGTTCGAGTGTCTTCAAAGTCTATGGCGCCTTTGGTAAAGGCTGTTCTCCAATTGGAGCGCTCGCAGGCCAGTGTTTCCCAGTTGTCAGTGTTTATACTACATTTTTAAAGATTTGCCTTGAGACAGCCTTTAAACCTCTTTTGTTGACCACCAGCATTACACTTTCCATTTTTAAGTTCGGAATATAGTTGCTTTGGAAGACAATCATCAGGCATCTGCACAACATGACCAGTCCAACGAAACTGATGTTGAAGAATCATCGCTTCGACACTGGTGATCTTTGCTTCTTCAAGTACACTGGCATTAGTTCGCCTGTCTTCCCAAGTGATGTGTAGAATTTTTCGGAGACACCGTTGATGGAATCTTTCGAGGAGTTGGAGACGGCGTTTATAAGTGGTCCATGTTTCACAAGCATACAGTAAGGTTGGTAGTACAATAGCTTTGTAAACAAGCATTTTGGTTTCCCTGTGAATGTCCCGATCCTCAAACACTCTGCACTTCAATCGGGAGAAAGCCGCACGTGCAGAGCTCAGGCAGTGCTGGATTTCGGCATCAATGTTGGCCCTTGTGGAAATGTAACTGCCCAGGTAGGAGAAGTGATTGGCATTTTCCAACGTTACACCATTGAGTTGTAGACATAGACTGATGCTTGTGGGTGAGGAGAGGTCAGAAGGAAACAGCATGCAGAAAATTATGGGCTGGGATAAATATTTTATTAACAGCGGCTATTCACATTAAAAAACCCAGTTGTTGGTGTTTTGGCAATCCAATTAACACACACAGGGTGGATCTACACACAGGGGAAAATCCACTATAAGTCAGAAATTAAATCATAACAAAAGAAAAAAAATGCTATGGAAAATAGCATAGATTTTTTTTACTCTCCGTCGCCATCTGGTGTGGTATGTTTATAACACATTCAAAACACTGTCTTTTGACTAATGCAGCTGAGTCCGTAGTGCAATGAAAATACACAGTACTGATTCACTCCACAAGTGACAGCCCTGAGCCTCTCGATGACTTGTCATTTGGCAGTTTCATGTTAGCATGCCTTTGAAGTTCCTTTGTTCCAGAGAAACGAACAAAATGCAGTGAATGTGTTTCCGCAGACCCCCCCCCATCCCTCAGATTATGTGCATCTGTCAGGCCAGTGCATTTTGATGCTGAAATTGTATTGTTACCGCAATAGGTTTGCCTTGATGAACACATTATCACCTGTGTAGGTCTCACCTGTCGGTGGACTTCCTGACCTGCCATGGAAATGGCCCCTTTGTGGTCTTGTCCGACCTAGGAGATAACCTCTCAGTAAAAATAGATTTAAAACATTAATGACATAAACAAAAGCTCCCTTTGCAACGGAGCTGGGAACCTAATGACCACAATTAGACGAGAATGCTAATCATTATGCATGCAAATATCATTAATTAGGTTCATTGTAGTGTGGTTGCAGTCAACGGCATGCACTTACCATTTTTAGAAATTGAAGTCTTATCAGCCTGAGACTTCAAAGGCTTTCTCAGTAGGGCTTAATATGTAAATTGTCCAGGTGGCTAAATAGCTCGAAATTAAAGGAAATATCACCTAATCAGGATATACAACATAGATTTTGCCTTATTGAGCCCACTGGGATACAACTGGATTTTAACAGTCTTGGCTCGTTTCAGAAATCAGACATCTAACAGCTCCTGCTTCCGATCATTCATATATAACCACACTTACAAATTCCCATTCATTTATTTAGTTTTTTATGGCCATTTATAAGCAGGGCATGTATACCTGGAGTTGCACCCAAGTGGGTAATCCAGATTCAGTGCCAAAAACACTGAATTTGGGGGAGGATGCTCAAAAAGAACACCCCCATGACATTGATGGGGGGTAAGCAGCCTCATACAACCAAGATGCGTAAGTCTAAATAGCACATGAAGGGGTTAATGGCATAGAGTAAGCTGTCCTGCAGGGCTTAGGTCACTTCTCCTCACCTTGGGAGGACTCCAATCGCCTATTGTTGGACTATACTCTACCTAATGAACCAACAGTTGTGTGACAGAATTTTCCAACACTCAGCTTCATGGCATGTCCACAGGTTTATGGTGTTACGGGAAAGGGCTCTGCTCCCGGGAACCGTGGTTGGAGCTATCACATTGGCTTGGATGGGAATTGAAGAGGAGAAAGCTATCTCTGGTTGCTGGGCTTTGGGGCGTGGTGCAGAGGTGTCCATTGTGAGGGACAAAGAGATCGCTGCTGGCCGTGTTGACTTAATATCCTCATGCCTCAGTATCCCAGCGTTGGGCAAATAGAAGGCCTTTGACAGAAGGAGGGACAACAAGATAGATTTCTCTTTTGCTCTCTGCTGGGATTGTGTTTCAGTGAGCAAACACACACTCTGGCGCAAGATAAGTGGCCCCAGATGGGCTGGATCTCTTCTAAAGATCATCCCGGCAAGCAGGGCCAATTATGTGTGTTTCCTATTTTCAAATCCATTTTGAACAGCACCCACAAACTCTGACCTCCGCACCGCTGTCTGCAAGAGACCTCTGTTCAGTGGCAAGAAGTGTTTCCAAATTCGTTAGGCAAGGGAAGATTATCTTAACGGGTGCAGCTGGACCGAGGGATTCTTAAGCAAAGCTATTGCTTTAATGCAAAGCAAACACCTTATTTTGGTGCAAATGGGGGCTTGCTGACCCAGATATCAAATCACAGGCAGTTCTCCTGATTAGCCAAGTAGTTGCATCTTCAAAGTGCAAGCTTAGCTTTCTGCTGGAAATAGTGTGAGGAGACAAACCCCCAAATTCCTCTTCAGTGGTGTGTGGTGAAATTTTCCGTAGGGAACGGTTAGGGCCAGAGGTGCCAGCTTGCGAGGGTGATGGGGGGGGCAATGTCACGATGTCTTGACATCATGTGCAAGAGCTTCCTGCCTCCCTAAGTTGGCAGAAGCTTCCTGGGCTTTGGGGAAGAGATGACAGGCCTCTGACAAGATACTGGAGTCCTCCTGCCTGCTTCCCAAACCATGGTGGGCTTTGGGGAGGGGGTGTAAACGCTCTTGGGTCCTCTCCCTAAGACGGGCAAAAGCTTCCTGGGATTTGAGAAGAAGGAGCCAGGATTTAATATTTTAATTTACCAGGAATATTTAGGGGACCAGCGTAGTCACCCTAGTCCACTGACTGCATGTTTCCATCCCCATCATTCTGCCCGGACACTGAGGTCCAGCACCAAGGGCTTCTGGCGGTTCCTTCGCTGTGAGAAGTGAGGTTACAGGGAACCAGGCAGAGGGCCTTCTCGGTGGTGGCACCTGCTCTGTGGAACGCCCCCCCCCAGCAGATGTCAAGGCAATAAACAACTACTTTACTTTTAAAAGACAACTTAAGGCGGCCCTGTTTAGGGAAGTTTTTAATGTCTGATGCTGTATTGTTTTTAATATTCGGTTGGAAGCCGCCCAGAGTGGCTGGGGAGCCCCGGCCAGATGGGCAGGGTATAAATAAATTAGTAGTAGTAGTAGTATGCCATTGTTCCTGTTGGATGACTGCCATTCCGAAATTTGCACTGTTCCCATGGACCAGCCTTCCGCCGCCTGTTTGCCTTGACTGAAGAAGTTTTCATTGTTGACACACTTGTTTTGAGTTGCAGTCATAACGACGTCTTTGCATTATTTTATCAGGCTCCTGCAATCTCAGCAAACCGCGATCTCTCTTAATCATCTAGGTACCATCAAGAGGAAACTCCGCGTGAGCAAATGACAAGAAGGTTTCTGGAGCTTTAAGGCTACGGAATTGCAATAAGACTTAACGTAAAATATGCACATGTAAGAACCCACAATGCACTGTGAATGAGTATAGGGGCAGCTTTAAGACAAACCCTTAAAAACACACACACAACAGAGTACTCTATAGATTTTGTGCCTTTATCTTTAAATAGCTCCTGTTACGCCTGTGCTCTAATTGTAAATTCTGCTGTCTGAAAATATTCCTCTCACAGTTTGTGGCAGCTTTGACTGCTTGGATTCTTGTAACTTTTAAAAAAAATATGCATCAAGAATATATTATCACAGTAAGCCCTATTCTTTAAAAATAAAATAATTGGACAGAAGCCAGTTGCGATCAGAACTTGAATGCCGCAGAGACTTGCTTTTCTTGCCAACATTTTATAACATTTCCTTGCTTGGCTCTTTAATGTGAGAGTGTGTGTTGGGGGGGGTATCACAAAGGCATGGAAATACTGGGGGTCAGGTGAGGGGCGGAGCAAGCCCCTCTACCACTCTTGATCCCCTGTAATTGGGCAAAGGGACAGCATATTCAAGGGAGTTAAAGGGAGCCTCATCTGCATTAAAAGACCTCGCGGACCCTTCCTGCAAAAATAAAACAAAACCCACACAGTTTCTCACCGCAGCTGTGAAGCCGCATTAGCGCCATAATGACAATACGCCATATTAACGGCACGGTGCCAGCTGCAAAAATCATATGCTGCCAACAGATTTATTTACCCAAATTAATTTTTTTAAAAGCCTGCTCTGCTGGCTGCAAGCAACAGCATGTTGTTGGTTTTAAATCCAATCTGCCCACTCTTCGCCTGGCTCTTATTTTCTCGGAGCAGCAAAGGTGCCTCCGCCCACTAGGCCGCCACTGCCGCCATGGGAATTCGGGCTGCGGGTTCAAATGGAGAGGGAGAAGAAGAGAGGCTGATGTCTGCGGTGGAGCGCAGGCTTTGAAGGGGCTCCATCCCTCCTATGGAACCTGCTCCCACAGGGGCCAGCGATGGCCACCGACTTGGGTGGTTTGGAAAGAGGATGAGACACATTTAGCCCCCGGTGGTGTAGTGGTTAGAGCAGGGTTCCCCAAAGTTGGGTCCCAGAGCTGTTTCTTGGGACTACAATTCCCATCATCCCTGACTACTGGTCCTGCCAGCTAAGGATGATGGGAGTTGTAGTCCAACAACAGCTGGATTAGACAATACTGAGGTTTGAATCCCCACACTCACTGGGTGACCTCTCCGTCTAACCTATCTCACGGGGTTGTTGTGAGGATCCACCCAGTGGCGTAGCGTGGGGGGTGCAGGGGGGGCCGGCCGCACCGGGCGCAACATCTGGGGGGGGGGCGCTCACACTCTCAGCTCTCTGCCCCTACCTGGCTCTCTCTCTCTCACTGCAGTGCTGGCTGTGCGAATCCGATCTGAGCCGCCGGGTCGCCGCCCACTGTGGAGGGGGTGGGTGCCAGGCGTGTGGTGCGGAGAGAGAGCGAGGGACTATCTGGGGGAGGGACAGTGCAGCGGCTGCCCAGCGCAGCGCTGAGCGCGGGAGAGAACCACACCAGACCAGACCAGGCAGCAGCAAGAAGAAGCTGGCAGCGGCGGCAGGTTAGGGGTTAGGGGGCGCAAATTACTTGCCTTGCCCCGGGTTAGGGGGCACAAATTACTTGCCTTGCCCCGGGTGCTGACAACCCACGCTACGCCACTGGATCCACCAGGGCAGGAGGAGAACCATGTATGCCACCTTGACCTCCTCAAAGGAAAGGTGGGAGGATATAAATGCAATCAAGGATTATGATTATGATTTCTTTGTGGAAAAGGCCACCTTGGGAATGGTAACTCTGGGAGGGGAAGAGGGGCGGTGGTCTCCTATCAGTTAAACATCTGGCTTAGTTCAGATGACAACCTCCAGCTACGTTAAGAGCTTTGAGAACTTATAGAAGGAAAGCCACTTGATCCAAGAGGATGTGGGACAGTGGAACCTCGGTTTTGGAACGTAATCCATTCCGGAAGTCCGTTTGACTTCTGAAACGTTCGAAAACTGAGGATCACCTGATCCAAAACACCCACCCACCCCACTCACACATGAAAACAAAGACCACCACAGCCAACCACAAATGAATAACCACACCCATGGCCAGCCCCAACCTCTCTCACCACCAAAGGAACACAAGCGAACAGCAAAGAACCTGCACAACCAGCACTGACACCAAACCCTACATATAGTAAGTAAAATAGAAACATCGCCACCCGACCCCCACCCCACCCATCTTTCCCCCCCTCCACCTCTTTCCCCCTTTTCTTCCTAATGTCTGAACAAATGAAAATGATTTGTAAAAATGTTACATGGGGGAAAAAATACGAGAGAGAGACATTGCACACACTTTTGTAAATCAAGAAAATCTTTAATTAAAAAAATAAATTTAAAAAAGAAAACCGAGGATCAATGGGCTAGCTGCAAAGTCAATGGGGGGGGGATGAAAACGCCGTTCAACTTCCAAGGCGCGTTAGAAAAAGGAAGCATTCACTTCCGGGTTTTTGGCGTTCGGCAGCCGAGATGTTTGAAAACCGAGGTTTGACTATGTTAGTGCGTGAAAGCGGTCCAGATCCAAGGACCCCCAAGGCACACACCTCCAGATGGTGGAGATGTCAGGTGCCATCGTGTCTCCCAGGCTTCCTCACTTGGTTGGCCGATAGGTGCAAAAGGCGCCTGGCGCCTGGCTAATTTCTATGGGCCCTGTAGCCTATTTTGGTCTGCGAGACCCGACACTCGCACCAGGTCCCTTGCTTCTACGCCACAGCGAGCGTTCTCCTGCCTTAACATCTCAGATAATGTGGCGCCCCTGATCTCGGCTTTGAAAGGATCTCGCTGGGCAGAGCTGGGAATGAGGATGACAGACATGGCCAGGAGCTGCAGAGGCGAAGGAGATGGGAGCTCACATATTGATTTGAAACAACCAGCCGAAACCTTGGCCGCTGCAGGCCTCTGGTTGCGTCTAATTTACTGGAACAGACAGGCTCTTCCTTCAAGCCTTGTTTTCCACCCGCGCTTCATGTAAATATGAGGCTGATTGGTAAATCCATTATTGCACCCCACCAGCAATTGCCCCCCAGCCTCCGCCTTGAATTATTAATTCCTTCCTAAGTCATTACTCTCAGGGTCTCTTTTTAGAAAGGATTTTAAAATCCATTTCATTCAAAACTTGCAGGGCAAATGCCAACTGCATCTGTCAGGTTGCTTCAATCAAATCTGCTTGCTTTTGCTTGGAATTTGTTTTCTGAGCCTCAAAGCGTTTGCAAATATTTGCTGGGGTGCCTCCCCTCTTTTTACCCTGGGGAAGAACTCCCCTTTTCATCCGCCCCTGGAAATCCAATTTGGAGGCTGTGTTGTTCTTTGCCTGTCATAATTCCTTCAAAATTTCTTCTGCGGTGAACACACACACAAGAACATAAAAGGAGAGCTTTCTGGATGAGGCCAATGGCCTATCTAGTCCACCATCCCATTCTCACAGTGGCAGAATTCAAGAACAGGAACCCTCTCCCCTCCTTGGGTTTCCGGCAACTGGTTTTCAGAAGCATTATAGCCTCTGTGTCAGGAGTGCGTGCAGGAGCCAGGCCCTGTGACCAATAGGACTCTGCAGGACTGGGGCCTTCCTAAGTTTGTTCTGAAGAGGCAAGGCGCAGCCGCACAGGTGAGGCCGACTGGTAACTCACAGCTCTTGGTGGCAAGAGCTGGGAAGGGATATAAGGTCAGCATTTGCCTTCGGCTCTTTGCCACAGCAACACGTTTCCTGCCTTGCTGCGTTTGGTTCCTTGACTCCTTGCTTCTTGATCCTCGGACCCCTGACTTCGTGACTCCTTGCTTCTTGATCCTCGGACCCCTGACTTCGTGACTCCTTGCTTCTTGATCCTCGGACCCCTGACTTCGTGACTCCTTGCTTCTTGATCCTCGGACCCCTGACTTCGTGACTCCTTGCTTCTTGATCCTCGGACCCCTGACTTCGTGACTCCTTGCTTCTTGATCCTCGGACCCCTGACTTTGTGACTCCTTGCTTCTTGATCCTCGGACCCCTGACTTCGTGACTCCTTGCTTCTTGATCCTTGGACCCCTGACTTCATGACTCCTTGCTTCTTGATCCTCGGACCCCTGACTTTGTGACTCCTTGCTTCTTGATCCTCGGACCCCTGACTTCGTGACTCCTTGCTTCTTGATCCTTGGACCCCTGACTTCGTGACTCCTTGCTTCTTGATCCTTGGACCCCTGACTTCGTGACTCCTTGCTTCTTGATCCTTGGACCCCTGACTTCATGACTCCTTGCTTCTTGATCCTCGGACCCCTGACTTTGTGACTCCTTGCTTCTTGATCCTTGGACCCCTGACTTCGTGACTCCTTGCTTCTTGATCCTTGGACCCCTGACTTCATGACTCCTTGCTTCTTGATCCTTGGACCCCTGACTTCATGACTCCTTGCTTCTTGATCCTCGGACCCCTGACTTTGTGACTCCTTGCTTCTTGATCCTCGGACCCCTGACTTCGTGACTCCTTGCTTCTTGATCCTCGGACCCCCGACTTCGTGACTCCTTGCTTCTTGATCCTTGGACCCCCGACTTCGTGACTCCTTGCTTCTTGATCCTTGGACCCCTGACTTCGTGACTCCTTGCTTCTTGATCCTTGAACCCCTGACTTCATGACTCCTTGCTTCTTGATCCTTGGACCCCTGACTCCTTGCTTCTTGATCCTTGGACCCCTGACTTCATGACTCCTTGCTTCTTGATCCTTGGACCCCTGACTCCTTGCTTCTTGATCCTTGGACCCCTGACTCCTTGCTTCTTGATCCTTGGACCCCTGACTTCATGACTCCTTGCTTCTTGATCCTTGGACCCCTGACTCCTTGCTTCTTGATCCTTGGACCCCTGACTTCATGACTCCTTGCTTCTTGATCCTTGGACCCCTGACTCCTTGCTTCTTGATCCTTGGACCCCTGACTCCTTGCTTCTTGATCCTTGGACCCCTGACTCCTTGCTTCTTGATCCTTGGACCCCTGACTTCATGACTCCTTGCTTCTTGATCCTTGGACCCCTGACTCCTTGCTTCTTGATCCTTGGACCCCTGACTTCAAGACTCCTTGCTTCTTGATCCTTGGACCCCTGGCTTCATGACTCCTTGCTTCTTGATCCTTGGACCCCTGACTCCTTGCTTCTTGATCCTTGGACCCCTGACTCCTTGCTTCTTGATCCTTGGACCCCTGACTCCTTGCTTCTTGATCCTTGGACCCCTGACTCCTTGCTTCTTGATCCTTGGACCCCTGACTTCATGACTCCTTGCTTCTTGATCCTTGGACCCCTGACTCCTTGCTTCTTGATCCTTGGACCCCTGACTTCAAGACTCCTTGCTTCTTGATCCTTGGACCCCTGGCTTCGTGACTCCTTGCTTCTTGATCCTTGGACCCCTGACTCCTTGCTTCTTGATCCTTGGACCCCTGACTTCAAGACTCCTTGCTTCTTGATCCTTGGACCCCTGACTCCTTGCTTCTTGATCCTCGGACACCTGACTTCAAGACTCCTTGCTTCTTGATCCTCGGACACCTGACTTCATGACTCCTTGCTTCTTGATCCTTGGACCCCTGACTTCATGACTCCTTGCTTCTTGATCCTTGGACCCCTGACTCCTTGCTTCTTGATCCTTGGACCCCTGACTTCATGACTCCTTGCTTCTTGATCCTTGGACCCCTGACTCCTTGCTTCTTGATCCTTGGACCCCTGACTTCGTGACTCCTTGCTTCTTGATCCTTGGACCCCTGACTTCGTGACTCCTTGCTTCCTGATCCTTGGACTCCTGACTTTGTGACTCCTTGCTTCTTGATCCTTGGACCCCTGACTTCGAGACTCCTTGCTTCTTGATCCTTGGACACCTGGCTTTGTGACTCCTTGCTTCTTGATCCTCGGACCCCTGACTTCATGACTCCTTGCTTCTTGATCCTTGGACCCCTGACTTCGAGACTCCTTGCTTCCTGATCCTTGGACCCCTGACTTCTTGACTCCTTGCTTCTTGATCCTCGGACCCCTGACTTCGTGACTCCTTGCTTCTTGATCCTCGGACACCTGACTTCATGACTCCTTGCTTCCTGATCCTTGGACCCCTGACTTCGAGACTCCTTGCTTCTTGATCCTCGGACACCTGACTTCATGACTCCTTGCTTCTTGATCCTCGGACCCCTGACTTCATGACTCCTTGCTTCTTGATCCTTGGACCCCTGACTTCGTGACTCCTTGCTTCCTGATCCTTGGACCCCTGACTTCGTGACTCCTTGCTTCCTGATCCTTGGACTCCTGACTTCGTGACTCCTTGCTTCTTGATCCTTGGACCCCTGACTTCATGACTCCTTGCTTCCTGATCCTTGGACCCCTGACTTCGAGACTCCTTGCTTCTTGATCCTTGGACCCCTGACTTCGTGACTCCTTGCTTCCTGATCCTTGGACTCCTGACTTTGTGACTCCTTGCTTCTTGATCCTTGGACCCCTGACTTCATGACTCCTTGCTTCCTGATCCTTGGACCCCTGACTTCGAGACTCCTTGCTTCTTGATCCTCGGACACCTGACTTCATGACTCCTTGCTTCTTGATCCTCGGACACCTGACTTCAAGACTCCTTGCTTCCTGATCCTTGGACTCCTGACTTCGTGACTCCTTGCTTCTTGATCCTCGGACACCTGACTTCATGACTCCTTGCTTCTTGATCCTCGGACCCCTGACTTCGAGACTCCTTGCTTCTTGATCCTTGGACCCCTGACTTCGTGACTCCTTGCTTCTTGATCCTTGGACCCCTGACTTCGTGACTCCTTGCTTCTTGATCCTTGGACCCCTGACTTCATGACTCCTTGCTTCTTGATCCTTGGACCCCTGACTCCTTGCTTCTTGATCCTTGGACCCCTGACTTCGTGACTCCTTGCTTCTTGATCCTTGGACCCCTGACTTCGTGACTCCTTGCTTCTTGATCCTCGGACCCCTGACTTCGAGACTCCTTGCTTCTTGATCCTCGGACCCCTGACTTCGTGACTCCTTGCTTCTTGATCCTTGGACCCCTGACTTCGTGACTCCTTGCTTCTTGATCCTTGGACCCCTGACTTCATGACTCCTTGCTTCTTGATCCTCGGACCCCTGACTTCTTGACTCCTTGCTTCTTGATCCTCGGACCCCTGACTTCGTGACTCCTTGCTTCTTGATCCTTGGACCCCTGACTTCGTGACTCCTTGCTTCTTGATCCTCGGACCCCTGACTTCATGACTCCTTGCTTCTTGATCCTCGGACCCCTGACTTCGAGACTCCTTGCTTCTTGATCCTCGGACCCCTGACTTCGTGACTCCTTGCTTCTTGATCCTTGGACCCCTGACTTCGTGACTCCTTGCTTCTTGATCCTTGGACCCCTGACTTCGTGACTCCTTGCTTCTTGATCCTCAGACCCCTGACTTCTTGACTCCTTGCTTCCTGACCCTCGGACCCTTGGCTTCTTGACTTCTGGCTCTCTGACCCTCGGACTCTTGGCTTCACGACTCCTGGCTTCTGGACCCCCGTTCCTGCTCCCACCCCTCCATCTTGCCCTGGTCCTGACGTCCTCAGCCGGGACTTCGATTGCCCATGAACTGGACTGTGACACTGTTTGTAGAGGCAGAGCATGACCATCCTGGCTATCAGCCTTCGATAGGTCTCTCCTCCACAAATTGGTCTAATTCTCTTTTCAAGCCATCCAGGTGGGTGGTCAAAACTGCGTCCTGCAGCAGAGAGTTCCGCAGAACCGATGAGCTGCCTTGAAGGGCTTTTTGAAACCTATCCTGAATCTTCCAACCTTCAGCTCCAAACCCATGAATTCTAATGTTAGGAGAAAACCTTTCTCCAGGCCATGCAGAATATTACAAACTTCTTTTATTCCTCCTCTTACCTTTTCTATAAACTGAAAAGTCCCAAACGCTGCAACTGGTGTTGAGAATCTGAGGCTTTCTCTTCCCCTGCCCAGCTCACGAGTTTCCAAGTGGAATTAGCATCCGGTGGGACCTGCGATTGGAGCAGGACTTTGCCAAAGATGGCAGAGACTGCTAAGCAACGGAGGAGCAATGTGTCAGCGATGGAGAGAGGTCAAAGGGGCTCTTTCAAAATCGAAACTCAGGACAGAAGGCCAAGGAGAGAGGATCAGTTAGAAATCCCAACAATTGATTTGTGCTGTGCTCTGATCCATTCATCTCATCTGCACATTTCCCCAGCAAATACTTTCTTGATATTCTGCGGCTGGGAAGAGATTCAGCAGGAATCTTCCTAGACCCCAAGACCACCCTTTGAAGTCCTTATTTGTGCCAGGAGTTCAGCCTACACTCGAGTAGGACCCTTGCATGGACACATGCCCGACTGGAATGTTCTCTCCCTCCTGGTCAATCGTTTGGGAGCTTCATAAGCTTTCTTCAGCCCAAATATCTCGGCCAACAGACATCGGCACACTTAGGGATCCGCAGAGTTTGCGCATCGTGTAACAGACCTCAGCAACTCAGCATTTTGGCTAATCTACTTTATTTACATATAAACACACACAGAGCACTGCAACATGGCTCCTTCTCTCTCTAGCATCAGACAGCAAAGAGAAACAACAAAGGACAACAGTCCCACTTCATGGAACACAGTAACACAAACATCCTGTCTCCGTCACTTCCCACTCTGTGGAGTCAAAACATATGCCGTCATGTGAAAGACAACAATCCTATGACTGCAGTCACGGAGCAGGAATTCTAACAATTTGGGTGCTTCTTCTGTGAGAGGTTTGGAGGATGCCAACAAGGGACGGGGCCTTTTTAGCCGATGAAATGCTCTCCCTAGCGAATCCTGTTTGGTGACGACACAAACATCTCTTTGGTGCCAGCCGTCTGTCCTTATCTCCAGTGTTTAATGGAACGTGATGCTGCTGTGAAGGCTAGCGTTGATTCAGATTGCCCATGTTTTTGTTTTCTTTGGAATCTGGTGTCATTTTATCTATTATTTTGTTACATTTTGGTTGCCCTCGTTTGTAAGAATTTTGTGTGTTTAAAAAACTTGATTGTAAGCAGCCTAGAAACTGCCCTGTGTTAGGTTACTAACATGATCAGCAGAGCCTGTTGGATCAGCTCAATGGCCTCTCTAGCCTAATATCCTCTAGGTAACCTAAGCTTTATTTAGGAGTCTTTGCTACTTTGTCAAAAGCTTTTTGAAACTTCAAGTACACTATGCTAACCAGATCGTCTCTATCTATATGTTTGTTGATGTTCTCAAAGAACAGTAGTAGGTTTGTGGGACAAGACTTGCCCTTGCAGAAGCCATCTTTTCTCTGCTTCAGCAAAGCTTTTTCTTCTATATCATATGCTTATTTCTTTTATTTTAAACCATATTTTCCAGCAGACATTAAGCTAATTGGCCTGTAAGGTCTAGGATCTGCCCTGAAAACATTTTTTTAAATGGGTGTTACATTGGCTACTTTTATAACGTGAATTATTATTAATAATATTTATCCGAAATAAATTATTATCAATAACATTTATCCATCTCCAAAACTCTTTAAAAATGATGTTGTTGTTTAGTCGTTTAGTTGTGTCCGACTCTTTGTGACCCCCTGGACCAGAGCATGCCAGGCACTACTGTCTTCCACTGCCTCCCGCAGTGTGGTCAGACTCATGTTTGTAGCTTCTATGACACTGTCCCACCATCTCGTCCTCTGTCGTCCCCTTCTCCTTGTGCCCTCCATCTTTCCCAGCATCAGGGTCTTTTCCAGGGAGTCTTCTCTTCTCATGAGGTGGCCAAAGTCTTGGAGCCTCAGCTTCAGGATCTGTCCTTCCAGTGAGCACTCAGGGCTGATTTCCTTCAGAATGGAGAGGTTTGATCTTCTTGCAGTCCATGGGACTCTCAAGAGTCTCCTCCAGCACCATAATTCAAAAGCATCAATTCTTCGGCGATCAGCCTTCTTGATGGTCCAGCTCTCACTTCCATACATCACTACTGGGAAAACCATAGCTTTAACTATACAGACCAGTCTTATTCAGCGGTCTCCAGCCTCTGAACCTGGAGCTGATAGCTGTTGATAGACTTGCCTTCTATTAACTTTTTCTAATCCCTGACTTAACCAATTTTAAGCACAGCTGGAATGACAAGAGAGCAGACCTATGCAGATGGCTCCGTGATTCTAGGGTTCGCAGTCCAGCAGATCCTCAAAGCCACCCCCTCTCTCTGTATGTGTGTTATGTCCATCAACAGTTCTTCTGCTTTGTGCTGCAATCTCTCATACTTGCTCTCAACCCAAAGCAGATTTTTTTTATAAAAAAAATAAAATGTGTAAGAAGGCTGAAGAAAACCCATTCAGCTCTTTCTGCCTTATCAGAGCATGAAAATTACTTCTGGTTTAGAGGGGGAAAGAAAAGGCTTCCCACTGCCTTTCATTCTTTGCTCATCGGCTTCAGAATTTAGTGGGGGGATGAATTTGATCTGAAGTGTCTAATTTGGCATGTACACATCCTCGCCTGAAAAAAGGAAAGCCGTGCTTTCATGGAATCATCAGGGACAAACCCTGATTGCGAAGCAAATAAGATGTTTACAACTGTGTTTCAAGTGGAGTGTGGCATGTTTGGTTACCATTGGCAGGGCTGCTGAGAGGCAGCTAAGGGGTACTGATGTCCCGGGACCAGACTCGGGAGGGTCCCCAGATTTTTAACTTTGTTTTTTTTTTAAAAAAAGTAAGCCTCTAGCCCTCCTAGAAAGAAAGTTATGAAGCAAAATGTGCAGACAACTTTCAAAGCAATTTCTGCGAGAGGAGGCAGCCTGACTCTTCCCGCCTTTTCGTGTTTTTAGCCAATAAACAAGGCTGGAGCTGTGATTGACGCACAAGCTGTTTGGATACAAGGCGCTGGGATCCCAGGGGTGTTAAAGAGCTGTGTTTTCCCTGTTTTGTGCACTTCTGCCTTGTTTTCCCACTACTGCTTTGTTTTCTAGATCTTGGAATCTCAGTAGTTCACCCTTCCTTTTTTTAAGCAACCCGGATGCATCTTCCCTATGGTGGTGCCAGGGAATGCAGAATGTCTTTGACCACACTGCCACAAAGTTGTCGTAGATATTCAAAAGGCGTTTTTTGGCTATGAAGGTGCTGTCTACTTAGCTGTCTGTGCTTCCAGGTCCTAGGGAAAGCAGCTGGGATCTTTTATTATATTTATAATTGCTTGCATTTGTAGACCACCCTTCCTTAAAACCACTGGGCAGTTTGCAGTACACATAGCATTAAAATATGTAACATAATTAGGAGAGCACCACATAACTCAAAAACAACCATGCATCCTGGTAAGGTGAGACAATGGCTAGGCTCAGTGGGCAGAGAAACTGCAGGACTTGGAACCCTTTTCTGCCTAAAGTGCTGCTCTAACTTTCACCTTTTTAGCAGAGTGAAAAGTGAATGCGTTTTGCGGCTTCCTGAAGCTCAGGAACAAGGCAGCTGCACCTTATTTTTCCTTTTATTTGTGGTCTGCAGAACTTCCTCCCTCTTCACCCCCATTGCAGAGAATGAACCATACTTTTTTGGTAAGGTAAATGGAAGGTTTACTTACATTTCAATGCAGGCAGCAAATACAATGCAGGTAAGAAAACTTCTCAGGCACAAAATACAAAAGTTGGCTTCAAAATAGGGTGCATGTACCTGGAACACCCAGATGCACATCATCTTAGTTTGGAAGCATGGTGGAAAGAGAGTCTCCTCAGAGGCAGAGTCTCTTTTGCTTCAGAATTCCTGCCCAGAGGAGGCAGGGAAAGTGACCACACACAGAAGCTCCTCTCTAGGAAGTTTTAGGAACTCTCTGTGTACTAGCCCTGTGCTTGTCTAGTAAAATATGCATTTGTGATTTGGCTACACACCCCACAACCCTGTGGTCTTCCATTCATTGTTGGACTTCCATCAGCCCCAGTCAGCATGGTATATGGTCAGGGGTGATGAGAATTGAAGGTCAGCTACCCAAGAATAGATAATGATAATGATTTGGATTTTAGCGATGTTCATACCTGTGTTGGGTACGGGCGGATATTTTTGGTTTTAAGCGATTTTTCAGATGGTTATGTTTAGTATTTGTTTTATTTATTAAATTTCTATCCCATCCTTCCTCCCAAAAGAGGCGCAGGGCCGGTTTTTTTTTAAAAAAAAAGTTAATTCAAACAGTACAATTTAAAAATAAAATTGAATAACATATTTAAGACACGCCAAAGCAATTTAAAAAGAAACTGGAAACATTTCAAAACACTTAGAACATCTAACAACGCTTGAAAGCACTTTTGTGTCGTTTTAACAACAGCAGATCCATTTATGAATCACATTCCATGGGATATCCCGAAGCGATTTACAATACAATGAAAGAAAAGAGGGACAATTGAAAATATAAAAACAATTAAATAGTAATTATATGTACAAAAGTAATTTAAAACAACAGCAGCAGCAGCACACAAACATATATCCACAATACATTCAAATTCAGTGCAGGTACCAAATTAGGAAGGCTTGTTGAAAGAGGGACGTTTTTAGCAGGCGCCGAAAGTCTTGGGTTTGAAATTGGTTTAGCAGAGTGAAAAGGCTCGGAAGCTGGAGAAGCCCAGATCCTTCTCCACCTGCTCTGCCTCATTCGCACATCGCTAGCATTTCCTAAAAGATCAAAGAAAAATCCATGGAGGTCTCATGGGGGGGGGAGGGAGTTCTTTGCTTAAATTTTTTCGTATGATGGTTTTGAATTTTCAGCTCACAGGAGGCCCTGGAGTTTCTTGTCGCTTGGAGATTGGGGTGCATGCAGCAGGTTGCATTAAACATGTTGATCTACCCACACATAGTATTTATCTCTGAGAAACGTAGAAAATAACAGGATACAGTGGTGCCCCGCAAGACGAATGCCTCGCAAGACGAAAAACTCGCTAGACGAAAGGGTTTTGCGGTTTTTTAGCTGCTTCGCAAGAAGAATTTCCCTATGGGCTTGCTTCGCAAGACGAAAACATCTTGCGTTTTTTGCAAGTTTGTTTCCTTTTTCTTAACACCGTTAATACAGTTGCGACTTGACTTCAAGGAGCAACTCATAGAACGCGGTGTGGTAGCCTTTTTTGAGGTTTTTGGTGATTTTTGAAGCTTTTCCAAAACTTTTCCGACACCGTGCTTCGCAAGACGAAAAATTCGCTAGGCGAAAAAACTTGCGGAATGAATTAATTTCGTCTTGCGAGGCACCACTGTATATTTATCCGAAAGTCTTCACACTTAAACGACCCTTAAAAAATGAAGGTGAATACATCGAAACAGGGCCTTGTCCTGGTTTCTGATCCATAATTGACTTCTGCTCAATGATTGAAACTAAGACCTTCACGTTGAATCTGACTATGGACTAACATGATCTTATCTCTACTCATAAACTCTTATTTCTAATTCTGTAACGAATTATTGTGTTATACATATTCTTATAGGGACGCGGGTGGCGCTGTGGGTTAAACCACAGAGCCTAGGACTTGCCAATCAGAAGGTTGGTGGTTCGAATCCTTGCGACAGGGTGAGCTCCCGTTGCTCGGTCCCTGCTCCTGCCAACCTAGCAGTCCGAAAGCACGTCAAAGTGCAAGTAGATAAATAGGTACCGCTCTGGCGGGAAGGTAAAGGGCGTTTCCGTGCGCTGCTCTGGTTCGCCAGAAGCGGCTTAGTCATGCTGGCCACATGACCTGGAAGCTGTACGCCGGCTCCCTCGGCCAGTAAAGCGAGATGAGTGCCGCAACCCCAGAGTCGTCCGCGACTGGACCTAATGGTCAGGGGTCCCTTTATCTTTACCTACATATTCTTATGAGTTTGAGTCTGCAATCTCTGTAAGAGTTTGTAATCTCTATTTGAGTTTGTAATCCTTGTCAGAATACATACTTATGAATGGATTAGTTTTTGTTACAATTGACCATTGATTTGCGAGTAGGGACCACTCCCACTACTGAAACTTACATTGGCCTGAGTTCTTGGTGTGCTTTTTTTCTCGGTGCATTAAATAAATAGCATGTTTGTGTCTCTTGTGAGATTTGAACAGGGATCTTTCCACTTCCCATCCGCTTAGCCCTGATGAAATTGTGGCTCTGGATCCAGCCCAGAGCTGGGCTGGCCAAACGCCAAAGGTTCTCTTGGCGATCCCCTGTCCCTTTCTGCCACCGTAGCTGCTCACAACCCTACATCATCTAGCCATGCACAGCATTGACCCAAAGGTGGCAGCAGAGGCTCCAGATTGCAGGTCTGCTTCCCTGGCGTTTAATTTCTATCCTTAAGAGGAATCACATTTACTCGCGCAGGTGTATAAAAAGGTACTGGAGCACTCTGAAATTGTGATTTAAAATCAAACCTGCCTGAGTTGCCTGCTATGCCTTAGGGGGCCGTACAAGGTCCCCACGGAAGCCATCCTGCCAGGCCGCTTGAAGCTTCAGCGCAAAGAGTTTGGTTTTAATTTTCCACTCCATAAACGGCTTAGGGTCAGGATGACTTAAGAACGGCCTCCTTTTTACACAAACCTGCCTGGCTATTAAGATTCTTGCTGGAGGAGCGACTTGGCGAGGGCGGCAGTGGATTTGGTGTGTGTGTGTGATGGTTGGGAAAAGGCGTGACCCAGGAGAAGGTCCAGCGGCGTTGGAGGAAGAGGTTTGGATCCCTAGGAAGACTCGAGGGAGCTGACAGCAGACCTCCTGGAGGCTTTGGCACATGCAAGTTGCTGAAAACTCTTCTTTTTTAAATTCTTCTTTGAATTCTGAAGGCAGCCCCGTTCAGGGAAGATTTTAGTGGTTGGCTTTTTGCTGTGTTTTAAATATTTTGTTAAAGGGACGTGGGTGGCGCTGTGGGTAAAACCTCAGCGCCTAGGACTTGCCGATCACATGGTCGGCGGTTCGAATCCCTGCGGCGGGGTGAGCTCCCGTCATTCGGTCCCAGCTCCTGCCCACCTAGCAGTTCGAAAGCACACTTAAGTGCAAGTAGATAAATAGGTACCGCTTAATAGTGGGAAGGTAAACGGTGTTTCCGTGTGCTGCTCTGGGGGCGGTTCGCCGGAGCAGCTTCATCACGCTGGCCACGTGACCCGGAAGTGTCTGCTGACAGTGCTGGCTCCCGGCCTCTAGAGTGAGATGAGCGCACAACCCTAGAATCTGTCAAGACTGGCCCGTACGGGCAGGGGTACCTTTACCTTTACCTAAATATTTTGTTGGACTGGTTGGATGCCAAGGGATTTGTGGGAGGAACCCCCAAGGAAACCCCGGGAGGAGGATGGCTCAGAGACCAGGGGGTTGGTGGTAGGATGACAGAGGGAGGAGACTGGGAGGAGAAGGTGTCAGAAGTGGAAAAGGTGACGGGGTTTAGTGAGCAGGAAGAGGCTGTGTCAGAGAGCATTGCAGACTCCGAGGCAGAAGTGGAAGCTGGAAGAGAGGGTGTCCAGGAGGCGGAGGAGAAGCCTGAAGCCTGGGAATTTCCCATTCCTGCTGTGGCCAGCCTCACTGGTCTTCTAGAACACACAGAGAAATGAAAAGAGCAGAGCAGATATTTATTGTGCGTAGATGCCATTTGTTTTTTGTTTGTTTTAAGTTTTTATTTATACTTTTCAAGTTTATACATTTCAGTTTACAATCATTTTAACATTTCAAAGTTTGACTTCCTTCCCCCTCTTTCTACAGTTCCTTTAACTTATTTTTAAATATTTTCTGCATATCCAAATTCATTTCATTTGCTCATTTAATTATCTACTTTAAATGTATACTCTTATGAAACTTCAGGTTATTACAATAATCCTGCCAATGTTTTTATCTGTTTGCAATTTATCTGCAAATACTCAACAAACCACTTCCAACCTTCCACAAACAGTTTGTTATCTTGATTTCTTCTTCTTCTGGGAAGTTTCCCCATTTCTGCATATTCCATAAGTTTTTATATCCTTTCTTCCTTTGCTGGGACTTTCCAGCCTCTTTCCATTTTGGGGCGAGTAACATTCTTGCTGCTGTCGTCGCATACATAAATAAATCTCTATACAATTTAGGTAGTTCAGCTCCTATAATCGCCAAAAGAAAAGCTGCTGGTTTTTTTTTAACGAAGGTTATTTTGAACATCTCCCCCTCTTGCTGTGGCCAGCTCCTCTCCCCACTGGTCTCCTGGAACACACAGAGAAATGAAAAGAGCAGAGCAGAGGTTCTGAAGGGGAGGAGCCTTAGAGCATGGGTAGAGCATGGGTAACCTAAGGTCCGGGGGCCGGATCTGGCCCAATCGCCTTCTAAATCCGGCCCGCGGAGTGTCCAGGAATCAGCGTGTTTTTACATGAGTAGAATGTGTCCTTTTATTTAAAATGCATCTCTGGGTTATTTGTGGGGCACAGGAATTCGTTCATTTTTAATTTTTATTTTTCAAAATATAGTCTGTCACCATTCTGGGTCCTTGGGTCCTGGAGCTGTAGCCTGGATGCGCGGTGCGATGCTGTGTTGCCTGTGGCGGCTGTGTGCGGTGCACGGCAGACAGCTGAGCAGGATCCCACCTTTGTTGCCAGTGAAATATACTCAGAGTCCTGTAGTGATTTCATGCTCTTTATTGCAGCTTGTAAAACAGTGATTGAATTGCCCCCCCAAACCTCAGGCTTTTATATACATTATTTACACAATGAGTCCCGTCTGATTGGCAGATTCTGGTTCCCTCCTGGAGCCTGATTGGTCTTTTCCTGCAGGCCAATCATTTGTTGCATTCTAGGATCCTACCAGCCTAATAGTTTGATTAACTTCCTCCTGGAGCCTGATTGGTCTTCTCCTGCAAGCCAATCAGTTGTTGCATTCTAGGATCCTACTTGCCTATTGTTCTAGGATCCAAGTTAGTACATAACCCCCCCCCCCAAAAAAAATAGTCCGACCCCCTACAAGGTCTGAGGGACAGTGGACCGGCCCCCTGCTGAAAAAGTTTGCTGACCCCTGCCTTAGAGGATGTGGAAGGTGGGGTCCTTCGTTCTTTTAACTGCCTAATTGGGGCAAGACCTAGTAGGAAGATTTGCTGCAATCGCTAGGCCTCAACTGTTTTGGTTTCTTTGAATAAACCTCACTGAAACAGTGTTTTTTAATTGCTGACTCCAGCTCCTGACAGCCAGTGCGGGATTCTACCGTATTGGCCCAAATATAAGCCATGCTTTCCCCCTGAATTCCAACTGTGAAAAGTTAAAGTATGGCTTATATTTGCAACCTTACGGTATGCAGCCAGGACCGTGGGACAGACAGCGCCAGGAGCATGGCAAAGTGGCGCCCGCCCCACGCGTGGTCCCCCATCTTCTCCCCCAAGGCTGGGAAGGGAGAGAGCAAGGAAGGGGAAAGGCCGCCAGCAAAGCAGCGTAGCTCCCCCCCCCTAGTATACAGCCAGGAGCAGCGAGGAAGGGAGTGTTATAGTTGGGTATTTTTTCTCCCCACCCCCTCCAATTTTAAAGGTGCGGCTTATATTCGGGTGCAGCTTATATTTGGGCCAATACGGTAATCTCAGTCGTGCTTTCAGTTTCGCAGGAATGCAGACCTTTCATTTGCTTACAGCGGAGCAGTTGGAATGCCTATGGACGTTCCGTAACTCCGCACCCACTCACTTGGCCAGGGCTGGAGGCTTCACTGCCCTGAGTTCGAGACACTTCAATGCTATGCATCTACAGTGCACACTGCAGGCTGCCTCTCATGTCTGGGCAGCCATGTAGGGCAGCAGCCCCTGCTCCATCCATGCTATCTTTCCTGTGCACATCACTTTGTGTAACTAGGAACAAGGGTAGAGGCACCCCACCCCCACCTCGCACGCTTCCCATTTACTCTTCACCTTGAACAAACAGCCCGATTAACAGCACCGTCTCCACCTCCCGGTTTCCCGAGCCGGATGGATGAACCGGCGGTGCCGTATCTGGCTAGGAGACGCACCAAGCTCCTCTGCTGCAGGATTCTAAGGCAATCTTACACATCAAGAGGATTCAAATGACAAGAATGAATGGCAGGGGCCAGGCGTGCGCCTTGATGTTCTGATGAATTGATGGCCCAGCACATCCATCACTCTTGTCCTGCTGTCAAGAGGACTCCCAGATCTGGAAGATGAGTGTGTTTTTCTTCCTTGGTGTTCTGCGAAGGAATGCAAATCCTACAGCCGCAGCAATGCATAGGCAAGGATGTTAGAGGCCTGCAGAACGGCTTCCACTCCACATAACAACCCTCAGAAAACCTTCAGAGCCCCTTCGCGAAAGGGGCAAGACTCATTCCGCCTGCCAGAGCCCCTTCTAATTCTGTGTCCTGTTCTCACAGTAGTCAACCAGACACAGAAAATACATTAAAAAAACCCTAAAGAAAAATGGGAATGCAAAACCTCCATACTTCTCTCCAGACTAAAGGCAAGAACACATACATGGCACCTCAAGAAAGACAGCCACAACCCGCATCTCCGACAACACCCACGTGTTGAAAGTTGCAATGCACACACAACAAGCCACCTGCCGTTTCTCTTCCCAGTCCTTCCACCCATTCTGAAAAACAAATGCAAATGATTAAGTAAAAAAGTCACTTAACAAATACTAATAAAAAAACAAGCTGCCACACCCTCCCTCCTGGAGGGAGAATGTGCTGAGAGGTGTGAGGAGGTGTAGCCTTCGAGGAAACAGTCCCGAGCATGCTCAGAACAGACGTCTTGGCTCCAGGGTCCACCGTTACGGTAAGACTTGCCGACCTTAGGCTGAATCTAGACACATTTATATATATACAAAAACGCTGTGAAAATGCTGTTTTAAAAAGCGTTTTTTTTTATTTGCCATTAGCTCACCATCGTCATGCAGTGCCACTTTTGTATAATGCATTTAAATTTTGTGTTTTCAGCTGTATAGCTGAGTCCTTAGATTCTGTGGCTGGATTGCCATCATGACAGGAGGTTGGTGTATGTGTGTGGTGGGGACAACTTCCTAATGGTCAGAGCTGCTTGGCAGTGGGCTGGTCTCACTCGCTGACTCAGGGATGTGCAAGATGGCTGCACCAAGAAAGGGGTTGGTCTACATGACCCCCAAGACCCCTCCTAGCTTTCAAGTTCCTTGCTTCTGAATGGAAGGGGGAAATAGCCGCTGTTGAATGCTCCAAGGAGGAACCTCTCGAGGTGGCAGCTATGCACAGCACCGGTTGTCAATCTGCTACCAGGCCAGGTTCAAGGTGTCGCTATTCGTATGCAAAGCCCTTCCTAACTTGGGACCAGTTTTCCTGTGAAAATGCCTTGCCCCATTTGACTGCTTCAGTCAGAAGAATTGGAACTACTGTTGTTGCTGTTTAGTCATTTAGTCGTGTCCGACTCTTCATGACCCCCTGGACCAGAGCACGCCAGGCCCTCCTGTCTTCCACTGCCTCCTGCAGTTTGGTCAAACTCATGCTGGTAGCTTCGAGAACACTATCCAACCATCTCGTCCTCTGTTGTTCCCTTCTCCTTGTGCCCTCCATCTTTCCCAGCATTAGGGTCTTTTCCAGGGAGTCTTCTCTTCTCATGTGGTGGCCAAAGCATTGGAGCCTCAGCTTCAGGATCTGTCCTTTCAGTGAGCACTCAGGGCTGATTTCCTTCAGAATGGATAGGTTAGATCTTCTCGCAGTCCATGGGACTCTCAAGAGTCTCCTCCAGCACCATAATTCGAAAGCATCAATTCTTCGGCGATCAGCCTTCTTTATGGTCCAGCTCTCACTTCCATACATCACTACTGGGAAAACCACAGCTTTTAACTATACGGAGCTTTGTTGGCAAGGTGATGTCTCTGCTTTTTAAGATGCTGTCTAGTTTTGCCATTGCTTTTCTCCCAAGAAGCAGGCGTCTTTTAATTTCGTGGCTGCTGTCACCATCTGCAGTGATCATGGAGCCCAAGGAAGTAAAATCTCTCACTGCCTCCATTTCTTCCCCTTCTATTTGCCAGGTGGTGATGGGACCAGTACAGGTGCCAAATAACCCCCACTCTGCTTTTGTAAGAACTTGAACACCTCGGGGGGGCGGGGCAGGGGTCTCTTCCGGCTCTACCATCCTATATCGGCGGCGCAGGTGGCTGTTTTGGAAGTTTTTGCGCCTGCCAACTCCTGCCTGCCCAGCAGGGGGCAATGCATACCTCTGCTATACTTTGTCTCCCCGCAGATTCCCCGAAACAGCCACCCCCTCCGTTACAGAGAATCAAGGTGAGCAGGGAAGGCCCTGCTTAGTGAAGACATCTGTAGGAACAGCAGGAAGCCAGAAGAGTTTAAATAAGATGCAAAAGAGCGCACCTCTGCTCCTGAGCATCGAAGATACCCATGCAGCGTTTAGAGAAAAGGATTCGAAACTTCAGCACCCTTCCTGTTACGGCTGCTCCTCGTCTAAGGAGTGCCAGCCTTACCCATGGGCAGAATGGGGCAGCTCTCTTGCAGGGGGTGGGGTGGGGAGGATAACAGCAGTTCCCCTCCTGTCCATCCCCATCTTTTCGAGCTGCAGTACTGGGAGAAGCTTGACCTGTCGTGCTGCTGTGAAAGGCACAGAAATTCTGCCGATCCGCCATCGCTATGGGAGGAATTAAGCACCCTCTCCAGCGATCCCACGAGACCGCGGCTTGCCAGAAACACAGCGGCGTGACTTTGCCAGGAGTGGCGGGGAACGGCACAAGAGCGTTATTAATGTACTGGCACAAATTCAATTACTGGACAATTACTCGGATTAATTACACACCCCTGCGCCAGGCTCGCAAGATCTTGGCATCAGATTTGTCAGTGCGTTGATTACGAAAAGAGGAGACGGGAGGAAACAGGGGGAGGAAGATGGATTAGGGTGGGAGACTCATAAGGTGTAGCACGAGGTTGGGAGAACCTGGGGAGAGGGTCCTCAAGAGGTCGCCGGACTCCAGGTCCCAGCAGCCAGTGGCCAAGGATGCTGGGAGTTGTAGTTCAATAAACACACAAGACGTAACCGGCTGTACGTTTGAAAAAATAATAACATATACTATTCATTGTATTGAATTGTAGATTTCAACAGAAGTAGCTCATAAAGTTCAACGAAAAAAGCAGAAGACCCAGTGGATCAGTTCATTCTCTAATCAGTTTATGCATAAGGTCCATATATGTGAAATATATATGTGAAATATATGTCTATTCCACCTGTCTGTTCGTAGAGTCCAACAATCCACATGAAAGGTTGTTGCAGTTCCACAGAATCCTTTCACAGAGTCTAAGACGAGGATTTCCGGAGTATTAGCCTTGTTTCGCTGTCCTAGGCTTCATCAATGGTACAAAGTCACATATGATATCACAGAACAATGGATCTTATAGCATAGTAGTAGCTGCTGTAAACAGCAACTTTTACCAGCATGATGAAGTGTAACCAGAGGTTTGTTGTTGTTTTGCAGGAATTGTAGTTCAACATTATCCGAAGGCAAAGGGCAAGGTGGTTCCTACGTCTCCCCGTCCCAGGCTCAAGAGCTGACTGCAGTGGCTGCTGAATCTTATTGGACAGTCATCTGTCTTGGATTCTTCAGCTGAGATTCCTGCATTGCAGAGGGCTAGACCCTTTGGGGGTCCCTTCCAACTCCATGATTCCCACACCCACAACATTATGGCGTCCTGGGTGACGCTGGCATTGCAGAGACGCTCCCCTTGGGCTGGATTGGTGACTCCTGCAGAAGCAGAATCGCAGAATTTCTCGAGCTCGGAAGCACCCTGGGAGTCATCTAGGCCAGGGGTCAGCAAACGTTTTCAGCAGGGGGCCAGTCCACCGTCCCTCAGACCTTGTGGGGGGCCGGAATATATTTTGGAGAAAAATAAAAGAACTAATTCCTGTGCCCCACAAATAACCCAGAGATGCATTTTAAATAAAAGCAGACATTCATGTAAAAATACGCTGATTCCCGGACCATCCATGGGCTGGATTTAGAAGGCAGTTGGGCCGGATCTGACCCCCGGGCCTTAGTTTGCCTACCCATGATCTAGGGCAAACTAGATTCAGTACAGGAATGGTTTTGTTTTGCATCTATAGCAAAAATAGTGCTGAAATTCTTCTAGTAAGAGAGCCCCCGCCCCAGGTCTGCCCCAAGGCAGACTGTCAAATAACTCTTACCATTTTTTTTGGAGTTTCCTCTCATCTTCAGCCCCAATCTGCTTGGTTTCCACCCATTAACTGCTGCTGCTGTTGTTCCTCTTCCGTTTATTTTTAACTCGCTCTGTGTTAAAAATCCCAGAGGTGTTGGGTTCTGCTCCTGCCCTCTGGAGCAACAGAAAAGAAGTCTGCTCCATCTTCGAAGTCACAGCCCTTCAGATATTGGGAGAGGTATATAGATATATTCTGACATGATTGCTTTGGAGGGGCTGTTTTCCGTGCCGTTTTGGCTTATTTCTGTCAATGGAGGTGGGAGAGTTATCATTTGAGGGCTCCAACTGCAGCATCCTCTCCTGATTTAGCTCAGCGCAAAAAACAGACGTAGCTCAGCAGAGCCACAAGCAGAGAGAATGTCAGATTTAGACAGTGCAGCAGACCCGAATTCTTTCCCCTTCCAAATCTGTATTTGCAACCCTGAGACTTAGGAACTTCTGGGTTTTTATTATTATTATTATTGAATTGATTTTAAATTAAATTTGATTTTAGATTTTTAAATTGGAAAATTTAATTAGCAAAAAGAAAAAAGAAAAGAAAAAGCTAATGCTAATCTAGGCTGCATCAATAGACATCTTGTGTCTGGGTCAAGGGAAGTCATAGTCCCGCTCTGTTCTGCCTTGGTCAGACAACACCTGGAGTCCTGTGTCCGGTTCTGGGCGCCACAATTTAAGAATCATAGAATCATAGAATCCTAGAGTTGGAATAGACCACAAGGGCCATCGAGTCCAACCCCCTGCCAAGCAGGAAACACCATCAGAGCACTCCTGACATATGGTTGTCAAGCCTCTGCTTAAAGACCTCCAAAGAAGGAGACTCCACCACACTCCTTGGCAGCAAATTCCACTGTTGACCAGCTCTTACTGTCAGGAAGTTGACAAGCTGGAAGGTGGGGAGAGGAGGGCAACCAAGACGATCAAATGTCTGGAAACCAACTCTTATGACGAATGGTTGAAGGAGCTGTGTGTGTTCAGCCAGGAGAAGAGGAGACTACAAGAATTTGCTGAAATGACGCAGTTGACAAATAGCCTGAGAGGCAATTCAAAACAAAAATTTATGGAAAAGTGGGATAGATATAAGATATATGTTCAAAAATACAGTAAAGTTTCACTATCTATGCTAGTACTGACGTTGGAGAGAGACTGAGTTGAGAAATAAGACCAAGGGTACATATTGATATAGGAATGTATTAGATAAAATGTAAAGAGTACATTCATTTGTAAAAAAGGAATATACAACGGGATAGACAGGAAGTCCAAAGTGTTGGTACATATATGATCTTGGAATAGTTTTTTGTCCTTGTTTCCCCCCCCCCCTTAGGTATATAAACTTTGTATACATGCTGGAAATCATATTATAATAAGCCTTGTGATGTGATAATGTTTACTGATGTAACATAAGAACGTTAATAAATAAAAAACAACAAACAAACAAACCAAAAAACAAATGTCTGGAAACCAAGCCTGATGAGGAACGGTTGAAGGAGCTGTGTGTGTTTAACCGGGAGAAGAGGAGACTGAGAGGAGATATGAGAGCCATCTTCACATATCCCCCCCAAAATGGAGCAAGTTTGTTCTGGAAGGTAGGTCCCCAACCAGTGACTTCAAGTCACAGGAATGGAGATTCCAGACTTTCTGACAGTAAGGGTGTTAAACAGTGGAACGGACGACCTCAGGAGGTTGTGGACTCTCCTGCCTTGGAGGTTTCTAAGCAGAGGTCGGATGGCCATCTGCCAGGGCTGCTTAAATTGAGATTCCTGCATTGCAGCGGGGTTGGTCTAGATGACCCTTGGAGTCCCTTCTACCCGATCTGGTGGAACGCTCTGTCCCAAGAGACCAGGGCCCTGCGGGACTTGACATCTTTCTGCAGGGCCTGCAAGACGGAGCTGTTCCACCCGGCCTTTGGCCAAGGCACAGTCTGACCCCCTCCTTCGGTAATCCTCACAGAACTCTAGCCCAATGGTTGCCATTAATTTGATTTTGAATTGATTTGATTCTGAATTGATTTTAGACTGTACCGTATTTCAATTAATTGATGGTGATTTTATGTAAACTGTGTTGCTTTTACTGTTGTTAGCTGCTCTGAGCCCGGCTTCAGCTGCGGAGGGTGGGGTATCCCGGTAAATAAAATAATAATAATAATAATAATAATAATAATAATAATAATAATAATAATAATATTAATTTTCTCAGGATATTGAATGTTTTCCCGAGCCCAAGCTTTTCGGAAATGGCAAAATGCACGCTTGCTTTTGAACAGGATTACGGTACAAGTTCTGCCATGTGAACAGAGATGTGGCTTGGATCTCCCTGTGGGTTTCCATTAGCGCATTCACCCTGCTGTTGCCGTTTCTCGCCTCTCTGTTTCCCTGCCACGTTTGTTGCCACAATACAACTCCTCCAGGAAGCATCGTTCCTCCTGCGGGGGAAGAAAAGTATTATAGGATAATGTTAAAGCTTATTGGCTGCAACCCCTGAATCGAACACCCGCAATAATAGAGCTACAGTTGCTGTATGTTTATTACATCATTATCTCTCTCTGCCTCTTTCTCTCGCTCGGCACCCAGGGAGATGGAAATCTTGGTGTGCGCAGCGCAAAGCCTGGCCTGGCTTAGAGTCGACTCATAAGTCACCACTGTGCCGAGAGCAATAGAGCAATCCTATAGGATCCGGCCAACGTCCTGTTTAGTCCAGCATCTGCTCTCAGATGCCTTTGGGAAACCAGCAAGCGAGGTCTGAAAACAAGAGCAGCTCTTCCTTCCTAGGGTTTCCAGCAACTGGGGTTAATAATTGTCAGGGCTGCCTCAGGTCTCAGCTCACAAAAGACCAACGCCAAGCTCTTCTTATATACAAGGATGTTTATTGCAGTTCATTATTGGTTCCACAACCGAGGCGCGCAGCCCCGCGTCTCTTAGCCTAGACGTTTGAAGTCCCCTCTGAGTCGGTCCCGCCCCTACACCAGCTTAAGAGGCTTGTGCTAGTCCACCTCTTCCTGTCTTTCCTTTTCCGCAGGGTCTTTCTGCCCCCCTGGGTCCCTTCCCTCCTGCTCTCTCCTGAAGCGGATTCCTGAGATGCCTGTTCCCCCCTCCTTCGTGCTTTGGGGCCAGGCTCCTCCTCCGGGCTCTCTCCATTTCCGCGCGCCTCCACATTTGAACTTGGCGCGCGTTCGCTACCCCTGACCTTTCTTTTGACAGTTCCACTACTCCCTGTACTACTCTCCTCCCCTTCCGGCAGGACGTCCTGCCCCGATCTCCTTCCCCTGTCTCCTGCCTGCTCTGCTCCGTCTGTCACACTGGGAACTCCACCCTTCTCACTCCGTTCCTCCTGGGAAGCCGACCCCGATCTCCCACTCCCACTCGGGGTTTCCCTGCTGCTTCCCTGCTCCTGGCAAGTCCCCCCTGTGACCCCCCTTGGCTTGACCAGGGGCGCCCCCTTCTGGGAATCCTCCGATTCACTTGAGAGACTCATGGAAGACCTCAAGTCATTGTCATCCTCTTCCTCACTGTCCTGGGTTTCTTCCCCATCGCTCTCCGTCTCCCCCCTCACCTGTGCCTCTGTCCCTGAACCCCTGACAATAATAATACATTTTATTTATACCCCAGCCAAGACCAGGCTCAGGGTGGCTAACACCAGGTATAAAAACAATTGATTAAAATACAACTTAAAAACAAGATTAAAACACAACATTAAAATGCAGCCTCATTTCAGTAGAAACTCAAATCAAAACTTTTGGGGGATGAAAACGTCAAATCTTCACCAAGGCCAACTATCCAGACTGGTCCTACGTGGGCCAGAAAAAGCCAGGGAAGTCCCTAAATAGGAGTTCCATCACAGAAGGAGAAAGGAAAAAGGAAAGAGGGGAAGGGGATCAAGTTGATTCCAATCCAAAGGCCAGGCGGAACAACTCTGTCTTACAGGCCCTGCGGAAAGAAATCAGATCCTGCAGGGCCCTGGTCTCATGAGACAGAGCGTTCCACCAGGGAGGAGCCAGTGTTGAGAAGGCCCTGGCTCTAGTTGAGGCTAATCTAACTTCCTTAGGGCCCGGGACCTCTAGGGTGTTGCTATTTATGGTCCTTAAGGTCCTCTGTGGGGCATACCAGGGGAGGCGGTCCCGTAGGTACGAGGGTCCTAGGCAGCATAGGGCTTTAAAGGTCAAAACCAGCACCTTGAACCTGACCCTGTACTTCACTGGGTGCCAGTGCAGCTGGTAGAGCACTGGGTGAATATGCTCCCATGGCAGGGACCCCGTAAGGAGCCTCGCTGCCGCATTTTGGACACACTGGAGTTCCTGGGACAGCTTCAAGGGCAGCCCCGTGTAGAGCGAATTACAGTAGTCAAGCCTGAAGCATTAAGAAGCATTGCTGCTCCCAACTGTGGAGGGAGAGCAGAACCATCCTGACTAATAATAATAATAATAATAATAATAATAATAATAAACACAAAAAAACCCCAACAACTTGTATCCTGCCCTCCCCGGCCAAAACCGGGCTCAGGGCAGCTAACATCAAATATATAACATTAGTATAAAATCAAACAATAATTAAATTACCTCCTAAAAACAAGTCAGGATCAAATTAAAATCTAATTAGATGGCTTTCCACAGGATTATGGTTGGGAACAGTAAATGTTCATCATAGTAGCCCTCTCCTCCTCCATGAATTTGTCCAATCCTCTTTGAATGCCTTCCAAGTTGGTGGCCATTTCTGCCTTCAGGAAGGAGTTCCATAGTTTAACTATGCGCTGTCTAATTTAAATGGTGTGTGTGTGGGGAGGGAGTGGATAAACAATTAAACAATGCTGAAATGTGGGCAAGCCCTAAGGCAGTATAGGCATTGGTCCTCACCGACTATATCCGGGTTCAGCCCGTCCGCTTGAAGTCCGGGAAGGGTTAACCACCGGTAGGGGGAGTCCTGCTGATGCACATCAACTAGGAACTCCCCTGGGGTCACTGATCGGGGGCGTGCCTTAGGCCCTCACCTCCCGAGGCCACGCCCCCTGGAATCCTTTATCAGACTACTCTTCAATATGTGGGGCAGGTGATGGCGCTTCCTCCCCTCTTCCATCTACAAAACAATACCAATGCCTAACCTACACTACAGTGGTGCCCCGCAAGACGAATGCCTTGCAAGACGGAAAACTCGCTAGACAAAAGAGTTTTCCGTTTTGGAGGTGCTTCGCAAAACGAATTTCCTATGGGCTTGCTTCGCAAGACGACAATGTCTTGCGAGTTCCTGCTGGTTTTTTTCCCTTCCCCCCCTTTTTCTAAGCCGCTAAGCCGCTTATCAGCTGATCCGATCAGCAGATAAGCCGCTAAAAGCCGCTAATAGCGCTAATCCGCTAATCCGTCAATGGGCTTGCTTCGCAAGACGAAAAAACCGCTAGACGAAGAGAATCACAGAACGGATTCTTTTCGTCTTGCGAGGCACCACTGTACCAAGAAAGTTGTGACAATTTGCTACGGGGTAGGCGAAAACCAAGTGGCTGGTGCCAATTTGCCAAGTGGAAAAAAATCCTACCAGGCCCCTCAATGGAGGGCAACCAAGGTCCATAGCAAGGTCAAGGATCGCAAACCTTATAGGGCGGGAGGGTGGGAAACCGGAGCAGCTGGAGGCGGTAAAAGAGGGAGATCCCCGGCCGCGCCACCCCGAGCCAGCCGATTGGCTGTCCAGGGGATGACGTGGCTGGGGATTCCCTCAATCGCACAGAGGCTGAGAGCCAGCCACCGCGCGTGTGGTAGGGGTGTGCAGCCCGCAACCACACCTCCTCTGAAGGCGGAAGTGACTTTCCAACAGCTCCACGTACGAGCAGAAACACATCTATTCAAGCACTTGGGACGAATCCCCAGTACAACCATCCCTGGGCTTTCAAAACAAGAAGCCCCAGGATGCTCCTGTTTAATCTCATAGGGCCGTCCGAGTTCCTGCGAGATATCACATGAGAACCCAAGACCCGGAGAGAGGAGAAGATGATTTCTCTTCCCTGCACATTCTCAGCCTCCATAAGACCAGACAGGAAGCATCTGTGCAGGTGACAGCTCAAATTTTAATTGGATACCCCCCAAACAACAACCCGGCTCTGCAGAAATATTCTCAAGCCCTGAACTGGGCATCATCTCTGAGGAAGGAAGCCTGTCTATTAGCAGAAGCAGCTGTCCTGATTACCAGCGAGACATCTGTGGGCCATCAGTTGCCTCAAACCGGCACTCATGTCTGGGGGGAATCACTGTGTCAAGTATGGCAGAGAAAGAAGCCAGATCCTGTTCTGCGGAAATCAAGCGAGTGCTCCATTGAAAGAAGCCTTTGCAAGTGGAGCTGGGGAGGGCAGAATTGCACAATGATTGGCTTGGTGCGAATTGCATGATGAGTAAATCCGCTGGTGAGAGAAGGGCCGTGCGGAAGCTCAGGGTTTCAAGTCCTGGGTTCTCCAGGTGTAGCTGTCAGAAACCCTGGAGAGTTACTGCCAGCCAGTGTAGAGGTAATCTAAGCTAGATGGGAACATAGGAAGAGCCTGCTAGATCAGACCCTCGCCGATCTGGTCCAGCATCCTGTTGCGTGTTCAGACCCAGAAACCTTCCCCCCTAAATAAATTCACACATGACTCAAATTTTGGTTTTGGTTTTTGGCAGAATTTAGGCCACAACTTTATTGATTACAGAAAGTGACTGGTTGCATAGGCTCTGGTTCAACTAGCTCACTGCCATGCAGGTAGCGCTGACCCAGGGTTCCAGCATAGGTCAGCTAAGGGTGAACACCTGGATAAGCAGAAAGCGGGGAACAGGTTATCTCCGTCACCCAAATGCCCCCCTGGACTCAGGCACAGGCACAACTCCCTCTCAGGGGTTGACCAAACCATCGAGTCCCTGGATTCCTTTAACGGAATACCCTTCACATAGGGATGGCGAGAGTGTTCTCCCATCCCTATCACCTGAACCAGAGCCTATCCACAACCTTACAAGTTGTGACAATTTGCTACGCGGCAGGTGAAACCCAAATGGCACCAGCCAATCAGCCAAGAGGGGAAAATTCCTGCCGTGCCCCTGTCCCAACGACAGACAACACACGACGGCATAACAAGGTCAAGCGCAAAGCCCTAAATATAGGGAGAGGTGGGTGGGTGTTCCAAATGCACACGACGAAAGAGGAAGCTCTGGGTCACGTTGCACGGGCATAAATAGGTCCCTCGAACCGTTTGGACTGTGTCCCATTGGCCAGATTGCACCCAGCTTCGAGGGACCTGCCAATCGGGTGTTGTGGCTGACCAATCGTACCCACCCACAACACAGGGCATTGGTTTTCCAGGTCTCACCGCAATACGTGCCCTCTTTAAGGGAGGACCCAATTTCTCACAGCAGCCAACCCACTGTGATGGCCTGGGACTCGGGCTCGGACTTGGAACCAGAGGAGTCTTGGTCTGCACCAGATCCTTTGCCTCAGGCATCACCTGAACCAAGTCTGGGGCCTGATCCTGAAGAGCCCCAGTCTGCACAGGTTCCCCTGCAACAAGCACCAGCTGGGCCGAGCCTGCCCTGGCTCCAGATGCAGGGATGACCTCCTTGCCTCCAGCTGGGCCATCACTTACAGCTGCTTCCCTACTGGTTGGGTCAGGAGAGGCTGAGGCGGCCCCTGGGTCTAGTAACCCACCGACGTCTCCTGAGCTGCAGAGACTCAGGTCTGAGAGAAGGAGAGACCCGAGTACTCGCAGGAGGAGTGCTCGCCTTCGGGTGAAACAGGGAGGTGAGTCACCAGGGGATCAGGACTGGCCGCTACCCCGACAAAGATAAAAGGCTGTCAGATCCTGTCCCAGGTTGAGGGAGCAACACTGCTGTTTGCTAGAACCTGCCCCTGTCCTTGCCTGGTTTTCTGCCTTGGCCCTGTCGGACTGACTCCTAGCGGAACCTTTGGATTCTAGACCGGTCCTGGACCGCGTTTCATGGGTTACCCCCGGGCCCAGCACACCCACAAGCAGGGCCCAAGCATGAGAGTCCTCTCTTTTCCCTGTGGTTTCCAGCAACTGGGATTCAGAAGCACTGCTACCACCACCGAGAAGGCCCTCTGCCTGGTTCTCTGTAATCTCACTTCCTGCAGGGAGAGAACCACCAGAAGGCCCTCAGAGCTGGACTTCAGTGTCTGGGCTGAACGATGGAGGTGGAGATGCTCCTTCAGGTCTACTGGGCCAAGGCCATTTAGGGCTTTCAAGGTCAGCACCAACACTTTGAATTGTGCTCAGAAACGTATTGCTTGTTTTGTAGTGAACCAGTTTCTGTATATATAATATCTGCAAGCACAAGGGTGGAGGTGGGGGGGGGGGAGAGAAAGGAGGGAAATGGTATTTTGAGAACTGGAAAACAACAGCACACTGTCAGACTCTTGCAATATTTGGAAATTAATTCTGTCCTGCAGCATTTTTGAGGCTGGCTGGTTCTGAGAATGCCGTCATTTGAGAGCTGCGTGATTCCTGAATCTTCACTGTGCTTCTGTGATAAACCCATCTGCAATATTTCCATCTGCCCTGGTGTTTCCGTTAAGCCACAAAGAGGCAGGTTTGTTATTTGGAAACATCATTCCCTGCTCCAATAAGTAACTGGTGAAACATCAGAAGAAGAAATCAACAGCTGGAGCCAACCTGACAGCAGAGAATTATCAAGCCTATCAGGAAGAAAGCAAATCCAGATGCTGGGTGTTTGCCTTCCAACACACACGATGCAATAAGCGGAATAAAGTCCATGACCCTGGCCAGGAACTCTGGTTGCCTTGTGCACTTTGATCTCTAGCACAAATTCCTCTGGTCAGGAACGGACTTCTCTGAACCTGCAAACTCATTCATAAACCAGGGCTGCCAAAACAGCGAAAGAAATTCAGATCCTCAAGCCCTACGAAGGAGGAAGGTTATTTGGAGAGGGCAGAAAGCACAGCCAGGTGCCGTCGTGTTTGAAAGTTAATTCTGAGCTGCCCGGCATCAACCTCTGCAGCCACGAACTCCACTCATCTTCTGAACTTGCCCTCCAGTACAAATTCACCTGGGTGCTGACGAAACCAACCCCTGTATCTCTCCTTGACATCTGACAGCAAAAGAGGCTGTGGAAATCTGCAGCTGTTGCTCTGAGGTCAGCAAAGAACTGGATGTGGGCCACTAAATTGATCCCAACCAGCTTAATCCAAACGGGTAAAGGAGATCCGTGGCAGAGTATCTGCTTTTGCAGGAAGGAGGTTCTGGGGTTAGCTTCCAGCGCACCTTGGTTTTCAAACTGCATGAAACACTACTGAAATGAGACGGGGAGAAGCCATTGCATCGTCTTCGGTCAAGAATTCCAGGCACGTGACGTGGTATCTCTCACCCCAGGGAGGGATAGATCCAGCCTGCAATCTTGGAGCTGAGTCTGCAAGCTGACCTGCAGGCTACCAACACCCAGCCTAATTTTTGCAAGCTGGTGTGTGTGTGACGTTTCCCCCCCCCCCCGTGTTATGTCACATCTTGCCCAATGACGAGTAGTGCTCAAAAGATTGCCAAGATTTTGTGATGTTTCGGTCAGTCTAAATAAAGGTATTGGCCAGCTGTGGGGATGGGTATTTCTGGGGGAAAACCATGGCCTCGCCTTCCCCACCTTTCTACAGTAGTTTTGCCCCAGCAGAATAAATGTCGAGAGAGGACGCCAACAAATTATTTATTGATCCTATCCAATCCAAATAACTTTATTGTACTTTATTTATAGAAATGTGTGTCACTGTGTGTGTTTGAGTGGTTTATAGTAGTTGTATATAAAACCATACAACAAAAACCAAATTAAAAAAAACAACCCATATATTAAAACCAGAAACTGACCAACTGCTGTGAAAATATGTGTTCTTAATTGCTGGCATAAACCCGAAGGAATAGAAAAGCTTTCAGCGGGTGTTTAAAAGTCGCAATGGAAAACACCTGCTGAATCTCCAGTGGCAGGGAGTTCCATAAGACTGGGTGGTGACACTAAGGCCTTGGTTTCTTGCTGTTGTCAAGTCAGCCTCACCAACTTGGAGAATTACCAGCAATGCTCATGGGAACAATCTCGGTGATGGGGCTGGGACAGAAGGGTTCAGGCGGTCCCTGAGGTGCCCTGGACCTAAGGTGCTGAGGGCTTTGTTCCTTGAACCTGATGCCCCCATCAGCAATGTGGCCTCCATGTTCTGCACCGGCCTGAGCTTTTTTTTTTTTAAAAAAATAATATTTATTACTTTTCCAACAATTTAAACACAACAAAAAAAGACAATACAATACAATACAAAGACACTACATAACACTAACACATTAGACTAACAAAACAAAACAAAAACCATTTAAAACACATCAAACAATTTCAATATCTTATCTTTCATTCCCTTATTTCAACGACCTCCTCACGCCTCCCTTTTTGTGTTCCACTTCTGTTAATTGTTTCAGCAATTCCTTTCCATCTTCCTCTGTTTTCTATCCTATAATTATCTTGACACATTCTAACCTTATTTTTTCCTTTAATACTCTATTAATCTATTTATACTTATATAACATTTCTACTAAAGCCAGTGGCGTAGCGTGGGTTGTCAGCACCCGGGGCAAGGCAAGTAATTTGCGCCCCCTAACCCGTGGATTTGCGCCCCCTAACCCGTGGATTTGTGCCCCCTAACCCTAACCCCCAGATGTTGCGCCCGGTGCGGCCGGCCCCCCCTGCACCCCCACGCTACGCCACTGACTAAAGCCATATAACTTCATTCCAACATTTTTCTAACATTCATTAATTTTACAGTATTTCTGTAAATAGTCTTTAAACTTTTTCCAGTCTTCTTCCACCGACTCTTCTCCCTGGTCTCGGATTCTGCCAGTCATTTCCGCCAGTTCCATATAGTCCATCAACTTCATCTGCCATTCTTCCCTGGTGGGTAAATCTTGTGTCTTCCAATACTTCGCGATAAGTGTTCTTGCTGCTGTTGTTGCATACATAAAAAAAGTTCTATCCTTCAGTCTCATTACATTTCCAACATTTATTGTCAGGCAAATGGTAAATTTTTGCAAGCTTGACTGGTGTCATGTACCACCTATAAATCATTTTCATTAAATTTTCTCTTAAGGCATTACATGCCGTAAATTTCATACCTGTGGTCCATAACTGTTCCCAGTCAGCCATCATTATGTTATGTCCAACATCTTGTGCCCATTTAATCATAGCTGATTTCACCATTTCATCCTGAGTGTTCCATTTCAACAGCAAGTTATACATTCTTGACAAATTCTTGATTTTTGGATCCAACAATTCTGTTTCCAATTTTGATTTTTCCACCTGGAAACCAACTTTTTTGTCCAAATTGTTTGCCTCCATTATTTGGTAATAATGGAGCCAATCTTGCACTTTGTTTTTCAATTTTTCAAAGCTCTGCAATTTTATTCTGTCTCCATCTTGTTCCAGAATTTCCCAATATTTCGGCCATTTGGCCTCCATATTGAGTTTTTTCTGTGCCTTCGCTTCCATTGGTGACAACCATCTTGGGGTTTTCTTTTCTAACAAATCCTTATATCTTATCCAAACATTAAACTATGCTTTTCTAACAATATGATTTTTAAACGCTTTATGTGCTTTTACCTTATCGTACCACAAATATGCATGCCAGCCAAATACATTGTTGAAACCTTCTAAATCCAACACGTCAATGTTTTCAAGAAGCAGCCATTCTCTCAGCCAGCAAAAAGCAGCTGATTCATAATAAAGTTTAAGGTCTGGCAGGGCAAATCCACCTCTTTCTTTGGCATCATTTAATATCTTAAATTTTATTCGAGGCTTCTTGCCCTGCCAAACAAATCTGGAAATATCTTTCTGCCACTTCTTGAAACAACCCATCTTATCCAAAATTTGCAATGTTTGAAACAAAAACAACATCCTTGGCAACACATTCATTTTTATCACAGCAATTCGGCCTAACAATGATAACTTCAAATTTGTCCATATTTCTAAGTCCTTTTTCACTTCAGTCCAACATTTTTCATAATTATCCTTAAATAAATTCACATTTTTGGCAGTCATATTAACCCCTAAATATTTCACTTTCTTAACCAATGTTAGTCCTGTCTCCTCTTGAAACTTCTCTCTCTCTTTCTCTAATGCACCGGCCTGACCTTTTGAACTGGTCCCAAGGGCAACTCTACAAAGGACGCATGGAAGTAGTCCAGCCTCAAGGTTACCAGCCAATGGACTGCAGTGGTCATGCTGATTACCTTTGTTGTCTCTCATTTGGGCTACCCTGATGCACCCCACCTCTGCATGCTGGGAATCCTTGTGGGCTCTCACTGTTAGGATCGTCCTACTTGCATGTAGGACCCTGGCAGAGACACATGCCCGACTGGCATGTTCTCTCCCTCCTGGTCAATCGTTTGGGAGCTTCAAAAGCTTTCTTCAGCCTGAACATCACAGCGACTGATACCAAGAGGCATCAGCACACTTACGATCCTGCAGAGTGTGGCAGTTTGCGTAACAGAACTCAGTAGCTCAGCATTTTGGCTAATCTACTTTATTTACATATAATACACTCGGAGCATTCTGACTTAGCTCCTTCCTCTTTCTCATCAGACAACAAAGAGAAAGAACAAAGGACAACAGTCCCACATCACGGAATACAGTAATACCAAAACATCCTGTCTCCATCACTTCCCACTCTGTGGAATGAAAACATACACCGTCATGTGATAGACAACAATCCCATGACTGCAAGCACGGAGCCAGAGTCCTTGTGGGCTTCCCAGAGGGCACTTGGCTGGTCACTTTGACCAGTGCCAGATTTTCATATAAGCAAAACAAGCTATAGCTTAGGGCCCCACTCTCTTGGGGCCCCCAAAAAATTTAAAGGAAAAACAACAACAAAATATAAGATAAATTCAACAATTACTTTGATAAAATGCATATTTTGTTATGTGCAAATGGCTTTAGATACCTATTAGGTCCATAAATTACCATATAGCATATATTCAACACAAAAAACAGCGACAATTTGTTGTTGACAAAGGACAGCTGGACATTTAAGGGCCCCATTGCCTTCAGCAGCTGAGGGCCGCATCAAACCTAATCTGGCCCTGACTTTGACAGCCAAATGCTGGAGCAGATGGGTCTTTGGCCTGATCCAGAAGCCAGACTCTTTGCACGTGGGGCTGCCCCTTAAAAAGTGGGTCAAAGCTTTCAGCTGGTCCAAAACGCCACCACTAGAAATTTGAACCGGAGCTATTAAAACGTTTGCCCCATTAGTCAGGAGATATCTGGTGAGTTATTTGATGTCAACATTTGTGGAGGCAATTTTTGAGAAAGGCGTCTGTTTGGCTCTTGCGGAAATAGCAGCGGCACAATGGGCTTCCTCTCGTCTTGCTTGTTCAGACATTGCTGTCTTCACCCCACCCACTGTGGTTTGAGCAAAGTGTTCCTTTCGTGCAAATGCACTCCCACCTCTAGGTAATGGTAAAGGGACCCCTGACCATTAGGTCCAGTCGTGGCCGACTCTGGGGTTGTGGCGCTCATCTCGCTTTATTGGCCGAGGGAGCCGGTGTACAGCTTCTGGGTCATGTGGCCAGCATGACTAAGCCGCTTCTGGCAAACCAGAGCAGCGCACGGAAACACCATTTACCTTCCCACCAGAGCGGTACCTATTTCTCTACAGTGGTACCTCGGGTTAAGTACTTAATTTGTTCCGGAGGTCCGTTCTTAACCTGAAACTGTTCTTAACCTGAAGCACCACTTTAGCTAATGGGGCCTCCTGCTGCTGGAGCACGATTTCTGTTCTCATCCTGAAGCAAAGTTCTTAACCTGAAGCACTATTTCTGGGTTAGTGGAGTCTGTAACCTGGAGCGTATGTAACCTGCAGCGTCTGTAACCCGAGGTACCACTGTACTTGCACTTTGACGTGCTTTCAAACTGCTAGGCTGGCAGGAGCAGGGACTGAGCAACGGGAGCTCACCCTGTCGCAGGGATTCTACTTGCTCCCAAATAGATTCCTTCCCCCTGGGAACTCTCTTCTTCCTCAAGATGGCCCAAGCAGCATTTCCTTCAGAGAGGAAGGCGCTCTCGCGCTCTCTCTCTCTCTCTCTCCCTCTCTCTCTCTCTCTCTCTCTCTCTCTCTCTCTGTGTGTGTGTGTTTGCTCTGGATTTGCATAGTAATTGTGCATCCTCTCTGCCACCTATGAATTTTTAAAATCTTGCCAATAATTGAGGAATTCCATGTAACACATTCATCGCTAGCGGGCAAATTACGTGGCAGAGTGGAAGGAATACATCTACAGCTAAGACTCTGTTGCCATTAAACACGTTGACGGTTTATCTTCCCTGGACACAGCTAACTGGTGCCATGATCACTCACTTCCATCATGTCCCACCCAGGAGGAGACAGTATTAACCCACAGATTACCAAATATAAGAACATAAAAAGAGCTTGCTGGATCAAGCCAATCACATATCCAATATATAACATAAAAACAAGATTCCAAAAATCTTCTGGACTTTGTGGGTCCTCTTGTTAATCATTTCCTCCTGCATCTTTTATAATAATCCAAATCTTCTACATCTCCATTATGTCCAAAAATTCACCATTAAACTACAAGTGTTATTCCAGTCCTGCTAACAGTTTTAACGATTTACCATGGTTTTTAAGATAAACTCTAATTTTTTCCTGATCCTTATTGAAACTTTGCTTTCTGATTCTTCTGATTCTTCCGGTCATTTTTGCCATTCTTCTCTGGTAGGGACTTTGTCTTCTTTCTATCTCTGGGCCAATAACATCTGCGCAGTCATGGTCGTGTACATAAATAGTCTTTTCTGCTCCCTTGGGATTGCAGCACCTAGAATTCCTAAAAGAAAAGCTTTGGGGTTTTTAGTGGCCAATCAGATGCACTGGCTCTCTGAGTGATGAATAGCTGTTGGGTTTGGAGAATTGGAAAATTGGGGAAGGGGAATTCTGGGAAAAGGAAAGGAAAGGAAATGGGGCGTTGTGACAGAGCACCCTATATTGCAACGCTTGTTATTTTGTCATTGCAGCAGTTTTGCATCAGCCAAAACAGCACCCTTCCGGATATGTTCAAACTCAGCCTATTGGTGAGCAAGTGAGTAATGTTTGAGATTTGCAATCTAGACATGTCAAGAGACATCCTGGAGTGTGTTTGACTTGGATGTTTCCTCTCTGATTGAAGTGGATGTTAAACTTGTCAATGCAACATCAGCTGCCCCCTTGCACACCCGTTGCATCAGATATTCAGGAGCAGGAGGAACTGCTGGAAGAGGAACGCACAGAAACAATTTCCTTTCTTCACTTTTTAGATTTTTCGGGTCAAACCAAAGGGCTTTGATACGGTCCCTGCAAAGGATCAGTCAGCAAAAATGTGCCACTGTTGGGGTAAAGAATTATCTAGAGATGTTATGGCTGTATCGAAAAGAGAGGAAAAAACGGTGTGGTGAGGATAGAATAAGAAAATGTACTTCTATACTTCTGAATAAGATGAAAGAAGGTTGTGAGTTTTGAGGTTATGACTCTATCTGCTGTGCAAACATCTGATACAGGGTTTTGCAAAGGGACGAGTGCCTGGGCATTAGAATCCAGATGAATTAATTGCTTTCACTGAGCATTATTAACACTCCAAGAAATATCACTCTTATTTGGGAAGGGAATATGTTGCCAGCATGCCTTCTGTTAGGGCTGAAAGGTTGCTGGCAACTCAGGTTTAGGTTCTGGGCTTTAGCAAACATGCCAGCCAGATCACCAATTCTTGGGTTCCTGTATCTGTGGGGGCAGAAGGAGGGATATGCTGAGTGTAATGATCTCTAGCAGACAAGCAAGTTTTGATAAGAAGTAATTGACTCTCTGGCAAAAAGACACATCCAGAGCCTGGCTTCTCCCCTGCTCACAATTACCTTTGTTGGTCAGCCTGAAGTTTCGCTCCTCCCACAACAGGAAAGACACCAGTCTTCTGCCTTTCCTCTCTTGCCCTTCTGTTGCCTTCTGATTTTATCCAAAAGCCTAGATCGGGGACTGAGAGGCTGACTTCTCCCCTCCTCCTCACTCTTACTCAACCCAGACTCAGATCACTGCTTATCTGCTGATTGCCTAGCAACACTTTGATTGCCTTCCAACTCTTCCTCTCTTTGAGAGCTAATAGAGCCCTCTCCAAAAGCGGGGGTCAAACTGCCCTTTCTCGATTCTGACAGGCAGTTCTGCAGAGTCGGCCCCTAGTTCAATTTCGGAGTCTAACTCATCCCCTGTGCTCGGGGGGGGGGGGACATTCCTGACACTGAGGTTGGAATTGCCTAAATTAGTTCTGTTTCCAATTGGTCCCATTGTTTTGCGGTGTCATCTAAAATAAAAGGGATGGCATGTATTACTTTGCAAGCAATAAAATATCGCTCCAAGTTTGGGATGACCCAGCCTCCTTCCACTGTGCGAAGGTACAGGAATTTGGTATTCCCACCTTGCCCCCAGTCTTTTGCAGGAAGAAATAAATCAATTTTGTTCCTGCCACATTCGTATCTGGTTGAGTGGGATCCAAATTGGGAATGACAGGAATAGAAACGGCAGTTTTGTTAGCTTCATCGTTTTTACCACTGCTAATCTGCCTGAGAAGGCAAAATGGGTTTTGCTTCATTTTCCCCACTCCAGATTTTGCAGAATGGTTCACTCAGAAATGAAGCCCTCACAGCCTTTTTCATTATTATTTTTTGAAGAGCATTGTCCATTTCTTCTCAGGAGATGTGGCTATCTGTCTCATCAGGAGTTAGTGATGGGGGAAAGGAAGAGAAAAGTCAGGGCAGGGTCAGGGAGTCAGGTTAAAGGCTAAAATCGATGACCATTTCATCGGCCCAGTAGACCTGAAGGAGTGTCTCCACCCCCATTGTTCAGTCCGGACACTGAGGTCCAGCTCCGAGGGCCTTCTGGCGGTTCCCTCACTGCGAGAAGTGAGGTTACAGGGAACCAGGCAGAGGGCCTTTTCGGCAGTGGCACCCACCCTGTGGAATGCCCTCCCATCAGATGTCAAGGAAATAAACAACTATCTGACTTTTAGAAGACATCTGAAGGCAGCCCTGTTTAGGGAAGTTTTTAATGTTTGAAGTTTTATTCTGTTTTTAGCGTTCTGTTGTGAGCTGCCCAGAGTGGCTGGGGAAACCCAGCCAGATGGGTGGGGTATAAATGATATTATTATTATTATTATTATTATTATTATTATTATTATTATTATTATTCCATCCCTGGCCCCCTTGTGCATCAGTGGAGGGCAATATGCATGCCCCAACCCATTACACCCTGTTACACCCTGCCCTTTCCCCTGCTCCCTCCTTTTAGTGACATTTTCAGTCACTTCTGGGTTGGGCGCCGTGCATGTGTTCTCAATCTCACATCGTTCAGACACACATTAACCATCTGTTTCCTGTATTTAATTCCACCTTCTTGCTTTTTCATCGTGCAAGCACGTAGATTTCCCCTTTCCTCCAGTGTTTCTTAAGCCGCGTTCTGCATCCTCATAACTGGGCCGGTTTCTTTTAATAAGTGATGGATATTAGGAACCTGTTTGTGCCACACTTCCTCCTCCTCCTCCTTTCTGCAATGGGCGAAACAGACAATTATATCCTGGAGGGGGGAGCTCCCTCCCTCAGTTTGGGTCCGAGTGTACTGTGCGCCCATTCATCAGAGGCCCCTTCCCAATGGACCCCTTTTGCTTTCTGGGTTGTCAGACGCCACTGCGGAAACAGTTGACGTCCAGAAGTGGCCGAACCTCTGCCCCCAGCTTGTGTGGCAGCTTCGGCGTAGAGGATCGTTGCTATTCTGCACTGATCAATCCCGATTGAGTTGTACCTGAAGGTCACAGGAAAGGCCGAGGAGAAGGTGAGGAAAAGGTCACAGGCTACAAATCACGATGCTCACCAGAGTCTGCTTCGAAACCCATCAACAGCACATTTCTCTCCCCAGATTTCTGACTAAGGCGGTGGGGTTGGGGGGCTGGCCATTTACCCTCTGCTAGAATGCATCTTCAACAAAAAGGGCAAATGAGGTGGGTGGTGTAGTGGTTAGAGTGTTGGACTAAGGCCTGGAAGAGGCCAGGGTTCAAATCCCGACTCGGCCACAAAGCTTGCTGCGTGTGACCTTGGGCCAGTCACTGCCTCTCAAACTATCCAAGTGCCAGTTTGGCCCCGCAACCGTGGGTGCCATGCAGTGTGCATGGCCCTGGCCAGTGACGGATTTACGTATAAGCTAAACAAGCTCTAGCTTAGGGCCCCACTCTCTTGGGGGCCCCCAGAAAATTTAAAGGGAAAGAAACCAGGATGCACATTTCCAAAATATAAGATAAAAAGCAAATAAAATAAAACTTACCTACAGCAACAGTGTTTTGTGTTCTGTAGGCTCCTATGATGTAAGTCATGCGCCCCGCCTGCTAGCCTGCTCCCTCAAATATCACTGGTTTGCTCCTTTCTATATATAGGGTGCCTACATTCTGCATGGACTACTTGCATGGCAAGATGTGCAAATGGCTTTAGGTACCTATTAGTTCCATAAATTACCATATAGCATATATTCAACACAAAAAACAGCAGCAATTTGTTGTTGACAAAGGACAGCTGGACATATAAAGGGCCCCATTACCTTCAGGAGCTTAGGGCCTCATCAAACCAATATCAGGCCCTGACCCCAGCGCTGAAATTTGTGGGTGCCCAGCCCCTTCATGGGGAATTTTGTGGGAGCTCAAGCACTCAGGGCCCCTGGGCACCGGCACCTATGCCTGTCTCACAGAGTTTTGGTGGGGACTGAATAGGGAGGCAAGAACTGTTTGTGTCCCCTTGAGCTCCTTGGGGGAGAAAGGCAGGATAAAAATGTAACAAAGAAATACTGTAACATTAAATACAGTGGGCGCTCGGGTTGTGAACGTAATCCATGTGGGGTGCACATTCACACCCTGCAGCGTTTGCAACCCGCAGCGGCGCATCTGCGCACGTGCGGGTTGCGATTCGGTGCGTCTGCGCATGCACGACCACTGAAACCCGGAAGTAACCCGTTCCGGTACTTCCGGGTTTCGGCGGACCGTAACCCAAAAAAACACAACCTGAAGCGGCTGTAACCCGAGGTATGACTGTACCCATGACAACCAAGTGATGGAGCTCTCCAGGAAGCTAGCAAAGAAAGGAGAAGATGAAAGAAGAATGGATACAAAAACTGATGGAATATGCAGAAATGGCAAAACTTCCCGGAAGTATAAGAAATCAAGATAACATTTTTTTAAAAAAAAATAAAAGAATGGAAATGGTCTATTGAATATTTACAGATAAATTATAAACATATAAAAACATTGGCAGGATAATTGTAACAACCTGCAGTTTTATAAGAGTACATATTTAAAGAAGGTGAATAAATCAGCAAATTAAGTGAATTTGGATATGCAGAAGATATGAAAAACAAATTTAAGAAACCGCAGAAAGAGGGGGAATTTTAAATGTTAAAATGATCATAAAATTATTGAAATGTATACAACTGAAAATCATAAATAAAATATATTTAAAAAGAGGCCTACTCCATTTGAAGATCTCTTTTTGAAGTGCCAAAGTCCAAAGAGAAAAAAAACCCTAAAAATGTAGCGTGGTAGGAGGGGAGCCTGAGGGGGCTCCTTGGAATTACCAGAAAAGACACTTTAAAATAACTATTTAAAAACCATTTTAAAAAATAATTAAAATGAGTGATAGGCTAAGAAGCAGGTGAAAACACACACCAGCATTCTGCGCATCTGAGCAGGCATGGCCAGACAGAAATGTTTTTAGCAGGCGCCGCAAACAGTGCAGCGAAGTTTCTTGCCTGGTGTCCATCGACAGGGAGTTCCAAAGTGCAGATGCTGGAAGATTGTTTTCTTACCAATGTGGAACGGCTATTGCAGAAGAAAGTGCAGAGCAGAGCAAGGGCAGCAGTCAGCTCCTCCATGAATGGGAAGCCCTGGTGTCAAGATATTATTAACAAACAACGCAAGCAACACGAAGACCAGTACAGTAGTACCTTGGGTTACATACGCTTCAGGTTACAGACTCCGCTAACCCAGAAATAGTACCTTGGGTTAAGAAATTTACCTCAGGATGAGAACAGAAATCGTGCTTCAGCAGCGCGGCGGCAGTGGGAGGCCCCATTAGCTAAAGTGGTGCTTCAGGTTAAGAACAGTTTCAGGTTAAGTACGGACCTCCGGAACGAATTAAGTACTTAACCCGAGGTACCACTGTATACTAGATAGCACTGTAGTTCTTATTGCATAATACAGTGGTGCCTCGCAAGACGAAATTAATTCCTTCCGCAAGTTTTTTCTTCTTGCGAGTTTTTCGTCTTGCGAAGCACGGTTTCCCATAGGAATGCATTGAAAATCAATCAATGCGTTCCTATGGAGACCGTCTGGGGACAGAGGGGAAGCGCCGCTCTGTCCCCTCTTTTGAAGCAAGGGGCTGCGGGGAGAAGATCGCTTCTCCCCGCCGCCCCTTGCTTCAAAAGAGGTCCGGGGACAGCGGGGAAGACCCGCTGCGCTTCCCGCTGTCCCCGGAGCTTGTGGGGCAAGCTTCGTTTTGCGAAGCAAGCCCATAGGGAAATTCATCTTGCGAGGCAACTCGAAAACGAAAAAACCTTTCATTTTGCGAGTTTTTCGTCTCGCGAGGCGTTCGTCTTGCGGGGCACCACTGTATACATGATTGCATGGTTACATATCCTCATGACCACTGCTCCTTGTGCATTTTTCTAATGTATGGGGTATGTACGGTACCTTTTTCCTTCTTATTGTAGTTGTAGCATATGGATTGTAATGTGTGAAGTTTACATACCTTTCATGTACACAGGTCATTGTTTCATATTTGAATTCTTTTGTAGTCGTGCTGAAGAAGATTCCAGCGAAACAGTCAGATTATCTGGGATCACTGTCTACATTGTTATTCACTTACTACTTTGGCACCATGAAGCCTAAAAAGTTTTACCGCTCAGCCCACAGGATAGCATCTATTACTTTGCTTCAACCATAGACTTATTATACTTTTACGGACTTTCAAAGATTGACAGATGTGTGTTCATTTGTTTTCAAATATATTAGAGAATTTACAAGTGTACACATTTTGTTTTTGTTGTACTAAATCATGCAATAAGAACTACAGTGCTATCTAGTATACTGGTCTTTGTGTTGCTTGTGTTGTTTGTTGTGTTAAGTTTGCAACACAGGAGTTTGTTGTTCTGTATTAGCCAAGATATTCCTGGCAAGCGGCAGGAGTGAGGCCTAGGAGGGGGAGGAATGTGCCACGAAATTGCAGGCTTTGGGGGCGACGGTGCTGGAATTGGACGCAGCAGAATTGGCCTCGCTTTTTGCACCCCTCCCTTTGCAAGCCCAGCTCTCTTCCCGGTTTTCACCAGAGACATTGCACAGGCAGATTGCGCCCTCTAAAGAGGTTGGCATGAAATGCTGTTATATAAGAAATGACCCATGGCAACGCAGCCTCGCCAGCCTTGCCCCATCCAGGACAAGGAATCCTCACCCCACCTCTTTTCATATCAAGCTTGGCCCAGAAATCACAGTGAAGACAAACAGATCGCCAACAATATTGTGAAATTATTTTCGCCCTTTGAGCTCCAGCATGGATCAAGCAGAAAGAGAATAGAAATCTTCTGTCAAAGCCAGAGGCAGAGAGACGTCAAGGGCTAAGAAGATGAATCTCCTTCCAAGCTTCTCCACTGAGACATGGTCCCTTCTCATTGTCCTTCTGGGCCTTTTCATGCTGTATGTATTACTCTCTTGTCTTCCTTCTCTTGGGCTGTTTTCTAATTGTGAAAAGGAGAAGGTGGAGTTTTAAGTCCATTGCTTTTCTGAAAGCCATAGGAGATGGCAGCTTCTGAACTGCAAGGATATTTATTTACCAAGCGAGCCTTCAGATTTGAGGAAGGTTTTCTCCACAATCCCTTTACCCAGGAAGGTCTTCCAGCAAATAGGTGTGACCTGACCAGTTTACAAAGGATTAAAGCAAAAACAAGCCTTAAAAAGAATAAATGCTAGACAACAGTTTGGGTTTTCTTTCTTTCTTCCAAAGTCATGTAACAGTTAAAAATCAGTTTGCATTACTCTCTCATCTTCCCCCTGTTGGGCTGTTTCCTGACTGTTAGAGGAGCACAGGGACATTTTAATCCATTGCTTCTTCCAAAAGCCACAGGAGATGGTAGAATGCAGAAGAGTATAAAATGCAAGGCAAGCTTTGGAAGGAAAAGTTCCATGCATTTTTCACTACCTTTTGCAATGCAATCCTAAGCGAGTTTACTTAAAAGGGAGTTCCTTAAGCTTTGGCAGCAGTCCTAGATGCACTTCCCTGAGGCCAGGGTTGGCATGGGCTCAACGGGGCTTACTCCTGAGTAGACACAGGGTGTTTAATCTGCAATGTTCTATTATGTTTTTATATAAGCTGGAAGCCACCCAGAGTGGCTGGGGCAATCCTGTCAGATGGACAGGGAACAAATAGTTGTTGTTGCTGCTGCTGCTGCTGTTGATATGAAACTGCCAGCACCATTTCTGACCTCCAAATGAATTGGGTGGTGTGTGTGTGTGTGTGTATGTGTGTGTGTGTGTGTTATGTCCAGGGAGCCTCCCGGGGGACCCAGTTGAGGAGGACTGCCTCAAACATGGACCAGCCCAAGGAAGGTTCCCAGAAGATGACGAGGATTGAACCCGGGATCTTGTGGATGCTAAGCAGGTCACCTGAACACTGGGACCAGAAGGCGTCCCAGCTCAAACCACCTGCAATTGCATCCTTTGGCCAGCAGGCAAGAACAGCTGGAAAGCGTCAATTCACCTACAGGGCTCTCCTTTTGAGCCCTGTTGTGCCACCCCCAAAAGGTTAGCTCTGTGTGCATGTGTTTTTAGCAGGAGGTGCCTTTTGTCAGGAGTTCAGCCTACACTCAAGTAGGACCCTGGCAGAGACACATGCCCAACTGGCATGTTCCCTCCCTTCTGGTCTATCGTTTGGGAGCTTCAAAAGCTTTCTTCAGCCCAAACATCACAGCGACCGATGCCAACTGACACCGGCACACTTAGGGATCTGCAGAGTTTGCGCAGCTTGCGTGACAGACCTCAGCAACTCAGCATTTTGGCTAATCTACTTTATTTACATATAAACACATGGAGCACTGCAACATGGCTCCCTCTCTCTCTAGCATCAGACAGCAAAGAGGAAAAGAACAAAGGACAATAGTTCCACTTCACGGAACACAGTAACACAAACATCCTGTCTCCGTCACTTCCCACTCTGCAATCCCATGAATGCAGACATGGAGCAGGAATTCCAACACCTTTATCAGGTACAACAACCTGCCAGGTTTCCCCACGGAACCCTTAACAACTTTTTACGCTCTGCTGCTGTCAATGATCATCTGCCAGATTTGCATCTCTCTCTCTCTCTCTCCTTTCATTAAAAAACAGATATGGAATTTGGCCATACAGCCATTTTCGAAATCTGGGCATTCCAGGTCCGAGGCCATTGCCTTTCATCGGAACTCTCTTGTCGTACCGTAAGGTGAGTGTCTGGGGACATTTCTGCCCTGCTTAAGAGGTTTGCCAAGACCCTTGTCTGCTTCTCCCTCTGGGTCTTCTTCTGGCCCAGAAACGCTGTTCTTAATTTCTGAAATGTTTTTCCGCAGGGGTTTATCAACTTTGATACAGAGTGCTTTCAGAAATATGGGAGGAACTGGGGGTAAGTGACCTTTTATGACCAGCTTGTATTTCTTTTCCTTTTCCCCTCCAACAGAGTTTATATAAGTTTGAATGAAAATGCAGAGGTTAGTATCAAATATCCAATATCTTTCTATCAAGGATTTTTTAAAAAACTAATCCAAATAAAAACACAAACTGAAAGGAAAAGAGAGAGAGGGGGGGGGGGGCAAGGGAAAAAAAGAGAGAGAATTTCTGATTCTGACCAGCTTGTATTTCTCAGGGCATCCCAAACCCCATTGTTTGATCCCAAGGAGGAAATATTCTGAAACAGAAACCTTAATCTGCAACTGGATGTCTCTGGGATCTCAAAAGCTGTGAACATTCTGGTAGCCAGACTCTCCTGACTGCCCCACCTTTTTAGGGTTTCCCTTCTGTTGCCTCCAGCTCTTTGGTGCTCGATCGGAGCAAATGGCAATTGGGTTTTGTCCAGATTGCTGTTCATTCTGATTTAGAGTTGAAGAGTGGATCTCCCCTGGGAACGGAGCAGGGCAGGGGGAAAACTGCTCTGACTCATGTCTAGAGATAAAAGGTAAAGGTAAGGTAAAGGACCCCTGGGTGGTTAAGTCCAGTCAAATGGGCTTGCGGCACTCATCTCCGCTTTCAGGCCAAGGGAGCTGGCGTTTGTCCACAGACAGCTTTCCGGGTCATATGGCCAGCATGACTAAACTGCTTCTGGCGCAACAGGACACCATGACAGAAGCCAGAGTGCAGGGAAACCTGTTTATCTACTTGCCCTGGCATGCTTTTGAATTGCTAGGTTGGCAGGAGCAGGGACAGAGCAACGGGAGTTCATCCCACTGTGGGGATTCGAACCGCCAACCTTCTGATTGGCAAGCCCAAGAAGCTCAGTGGTTTAGACCACAATGCCACCCACATCCCTATCATGTCTAGAAAGCATGTCTCATGCAGGAAACCACCCAGAGTCCTGCTTTCTAGCCATGGGAAAAGCAGGAACAAGCCCTTAGTCAGCCTCCACTGATCAGGCACCGTTGAAATGTTTGGAACTACAGTTGCCATCAGTCCTTGTCAACATGGGGTGATGGGAGATGTAGTCCAACACATATGGAGGACACCAGGGCAGGGAACGCAACCCATAGCTCAGGGCAACACACTTGGCTTTTCAAAATATAAAACTGGTAGGATGTGCCTTCTTCTCTTCCTTACTCTTCATCCAGGTTTTACGATGGCCGGCAGCCTATATTAGCCACGATGGATCCCATCATTATTAAAACTGTCCTCGTGAAAGAGTGCTACTCCACCTTCACCAACCGCCGGGTAAGGGCTCATGTCTTAAGCAATGCGACAGGAGAGCAGGAGAAGGGCGGGTTCTTCATGCCACTAAATTGGGAGTGCTAAATTAGGAAGGACTGGGTAATGTCTTCTTCTTCAGCGATCCCTCGTAGCCGAGTAAGATTGTCTTCCATGAACACGGTCTTAACGGTGAGTCCGTAAGTGACTGTGGAGGCCAATTATGGATCCACATGTCCTTCCACAGTGGGGACATTGGTTTCCGGGTGGGAGTTAATGACGGTGAGGGTTTGCCAAGCGTGCCTTCCTCTTGGCACGTTTCTCCCTTGCATCCTGAGTTCGAGTGTCTTCAAAGCCCATGACTCCTTTGGTAAAGGCTGTTCTCCAGCTGGAGCGCTTGCAGGCCAGTGTTTCCCAGTTTTCGGTGTTTATATTACATTTTTAAAGATTTGCCTTGAGAGAATCTTTAAAACTCTTTTGCTGACCACCAGCATTATGCTTTCCATTTTTAAGTTCAGAATAGAGTAGTTGCTTTGGAAGACAATAATCAGGTAATGTGGCAGGTAGATGAAGACATCTTCTAAAGTCAAGTGTGAACTTGGGGCTCATTTGCCCTTCATTCCTGTCATCTTTAGTATAACATGTCCTTAAACTTACAAGCAGCACAAGCATTTCAAAACGGGCCTTTTGTTTGAATAGGATTAGGACGACAACAACATTATCCATAATTCAGTTAAGACAGACTATTCACAATTAAATTAGTGTGTTTATTAAGCACACCTGGACTCAGAATTCAGCAGTGCTTGAAGTGGGATCAAACCCAAACTCTCCTGTCTTCTTTATCCTACTTCAAGTACTTCAGATTATAAAAGTACAAAGAGCGTCTCCAAGTGTATGTTTGTAGGGTCCAGCTTATTGTTTATGGTGTTTAAAATTGTTTTCATATTGTGTTTTAATGCCCTGAGACCTTAGAGCAGAAGACGGGAAATAATTAAATAAACAAACAATAAATAAATAAATAAATAAATAAACAATAAATTTTGTGGCCTGTTTCTAGGCACCGGTCCAGATTTTCCATGTCTGTGTCTGGATGTGTCTGTGTGTGTGTGTGTGTGTGTGTGTGTGTGTGTGTGTGTGTGTGTGTGTTGTCTTGGTGCTTTCCCCAGGAAAACCTATGTTCTACCAATGAATCAGAGCAAACAGCAATCCAGTTTGCTCTGACTCAGTGGCAAAATCTGGGTTTTCCCAGGGAAAGCGTCAGGATGAAAACAACGACAGCAATGCTTGAACATGGACCTGGGAAGCCTTGACTTGGGCCTAGGAAGCATGGAGCAGAGGGAAGTGTGACCGAGTCCTTAGTCACCCAGTCACCACTGTACTCCATGTTCATTGAGTTCATGAGTCCCCGCTGGCTCTCACTGAAATCCCAGGTTTGGGATCTGTCATGGGTTCAAAAGCCGACTCATTGTTTTGAAACCACCTCACTGCTTTCTTGCTTCCCTCTAGAATGTAGGTTTAGGTGGGCTGTTTGAGTCTGCCATCACAATGGTGAAGGACGAACAATGGAAGAGGATTCGCACTGTGCTCTCTCCAACCTTCACCAGTGGAAAGCTAAAGGAGGTAAAGAAAAAGAAAAAGATACTGAGCCTTGAAGAACTCAAATATTCAACACTGGTCTGTAGGGTCCTTATAATTCCAGCACAATTCACAGAAGCTATTCAGTCCGAAACTGGAGCACATCATGTTCCAATTATGTTGTTAGCAAGAATGGGTTTAAATCAGCCCATTTCACATTGTCATGAAATGAGACGACTGGCATTTGTTTTGTTTTAAAGTGATGTTTCAACATTGCACCATTTCTCCAGGTACTCAGTGCATCCTGCCAATATTGTATTTCCTTCCTCTCTGAATTTTCTGTTTGGAGCTGGAAGACTTTGCCTCAAACCACTTGGGTTGATCTTCTATAGAATTTGTCCCTCTTCTTCTCTTCATCCTTGAATGGAGACCTTTCTGCGACCCCACAGGCTTCTGTGCAGCTGCTTCCAGTTCCTTGAAAGATCTCCATCATTTATTGTATTCCAGATGTTTCCCATCATCAAACACTATGGGGAGGTTCTGATCCGGAACGTTCAGAAGAAAGTGGAAAAGGATGAGCTTCTGGTTGCGAAGGAGTAAGTCACCTGGGGCCAGGGAAGGCTGCCGTCAAAAACAGAGCCCTCTTCTATCCTCCCGCGACAACGTGGGCTGTCTTGGGGGTAAATCCAGACCAGATTGGGTTAACAAAGTGAGCAGCCATTAGGTGGTAAAAGCACGTAAATTCATGCTAAAAGTATCCATTCAATAAGATGTTCACGAGACCAAAGCTATAAGAAAAAACTGCTTTCCCCCCCTTATGGGGTACCCAAGAGCCCGTACAGAGTCCTTATGTAGGTTCTCGATTGGTAGGAGAAAATAACAGAAGTCAACCAGAGAATATTGAGAAGCAAAGCAGCTAGTAAGCCTGATCTTTATTAAACTGTTGCAACAGGATCCTCACACACCACACGCAGGAGAGAGGAGGAACCCAGAACAATGGTGTACAAGCTCTTATATAGACTTTTGAAATTGCCACCCTGTAGCTCAAGATCCCCCCCCCAATACATCATACATACATCACAGAAAGAAGTGGTCCCCAGCAGAAATACATCACAGGGGGGTGGTCTACAGGAGAATCCTGTCTGGCAGGAAACCTGTTAATGGGTTTACCTGGAGAACCTGGCCATCCTTTTGTGATGATAAATACTTAATTCCTGAGTCCAGGTCACAGGCTCACCCTTGTCATACCCAAATGTGCCCTTAAGGCAGGATTTGTGAGCACAGAGACAATGGGGAGGCGTTTCCTATTTGCATCCAAACTGCAGAGGAATATTTGAGGTCACTGAAAGAGTCAAAATGGCTTTAGGACTGTTTTCCTACATGTGGTTTATATATTTGTGTATGTGTTTGCCTGGTCCATTTATGAACATTTGTTTTATATCTTATACCTTATAATTCTCATAACACTAGACATCCTCCTTCCTTGGACATGAGGAATCTGGACTCTTTACTCTGGGAACACCATCAGGCATGCCATGCATTCCTGCAACTTCTGTTCTGATAAGCCTTCAGGCAGGGGTAGTCTCCTCCTTTAAATCGTTTGCTATTTAACACATCCGAGATCCTGATTTGGCTGCTCTGTTCCCTCCCCAGCGTCTTTGGGGCCTTCAGCATGGATGTGGTCACCAGCACTTCGTTTGGTGTGGACCTTGACTCTATGAACAACCCTGATGACCCTTTTGTCAAGGAGATCAAGAAACTCACCAAGTTTTCCTTTAATCTACATATACTTTTAGCATGTAAGTTGGCTACAGATTTCCTTTTTATATCAATTTCATTATGATACAATAAAAACCCAACTCCTAACTAGAATAACAACAACAACGAAGAAGAAGAAGAAGAAGAAGAAAGGAGAGGAAAAGGACAGAAGGAGAGAAAGAGGAAAATAAGAAGAGAAATAAAGTAATATAAACAAGCACAAAGGGGTGTGTGTGTGTGTGTGTGTGTGTGTGTGTGTAATATATCTCCCTCTGTTATATCTTAATTTTCAATCCACATACAGAGAAGTGAATCCTCTTGGATCTCACTTGGGAGAACTTCCCTCATCCTCAGTCTCACGGCCTGAGAAAAGCCACTCTGGCCTGCCTCTCTCACAGGTTCCTTTCTCTTCCTCTCCACCACCTCTCTGTATGTATTTTCATTTATCCTGGATTTAAATCTTCAGAGATCAGAACATACATATGAATAATATTAACAGAGAGCTATCAAGAATTAAAGATCTTAAAAAATAAAAAAGAGGAAGAGAGAAGAAAAGAGGTACTTCTGCTTCTCTATCTACCAGTTATGCATATAACAATTATTCTAAGCATTTAGCGTATGCACTCCAGTTTCTAGCTGCAATTGATATCCAGCTTTCTCCTATTCCGCTAGATGGTGTTTCCACAAACTTCCCTCCCAGGCCACCAGAATTCATCTTTCTGCCACTCAAAAAGTCCAATATAACTCTTCATTTATTGTTATCTTTGTGTGTCCCACATTAATCTTTCTCCAGTTCCTTGTGACATGTTCTCTTCAGGGGTTCCAACAAATCTTAGTAAATCCATATTTATTTGCCTGTTGCATTTTCCTTAAATCGTATTTGATCCCCGTGTTTCCTTCTTCCTCCTTTTCTTCCAGTCCTTTATCAGTCTAAACTCCAGTAGGTGAATTGCTTTCTCTATTTGCATGTTTATTATTCCGCTCATCTCTTCTTTGAAAGCACGTTAAGCACGAGAGACCATGCTTTGAACCATCGTCAACTCTCCTTCTGACTTTGCAGCAGATTCCTTCATCAGAACCAGCCCCTCAGACAACTGCAAATCTGCCTCGCCAACATTTGCTGATTTTCCATATTTAAGCAAAGATCGTTCATCTTCCACAGAACCTCCCTGTTTAATCAAAGATAGTTCCAATTCACCGCCCGCAGATTCCACAACTTCTCCCATATCTGTAATCAGATCTGGTCATCCCATGAAGTTCAGTTTTTAGATCTGCTGGTTGTGGTTTAAGCAGCCCTTGCATGAAGCACCAATGAACAGGGCCGTCTTACCCATAGGTGCTAGGGGTGCGGGGCACCCAGGCGCCGGGCTCTCAGGGGTACTGGGCCAAGAGTCTGGTGCCTGAGAGTTGAGTCCGGGAAAGAGTGCGGCCGTTGGTTGGAGCGCCACGGCAGGCTCTTCTGCTGCGGGCGGCTCTGCGTCGCAAGTTTGGGGGCGACCGAGCCAGTGCAATGTACTTGAAAGGCAACTGTCAACAATTGACATCGCTAGTAGGGTTACGAGAAGTTTTGTAAGGATAAAATTATCATTTATTATTAAGAGTAATTTATAATTTATTCATAAAAGGATTTGATTTAATAATAATAATTAAATATAACCAAATGCAGGATTAGAGAATAAGTCTGAAAATCATCAGCCGAGGGGGAGGGAAGTCTCAAGCTTATATAGCCAAATGTCTTTTATTCTATTATACAACAGTGATTAAAAATTTGTCCAGTAGCACCTTAGAGACCAACTAAGTTTGTTCTGGGTATAAGCTTTTGTGTGCATGCACACTTTTAGCTTATACCCAGGACAAACATAGTTGGTCTCTAAGGTGCTACTGGACAATTATATTTTTTTAAAAAATTATTTCAACTGCGTCAGACCAACACGGCTACCTACCTGGATACAACAATGATGTTATGTTTGAAAAAAATGTAAAAACCAATAAAATTTTTATATATATAAAAAAATTCCAACTCTATGATTCTATGATTCTATTCTATGATATATGAAATAAAAAGTCAATTATATAAAATACATTTTAGGGCTTTGAATCAATAGTCAAATAGTGGATCTGATTCCGATTGTCCCAGCTAAAAACCTTGCAACCTTTGCTGTCACCTGCTCATCTTGATCTGCCAAGAAAAAGGACACGGTGTCTGTGGTTGGGCGACAATAAAAGAGGGTTGGAAAACTCATTCCTCAAGTCTTTATAAAGAGTGCAGGCCAGAAGGGCATGTGCCACCAATTCGGTACTGCACATTATGATCTGTAACCCTGGGATTTACAATGTGTTTGGGCACTGACCATATGCTATTAAGGCTTACAAGCACTGACCCTCAGAGCAAATAAACCAAAGTTTACTCATGGATTTCTACAGAACTATGTCTGTCTGTCTGATGTTTTGCTTCCTGTTCACTGTGAATCTCTGTTTCTTGCAGTTGTGTTCCCGTTCGTGGTTTCTCTCCTCAACTTAATGAAAATCACTTTCTTCAACCCAGAAGCTATGAACTTCTTCGAGAGGTCATTTGCGAAAATAAAGGCGACACGGGAGAAAGAAGGCCAGGGGGTAAGCATTCAGACCGCACTGAATTTTGAGGGTGAAAAATTCACGCAAAATTTTCACACCAGAACGAACTTTCCTGGGGGGGGGGGGGAGGAACAGACGAAATTATTCAACCAAAGATCCCTCAAGACTCACCTTTTCTGTACTGCTTCATTGCTATTTTCTACACAAAACAACCCAACGTTTTGACTCTTTTGCCCACTCAGTATGTCCTATTCTGCCTAAGAACAGCAAGATCACCACACAGCCAATGTGCTTAAGGGCAAAGGTAGCCAACTCTCAGGGCTGCATTCAACCCTTTAAGAAACCTGGGGGAGCAAACCATCTCGGTTTGTGGGGGTCTTTCCTCAGCTTCCTTTCTCTGCTGTTTTATTTGTTTCTATGCTTAGGGCCGGGTGGATTTCCTGCAGCTGATGATCAACTCCCAGAAGTCCAACAGCGAGCACCAGAGCAACGGCTCGGATCCCTCCTATAAAGGTAATGCCACTCCTGGGAGTCAATTCAGTGTAACTTCGAGGACTCTGAAACCGAAGGGCAACAAGCCCCAAAGATGTCAGTGAAGGTGCCAAGCCGATCTGACCGGGGAGGGCATTCCACAGATGGGGAGCCAGGACTGAAAAGGCCCTTTTGCGATTTAAGGATGAAGTTCTGATCCAGGTTGGCAGAATGTCCAAAGCAAACAAAGCCAAGAGGCTCAGTACATGGCGCTCATTCCTAGACTTCAGGGAATCAGTGTCCTCCCCCCGATTGGCAGTAGATAAGCAGAACAAAGGAAAAGGGGTATTTTTACCAGTTAAAAACTTTAATGATCACAGCGAGAGAACACAGATTCCATTTCCTAGGGATGGCGGTGCTCCCAATTAAGGGTTCCACCCACTTCCTCCCTAATCACTACCGCATCTTGTAACCAGATCTTGTAACCGCTGTGCTTTCTGTGCTTCCACCTTATCAGCTCTTCTTGACCTTGGCCTGAGCAGCTGAATGCCTTCCAGGGACAGTGAATCTGTTAACTCTCTCCTCCCCAGTGTTTCTTCTCCTAGCTGTTCCCCATCCAGTATTTCCCAGCTTCTGCCTTCTGAACTATGTCCCTCTGCAAACCGCTGTTCCAAATCTATACTGTCCTGCTCCTGGGAAGATTCAGGATCCTGATCAGGGGGAGGATCCCACCATTCCTCCTCAGTCCAGACCTCCTCAGCATGGTCCCTGACATTACCAATGCAGATCATTTCCCCACCTAGTGTATGTGCTGTATTATTGGGGCTAATAAATAATAATAATAATAATAATAATAATAATAATAATAATAATAATAATAATAATAATAATAATAATATTTATACCCTGCCCACCTGATAAGGCTTCACCAGCCACTCTGGGTGGCTTCAAACATAGTCTAAAAACACAACTAAGCGTCAAATATTTGAAACTTCCCAATACAGGGCTGCTTTTAGGGCTGCCTTCAAAAGTTTGTTTAATTCTTTATCTCCTTGTCATCTGATGGGAGGGTGTTCCAGAGGGTGGGTGCCACTACCGAGAAGGCCCTCTGCCTGGTTCCCTTCTTGCAGTGAGGGAACTGCCAGGAGGCCCTCAGAGCAGGATGATGGGGGTGGAGAAGCTCCCTTAGGTATATAGGAGCGAGGCTGTTTAGGGCTTTAAAGGTTAGCACCAACACACTGAATTGTGCATGGAAACATACTGGGAGCCAGTTTAGAAGTCACTCCTAGTCACCAGTCTAGCTGCCACATTCTAGATTAGTTGTAGTTTCTGCTTCATCTTTCTGGCCTTTGTTTGTTTGCAGGCTTGACCGATGATGAAATCCTGGCCCAAGCCTTCACTTTTGTCTTTGGTGGATACGAAACCAACAGCAACTCTTTGGGCTATACGGCCTACTTTTTAGCCATTCACCCAGATGTCCAGCAGAAGCTTCAAGCTGAGATAGATACGATCCTGCCCAACAAGGTGAGAATGTGCAGGTTGCAAAGGTGAGTCTGGATTCAATGGAGAGGGTTTTGGGGGTATGGAATTGTAGAGTTGGAAGGAACCCCCCGGTGCATCTAGTCCACCCCCTGCAATACAGGAAACTCAACTATAGCATCCCTGGCAGATGGCCATCCAACCTCTGCTTAAAAACCTCCAAGGAGAGAAAGTCCAAAACCTCCCATTGTTGACTAGCTCTTACTATCAGAAAGTTCTTCCAGATATTGAGTAGGAATCTTTTTTCTGGTAATCTGATGTCAAGTATGGGAGTTCCCCTCTCCCTTTTGGTAACTCGGCAATCAGAATTAACGAGCATTTGTAAGATCTACAGTAGTACCTTGGTTCTCAAACTTAATCCGTTCCGGAAGTCAGTTCCAAAACCAAAGCGTTCCAAAACCAAGGCATGCTTTCCCATAGAGAGTAATGTAAAATGAATGAATTCATTCCAGACTTTTAAAAACAACCCCTAAAACATGAACTTCATTGTCTAATGAGACCACTGATCCATAAAATGAAAGCAATAATCAATGTGCTATACTATAAAATAAATAAGACAGTATTGTAGATGATACAATACTGTCTATGCTGATGATAGTCATTGTTTGGATGGGGGGCTTTTATCCCTTTCCACAGTTAAACAGTCAATCAATCAATCAATCAATCAATCAGTAGCTGAGCTGGGTTCCACACAGTCACAAAAACAAATTAACCGAAAAAGCCTCAAAAACAAAAATGCAAAATAGACAGCAAAAACGAAAGCACCAAACTTAATCTGTTCCAGAAGTCCATTTGACTTCCAAAATGTTCGAAAACTAAGGTGCAGCTTCTGATTGGTGCAGGCGCCCCGGAAACAATAGCCAGCAGCCGCATCGGATGTTCGGCTTCTGAAAAATGTTCGAAAACTGGAACACTTCCTTCCGGGTTTTCGGCGTTTGAGAACCAAGTCATTTGCAAACCAAGGTACCCTGTATAGTCCTTTTATTGCAGCATTTTTTGTGCAAGCACAAACAGTTGCCTACTCTTGACTCCTCCCCACTTCCACAGCATGAAGCACGCCAAAGGAATGTCTCTCCTCTGCTGCATCTCCTTTGTTCTCTGACACACTCAGACCTCCGAGTTCAGGGGGAGGGAGGGGGTTCTCCCCTACTTCAAGTGATGTATCACCCAGCTGCTCCCTCCCTTCTGGTTGCTTAGCTACTATTTCATAGCTGGGTAGCTCCTCTCTCAGCTGTGGAGCTTCTGTGTCTGCCTGTCTCTCTGCTTCTGGAAATGGCGGAAGTGGCAGGGGCAGGGATATTCTTCCTCTTCTTCTGTTAGGAGCTGATCTCCCTGCAATTGCATTCCCCAATCTTCCGATCCAGACCAGCCCCTGACACCTGAAGCCCTTGGTTTGAATTCTACCCTCCAGAGCAGGAGTATAGGAGATGGGTTTTGAGTTGTTTTTTTAAAGAAAGATCAGTTGCATTAGTTTCCTTCCACCTGTGTTGAATATAACCCAAAGAGTTTTCCCCATTCATGGACAGAAATCTTAGAATAAGGCTACCGAGAGCTTTCCTTCTGAAGGTCTCTGTGTCTGGGCTCCTCTGCTTTCCCCAAGAACTGCAGAAAGATGGAGCCTGATTCCAGATCCCACCAAGTACGACTAACCTTCCCCCTTGAATCCCCCCAAAGGCTCCTCTCACGTACGATGCCATCATGCAACTGGAGTATCTTGACATGATCCTGAACGAAACGCAAAGGCTGTATCCCTTTGGAGGGAGGCTCGAAAGGCTCTGCAAGAAAGATGTCGAAATCAATGGCGTCACTATCCCGAAAGGCACATTGGTGATGATCCCACCCTACACGCTTCATCGGGACCCCGAATACTGGCCGGAACCTGAAGAGTTCAGACCTGAGAGGTAACAAAAAAAAATGTGCTGGTGAAAAATAGGAAGCACATTCATGCCAATGCTGATTCACACCTGAATGTAAATAATAATAATAATAATAATAATAATAATAATAATAATAATAATAGAATTCAGAATGATGTCAGAATGAAGCTAAGTGGTTTTAGCAATAATGTAATAAAGGTGTATGTAAAAATGGATTGTTAACAGGTGAAAATCCAAAGCTATAATATATTAAGTTAAAGGATTAAGACAAAAACAAAGAGGGAAAGGAATTGCTGAATTAACTAACAGAACTGGAATACAAAAAAGGGAGGTGTGAGGTGGTCAGGGAAGTAAAGAAATGAAATGTAAGGCATGGAAAGATTGATGTGTTTTTAAGTGTTTTCTATCTTTCTTCTGTATTTTGTATTTTTTTCCTTTTTATTTCTTTTTTTTCTTTCTTTCTCTTTTTTTTGAAACTTTAATAAATATCATTTAAAAAAAAGTAAATAATAATAATAATAATAATAAGAAGAAGAAGAAGAAGAGGAAGAAGAAGAAGAAGCCGGGCTCAGGACGGCTAACACCAGTAAAATTACAATAAAAAATAATAGTGGGAAAAAAAACAATTTAAAATACAATTTAAAATGCAGCCTCATTTTAATAGTAGCCCATAGATCAAAACCAGAAGGGGAGGGAAACAGAAGGGTCAGACTGAGTCCAAATCAAAGGCCGGGTGGAACAGCTCTGTCTTGCAGGCCCTGCGGAAAGATGTCAAGTCCCGCAGGGCCCTGGTCTCTTGGGACAGAGCATTCCACCAAGTCGGGGCCAGTACTGAAAAGGCCCTGGCCCTAGTTGAGACCAATCTAACCACCTTGCGACTTGGGACCTCCAAAGTGTTGTCATTTGTGGACCTTAAGGTCCTCCGCGGGGCAGACCAGGAGAGGCGGTCCCGTAGGTACGAGGGTCCTAGGCCACATAGGGCTTTCAAAGTCAAAGCCAGCACCTTAAACCTGACCCTGTACTCCACCAAAAGAGCCAGTGCAGTTGGTAAAGCACTGGATGAATGTGATCCCGCGGCGAGGACCCCGTAAGGAGTCTCGCCACGGCATTCTGCACCCACTGGAGTTTTTGGGTCAGTCTCAAGGGCAGCCCCGTGTATAATAATAATAATAATAATAATAATAATAATAATAATAATAATAACATTTTTTTAAAAAAATATTATTTATACCCTACCCATTTGGCTGGGTTTCCCCAGCCACTCTGGGTGGCTAACAACAGAATATTACAATACAATAACCTATTAAACATTAAAAGCTTCCCTAAACAAGGCTGCCTTCAGATGTCGTCTAAAAGTCTGGTAGTTGTTGTTCTCTTTGACATCTGAGACCTGCCCTTTCCGGTCCCTTATCCAACCTCCATTTTTCTTGTCTTTGTGAATGCCACCAGGTTCAGCAAAGAGAACAAGGACAAAATAGCTCCCTACACGTACCTGCCCTTTGGAGCTGGTCCCCGGAACTGCCTGGGAATGCGCTTTGCTCTCGTCACGATGAAGGTGGCCATTGCAATCCTGATGCAGCATTTTTCCTTCAGGGTCTGCAAGGAAACGCCGGTGAGGAGGTTGGATGTCTGGCACACCTCGGTGTGTGTGTGGGAAGGGAGGGGGAGGTTTTCCTGACCCGGTCCTGATCTCCTCCATCTTCTGTTATGCAAGAGCCTTTTCCTTCAGAGAAGTGGGTGGTCATAAGGTAACAGGGACTACAGTGGATGCTCAGGTTGCGAACGTGATCTGTGTGGGAAGCATATTCACAACCCGCAGAACTGCATCTGCGCACGTGGGAGTCACAATTTGGTGCTTCTGCACATGCTCAAAGCATGATCTAGCGTTTCTGCGCATGCGCAAGTGCTGAAACCCAGAAGTTCTGGTACTTCTGGGTTCGGCGCAGTGCTCAACCCAAAATTGCACAACCCGAAGTGTCTGTAACCCGAGGTATGACTGTATAATGCAATTTGGGAAAAGGAGCAAGATTGTCTTCACCTTTGGCGACTGTAGGGGATCCTGCATTTAAGAAACTCTGCCACTTGTGTTTTCCAACCCCTATGCAGCGGTGGAACAAGCTGATTGGGCACCTGGGGTGACATGTGTGCCCCGCGCCCAGGGGCGGGGTCAGCCACCCGTGGGGTGGAGCCAGCCAGGGCACTCCACAGGGTCTCCAAGGAGTCTACCTGCCTCCTCCCACTCAGCCGCCCTATAGCTCAGGGGAAGGTAGCGCAAGGACCGTTTGGGGCAGCGCGGAGCCTGTGGGAACCCAAGCCACCACATCACTTGTGTGAGACACGTGGCTTGGGTGCGCTGCAGGCCTCACAGTGAGTGCCACCTGACATTTTGTCACCCCCCTCAGTGGTGACACCCAGGGTGACCCGCCCCCACCACACCCCCTTCCTCTGCCCCTGCCTCTATGCTGTAAACCGGCAGCCTGTGCAAGTTTATCACTGGCTCTGTAATTAAACCCCAAATAATGACTGCTTTTAATCCTTCACTGCTATGATGAATGCCTCTTACAACTTTTTCTTTTATTGGTGTATTACAATGCTCTGCTCTTTTTTTTTTTTAATTATTTCTTTGGGCTAACAACAAAAACACAAATGCGTACCAGGCTGCTACAATAAAAATAAAAGGCTGAGTATATCTTTAAACAGAGAATGAAATAAAACCCATTATTGTCATGGGTGGGATGAATCTTAAAGAGGAATAATATAATATTTATTGAATCAATTAAACCCATTGATAAGCTGTGGGAGGCGACAGACCACATTTTTCTTTATTGACATAAGTAATGAAACCAAACCAAACCAAACCAAACCAAACCAAACCAAACCTGTGAATCTATCCTCTTCACATTGCCCCATGGAAATGTGTAGTTTGTTGGTCAACTTATCAAGCAAGTTTCCAAATATTGGAGTAACAAAAAGAAATGTTGGCGCCATTTGTATGTCTCCAGAAATGAGCCACTGTGGCTCTAATATCTATTAAAAATGAAACTAAGTACAGTACATTAAGTACCGTATTTTTTGCCCTATAGGACACACTTTCCCCCCTCCAAAAATGAAGGGAAAATGTGTGTGCGTCCTATGGGGCAAATGCAGGCTTTTGCTGAAGCCTGAAGAGTGAGAGGGGTCGGTGCGCACCGACCCCTCTCACTCTCCAGGCTTCGCGCACCTCTCCACAAGCAGCGGGAGAGTTGCCTGCATGCTGAAGCCTGCCCGCGCTGAGCTCAGCGCGTCCAGGCTTCGCGGACCTCTCAGCAAGCAGCGGGAGCCAGCGCTGGGCTCCCACAGCTTGCAGAGAGCTGCCTGTTTGGGGGCTGGGGTCGGGGGAAGCTCGGGCTTCCCCCGCCCCAGTCCCGCGCCTGGGGGAAAAATAATTCCCCCCCTTTATTTCCCCCCCAAAAAACTAGGTGCGCCTTATGGGACGGTGCGTCCTATAGGGTGACAAATACGGTATATTATAGTTAAGTATGGTATATTAAGACCAGCTTCTTCCAAAATAGATAAAACTGCAAGCTGGGGAGAACGGGTATTATAACAATTCCAAATTGTACGGATTTCTTCTACCGAATTTTAGAAAGGCCCGAGTCTTATGTTTCCGCACTTGGGAACTGCTCTCTGGTGGCAGATCCAGGGAGTGTTTGCCACATGGTGCTCACACGGGGAGTTGTTTGGAGCGGCTATTACAGCTCGCCTCTGATGCGCAGGTGCTGAAAGCAGCACCTGTGAAGTCTTTGCAACTCTGGTGCAGAATCAACCATCACCGCATCTGCCACTGGGATTATTTAATAGATAAGCTGAGGGCAATTTAAAGTTTGCCGAGTCGAAAGAAGAAATAACGTCTTTGCTCTATGCATCGACGATGATCTGAGACCATGTCTGACAACCACTGAACTCCACATTGTCCTCCCCACTGGCAAAACACAAGGTCAGTCATCCCATGGAATCTTGCCAAAATCGATGGACTTTAGCATGAATACAAGTACAAAAAGGGCTTTATCTCTGCTTGCATAACCATCCATTTGCAAAATGCATTTGTACAGCTTATAAAGCAGTATCCTGCCATTGGAAGGTTGCTGTTATTACATTTCCATAAACGAGAGAGTGGGTAACTTTGTAAGTGCAGTGAATCGTTCAACCAAGTCTATATTAATAGGAATGCTGAAGAATGCTTAGTCTGGATGCCTCGAGTAAGTTAAAAACAGGCAAACATTGCAGTTAAACTGCATGAAACTGAGAGCACCGTTGAAGGCCAGAGATCCAAATTCATGTGACAATAAAATGTTGGGCCACCGTACTAGGTTAATTTGAGCTTGGAGCTTGTCACATCAAAAAGGTTGGGAACCCCTGGTGTAGTGGTTAGAGTGATGGACTAGGGCTTGGGTGACCTGGGAGAGCAGGGTTTGAATCCCCACTCAGCCACAAAAACTCACTGGGTGACATAAGGACATAAGATCCAGCTGGATCAGGCCCGTGGCCCCTCTAGTCCAGCATCCTGTTCTCACAGTGTCCAAAGGGTTACCTGTGGGAAGCCAGCATGCAGGATTGGAGCAAAAGACCATTCTCCCCTCCTGTGGTTTCCATCAGCTGCTATTCAGAAGCACGGCTGCTTCCAACTGTGGAGATGGCGCAAAGCCACCATGGCTAGTGGCCATCAGTAGCTCTCCGGCCATCAATTTGTTTTGTTGGTTGGCATCCGTCTGTCTCCGGAGACAATGGAGGAGTGTGCCTTGGGGGGTGAAGTCAAACCACTGAAGAGTTGCAGCGCCTGCTGTGGCTGTAGAGACTGATACAGGAGAGGCGTGCTGTATTGCAGTCAGGGTGGATGAAGGTGTCCGGTTATACTGCTGCAGATGCACCAGGCAGTTTCCTTCCTTCCTTCCTTCCTTCCTTCCTTCCTTCCTTCCTTCCTTCCTTCCTTTCCCCCCACTTACTAAATTGCAGGTTATTTCCTGGTCCGGTTCAAAGGCAATCAAAGTCCCAGCAGGGGACGTCAGGACCGGGGGCAAGATGGCGGGGTGGGAGCAGGAACGGGGGTCCAGAAGCCAGGAGTCAGGAAACCAAGGGTCCGAGGGTCAGGAAGCAAGGAGTTATGAAGTCAGGGGTCCGAGGGTCAGGAAGCAGGGAGTCACGAAGTCAGGGGTCCGAGGATCAAGAAGCAAGGAGTCAAGAAGCTGAGGTTCAAGGATCAGGAAGCAAGAAGCCAAACACAGCAAGGCAGGAAGCATGTTGCTGTGGCAAAGAGCCAAAGGGAAATGCTGACCTTATATCCCTTCCCAGCTCTTGCCAACAGGTGCTGTGAGTTACCAATGGGCCTCACCTGTGAGGCAACGCCTTGCCCCTTCAGAACAAACTTAGGAAGGCCCCACTCCTGCAAAGTCCTATTGGTCACAGGGCCTGGCTCCTGCACACACTCCTGACACCTTCCGAGCGACCCTTATTTTCAGAAAGCTCTTCCTAACATTCCCTTCACACCATAAGACTGTGATCCTACAAATCAGGGGTGGGTTCCTCTGGAGGACGCTCAGCTGCTGTTAGACCCCACTTCCCATGGTCCCTAACCATTAGCCATGGGACCCGGGGCTGAAGGGAATTAGAGCCCAACCACTTCTGGAACATAGCAGGACCCCCACCCTTGCTGTCAAGATTTGCTGGTGCTTAAGCTGGGTCTAATGGTTTCCTAAGTGCTCTCTTTCCCTTTTCATCCTGCTGCAGATTCCTCTGGAGATGAGCAACGAAGCCTTCTTAGTACCAAAGAAACCAATAGTTCTGAAGCTGGTGCCACGAGGTGATCCCCGGGAGAAGGGGGAGTGAAGCCTGGCCCTGGCCCTTGGTAGAAGATGCAGAAGCCTCAGGTGTCACTTTGAGAAGTTCCCCCGAAAAGAACTTCAGATAGTTCCAGAGAATTGGACCGATTCGCAAACTGAAACAGAGCTCTCTGAAAATTCGTGCATCTCTGAATTTGGCACTGCGGTTTTCCAGCCAAAAAAATGCACACAAAATGGGAGTCATTAGTGCATCGCCAAAAATGTGTATCTTGGTGAAAGTAGCATTAAAAGATGTGTTCCATTAAGGAAAAACCAAAATGCTTGCATTGTATTCAGGCTTGCCAAAATATTTGCACTGTGAAACATTCATACAAAAGTGTGTCTACTAGGAGAAAGGGGCACCAGAAATATGTACAAATGTTCATGCAAACCCCTCTGTGGAAATGGGGTAAAGCACACGTAAGAAAGTGGGAAACCTAAATTCTCAGATTTTTCCATCCCCTAACATTCCTTTATTTGCCTGATCTGTCGCTTCTATTGTTTCAAGGCTGTTTTGGAGATTTTTAAAAACAATATTATATATATTTGGTTGAAAGGCATCTTGAAAATTCTTGTACTATAAAGTAGATTTAAAAAGCCCCCCTTTAAAACCAGATCATCAATGATGATTAATTGGAGCATGCCCAGCCTACAATTTTGTATCAGTCTGAGACCAGTTTACCAGTCTTGGCTTCCCCCATGGAATTCTGGGAACTGTAGTTTGGGGAGGGTGCTGAGGAGATTTCGTTAAGGGATCCATACAGAGCACATGCAACTTGAATTCCTCAGGGTTGCTTGGGAAGAAAGAATCACTATGGCATCAAATCATGACCACTGGATGACAGGAAACTCAACCGGTGCAGGCCGGGATTGCAAAAACCCCTTCCTAGAATTGACACACATCACAGTCCTGGGTAATGTGATTTATTTGGGTCCCTGTGACTCAGATGCATTCTTTCAAAACGTTGTGTGAGGAAATGCTCTTGCAGAAACAGGACCCATCCACCAGTGCAAGCCCAATTTAGATACCACTCTGGAAAGAAGTAAGATCTGCTGTGGTTTAGTAGATTAAACTTCCCTTGTTAAATGCAGGTTCCCTTGGTTGTTAGAGTCACCTAACAGTGTGTAAAACTGGGTCTGGAAACAGCTCAGAAGCAGTAGTTGCAGTTGGTGAAAGACCCGTGTAATGTGATCTGCCTTTGGCACAATATACACTACAGTACACTGATGCTTGGTATAGGGGTTGCTTGGGACTCCTGCACCCTCAATATTTTGAATCGGGGGCCGTGTGAACAAACCCTAATTTCATGGCTACAAGAGCATGAAAAACTGAGACCTGTTGGGTTGTAGCTGGCACATCAGTCTAAGATGGTACGAGCGTCTCTGTGCCGTGGAAGCAACCTGTGATTTTCTGCGACCTCCTTGTTGCACCATATAGCATGCTCCAGTAGCCTTTGGCTGCATGCGCACATCCTCATTTGTAGCACCGAAATGTGGTTTTCCTCAATCTGGAATCGCTCACGCTTAGCCTCAAAATGCTGCTTTCCATCTTAATCCCGGCTTCCATAAGGGTGTGAGTGTATACATTTGAAAACCCTTCTCTTGATGAAATAAACTGCAACCTTTTCCTTCCTGAGCACAACCAAGGTGAATGAGGAAGAAAGCTGTGATTGTGGTCTTGGCATAGAGACATCCACAATGTCATTGGATGTTAAGAATAGGTCAGCAATAAAATCTTCAAAAAATGCCCCCCCCTGCATTGTCCTTGCAAGCTGGCACCTCTGGCCCTAACAGTCCCCCCCCCCCCAAAAAAAAAAATTCACTGCATGCTACTGGCAAGAAGGCACCTGAGACAAGACACCCTCTCCCCAATTTCACCTCTGTGACAAGCAGAACTCCCCTGGCCTCTTTTCACATCAAACATAGCAAGTTTGTTCGGAGTCAGCCTGCCAGACATCAGAGCAAAGGTGAACAGATCGCAAAAGATATTGTGAAATTTTAATTTTTGTCCTTTGAGCTCCAGCCCTGAAAGAGAATAGAAATTCAAACAAACACAGTAGGAACAGGTTGTTATTTTTTTAAAAAAGCCACGCGAGAGTTTTAATTCAGTTAAACAAAAAACAAAAAAACAACCAGAAATTACAATGTTAGGTATATTCAGCCAGGGAAACCCAAGGTCATTATATAATAGGTTACTTACTAACGGCAGCAAGAATATTGATAGCCAGAGATTGAAAAGAAGCGAAGGGTACCAATGTACCAAAAACGGTATCACATAATTTGGGAGACGGCACTTTGTGGGAAATGGATGCAAACAATTTGTGAGGGCAACCAGCATTCCCTTCACCCTGAAAGACTTTTATAGCAGCCTAGTGGCTGTTTATTCTGCCCAAGAACAAAGACTCTGCAGGACAAAGTGTACCTGTCACATTTCGTATTATGCGGCTGTGCTAACACTTCCCTTTATATTAACTGCAGCAGGGCTTTTTCCCAGGGGGAACTCACAGGAACTCAGTCCCGCCACCTCTCAGGTGGGTTCTGGCACCTGTCAGGTCGGCACCTAAGAGAAATTCCTGGTGAGTTCCAGCATCTCTTTTTCTAGAAAATCAGCCCTGGACAGCAGCAACGATTGGACTCTTTCTGCTCCAGGGCTTATGAACTCTCCTGTTTTTATTTTGATCTCACCTTGCCAACAAAGGTCCATATAGTTAAAGCTATGGTTTTCCCAGTAATGATGTATGGAAGTGAGAGCTGGACCATAAAGAAGGCTGATCGCCGAAGAATGGATGCTTTTGAATTATGGTGCTGGAGGAGACTCTTGAGAGTCCCATGGACTGCAAGAAGATCAGACCTCTCCATTCTGAAGGAAATCAGCCCTGAGTGCTCACTGGAAGGACAGGTCGTGAAGCTGAGGCTCCAATACTTTGGCCACCTCATGAGAAGAGAAGACTCCCTGGAAAAGACCCTGATGTTGGGAAAGATGGAGGGCGCAAGGGGAAGGGGGCGAAGGAGGACGAGATGGTTGGACAGTGTTCTCGAAGCTACCAGCATGAGTTTGACCAAACTGCAGGAGGCAGTGGAAGACAGGAGTGCCTGGCGTGCTCTGGTCCAGGGGGACACAAAGAGTCGGACACGACTAAACGACTAAACAACAACATGCCTTCAGGTTGGGAGGGGAAGGTGAGATGCTGAGTTTGGCATTTTCATCTTTTCACATATAACAACATACACACACACACATGCAAGAATAAAAATAATCATTTTTTTTAAAAAAGTACAGCAAAAACACACAAACACAAGGGTGTTTGCTATAGATAAAGTTGTGGCAACTTTAATTGCAGAATAAGGCAGTGGGATTCTGGGCTGCCCCACTGGGCTGGGTCTTCTCCAGAGAGAAAGACTCCTGTATTAAATGATGCACGTCAGTGAGAAAGACAGGCTAAAGTTCAGCAGTTATGAATACCTGAATGAGAGGATTTCAGCTGCACTTCTGTGTGCTCTTTGTCTTAAGACGTCACGTAACTATGTTCATTACAGATCACTGCAGATATCATCCATTATTTTATTTATTTATCGAGAAGCATTTGTATTCTGCATAATGAAAAAAGATATATCTTTCAAGCGGTGTACACAAAGCAATTAAATATTATTAATTCCTCCTCTCCATGCATTGAGGTCCTGATCAGTTTACGCAGTAAGCTTATGGTTCAGGGAGCGCGTGAAGAATCCTCTCATAGAGAACAGGTACCCTGGAGAGAAGGAGCAAGCGATTAAACCAGCTTAAATCTGTGGTGTAGATATATCATTGTTATTACATATTTATTGCATCCATATCACACCTTTTCCTCCAGGTTGATGCACCTGTGATTTGGCGCCTCCTGCTAAAAAGCCCCAAACAATTTTCTTCCTTACTCTTAATCCAGGATTTACGAGGACCGACAACCTATATTAGCCATACTGGATTCGGCTATTACAAAAGCCGTCCTTGTGAAAAAGTGCTACACCACTTTGGCTTGCTGGCGTAGGAATGACAGAGAGGGAGCCAGTTTGACCTCTCTCAGGAGGGGATCCCATAATCTGGGAGCAGCCACAGAAAAGGCTCTCTATGAACCCCCCCCCCATTTTTTTTATTCATTTTTCTTTTTCATTCATTACATACATCTCAAATTCTTAACATTTACTATGCCTTCCTCCCTCCCTCCCCCCTCCAGGGCTTCCCCCAACTTCCGCTTCTGGTTTGTTTCTCTTTTCACGCACTTTGCTATCTCCTAACAGAAAAAGTTATTAATAAGATAACATCAAGCCTTAAAACATGAAAATAAAAGGTAAACACACCATAATATTTCACTATCTTCTAAACATTTTCTAGTACTAATGATGTGAATGTTTATTTAAATCCTGCCATCAAGTCTATTGATTTTCTTTGTTTCTACAAATATAATATAAATGGTTCCCATTCTTTTTCAAAGTCGCTGTTGTCTTTTTCTCTTAGCCTTTCTGTCATTTTTGCCAGTTCTGCATAGTTCATCAACTTCTCTTGCCATTGTTCTTTAGTTGGTATTTCTCCAGTCTTCCAATTTTGTGCAATCAACCTTCTTGCTGCTTTGGTGGGGGACTGTAGTCTGCTGTAGTGTAGAGCAGTGTTTCCCCACCTTTTTTGGGCAACGGCACACCTGTTTAATCAAAAAAATCTCGCGGCACACCACCATTACTGCCCCGTGACGTCAGCGCGCAGCGTCACGCCGGGAGGGACGCACAAAAGTGAAAGTTTTCACTTTTTTCCCCTCCCCCTTGCCGGGGAACCTCCAAGCTTTGGGGGTGGGGAGGCAGCAGAGCGAGGGACTGAGGGACGGCGGCAGCTGAGGCGGCGGCGGCTGTTGTGGTGGTGGCGGCGATAGCGGACGGAGGAGGGGGCGGCGGCGGGAGTTGCTGCTGCTGTTGTTGCTGCTGCTGCCCGGACATGCCGGCCTCCTCCTCCTCCGCTGTCTCGCGCTCCTCCATTTGCACGCGCTGCCCCGCCGCTCGGCACCACCACCGCGGAGCCGCCCCCGGCTCGACGCGGATCCTCGCCGCCGCCGCCTCTCACCGCCCGACTCGCCCGCCTCCCTCCCACGGCACACCAGCCGATGTCTCACGGCACACTAGTGTGCCGCGGAACACCGGTTGGGAAACACTGGTGTAGAGGACTAAATAAAGTCCTCATTTCTGTTGGTATGTCTTGGCCTAAAATACCTAGCAAAAAGGCTTCTGGGTTTTTTTACGAAAGTTATTTTCAACATTTTCTTCAATTCATTGTATATCATTTCCCGGTAGGCTTTTACTTTTTTACAATCCCACCATATTTGATAAAACATACCTTCTGTTTCACATCTCCAACACTCTTTCTTTTTGTTTTTATACATTTTTGCCAATTTAACCGGTGATAAATACAATCTATACATCATTTTCATATAATTCTCTCCCAATAATATACAATCTGTAAATTTCAAATTTACTTTCCACAATTTTATCCAGTCCTGAAATTGCATATTATGTCCTACGTCTTGCACCCATTTGAATATTACTCCATGAACCACACTTCTGACGTTGATGGGATCGAAAAAAGGTGCTCACCTGAGGATCTTAGCACCTTAAGGTGGCAACCTGTACCAGCCAGGGGGCAAGAGGTGGAGGCAGGGGAAGCTTCAGAGCTGGAGGAAGAGGCAGGCCAGGCAAGCCAAGGGCCAGGTGCTTCCCCACCCTCTCCTGTGCCACTGTCTCCCAGAACCAGGAAAGATTGAAGCATGAAGAGCAGAGGAAGTTTCCATGCAGGCAAAGTCTTCATGGCTTTGTGTGCAGACCAAAGAGTCCCATAAACAGGTGGAGGGGGAGCGCTCCCCTGTTGCTGCAGCTGCTCCATTGTGCTCTGATCTGGGAATAGCTGCCTAGATTCTATGGGAATGTTCAGGGTGGCAGGAGAGGCTTTCTTGTTTATTAATATCCTTCCTAACTTGCACCAGCAAGTTCCTTTACTTAGCAGAGTTTCACATCCCCCTTCTCACACAGCAGAAAACTTGTCGTATGAGTTTCTTAAGGCAATACGCAATTCAAGCTGGTTTGTCCAGATTGAAAGGTGTTCTAATATTTTCCTGGTAAGACCCCTTGAATCCCTCCTAAAAGAATAAAGACACCACAGTCTTATTCATAAGTAACAATAAGAAAGTTTACTTACACTCAGACAGAGCACGGTGTGATCCCTGAAGGAAGGCTTTAGGGTTACAGTTCCAAACATATACAAACAGGTTTACCCCATAAGGAGATTTACCTAGTAACTGCAGGCTAGCAGTCCAGCAGTTTACAGGATGAAAGGAAGATGGAAAAGAAAGAGAGTGGCAGCTTGCCTTTTCCTTTTACACGCCCACCCACTAGTCACATGCAAGTAAAGGTGCTGCAGGCCAGGAGGAACGGGAAGTTCTGACTGGCTGGACCAAACATCCCCTTGCATGTCCACTCTAGGAAAACAAGGAATGTTGTACTTGACTGCTCTCAGTGGATTATATCCCACAGATTCTAGATGGGAATGTGTGCGTATCCAGAGCTTTGGAAGAAACTGTGTTACCTTTGACAATAAAGAGTTAAGTCTCTGCTGTGTGCATTCCTTGTCTGGCAAGTGTCCTTGACACGTAAGCTGCCTTCTGCCTGTGCAGCTGTTGAATGCAACCCACGGAGATTTTCACATTCATGGACAGAAATCTCAGAACAAGGCCACCTCAAGTGAGATCTTTCCCTCTGAAGGTCTCTGTGTCAGGCTGGTTCAGGGTCCCACCGGTTACAGCTAACCTTCCCCCTTGAATCACCCCAAAGGCTCCTCTCACATACGATGACATCATGCAACTGGAATATCTTGACATGGTCCTGAGTGAAACGCAAAGGCTGTATCCCATTGGAGGATGGATTGAAAGGACCTGCAAGAAAGATGTAGAAATCAATGGGGTGACTATCCTGAAGGACATGGTGGTGATCATCCCTCCCTAATGGGTGTCATTAGTGCATTGTCAGTGAAGAATTCAAGCAAAAATGTGTATCTTTGTGAAAGTAACATTAAAAGATGTGTTCTGTACAGGAAAAACTAAAATGCTTTCATTCTATCCAGGTTTGCCAAGATTTAGTTTACTTATTTTATTTATTAAATTTGCATATTGCCCTTCATGACGCCTTGCAGTGTGATGAAGTCATCCTGGAAACAACTCAGAAGTAGTTGCCATTGGAAAAACACCTGTGTAATATGACCACAGCACTTGTTCCCAGGATACAACTTTGGAAATGTATTTTGAACGATCTCCCTTTTGCAGAGTATAACGTACTACGGTAGCCTTTAGCTGCAGGCACACAAACCCATTTGTAGCACAAAAATGTAGTTTTTTCTCAATTCAGAATCGTTCATGGTCGTCTTCAACATGCTGCTCTCAAGCTATTAAATCATCATAATAATTTTATTATTTGTACCCCTCCCATCTGATTCAATATGGTTATTGATACACATTTGAAACCACTCCTTGAAGAAATAATCCACACCTCTCCCTCCCTGCGGTGATTGCATTCTTGGTATAGGCCTACCCACAATGCCATTGGGCAGGTCTGGGTACACACTACCTACATCTCTTTTTTTCAAATTGACACACTGTGGGGGATTGCAGAACCAATCTGCATTGAACTTTTGTTTTTGGAACGGAAGCAGTTTATTACGAAGCATTTCAAATGGAGAGCTAGATTGTCTGTTGGCTATAAAGGAAAAACAACTAGTATCCTCCATTGGTCCCAGAATAACATGCCATGATGTCATGGACTGGCTGGATGCAGAGGAGGGGGGGGAGGCACCAGCTGGGGAGACCCCAAGGAAACCCCCAGGGAAGGAAGCTCAGAGCCAGGGGATTGGTGGTGGCATGAAGACGAGTAGTCAGAGGGAGAGGAGGGCGCTGAATGGGAGGAGGAGGTGTCAGAAGCTGAAGAGGCAGCAGGGCTTAGTGAGCAGGAAGAGGCTGTGGCAGAGAGCAGTCCAGAAGGGGAGGCAGACGCAGAGGCTGGAGAGGAGGTGGACCAAGAGGCAGAGGTAAAGCAGACTGCTGAAGAAGCCAGGGGATTTCTCCCGCCTGTTGCAAATAACACATGTTGTTCAGGGTGCATTTAAATATCCACGCTATAGTTATGCAACCTATGTTGGGAAAGCCTCCAAGGAAGGAGAGTCCACCACCTTTGGAGGGAGACTGTTCCACTGTCAAACAGTTCTTACAGTCAAAACATTCTCCCTAAGGTTTCGAAGGAATTTCCTTTCTTGTAACTTGAATCCATCCGTTTGGGTGCTCACCTCCAGAGCAGCAGAAAGCAATCTTGCTCCATCTTCCAGGCACTTTGATAAGGCAACTGTACCCCATAAAAGGCGGCCAAATGATACAGCCCCTTCGCTTTTCAGAGATCTGAAGGGCACCAGGTGAGCGAAAGCTGTTCTGTAGTAAAAGGAATCAGAAGATGACATCATGCATCTCCTGGAGCGCGTGGCAGGAGATGTTTTTACATAAGAAGGCAGCCAAGGCAACACACCCTCTCTCAGTCCTTGCCTCTTCTGTGAAAGCAGAACTCACCTGCCCTCTTTTCACAACAAACAAAGCAAACTTGATCTGAGGCAGCCAGTCATTAGAGCAAAGTTGAATGGATAGCAAAAGCTATTGTGAAATTTTTGTTTTTGCTGTTTGAGCTCCAGCCCTGAACAAATATAGAGAAGAAATCCTCAATCAAAGCCAGAGGCAGAGAGCCATCAAGAGCTAACAAGATGGATCTCCTTCGAAGCTTCTCCACTGAGACATGGTTCCTTCTCATTGCCCTTCTGGTCCTTTTCATGCTGTATGTATCATTCTCTTCTCGTTTCTTTGGCCGTTTTCTAATTGTGAAAAAGAAATGGGGGCGTTTTAAATCTGCTTCTTCTTCTGAAAGCCATAAGAGATGGCAGCCTCTGAACTGCTAGGATATTTACTTCCAAGGAAGCTTGCATATGGTTGGGTTGTAGAAGCAGCTCTAGAAGCACAGCATATTGTCTTTGGCATGCACCTAATAGTGGTCCTTGGAAGGGCTTCCATCTTCTGGGTGCCAACCATGATGCCAGAAGCCTTTTATTTTGAACTCACATCCCAATGGCTCAGCAGCTGAGGGACAGGGAGAAGGAATGGAGACACAGGACAAAGTTCTTGGGCAGAAGCAGCCAATTCTTAACCCACTCTATCTAGCCCAGGACTGCGAGGCCTTTAAAGCTTAAAACTAGGTAAGAAGGTGACAACTCTGGAGATTGATGAAAGGTTGGCCTCATGTGGATTGATCAGTTGGCCATCAACAAAACACTTCTGGCTATCATTGGGCTGATGGAATTTTCTAAACTGCTTTCATGGACACAGCCATGTAAAGAACATTATAGCAATCTAATTGAATACTATAGCCATTACAGAGGGCGGGGGATGGGATGAGCTTTTGCTACCCAGCTCTTTGCTACCCAGAATGTAATTACTCTGTTGTTGGGCTCTCTGTGTTGTATCCAACCAACTTTCAGTCAGAGTAGATCCTCTGGTATTAATAGATCTAAGTCACGTCCTTTAGTTTCTATGAGTCTGCTCTCAGGAGGACCAGCAACCCAAAATGAATAGAACTCAGCATGTGTGTATTTGTGTGTTTGCTTTCTGTTTCTGATTTAATTGTATCCCACAGTTAATTTTTTTTTAAAAAAAGAATATCTGCTTCTGCTGCTTTCAACTTCCTGTGACAGTATTTCTTTTGCTCTTTATCTTTGATTTATTAATAAAATATTTTTTGTTTGTTTTTTAAAAAAAGATATTTATTAAAAGTTTAATAGTTACAGAAAAAAGAAGAAAGAAACAGTAAAAAGTTCACAATACATCAAAAATTAAGAGGAAAAAAACAAAAAAAATACAACAAAACAACAAGAAAAGCAAAAACATTTTAAAAAACACACATCCAATATCTCTATATCTCTACCTTTCATTTACTTGTATCATCAACCTCCTCACACCTCCCTTTTTTGTATTCTTGTTCAATTAGCTATTTCAGCAAATCCTTTCCATCTTTCTCAATTTTTGTTCTATAATTTATCTTAATTTATTTTAACCTTATCTTGCCATAAAAAGCCCTAAAGCTTAAAACTTATTTGTACATAACTCCTTATAGCATTTCTACTAAAGCCAAATAGTTTCATTTCAACATTTTTTCTAATACTCATTAATTTTACAATATTTCTCTAAATGAATTTTTAAACTTTCTTCCAATCTTCAACCGTCTCTTCTTCCTGGTCTCGGATTCTTTCAGTCCTTTCTATCCATTCCATTTAGTCCATCAACCTGGTGATCTTCTATCTGAGGCTCTTAACTCTTTTCCATGTCCCTTCTGCAGGTCTTCTTCATATTTATACCTGCACCTTACTTTGTCTTCTGCTGATCTTGTTCTTAGTTTCCTTCCTTTATCGCTGAAGAGTAGATCTCGGGGAGACTCCAACCTAACAATGTCTTTATCCCTTCTCGACAGGTCGGCCCATTCTCCATAGTCAGCACTAAAATCCAAAAGATATTTCAAGGCATGTTTCAAAGTCCCTCCAAAGTTAAAGGCCCCCACAACTCCAGACTCTCCCTGGCGCAAAACCAGATCCCAGAAGCCAGAACAGCCCTGCACAGGGGGATCTATCCAATTTCCCATCTCCAATCCAAATGAGACTCCATCTCTCCAAATCTGACTTTCTCCAGGTTCGGTCATCAAAAACAATAGCTTATGTTCCTGCAAAGCCTCGGCTCTCTCCACATGTATTTCTTGAGGTTCAACAGCAACCTCCTCCTTTGTCTTCTGCACAACTTGCTCTGTCAAAGCAGATTCCTGGGTCAGTTCCTGAGTGGTTTCTATATAGGTATTCACTGTTTGTCCAAAATTATTAACTGCAACAGTCATCAAATCCATCTTCTCATGTAGCTGTTCCAATAAAGCGCTTGTCTTGCAAAAAGCAATCACTAAGGCTTCTTCTGGGCACATTCTTGTTCAAGGTCAATGTCTGGTTCTCACGATCTTTAACAGCAGCAAGAATATTGATAGCCGGAGATTGAAAAGAAGCAAAAGGTACCAATGTACCGAAAATGGTATCACATAATTTGGGAGATGGCACTTTGTGGAAAATGGACCCAAACAATTTGTGAGGGCAACCAGCATCCCCCCCACCCTGAACGACTTTTAAAGCAGACTAGTGGCTCTTTATTCTGCCCAAGAACAAAGACTGCAGGACAAAGTGTACCTGTCACATTTCGTATTATGCGGCTGTGCTAACACTTGCCTTTATATTGACAGCAGCAGGGCTTTTTCCCAGGGGGAACTCCCAGGAACTCAGTCCTGCCACCTCTCGGTGGGTTCTGGCACCTGTCAGGTGGGCACCTAAGAGAAGGTTCCTGGTGAGTTCCATCATCTTTTTTTCTAGAAAAACAGCACTGGACAGCAGCAACGATTGGACTCTTTCTGCTCCAGGGCTTATGAACTCTCCTGTTTTTATTCTGATCTCAGCTATGCCTTCAGGTTGTGAGGGGAAGGTGAGATGCTGAGCTTGACATTTTCATCTTTTCGCATATAACTCAACACTCACACATGCAAATATAAAAATAATGTTCCTTTTAAAGTACAGCAAAAAACCAAGGGTGTTTGCTAAAGACAAACAGAACAGGGAAGGAAAGAGCTGGATTTGCAGGGGAGAAATCAGCTGGTGAACTTTGGAGCCTGTTTATTATTGTATATATGCAGAGCAGGGTGTGCAGCAAGTTGATCTCTAGGAATTGGTGGGTGATTTCATTGAAGGAGCTGTGCAGGCCAGTTGCTTTCTGCCCTATTTAAAGCTTAGTGAGGTGGGGCCCACAAATCCCTGCCTTGTTTTGTGGCAACTTTAATTGCAGAATGACTTTGCTCATTGTAAAAACAGTGCTTTTTTCTGGGAGGGGGGGTATGCAGGGGTACATATTCCCCTAAACATTTTGTGCATCTTTGTACTTTTGCCCATTTACTGTATTTATTTTTCCTGATTTGAACTATAAAATGGTGGTTTTCTTGAGTCAGAATGAGAGTACCCCTAAACATTTTTAAGGGAAAACAACCCCCACTGGTTAAAAAGATTCTTAATGTCACAACAAAGTTAGTCAGAGTACTCCTAAACATTTTTAAGAAAAAAACAAACCCAGTGGTTAAAAAGGTTAAAATGACTCTTAATGTAACAACAAAGTTAATCAAACTCATGCGTGCCAATTTTTTTGCCCTGTGGTGCCCAAGTCAGTTCCTTGTGGGATTTTTTAACAGGAGGAGCCCACACACAGGTGCATCAACCTGCCAGGTTTCCCCTCTGAACCCTGGACAGGCTTCCATGCTCTGCTGACAGATTTGCATCTCTCTCTCTCTCTCTCTCTCTCTCTCTCTCTCTCTCTCTCTCTCTCTCTCTCTCGTTTTACAAAATAAACAGATATGGATTTTGGCCATATGGAGTCTTCAAGAAACTGGGCATTCCAGGTCCATCGCCGTTGCCTTTCTTTGGAAATATCTGGTCCTATCGTAAGGTGAGTGTCTGGTGACATTCTTGCCCTGCTCAAGAGGTTTCCTGAGGCCCCTTTCTGCTCCCCCCTCTTGGGATCAGAGGTGCTCCTCAAAATGAGCCTTAATCCGGTTCAGAAAGGCCGTTCTTAACTTTCTTAAATGTCTTTCCACAGGGGTTTATCAACTTTGATTATGAGTGCTTTCAGAAATATGGGAGGACCTGGGGGTAAGTGACCTTTTATGACCTGCTTGTATTTCTCATGTTAGCCCAAATCCCATTGCTTGATCCCAAGGAGGAAATGTTCTGGGGCAGGAAAATGCTACATCTGCAACTGGATCTCTTTGGGATCTCAAAAACATACCATTCTTTACTCTTAATCCAGGATTTACGAGGGCCGAAAGCCTATGTTAGCTACGCTGGATCCGGCTATTATAAAAGCTGTCCTCGTGAAAGAGTGTTATACCACTTTCACCAACCGCCGGGTAAGCATTCACTTCTTAAGTATACAATAGTATCATGGAAGTAGGAGAGTTTCTACACGTCCCTCCATTGGCACCAAACTGGGGTAATGGGGAGGGCAGATTAATCCCTCTCCAAAAGTCAAGTGTGAACTTTGCCACCCAGCCATCACTGCCCTCCATGTTTATTCCGTTTACAATTCCCTGTTGGATATTATTGGTTCCACATCTGTCATGAGTTCAAAACCTGACTTTGCCACTCATTGGTTCCAAACTGTTTTGCTTCCTCTAGGATATAGATTTAGTTGGGATCTTGAAGTCTGCCGTCTCACTGGCAAAGGACGAACAATGGAAGAGGATTCGCACTATTCTCTCTCCAACCTTCACCAGTGGGAAGCTCAAGGAGGTAAAAAAAGGAAAAAAGATATTAATATTAAGTACTTCCACTGGTAAATATGGGCTGTACAGTTCAAGCACCATTCAAACTGTTTAGTCTGAAATTGCCCATAGGTGTTTACATCTCAGTTCATTGATTTGTATTTCAGATGTTTCCCATCATCAAACACTACGGGGAGGTTTTGATACAAAACGTTCAGAAGAAAGTGGAAAAGAATGAATTTGTGGTTATGAAGGAGTAAGTGGTTTGAGCCAGGAAAGGCCTCAGTCCAAAATAGCATAGCATACAATGTGGGCTGCCTTTGAGGCGAATCCAGATCACATTGGGTGGCCAGAAACAGGCCTATGGAAAATCCTAAGTACAGTGGTACCTCGGGTTAAGTACTTAATTTGTTCCAGAGGTCCGTTCTCAACCTGAAACTGTTCTTAACCTGAAGCACCACTTTAGCTAATGGGGCCTCCTGCTGCTGCCGTGCTGCCGGAGCACGATTTCTGTTCTCACCCTGAAGCAAAGTTCTTAACCTGAGGTAATATTTCTGGGTTAGCGGAGTCTGTAACCTGAAGCGTATGTAAGCCGAGGTATCACTGTATACTGAGAGCCTGATTTGGCTGCTCTGTTCCCTCCCCAGCGTCTTTGGAGCCTACAGCATGGATGTCGTCACCAGCACTTCGTTTGGTGTGAACATTGACTCTATGAACAACCCTGCAGATCCTTTTGTCAGGGAGATCAAGAAGGTGACCAAGTTTGGATCTTTTGATCCACGCTTCGTTTTGATAGGTAAGTTGGCTTCTGATTTCTGATGGCCCAGTGGAAGTTTGCAGTCTGGTTATTATGGAAACATAATAACTGGTCCATCAAGCACAGAATTTTCTACAGATTTTTCTACTAGGTCCTCCAGGGTTTCTGACAGGGGCCATTCCCAGCCCAGCCTGGTCAAGAGGACCGAATGTGGGTCAACCATTGAGCCATGATGGCCTTTCCAAAATATGATTTCTCTCTAGACTGCACTTGGATCTAAAATATTGTGAGGATTATTCTAAGAACTGGCTTTGCCCCCCCTCACCCCCAGCTGGATACCTGGAGGTTCCCGCCTAGCATCGACAACTAACCTATCCCAGCTGTGGGGGACGTTGCCAGGGGAGTTGGCCAGGTAGGGTTAGGACAGCCCCACATTCTCAATAGAGGGTGTAACTTACCTGTTAGTCCTCAGTCTGATGCTTTGCCCCAGGAAGGTTAATTCCTGTTCACCGTACGATTTCTGTCTCTTGCAGCCATGTTCCCATTCTTGACTCCTCTTCTCAAATTAATGAATGTGAATTTATTCAACGCAGAAGCTTTAAGCTTCTTTTCAAGGTCCTTCGAAAAAATGAAGGAAACGCGGAAGAAAGAAGGGCAAAAGGTAAGAATTGTGCCGTAATTTGGGGGTGAATATCTTTGACATGGAAAAGGGCTTTCATTTTGTGTGTGGGTGTGATTTTTCACTGAAAAATCCCCCAGGTGTCAACTTTTCTCTGTGCTGCTTCACTGCTTTTTGCTCCACAAAACAGCCTAATATCTTGACTCTTTTACCCCCTCAGTATGTCCGGTTGTGCCTAAGTACAGTGAAATGATCACATGGCCAATGTCCTCAAGGGCAAAGGGGGTCAGTTCCCATGGCTGTAGTTAGCCCTTTAAAAAACCAGGGGCTTCAAACCATCTCGGCCCAGTGGCCCCCATGGGAGTCTCTCTGCCGCACATTTCCTCCACTGGTTTATTTGTTTTCTGGTTAGGGCCGGGTGGATTTCCTGCAGCTGATGATTGACTCCCAAAGTGCCAAGACAGACCACCAGAGCAATGGCTTGAACCACTCCTATAAAGGTAATGCCACACAATTTAACTGAACTGAAGGGAAGTTGTATTTCCTGAAGACTTGAAATTGCCTATCCCAGTTTGAAAAATGCAGTGCAATGAATGTTACCTACACAGATCATGTTCCCGAGTTGTCTTTCCTGAGGAGTTGAAATTGCCCAAATCCTCGATGATTTAGGAACTTCACTTGCACCTGAATAATAATAATAATAATAATAATAATAATAATAATAATAATAAAGCTATTATTTATACCCCGCCCATCTGGCTGGGTTTCCCCAGCCACTCTGGGCGGCTTCCAACAAAATATTAAAATACAATAGTCTGCCAAACATTAAAAGCTTCCCTAAACAGGCCTGCCTTCAGATGTCTTCTAAAAGTCTGGTAGTTGAAGACAGGCTCCAGCAGATTGAGCGGAAGAGACCAATAGTGTGTCCAAAGACAGTTTCTGCATTTGCTGTAGAGGGAAGTGAGGGGCAAATGGGTCTCGTCCACCTGGGAAGGCAGCCCATCTAGGAGTGGGAAAACTCTGATCCTAAACTTTGGTGGGATATCTTTGGGAGAAGAAAAGGCTGAGGAGTAAACCCTACAGAAATTCAGAGCGGAATCCCTAAGACAATTGGATGGCTCCTTGTACGCCTTCTTCCAGCAAGTCCTGCAGCCAAGCTGGTGCCAAATGTCTTGCTCTGCTTTCCTTTGGATATCAGCAAGGCCAAGAGGGGGGTTCTTGTCTTCTGGGCAGCCCAGGACCTCCAGACACACTGCCCAGGATTGGGGTACTGGAGGGGTCACTTCAGTCCTGCAAATACAGTGATTTGACTTCCCCCCCAGAGGCACACTCTATCGTCTCTCAAGACAGAAGGATGCCAGAAACAAGACTGCACCCACAGACACGATTCTAAACCAACCCCACACAGTCTTCTAACACTACGTATGTTGTTGATGATAATGACTTTTCAGTCTCTTGTAACTCAAAGGTCTCCAAGTGACTTTGTTGTTGTTGTTTAGTCATGTCCGACTCTTCGTGACCCCCTGGACCAGAGCACGCCAGGCACTCCTGTCTTCCACTGCCTCCCCCAGTTTAGTCACACTCATGTTAGTAGCTTCGAGAACACTGTCCAACCATCTCGTCCTCTGTCTCCCCTTCTCCTTGTGCCCTCCATCTTTCCCAACATCAGGGTCTTTTCCAGGGAGGTGGCCAAAGTATTGGAGCCTCAGCTTCAGGATCTGTCCTTCTAGTGAGCACTCAGGGCTGATTTCCTTAAAAATGGATAGGTTTGATCTTTCAGTGACTCACAGCATATTTTAAATATAAATATATTATAGCACAAAACAGAACAAAGCAGGTCCCATAAACAGCCATAGGAAGCTTGGGCAGCAGACCAGTAGCAGCAAAGCATCATTTCAGTCTATCAAAAGCCAGGGGGAAGCCTTTCCTGGTGCTAAAAAGAGGTCAGTGAAGGCGCTTGGCACACCTTGCAGGGGAGAGTTTTGCACAGAAAGAGAGCCACAACCTAAAAGGCCCTACTCTCCCTTGTCATTACACTCAGTGGTAAAGGCCTCAGAATATCACTTTCCACCTTATTTAAGTTGCCTGCAGGACTGTTCCCAGAAGTAATTCCCATTTTTTTCCTGCCCCCCCCCGCTTGATTCCACAAACTCATTCTCAGTACCTCCTCCCCTCTCAAAAGCATTACTATCCAAATAGTGATTTGCACAACACCCTAAGGAAGACAATGACACAATAAAATTCAAAACAGCAACATTTGATTGCACATTGATTGAAAAATCACATTAAAAGGGTTTAGTTTAATTAATTCAACAAAACTCATGAACTTGATCTTGTGAGACCAGCTTTTCAAAATCTGATAGTCATTTATACCTCCAGCAACCCCTTGCCTTGCAATGCATGTTACCTGCACGGATCATGTTCCCTGCCAGACTACAGGCTGTACTTGTTTTCACTTGAACTCTCTCACTTCTGCTTGTTTGCAGGTTTGACTGACATTGAAATCCTGGCCCAGTCCTTCATCTTTGTCTTTGCTGGATACGAACCCACCAGCAACTCCCTGGGTTATGCGGCCTACCTCTTGGCCACTCACCCAGATGTCCAGCAGAAGCTTCAAGATGAGATAGATACCATCCTGCCCAACAAGGTAAGAATGTGTGGGTTGCAAAGGTGAGGCCGGTCCCAATGGAGAAGGTTTTATGGGTGGGGTGGGGGAGTTACAGGAGAATGATTTATCTAATTTGGGGGACAGGGACAGAGGAGTAATAAAAATGAATCTGTTAGAAACTAAAGCGAAAATACATCAAAACACAATTTAGTACCAGCAGTTAAAATCCAGTTTGCCCTGACATCAGCCCAGTGGTCAGCATCACCTGGACCTTAGATTTCAAAGGCCTGTTTGAACTGGAAGGTCTTAGCCTGCTGGCAGAGGGATGACAGAGAGGGAGCCAGTCTATCCTCTCTTGGGAGGGAATAGTGCAATCTCAGAGCAGCCACCGAAAAGGCCCTGTCTCTCTTGAGTCATTGCCAGTTGGGCTTCTGATTTTGATGGGGCCAAGAGAAGGGGCTCACCTGAGGATCTTAGCACCTGAGCCATGTTAGATTGGGGCAGTGGAGAGAGAAACAGATCAGTTGCGTAAGTTGCATTCCACCTGTGCAGCTGTTGAATGCAACCCACGGAGGTTTTCACATTCATGGACAGAAATCTCAGAACAAGGCCACCTCAACTAAGATCTTTCCTTCTGAAGGTCTCTGTGTGAGCTTGGTTTAGGGTCTCACTGGTTACAATTCATCTCCCCCCTTGAATCCCCCCAAAGGCTCCTCTCACGTACGATGCCATCATGCAACTGGAATATCTTGACATGATCCTGAGCGAAACGCAAAGGCTGTATCCTCTTGGAGGACGGCTGCAAAGGACCTGCAAGAAAGATGTTGAAATCAATGGGGTCACTATCTTGAAAGGCATGAGTGTGATTATCCCGCCTTACACGCTTCACCGGGATCCCGAACACTGGCCGGAACCAGACGAATTCAGACCTGAAAGGTAACCCTCCCAACCCCAACCCCCCAAAAGCGTTGTGCACCTGATGAAAGGCCACGTGTTCGAATGACATGAGTGCAAGATCTACCCAACCACTAGTAGATCACCAGCTGCTCCTGATTTCAGCCTCAGCTGGACTGCTGACATCATCACCACCACCATTTTATTACATTTATTTATATCCCACATTTTTTCTAGACAGGGACTCAAGACATAGAAACATAGCAATTAAACTGTAATAGAATTCAACTGTGATGAAGGCATATACAAACATCACAAAGCCAGCCAGGATACCAGCATTTTGCAGATGCCTGGCTGGAGGTGAAAATAAAACAGACATCACTTTCACTCTCCCTTTAAATGTGAGGTAGCCAGAGGTTTCATCTTCTCTTAGATCTGAGTACAGTGGTGCCTCGCAAGACGAAATTAATTCGTTCCGCAAGTCTCTTCGTCTTGCGGTTTTTTCATCTTGCGATGCACGGTTTCCCATAGGAATGCATTGAAAATCAATTAATGTGTTCCTAGGGAAACCGCCTTCGGACCAGGTCCGGGGACAGTCTGCCCCCGGACCTCTTCTGAAGGCTGGGGGGGGGACAAGGGCTTTTCTTCCCACCCCCAGCATTTTAAAAAACCCCGGGACAGCGGAGGACTTCTCCGCTGTCCGGGGCGATTTAAAAGCCCCTGGGAAGGCAGGCAGGGGGGACAAAGACTTTCGCCCCCTGCCCGCCTTCAGAAGGTGTCCCCGCCCCCCTCCCCACTTCGGAACAGCTTTAGCCAATTCTAACCTTAACCTCGTCATTTCTAACTCAGTACTATGATTTTCCTCAGATGCAGTAGCTCCCTGCACTGGGTCATCCCTGGGTCTCTTTCGCTTGGCGCTTGCTGGTCATTTTCTGACAGGAAATTTTCCTTCTTTTAATAAAAGAACTTCAGTCCTTTATTAAACTGGTTGTTCTGTGTCTCTGGGTACGTTTCTGTGTGGGTTTTAACTTCATATCATGGTGCTGCCACCAAGTAATATGCTACGGGCGAAACAGCACTTTTTCCTCTCAAGCTGTTGGGCCGTTCTCATTCAGATAATTTGCCCCCACCCCACTGAGCAACCATTTACCCAAAGGTTTCCCCCCCTTAAAATTCTAACCCAGATTATCCTATGGGGGACCATTGTGAGTCTCAGGATAGTTTTCTTTAAATAAACAGGTTGGCGGTTCGAATCCCCGCGACGGGGTGAGCTCCCGTTCCTCAGTCCCAGCGTTTGCCAACCTAGCAGTTCGAAAGCACCCCCGGGTGCAAGTAGATACAGTGGTGCCCCGCAAGACGAATGCCTCGCAAGACGGAAAACTCGCTAGACAAAAGAGTTTTCCGTTTTGGAGGTGCTTCGCAAAACGAATCTCCTGTGGGCTTGCTTCGCAAGACGAAAATGTCTTGCGAGTTCCTGCTGGTTTTTTTCCTCCCCCCCTTTTTCTAAGCCACTAAGCCGCTTATCAGCTGATCCGATAAGCCGATAAGCCGCTAAAAGCCGCTAAAAGCCGCTAATAGCGCTAATCCGCTAATCCGTCAATGGGCTTGCTTCGCAAGACGAAAAAACCGCTAGACGAAGAGAATCACAGAACGGATTCTTTTCGTCTTGCGAGGCACCACTGTAAATAGGTACCGCTTTATAGCGGAAAGGTAAACGGCGTTTCCGTGTGCTGCGCTGGCTCGCCAGAGCAGCTTTGTCACGCTGGCCACGTGACCCGGAAGTGTCTTCAGACAGCGCTGGCCCCCGGCCTCTCGAGCGAGATGAGCGCGCAACCCCAGAGTCGGACACGACTGGCCCGTACAGGCAGGGGTACCTTCACCTTTAGTATATAACACAAGTGAAAAAAGCTTAGGTTACTTCAGGAATGCAATGCTATTTCACTTTAACTCATGCTCAGTTGGTTTTGGTTGCGTTATACGCAGTGGTGTCCAAACTTTTTTCAAAGAGGGCCAGATTTGATGAAGTGAAGGGCCATGAGAGCCGAGCAAAGGGTTGAAGCTGTTGAGCTTTTTTTAAGGATTGAATTTGTTGAGGTTATTTTTACCCCAGGAAATAAACTACCACAGGGGCTGGATTAGGTCCCCGAAATGGACTTTGTACACGCCTGCAGGTTGGTTCCTTTATAAGGTGATACATTCTTTCAGCTACCCACCCCCTTGAACAATCCTGCTCCTGAGGAACTTTAAGTAATAGACCAAAGGGATCTTCACACGCCATCCCTTCACTGGGTCTGGGAGTTCCTTCTTTTCCTCAGAAGAATCTCTCCCCTCCGGACTGGATTGAGTCCCAAAGAGGCTGTTCCTTTCCAGCTCCTCCTTCTCCTGCCTCAATCTCTGCCTCCCAGTAAAATTCTGGTCTATTCCTCCTACAGGACACCACACTTTGTCCTTCACAATACGCTCAGAGTGGATGTTCTTTCTTCTTTTTGTTTGGAACCAACTCTTTCTCCCCTTCACTCCTTTTACCTCAACCTGTCTCCTACCTAGAAACCATAAAACAGAGAAACCAGTAGGAGAACACTTCAGTCTCCGAGGACATTCTGTACAAGATCTTAAAATAGCTGTCTTATTGCAAAAGAGTTTCAGAAATACACTTGAAAGAGAAGCTGCTGAATTACAACTCATTACCAAACTAAAAACTATGTTGAGACCTGGTCTGAATATTGGATTCATGTCCCATTATACATGCTAAAACTAATTTTGGTCATCTATCCCTTTAGAAATCTTTTGCCCTTCCCTGTGGAACCAACTGCCATCCTTGACACCCACCAACAGTTATAAGGCTGAAGCGACCTCTGCTTCGGAGTATCTGAAAAAGTGTGTATACACACAAAAGCTCATTCCTAGAAAGCTTATACCTAGTTGGTCTTTAAGGTGCTACTGGAATTATTATTATTTTTTAAAAAAAAATTGGGGGAAATATTCTTTTAAAGACTGTCTTAAGACAAAAAGACTTGATTCTCTTAAGCGAGTTCTTTTTGGATCATCTTTTAATTTATTTATTTTTTTAAAAAATCTTTCATCTTGTTATTTATTATCTCTCCTAACCTGCCTCCCTACATATCTCCCAACCTCTCCACCCTCAATTCCAACCTCAACTCCCTGTCTCTCTTCAAATCCTCTCCTTTTAAACTCTTCCTCCTCAGTGGCGTAGCGTGGGGGGTGCCAAGGGTGCCGGCCGCACCGGGCGCAACATCTGGGGGGGCGCGAGTCCAGAGGGAAGGGACAAGTTCCTTCCTCCGCTGGGCTCCCCGCAGCCACCGCCAGCCTTGCGCCCTAGCGCGCGCGCGCCCCCCGCCGCCGCTGCGGCTGCGCTCCACTCACTGCTCGCAGGAGGAGCAGCCGCTGCAGCAGCGCCGACGCCGCCACCGACACCTGGCCGGCACGGGCAGCCTCCACACCCCAACGCGCCACCGGGCCTCGCCACGCCCTGCGCTCCCCAAAAACCTCCGAGAGGAAGCCGGTGGGTGGGCGAGGCCCGGCTAAGCCTCTCGCCAGCGGGTTAAGAGGCTTTCGGTTTCGTCAGCAAGTTTGGCGGGCTTGCTCACGAGTAAATGAGTGATGGATCATCCCCCTAAGGGTGTGTGTGTGTGTGCGCTAAAGAAAGGCTTCCGGTTTAAGTTCTTTGTTACGCTGAATGTTTATCTTTTAAAGATACATAGTAATAATAAAAATAAATGAGAAAAACGAAAGGCGTTGGATTTTGCTGTGCATGGTGCCCTTTGGGAACTGGCAAGGTGGGTTTTGAAGCTACTGCTGCAGAGTGGCGTAGCGTGGGGGGTGCAGGGGGGCCCGGCCGCACTGGCCGCAACATCTGGGGGTTAGGGTTAGGGGCGCAAATCCACTGGTTAGGGGGCGCAAATTACTTGCCTTGCCCCGGGTGCTGACAACCCACGCTACGCCACTGTTCCTCCTGGAACCATGGCCAATCAGAGGCTGCTGTTCGTTAACCATTTACTGGCAGGGAAAGAAAGAAAAAAGAAACACTTGTTGAACCAACCTGTCCAGCAAAACCAACTTTCTCATCACAAAGTGGCACAGAATGGCTATTGTTCAGAAGGCGTGGGGGCCGGGAAAGGAGGCACTGCCCTCCCCTATTTAGAATTTGAGGGTTGGCATGCAATCCTGACCCCCGGGCACAAAAGCCCGAGAAGGACGCATCCAGACACCCCTATAACAGGCTCCCTCTCTTGGCTGAGGTCCTGCCACCTTCCAGAGCCACAGGGAGGCGAACTGAATCCTGGCCGGGCCTTTGGGTATGGTTACCAGATTTTTTTCAGTGAATCCGGGGACACTTCATTGAAATGAGTCGGAATGATAGGATTTTGTCAGGGGACAGATTTGTAAATCTGGGGACTGTCCCTGGGAAACGGGGACATCTGGTAACCTTACCTTTGGGGCTGGCTGGCACCTCCTTCACCTTTTGGCCTGGCCAGCTGTCCTGGCTAAGCTGGAAGGTGGCTGAGCCGCCAAGCCAAGTAGAAGTATCTCCACTGCCATCAGTAGCAGCAGCGTTGGCAGCCATGTGTCTCCCTGGCTCTGCACTCACTCCCTCCTGACACACCTCCACCCTACCTGCCCATTCCATGGGGGGGGGGGAATTTGCTCCATCCTGGCCATAATGAAAGGGGTTTCTTCAGCGTTAATAGGGTCTGAGGAGGAAGAGCAAACAGACTCTGGAGGGGACCTTTTCCATCACAGACACCATAGGTGGTACCAGTGGGTACTGCACTCATGACCCCCATTTGCGCGACACTCCGCAGCACCGTCCCCACTTGATTCAGCTGGTGGATGCAGCTGAGGACGAGCAACTGAGAACCAGCTGGTGGTGAGCAATGTCCCCTTGTTGTGAGCCCGGAGCTGCTGCCTTCTTCTTCCTTTGCCTCTCCCATCAAGGCATCAGATCTGCCCGTTCTGGTTCCTTACCCAGCCTCCATTTCTCTCGTCTCTGTGAATGCAACCAGGTTCAGCAAAGAGAACAAGGATCAAGTGGATCCCTACCTATACCTGCCCTTTGGAGCTGGTCCCCGGAACTGCCTGGGAATGCGCTTTGCTCTCGTCACGATGAAGGTGGCAATTGCAATCCTGGTGCAGCATTTTTCCTTCCGGGTCTGCAAGGAAACGCCGGTGAGGAGGCTGGGTGGTGTGTGCCTGTGTGTGTGTGTAAAAGGAAGGGGCAAGGGGCATGACACTTGGAGTTTCAATGTCTGGCACCAGTGCCCAAGCATCATACTGCATGTTTTGATTTAAGCCAGGGAAACCAAAACATTGAAACTCCCCTGTGATCTTCTGCTGGGGTCTTGATGTTAAGATGGGTTGACTGATGTGCTGATTGCTCTCTCGATTCTCACCCTGCTGCAGATTCCCCTTAAGATGAGCAACAAAGCCTTTTTAGTGCCGGAGAAACCAATAGTTCTGAAGATGGTGCCACGAGGTGGTCCCCAAAAGGAGGAGTGAAGCCTGGTCGTGTCTCAGTCACCTCGGTAGCAAGTGCAAAATCGTCGGGTGTTTTCCCAAAGTTTCCCCAAAGAGAACTTTTAATGGTTCCAGAGGATCAAACTGATTTGCAAACCGAAACGAAACTCGCTTTTAAAAACTGCACTTCAATAATAAAGGATGGGGAAGAGTCAGCTCTAAGTTTCTATCGTAAACCTTTTGCAAAATAGAGCCTCCTTCCCCTTTTCCTTTTTTTACACACACAGTTCTGTTTGCTGTTATATTCCATATTTATAATCCAATTTCTTCCACCTCACTTGTACAAATATAATGTAAACTAATATTCAGAGGAGGGTTGCCGAATAGTAAATATAGAGAAGAAAACTTTCAATAAAGAAACCATAGGGTCCTCCCCTCACTGCCTTTTGTACTGAGTGAAGTCCTATCTCCAGTTCAAACCTTAAGGTCTTTACAGTTGGTTTGCTCCACAGTTTGTGATCTCATCTCTTCTAGCATGCACTTGTACTTTCATAGAATCATAGAATCATAGAGTTGGAAGAGACCACAAGGGCCATCGAGTCCAACCCCCTGCCAAGTAGGAAACACCATCAGAGCACTCCTGACATATGGATGTCAAGCCTCTGCTTAAAGACCTCCAAAGTAGGAGACTCCACCACACTCCTTGGCAGCAAATTCCACTGTCGAACAGCTCTTACTGTCAGGAAGTTCTTCCTAATGTTTAGGTGGAATCTTCTTTCTTGTAATTTGGATCCATTGCTCCGTGTCCGCTTCTCTGGAGCAACTTTGGTCTGCTTCTTAACGGCGGTGTTGGAGGGTTTTTGGCAGGTGAAGTGCTTTTGCACTCAGCATTTCCCTGCCTCCATGCTGAAGCGAGAGTCAGGTACCAAGATGAATCATCCTTACTTTTCCTTCACCAATGATCTCCTGTTGTCATGGAGGCTGCCTCCATTAAGGCAGTGTGGAACCGAAAGCCCTTGGAACTGTATTTTGAACGATCTTCCTTATGCAGAGTATAACACACTACAGTAGCCTTTAGCTGCAGACACACCAACACATTTGCAGCACAAAAATGAAGTTTCCCCCCTCAATTCCTAATCATTCATGTTCATCTTCAACATGCTGTTTTCAATCAAATGAATCATCATAATAATTTTGTTATTTGTACCCCTCCCATCTGATTCAAGATCTTGCTGTCCATAAGGGAGTGAGTGGTTACTTGATACACATTTGAACCCCCCCCCCTTTGAAGAAATAATCTATACCTCTCCCTCCCTGCACACAACCCAGATGAATGAAGGAGAAAGAGGTGATTGCATTCTTGGTATAGGCCTACCCACAATGCCATTGGGCAGGTCTGGGTACACACACCACATGGGTGAGACTACCTACATCTTTTTTACAAATTGACACACTGTGGGAGATTGCAGAACCAATCTGCATTGAACTTTTGTTTTTGGAATGGAAGCAGTTTATTACGAAGCATTTCAAACCAAATACATTATCAAATCTAAAACATCTGTATCTTCCAATAAAAATCATTCTTTCAACCAGCAAAAGGCTGCAGCTTCAAAGTAAATCCTTAAATCTGGCAGAGAGAAACCCCCTCTCTCTTTCACATCTGTTAATAATTTAAACTTAATTCTGGGATTTCCCCCCGCCAGATAAATTTAGATAATACCTTTTGCCATTCCTTAAAACAATTCAGCTTATCAATGATAGGAAGTACTTGGAACAAAAATAACAACTTAGGCAATACATTCATCTTTATCGCAGAAATTTGGCCCAACAAAGATAGTTTCAACCTTGTCCAGATATCCAAATCTCTTTTGATATCTTTCCATAACTTTTCATTGTCCTCTTTGTACAAATTCAATTTTTTTGCAGTCATATTTACACCCAGATATTTCACCTTTTCCACAAACTTCACCCCTGTGGTTTCCTCTAAATTAAGTTTTTCATGTATTGTTAATTCCCCCCCCAAAAAAAAAAACTTTGGTCTTATTCTTATTCAATTTGAAACCTGCAACTTGTCCGAACTCTTGAATTATCTTCAGTGCTTTGATTGCACTGATCTCAGGGTCCTGTAAAGTCAATACCAAATCATCAGCAAAGGCTTTTAACTTATATTGTTTACAGTGGTGCCCCGCAAGATGAATGCCTCGCAAGACGGAAAACCCGCTAGACGAAAGGGTTTTCCATTTTTCAATGTTCTTCGCAGGACGAATTTCCCTATGGGCTTGCTTCGCAAGACGAAAATGTCTTGCGAGTCTTGAGATTTTTTTTCGCTCCCCCCCCTTTTTCTAAGCCGCTAAGCCTTTAATAGCCTTTTAGCAGCTAAGCCGCTAAGCCTTTAATAGCCGCTAAACCGCTAATAGCGCTAATCCGCTAATCCGCTAATAGGGTTGCTTCGCAAGACGAAAAAACCGCTAGACGAAGATACTCGCGGAACGGATTAATTTCGTCTTGCGAGGCACCACTGTAGTTCCGACTACTATGCCTTTAACTTCCTCATCTTTCCTTATCATATTCAACAGCACCTCTAGGACAGAAGTAAAAAGTAGGGGGGGAAGTGGGCACCCTTGCCTGGTTCCCTTCTCAGTCCTAATTTCTTCTGAGACCACATTGTTAATTATAATTTTTGCTTTCTGCTCAAAGTAAATTGCATTAATACCATTAAGAAATTTTTGACCAACCCCCATATTACACAAGTTCTGTTTCATAAAACTCCAAGAAACATTATCAAAGGCTTTCTCTGCATCAATAAACATTAAAATTGCTTTAGTATCCTTTTCCCCCTCTAATCTTTCCAGCACATCCACTATATTCCTCATATTATCTTTCATATGGTTCTCAGGTAAAAAACCTGATTGATCTTTATGTATGTGCTTATTCAAAACTTTCTTCAGTCTTGTAGCCAAAATATTTGCAAATATTTTATATCCACACTCAACAAAGAAATTGGTTGGTAATTCTTTACTTGAGCTTTATCTGTATCCAGTTTGGGTATCAGAGTGATGAATGCCTCTTTCCAGGACTCGGGTGCTTTGCGACCAAGGCAGTTTCAATCCCATGATGAGGCCTGAATCCCAACTGGAATGTGTTCAGATAAGAGAACGAGGGTTCAGAGGGAGAGCAGGGAGCAGACTGGGGGGAAAAGGAAGAGGCAACAGGGTTTAGTGAGCAGGAAGAGGCTGGGGCAGAGTGGTTTAGCATCAGAGGCAGAAGTGGAGGCTGGAGAGGAGGTTGGTCAAGAGGCAGAGATGAGGCAGACTGCAGAAGAAGCCAGGAGATTTCCCCCTCCTGATGCAAATAACGCGTGTTGCTCAGGGTGCATTTAAATATCCACTCTGTAAAGATGCATGTGTTGACTGGAGTCTTATCCTGGTCTTTCTGCGATTTATATCACTAATATAAGAAAACCAATGTCTGTTGGGAAAGCCTCCAAGGAAGGAGAGTCCACCACCATTGGAGGGAGACCGTTCCACTGTCAAACAGTTCTTACAGTCAAAACATTCTCCCTAAGGCTTCGGTGGAATTTCCTTTCTTGTAACTTGAATCCATCCGTTTGGGTGCTCACCTCCAGAGCAGCAGAAAGCAATCTTGCTCCATCTTCCAGGCACTTTGATAAGACACTTTTATCAGTACCCTGATAAAAGGCAACCAAATGACACAATCCTTTGGCATTTCTGAAGGGCACCAGGTGAGAGAAAGCTGTTCTGTAGTAAAAGAGTTTGCAGGGCAGTAGTTGAAGAAGGAGCAAAAAGGGTTTTCTTGTGTGTGTGTGTTTCTTTGTGGCTGATTAGCTGTTTTTCCTGTGTAAAGGTCAGAGGGGCAGGGTTTCTGTTGAGGCAGGGGATTAGCTGTGGGAGGAGCTTATCAGAGTTTGCAGGGCAGTAGTTGAAGAAGGAGCAAAAGGGGTTTTCTTGTGTGTGTGTGTTTCTTTGCGGCTGATTAGCTGTTTTCCCTGTGTAAAGGTCAGAGGGGGCAGGGTTTCTGTTGAGGCAGGGGATTAGCTGTGGGAGGAGCTTATCAGAGTTTGCAGGGCAGTAGTTGAAGAAGGAGCAAAAAGGGTTTTCTTGTGTGTGTGTGTTTCTTTGCGGCTGATTAGCTGTTTTCCCTGTGTAAAGGTCAGAGGGGGCAGGGTTTCTGTTGAGGCAGGGGATTAGCTGTGGGAGGAGCTTATCAGAGTTTGCAGGGCAGTAGTTGAAGAAGGAGCAAAAAGGGTTTTCTTGTGTGTGTGTGTTTCTTTGTGGCTGATTAGCTGTTTTTCCTGTGTAAAGGTCAGAGGGGCAGGGTTTCTGTTGAGGCAGGGGATTAGCTGTGGGAGGAGCTTATCAGAGTTTGCAGGGCAGTAGTTGAAGAAGGAGCAAAAGGGGTTTTCTTGTGTGTGTGTGTTTCTTTGCGGCTGATTAGCTGTTTTCCCTGTGTAAAGGTCAGAGGGGGCAGGGTTTCTGTTGAGGCAGGGGATTAGCTGTGGGAGGAGCTTATCAGAGTTTGCAGGGCAGTAGTTGAAGAAGGAGCAAAAAGGGTTTTCTTGTGTGTGTGTGTTTCTTTGCGGCTGATTAGCTGTTTTCCCTGTGTAAAGGTCAGAGGGGGCAGGGTTTCTGTTGAGGCAGGGGATTAGCTGTGGGAGGAGCTTATCAGAGTTTGCAGGGCAGTAGTTGAAGAAGGAGCAAAAAGGGTTTTCTTGTGTGTGTGTGTTTCTTTGCGGCTGATTAGCTGTTTTCCCTGTGTAAAGGTCAGAGGGGGCAGGGTTTCTGTTGAGGCAGGGGATTAGCTGTGGGAGGAGCTTATCAGAGTTTGCAGGGCAGTAGTTGAAGAAGGAGCAAAAAGGGTTTTCTTGTGTGTGTGTGTTTCTTTGTGGCTGATTAGCTGTTTTTCCTGTGTAAAGGTCAGAGGGGCAGGGTTTCTGTTGAGGCAGGGGATTAGCTGTGGGAGGAGCTTATCAGAGTTTGCAGGGCAGTAGTTGAAGAAGGAGCAAAAGGGGTTTTCTTGTGTGTGTGTGTTTCTTTGCGGCTGATTAGCTGTTTTCCCTGTGTAAAGGTCAGAGGGGGCAGGGTTTCTGTTGAGGCAGGGGATTAGCTGTGGGAGGAGCTTATCAGAGTTTGCAGGGCAGTAGTTGAAGAAGGAGCAAAAAGGGTTTTCTTGTGTGTGTGTGTTTCTTTGCGGCTGATTAGCTGTTTTCCCTGTGTAAAGGTCAGAGGGGGCAGGGTTTCTGTTGAGGCAGGGGATTAGCTGTGGGAGGAGCTTATCAGAGTTTGCAGGGCAGTAGTTGAAGAAGGAGCAAAAAGGGTTTTCTTGTGTGTGTGTGTGTTTCTTTGCGGCTGATTAGCTGTTTTCCCTGTGTAAAGGTCAGAGGGGGCAGGGTTTCTGTTGAGGCAGGGGATTAGCTGTGGGAGGAGCTTATCAGAGTTTGCAGGGCAGTAGTTGAAGAAGGAGCAAAAAGGGTTTTCTTGTGTGTGTGTGTGTTTCTTTGCGGCTGATTAGCTGTTTTCCCTGTGTAAAGGTCAGAGGGGGCAGGGTTTCTGTTGAGGCAGGGGATTAGCTGTGGGAGGAGCTTATCAGAGTTTGCAGGGCAGTAGTTGAAGAAGGAGCAAAAAGGGTTTTCTTGTGTGTGTGTGTTTCTTTGCGGCTGATTAGCTGTTTTCCCTGTGTAAAGGTCAGAGGGGGCAGGGTTTCTGTTGAGGCAGGGGATTAGCTGTGGGAGGAGCTTATCAGAGTTTGCAGGGCAGTAGTTGAAGAAGGAGCAAAAAGGGTTTTCTTGTGTGTGTGTTTCTTTGCGGCTGATTAGCTGTTTTCCCTGTGTAAAGGTCAGAGGGGGCAGGGTTTCTGTTGAGGCAGGGGATTAGCTGTGGGAGGAGCTTATCAGAGTTTGCAGGGCAGTAGTTGAAGAAGGAGCAAAAAGGGTTTTCTTGTGTGTGTGTGTGTTTCTTTGCGGCTGATTAGCTGTTTTCCCTGTGTAAAGGTCAGAGGGGGCAGGGTTTCTGTTGAGGCAGGGGATTAGCTGTGGGAGGAGCTTATCAGAGTTTGCAGGGCAGTAGTTGAAGAAGGAGCAAAAAGGGTTTTCTTGTGTGTGTGTGTTTCTTTGCGGCTGATTAGCTGTTTTTCCTGTGTAAAGGTCAGAGGGGCAGGGTTTCTGTTGAGGCAGGGGATTAGCTGTGGGAGGAGCTTATCAGAGTTTGCAGGGCAGTAGTTGAAGAAGGAGCAAAAGGGGTTTTCTTGTGTGTGTGTGTTTTTTTGCGGCTGATTAGCTGTTTTCCCTGTGTAAAGGTCAGAGGGGGCAGGGTTTCTGTTGAGGCAGGGGATTAGCTGTGGGAGGAGCTTATCAGAGTTTGCAGGGCAGTAGTTGAAGAAGGAGCAAAAGGGGTTTTCTTGTGTGTGTGTGTTTCTTTGTGGCTGATTAGCTGTTTTTCCTGTGTAAAGGTCAGAGGGGCAGGGTTTCTGTTGAGGCAGGGGATTAGCTGTGGGAGGAGCTTATCAGAGTTTGCAGGGCAGTAGTTGAAGAAGGAGCAAAAAGGGTTTTCTTGTGTGTGTGTGTTTCTTTGCGGCTGATTAGCTGTTTTTCCTGTGTAAAGGTCAGAGGGGCAGGGTTTCTGTTGAGGCAGGGGATTAGCTGTGGGAGGAGCTTATCAGAGTTTGCAGGGCAGTAGTTGAAGAAGGAGCAAAAAGGGTTTTCTTGTGTGTGTGTGTTTCTTTGCGGCTGATTAGCTGTTTTCCCTGTGTAAAGGTCAGAGGGGGCAGGGTTTCTGTTGAGGCAGGGGATTAGCTGTGGGAGGAGCTTATCAGAGTTTGCAGGGCAGTAGTTGAAGAAGGAGCAAAAAGGGTTTTCTTGTGTGTGTGTGTTTCTTTGCGGCTGATTAGCTGTTTTCCCTGTGTAAAGGTCAGAGGGGGCAGGGTTTCTGTTGAGGCAGGGGATTAGCTGTGGGAGGAGCTTATCAGAGTTTGCAGGGCAGTAGTTGAAGAAGGAGCAAAAAGGGTTTTCTTGTGTGTGTGTGTTTCTTTGCGGCTGATTAGCTGTTTTTCCTGTGTAAAGGTCAGAGGGGCAGGGTTTCTGTTGAGGCAGGGGATTAGCTGTGGGAGGAGCTTATCAGAGTTTGCAGGGCAGTAGTTGAAGAAGGAGCAAAAGGGGTTTTCTTGTGTGTGTGTGTTTCTTTGCGGCTGATTAGCTGTTTTCCCTGTGTAAAGGTCAGAGGGGGCAGGGTTTCTGTTGAGGCAGGGGATTAGCTGTGGGAGGAGCTTATCAGAGTTTGCAGGGCAGTAGTTGAAGAAGGAGCAAAAAGGGTTTTCTTGTGTGTGTGTGTTTCTTTGCGGCTGATTAGCTGTTTTCCCTGTGTAAAGGTCAGAGGGGGCAGGGTTTCTGTTGAGGCAGGGGATTAGCTGTGGGAGGAGCTTATCAGAGTTTGCAGGGCAGTAGTTGAAGAAGGAGCAAAAAGGGTTTTCTTGTGTGTGTGTGTTTCTTTGCGGCTGATTAGCTGTTTTCCCTGTGTAAAGGTCAGAGGGGGCAGGGTTTCTGTTGAGGCAGGGGATTAGCTGTGGGAGGAGCTTATCAGAGTTTGCAGGGCAGTAGTTGAAGAAGGAGCAAAAAGGGTTTTCTTGTGTGTGTGTGTTTCTTTGCGGCTGATTAGCTGTTTTCCCTGTGTAAAGGTCAGAGGGGGCAGGGTTTCTGTTGAGGCAGGGGATTAGCTGTGGGAGGAGCTTATCAGAGTTTGCAGGGCAGTAGTTGAAGAAGGAGCAAAAAGGGTTTTCTTGTGTGTGTGTGTTTCTTTGCGGCTGATTAGCTGTTTTCCCTGTGTAAAGGTCAGAGGGGGCAGGGTTTCTGTTGAGGCAGGGGATTAGCTGTGGGAGGAGCTTATCAGAGTTTGCAGGGCAGTAGTTGAAGAAGGAGCAAAAAGGGTTTTCTTGTGTGTGTGTGTTTCTTTGCGGCTGATTAGCTGTTTTCCCTGTGTAAAGGTCAGAGGGGGCAGGGTTTCTGTTGAGGCAGGGGATTAGCTGTGGGAGGAGCTTATCAGAGTTTGCAGGGCAGTAGTTGAAGAAGGAGCAAAAAGGGTTTTCTTGTGTGTGTGTGTTTCTTTGCGGCTGATTAGCTGTTTTCCCTGTGTAAAGGTCAGAGGGGGCAGGGTTTCTGTTGAGGCAGGGGATTAGCTGTGGGAGGAGCTTATCAGAGTTTGCAGGGCAGTAGTTGAAGAAGGAGCAAAAAGGGTTTTCTTGTGTGTGTGTGTTTCTTTGTGGCTGATTAGCTGTTTTTCCTGTGTAAAGGTCAGAGGGGCAGGGTTTCTGTTGAGGCAGGGGATTAGCTGTGGGAGGAGCTTATCAGAGTTTGCAGGGCAGTAGTTGAAGAAGGAGCAAAAGGGGTTTTCTTGTGTGTGTGTGTGTGTTTCTTTGCGGCTGATTAGCTGTTTTCCCTGTGTAAAGGTCAGAGGGGGCAGGGTTTCTGTTGAGGCAGGGGATTAGCTGTGGGAGGAGCTTATCAGAGTTTGCAGGGCAGTAGTTGAAGAAGGAGCAAAAAGGGTTTTCTTGTGTGTGTGTGTTTCTTTGCGGCTGATTAGCTGTTTTCCCTGTGTAAAGGTCAGAGGGGGCAGGGTTTCTGTTGAGGCAGGGGATTAGCTGTGGGAGGAGCTTATCAGAGTTTGCAGGGCAGTAGTTGAAGAAGGAGCAAAAAGGGTTTTCTTGTGTGTGTGTGTTTCTTTGCGGCTGATTAGCTGTTTTCCCTGTGTAAAGGTCAGAGGGGGCAGGGTTTCTGTTGAGGCAGGGGATTAGCTGTGGGAGGAGCTTATCAGAGTTTGCAGGGCAGCGGCGCGCGCCTAGCGGCGCGCGCAGTTATACCCATCTTTTAGATTTAGGGGAGCTAGTCTCAAACGTTTGTTGGGGGAGACCTAGGTTTTTTTGTGGGGGAAGTTATTTGTCCTGTCTTCAAGCTTTTTATGATGGAGGACCTCTGTAGCCACCCCCAACGACACGATCTCAAGATGGAAGGGGAGGGAACAGCTGCAGTCACCTGCGATTCCTGCACAATGTTTGCCATCTTGCCAAAGGTTGCAGGCAGCTTTACCTGCAGCAATTGCATGTTGATTGCCCTCTTAAAAGACAAAGTCCAGCAACTGGAGGAACGTGTAGCTACGCTCCAAAGAATTAGAGAGCTGGAGCTCTTCTTGGAAGCAACAGAGCACACCGTCCCCACCAAGGAGGAGACAGGGGACTCCCCTGAGAAGGAGGATAGTTCACCAACACAGGAGCCAGATATATGGAGAAACGTGACTCAAAGAAGTAGGAGGCCCAGGGTTCACTCTGATTGTTTAGAAATACACAATCGCTTTGAGGTCCTCTCCCCTAGCATGGAAGACGAAGAGCAGACTCCATTTGAGGATCTCTCCCTCATTACAGTTGATCAGGTATATGAAGACGAGCAGCAAAGTCAATCCTCAGGGAATGTGCAGGTGACCTTGGAATGGACAGCTCACGGAAGAACCCCGACCAAACCCAAGAGGAGGCGTGTAGTGGTGATAGGGGATTCCCTACTGAGGGGAACAGAAGCAGTGATCTGTGGGCCTGGCAAGATGTCTCGGGAAGTGTGCTGTCTCCCCGGGGCTAAGATCCAAGATGTAACTGAACGACTGCAAGGAATCATAAAACCCACTGACAAATTCCCCTTCCTCTTGGTTCATGTGGGAACCAATGACACTGCAAGCAATAGCCTCCAGAAGATCAAAAGAGACTACGAGGCTCTCGGCAGGAAATTGAAGCAACTAAATGCACAAATTGTCATCTCGTCTGTCCTCCCAGTTGAACGACGTGGCCCAGGGAGAGAGGGGAAAATAGTGGAAGTGAACAGCTGGCTTCGCAAATGGTGTAAACAGGAACGGTTTGGATTCTTAGATCACGGACTGCAGTTTCTTGAAGATGGACTTCTGGCAAGTGATGGGCTGCACCTCACAACGGTTGGGAGAAATGTTTTTGCCAAAAATCTCAGAAACCTCATCAGGAGGGCTTTAAACTGACTAATGTGGGGGAGGGAGACAGTGCTCCTGAAGGTAGGAGTCTATCAATTAATGAAGATGATCATCCAAATGTCATAGACCAAATGGAGCAAACAGCACGCGGACCTAGTGGTGGGAGGAAAAAATCCTTAAATAAGAGAGACGGGGGAATGATTAATGGACTTCAATGTCTGTACACTAATGCGCAAAGCATGGGAAATAAACAAGATGAGCTTGAGCTCTTGGTACAGCAAACTAAATATGACATAATAGGCATCACTGAAACCTGGTGGGATAAGTCCCACGATTGGAATGTAATAATGGGGGGATACAATCTATTTCAGAGAAACAGACCAGACAAGAAAGGAGGAGGAGTGGCGTTATATGTCAGGGATGTGTATACCTGTGAAGAGATCCAAGATTTAGAACCTCAAAGCCAAAGTGAGAGCATTTGGGTCAAAATTAAGGGAGAGAAGAATAACAGAGACCTCATTGTGGGAGTTTACTATAGATCCCCAAGCCAAACGGAGGACATGGATGATGCCTTCCTGGAACAGATGGCCAAGCATGCAAAAGGAAGGGAGATAGTAGTAATGGGGGACTTCAATTACCCGGATATTTGTTGGACGTCAAACTCAGCCAAGAGCATAAGGTCAAACAGATTCCTCACTGGCCTTGCAGACAACTTCGTTGTCCAGAAAGTGGGAGAAGCAACAAGAGGAACAGCCATTTTAGATCTGGTCCTAACCAATGTTGATGACCTGGTTAGTGGGGTAGAAGTGGAAGGATCATTAGGCGCGAGTGATCATGCTCTTCTGAAGTTTACTATACAGCGGAAAGGAGCAGCCAAGCATACTAGGACTCAATTTCTTGACTTTAAGAAAGCCGACTTCATAAAACTTAGGGAAGTGCTGGGTGAGATCCCATGGACAGTAATACTAAAAGGAAAGGGAGTTCATGATGGCTGGGAGTTTGTTAAGAGGGAGATACTAAAAGCACAACGTCAGGCAATACCAATGAGAGGGAAACATGGAAGGTGCCTAAAGAAGCCAGGGTGGCTATCAAAAGAACTTTTAACTGAATTAAGATTAAAAAAGGATGTGTACAAAAAATGGAAAAGGGGGGAAACCACCAAAGAGGAATTCAAACAAATAGCCAGCACGTGTAGACACAAAGGCAGAAAAGCTAAAGCACAGAATGAACTCAGGCTTGCTAGAGAGGTTAAAAGCAACAAAAAAGGCTTTTATGGGTATGTTCGTAGCAAAAGGAAGAACAAAGAAACAGTTGGGTCACTCAGAGGAGAAGATGGTGAAATGCAAACAGGGGACACAGAAAGGGCTGAACTCCTCAATTCCTTCTTTGCCTCAGTCTTCTCCGATAAAGAAAACAATGCCCGACCTGAAGAATTTGGAGCAAATGATTCAGCAAAGGAAACACAGCCCAGAATAACTAAGGCGATAGTACAAGAATACTTGGCTAGTTTAGATGTATTCAAGTCTCCAGGGCCAGATGAACTGCATCCAAGAGTATTAAAAGAACTGGCAGATGTGATCTCAGAACCACTGGCAGTCATCTTTGAGAATTCCTGGAGAACAGGCGAAGTCCCGGCAGACTGGAGGAGGGCAAATGTTGTCCCTATTTTCAAAAAGGGGAAAAGAGAGGACCCAAATAATTACCGCCCAGTCAGTCTGACATCAATAGCAGGGAAGATTCTGGAGCAGATCATTAAGCAAACAGTCTGTGAGCACCTAGAAAGGAATGCTGTGATCACCAATAGTCAGCATGGATTTCTGAAAAATAAGTCATGTCAGACTAACCTGATCTCGTTTTTTGACAGAATTACAAGCCTGGTAGATGAAGGGAACGCAGTGGATGTAGCCTACCTTGATTTCAGCAAGGCATTTGACAAGGTGCCCCATGATATTCTTGTAAAGAAGCTGGTAAAATGCGGTCTCGACTATGCTACCACTCAGTGGATTTCTAACTGGCTGACTGACCGAACCCAAAGGGTGCTCATCAGTGGTTCCTCTTCATCCTGGAGAAGAGTGACTAGTGGGGTGCCACAGGGTTCTGTCTTGGGCCCGGTCTTATTCAACATCTTTATCAATGACTTGGATGATGGACTCAAGGGCATCCTGATCAAATTTGCAGATGACACCAAACTGGGAGGGGTGGCTAACACCCCAGAGGACAGGATCACACTTCAAAACGACCTTGACAGATTAGAGAACTGGGCCAAAACAAACAAGATGAATTTTAACAGGGAGAAATGTAAAGTATTGCACTTGGGCAAAAAAAATGAGAGGCACAAATACAAGATGGGTGACACTTGGCTTGAGAGCAGTACATGTGAAAAGGATCTAGGAGTCTTGGTTGACCACAAACTTGACATGAGCCAACAGTGTGACGCGGCAGCTAAAAAAGCCAATGCAATTCTGGGCTGCATCAATAGGAGTATAGCATCTAGATCAAGGGAAGTAATAGTGCCACTGTATTCTGCTCTGGTCAGACCACACCTGGAGTACTGTGTCCAGTTCTGGGCACCACAACTCAAGAAGGACACTGACAAACTGGAACGTGTCCAGAGGAGGGCAACCAAAATGGTCAAAGGCCTGGAAACGATGCCTTATGAGGAACGGCTAAGGGAGCTGGGCATGTTTAGCCTGGAGAAGAGGAGGTTAAGGGGTGATATGATAGCCATGTTCAAATATATAAAAGGATGTCACATAGAGGAGGGAGAAAGGTTGTTTTCTGCTGCTCCAGAGAAGCGGACACGGAGCAATGGATCCAAACTACAAGAAAGAAGATTCCACCTAAACATTAGGAAGAACTTCCTGACAGTAAGAGCTGTTTGACAGTGGAATTTGCTGCCAAGGAGTGTGGTGGAGTCTCCTACTTTGGAGGTCTTTAAGCAGAGGCTTGACAACCATATGTCAGGAGTGCTCTGATGGTGTTTCCTGCTTGGCAGGGGGTTGGACTCGATGGCCCTTGTGGTCTCTTCCAACTCTATGATTCTATGATTCTATGATTCTATGATTCTATGAAAAGGAATCAGAAGATGACATCATGCACCTGCTGGAGAGGTTGGCAGGAGGTTCTTACACAAGGTTTTTACATAAGAAGGTACCTGAGGCAACACACCCTCTCTCAGGCCTCGCCTCTTTCGTGACAAGGAATACGAACTGGGCCTCAGACAAAGGAAACTTGGACTGAGTCAATCTGACAGTCATCAGAGCAAAGGCGAATGGATAGCAAAAGCTATTGCGAAATTTTTGTATTTGCTCTTTGATCTCCAGCCCTGAACAAGTATAAAGAGGGCAGAAATCCACATTCAAAGCCAGAGAGTCATCAAGGGCTAACAAGATGGATCTCCTTCCAAGCTTCTCCACTGAGACATGGTTCCTTCTCATTGCCTTCCTGGGCCTTTTCATGCTGTATGTATCATTCTCTTACCGTTTCTTTGGCCGTTTTCTAATTGTGAAAAAGAAATGGGGGCCTTTTAAATCTGCTTCTTCCTCTGAAAGCCATAGGAGATGGCAGCCTCTGAACTGCTAGGATATTTACTTGCAAGGAAGTTTGCATATGGTTGGGTTGTAGAAGCAGCTCCAGAAGCACAGCATATTGAAAGAGCCTTATCTTATAAATCTGAAACAAAACTGTCTTTGGCACTCACCTAGAAGTGGTCCCTCAACAGCAGAGAGAGAGAGAGTGAAGGAATGGAGACACAGGACAAAGTTCTTGGTCAGAAGCAGCCAATTCCTGACCTACTCTATCTAGCCCAGGACTGTGAGGCCTTTAAAGCTTAAAACTAGGGAAGAAGGTGACAACTCTGGAGACTGATGTAGGGTTGGCCTCATGTGGATTGATCAGTTGGCCATCAACAAAACACTTCTGGCTATCACTGGGCCAATGGAATTTTCTAAACTGTTTTCATGGACACAGCCATGTAAAGAACGTTATAGCAATCTAATTGAATACTATAGTCCTTATGGAGGGCGGGAGGTGGGATGAGCTTTTGCTACCCAGCTCTTTGCTACCCAGAATGTAATTACTCTGTTGTTGGGCTCTCTGTGTTGTATCCAACCAACTTTCAGTCAGAATAGACCCACTGGAATTAATAGATCAAAGTTAGTCACGTCTATTAATTTCAATGAGTCTGCTCTCAGGAGGACCAGCAATGGTTGCAACCCAATATGAATAGAACTCAGCATGTGCGTGTTTGCTTCTCATTTCTGATTTACTGGTAATTATAACCCATAGTTAATGTTTTAAAAAAGAATATTTGCTTCTGCTACATGGATAGATCTATATGGGGATGGTATCTAGAGTTTGTAAGAGGTGTTCAACGTTGGAACAGGCTCCCATGAGAGGTGGTGGACTCTCCTTCCGTGGAGGTTTTTAAGCAGAGGTTGGATGGCCATCTGCCATGGATGATCTAGGATTCTACGATTCTGTATCCAGTGATAATTCTCAAAAGGGGAGACAGTTGAAGCAGGTCTCTCTGCCTGACTTGTAAGCTAAATTCCTGAAGAGATGATTTGGAAAAACAACACCCCCTGAAGGTTAACACCTACTTACTTCAACTTGCTATATCAATCAACATAAAGAACCATTTAAGTAAATAAGATTTTTTACTAAGTTGGGGGTCACAGAATTGTAAAGCTGGAATGAATCCCCAGGGGTCATCTACTCTAACCCTCTGCAATTCAGGAATCACAGGGCAGGAATTATTTTGTGTGTGCTATTTTGGAACAACAAGTTCAGCAACAATTCTCAGCCTTATGCTGCTTTCAGCTTCCTGTGACAGTATTTCTTTTTGCTCTTTATCTTTGATTTATTAATAAAATATTTTTGGGAACCCCCTCCCTCAACCCGAAATAGCATTGTTAGGTATATTCAGCCGCGACAACTCTAGGGCTATTATATGAACATATGATTGATTACTTATTAACGGCAGCAAGAATATTGTTAGCCAGAGATTGAAAAGAAGTGAAGGGTACCAATGTACCAAAAATGGTATCACATAATTTGGGAGACGGCACTTTGTGGGAAATGGATGCAAACAATTTGTGAGGGCAACCAGCATCCCCCCCACCCTGAACGACTTTTAAAGCAGACTAGTGGCTGTTTATTCCGCCCAAGAACAAAGACTGCAGGACAAAGTGTACCTGTCACATTTCGTATTATGCGGCCGTGCTAACACTTCCCTTTATATATTGGCAGCAGCAGGGCTTTTTTCCAGGGGAACTCCCAGGAACTCAGTTCCACCACCCTCGGGTGGGTTCTGGCACCTGTCAGGTGGGCACCTAAGAGAAGGTTCCTGGTGAGTTCCAGCATCTCTTTTTCTAGAAAAACAGCCCTGGACAGCAGCAGCGATTGGACTCTTTCTGCTCCAGGGCTTATGAATTCTCCTGTTTTTATTCTGATCTCAGCTATGCCTTCAGATTGGGAGGGGAAGGTGGGATGCTGAGTTTGACATTTTCATCTTTTCACATATAACTCAACACTCACACATGCAAATATAAAAATAATGTTCCTTTTAAAGTACAGCAAAGAACCAAGGGTGTTTGCTAAAGACAAACAGAACAGGGAAGGAAAGATCTGGATTTTCAGGGGAGAAATCAGCTGGTGAACTTTGGAGCCTGTTTATTATTGTATATATGCAGAGCAGGGTGTGCAGCAAGTTGATCTCTAGGAATTGGTGGGTGATTTCATTGAAGGAGCTGTGCAGGCCAGTTGCTTTCCGCCCACATCAACCTCCTATTTAAAGCTTAGTGAGATGGGGCCCACAAATCCCTGCCTTGTTTTCTGGCAACTTTAATTGCAGAATGACTTTCCTCATTGTAAATCTCTGATACGTTTTGATTAATTAAAGTTTTGAGAAACTTCTTTCACAACTGGCAGTTTAAACAGTGACAGTTAAAAACAGTGCTTTTTCTGGGGGTACGCAGGGGTACGTATTCTCCTAAACATTGTGTGAATCTTTGTGCTTTTGTCCATTTACTGTATTTATTTCCCCTGATTTGAACTATAAAATGGTGGTTTTCTTGAGTCAGAATGAGAGTACCCCTAAACATTTTAAAGGGAAAACAACCCCCACTGGTTAAAAAGATTCTTAATGTCACAACAAAGTTAGTCAAACTCACGTGTGCCGAATTTGTTAATTGATAAAATTATGTTTTTCAGTATCCAACAATGTCTGCCTTTTTATTTTTTGCTTTTTACCACTCAGCCCCTTCATTGCATAACCATTCATTCGTAAATGTTTAAACCATTAAAAAATGAATATATATATATATATATATATATATATATATATATATATATATATACAGTATGCTGAAACAGAATTATGAAGAACAAGAAATGGCTACTATGTCAGCAGAAAACGGAAACTAACCTGTCAACGTGTCAGAACCACACAATTAACCAAGCAATCCAATTACTATCTGCACACATACACATTGGCAACTGTCAGAGTTACAAACATCATGGGGACAAGGAGGCCAGAGAAAGAGGCGTCTGTTGCACCTCGGTGGAAGTATGAATGTCTTAATTATGATTTCCTTAAAGCAAGCTATGGAACACAACAGTGTCCGTATATTCAAAGGGGAAATCACACTATAAATAGGTATTATGTAATTCACCGATCAGGATTGCATAAGGACATATGGCCAGAAAAATATGGTAAAGTGTTGAAAAATTATGTAGAATGTTTGAAGGGGAAGGGCACATAATTTTAAATTTCTCATTGCCCCTAGGAATTTTGGGTCCAGGGCAACTGGCACTGTGGCCCCACCCATTCTGTGCCACAGCTCAACAATGTACTTTGAGTTATTCAGTTGTACTTGTGTGGTGTAGTGGTTAAGAGCAGTAGACTCGTAATCTGGTGAACCGGGTTCACTTCCCCGCTCCTCCACCTGCAGCTGCTGGGTGACCTTGGGCCAGTCACACTTCTCTGAAGTCTCTCAGCCCCACTCACCTCACAGAGTGTTTGTTGTGGGGGAGGAAGGGAAAGGAGAATGTTAGCCGCTTTGAGACTCCTTCGGGTAGTGATAAAGCAGGATATCAAATCCAAACTCCTCTTCTTCGTCTTCTCTCTTGAAGTCCTGGGTTGCATATTAGCCCATATCATCTCATTTTTTGCTCTGTGGTGCCCAAGTCAGTTCCTTGTGGGATTTTTTAACAGGAGGAGCCCACACACAGGTGCATCAACCTGCCAGGTTTCCCCTCTGAACCCTGGACAGGCTTCCATGCTCTGCTGACAGATCTGCATCTCTCTCTCTCTCGTTTTACAAAATAAACAGATATGGATTTTGGCCATATGGAGTCTTCAAGAAACTGGGCATTCCAGGTCCATCGCCGTTGCCTTTCTTTGGAAATATCTGGTCCTATCGTAAGGTGAGTGTCTGGTGACATTCCTGCCCTGCTCAAGAGGTTTCCTGAGGCCCCTTTCTGCTCCCCCCTCTTGGGATCAGAGGTGCTCCTCAAAATGAGCCTTAATCCGGTTCAGAAAGGCCGTTCTTAACTTTCTTAAATGTCTTTCCACAGGGGTTTATGAGCTTTGATACAGAGTGCTTTCAGAAATATGGGAGGACCTGGGGGTAAGTGACCTTTTATGACCTGCTTGTATTTCTCATGTTAGCCCAAATCCCAAATGTTCTGGGGCGGGAAACTGCTAAATCTGCAACTGGATCTCTTTGGGATCTCAAAAACATACCATTCTTTACTCTTAATCCAGGATTTATGAGGGTCGAAAGCCTATGTTAGCTACGCTGGATCCGGCTATTATAAAAGCCGTCCTCGTGAAAGAGTGTTACACCACTTTCACCAACCGTCGGGTAGGCATTCACTTCTTAAGTATACAATAGTATCATGGAAGGAGGAGTGTTCATACACGTCACTCCATTGGCGCCAAACTGGGGCAGGGTGGGGTAATGGGGAGGGCAGATTAAGCCCTCTCCCAAAGTCAAGTGTGAACTTAGTCACCCAGCCATCATTGCCCTCCATGTTTATTCTGTTTACAATTCCCTGTTGGATATTATTGGTTCCAGATCTGTCATGGGTTCAAAACTTGACTTTGCCACTCAATGGTTCGAAACTGCTTTGTTTCCTCTAGGATTTAGGTTTAGTTGGGATCTTGGAGTCTGCCGTCTCAGTGGCAAAGGACGAACAATGGAAGAGGATTCGCACTATTCTCTCTCCAACCTTCACCAGTGGGAAGCTCAAGGAGGTAAAAAAAGGAAAAAGATATTATGTATTGAAAAGAATAAAATATTCAGCTCTTCCACTGGTAAATATGGGTCGTACAGTTCAAGCACCATTGAATCTATTCAGTCTGAAACTGGGGGATAATCCAATTCTGTTGATAGTCAGAGTGGCTGAAGCATAATGCCTAAGAATGTGAGGTTGCAAAGTCTATGTTTTGGATTTTTTCTCAGCTTCACTCTCTTAAAAAAACAACCACAGATATCAAGTCAGTGGATCTCTTTGACTTTTTTTTTCAAACTAGAGCTGAAAACTTTAATTGATAATTAATTAGATTAATTTGACTAATTAATGGACATCTGCAAATCAGAGCTGAGATGGAGGTTGATTCCTGGAGATATCACTCCATATACTGTAATTGCAAAGTAGTATGATTACGAGCTAGATCAGCCAGTTCTCAACATGGCGAAACAAAAATGCCAAAGCGAAACAAAAAATGAAGCCCATCTTTCGTGATTGCATTTTTGATGAGTGATGAGCAAGTCACAGGATTTCCAGAACTCCATTGCAGCCAGGAAGGACAACTGCCATTAGGTGTTGACATCTCTGTTCATTGATTTGTATTTCAGATGTTTCCCATCATCAAACACTACGGGGAGGTTTTGATGCAAAACGTTCAGAAGAAAGTGGAAAAGAATGAATTTGTGGTTATGAAGGAGTAAGTGGTTTGAGCCAGGAAAGGCCTCAGTCCAAAATAGCATAGCATACAATGTGGGCTGCCTTTGAGGCGAATCCAGATCACATTGGGTGGCCAGAAACAGGCCTATGGAAAATCCTAAGTATACTGAGAGCCTAATTTGGCTGCTCTGTTCCCTCCCCAGCGTCTTTGGAGCCTACAGCATGGATGTTGTCACCAGCACTTCATTTGGTGTGAACATTGACTCTATGAACAACCCTGCAGATCCTTTTGTCAAGGAGATGAAGAAGATGACCAAGTTTGCCGCTTTTGATCCACGCTTGGTTTTGATAGGTAAGTTGGCTTCTGATTTCTGATGGCCCAGTGGAAGTTTGCAGCCTGGTTATTATCGAAACATAATAAATGGTCCATCAAGCACAGAATTTTCTACAGATTTTTCTACTAGGTCCTCCAGGGTTTCTGACAGGGGCCATTCCCAGCCCAGCCTGGTCACGAGGACCAAATGTGGGTTGACCATTGAGCCATGATGGCCTTTCCAAAATAGGATTTCTTTCTAGACTGCACTTGGATCTAAAATATTGCAAGGATGATTATAAGAACTGGCCCTACCATTAGGTACATGTGCGGGAAGTTCTGGGAGGGTGTAATCAGTGTGCATGCAATGTAACAAAATACACATATCTTCATACATGGATTGCATATGCAGAAATTGCAACCCTGAGATTCACAATGAGGTTGACCAGGCTCTATTAAGGCTTGCAAGCTATGATCCTTAGACCAAACCAAAGTTTATCAATAATTATCTACAGAAATCTATCTACCAATCAGCATATCTAATGCTTTGCCCCAGGAAGGTTGACTCCTGTTCACCGTATGATTTCTGTCTCTTGCAGCCACGTTCCCATTCTTGATTCCTCTTCTCAAATTAATGAATGTGAATTTCTTCAACGCAGAAGCTTTAAGCTTCTTTTCAAGGTCCTTCGAAAAAATGAAGGAAACACGGCAGAAAGAAGGGCAAAAGGTAAGAATTAAGACTGTGCCGTAATTTGGGGGTGAATATCTTTGGCTTGGAAAAGGGCTTTCATTTTGTGTGTGGGTGTTTCACTGAAAAATCCCCTAGGACTCAACTTTTCTCTGTGCTGCTTCACTGCTTTTTGCTCCACAAAACAGCCTAATATCTTGACTCTTTTACCCCCTCAGTATGTCCAGTTATACCTAAGTACAGTGAGATGATCACACGGCCAATGTCCTCAAGGGCAAAGGGGGTCAGTTCTCATGACTGTATTTAGCCCTTTAAAAAACAAGGGGCTTCAAACCATCTTGGCCCAGTGGCCCCCATGGGAGTCTCTCTTCCACACATCTCCTTCACTGGTTTATTTGTTTTCTGGTTAGGGCCGGGTGGATTTCCTGCAGCTGATGATTGACTCCCAAAGTGCCAAGACTGACCACCAGAGCAATGGCTTGAACCACTCTTATAAAGGTAATGCCACACAATTTAACTGAACTGAAGGGAAGTTGTATTTCCTGAAGACTTGAAATTGCCTATCCCAGTTTGAAAAATGCAATGCAATGACTGTTACCTACACAGATAGGTAACAGCTATAACAAAGGCGGCATTTTTCCATCTCCGCCAAGCTAAGCAGTTGGCCCCTTATCTCTCTCGCCCTGACCTAGCCACTGTGATCCACGCAACGGTCACCTCCAGACTGGATTATTGTAACTCGCTCTACGTGGGGCTGCCCTTGAGACTGACCCAGAAACTCCAGCGGGTGCAGAATGCCGCGGCGAGACTCCTTATGGGGTCTTCGCTGCGAGATCACATTCATCTGGTACTATACCAGCTGCACTGGCTCCCGGTGGAGTACAGGGTCAGGTTTAAGGTGCTGGTTTTGACCTTTAAAGCCCTATACGGCCTAGGACCCTCGCACCTACGGGACCGCCTCTCCTGGTATGCCCCACAGAGGAACCTACAGTCTGCAAATAAAAACATCTTGAAGGTCCCAGGCCTCAGAGAGGTTAGGCTGGCCTCAACTAGAGCCAGGGCTTTCTCGGTTGTGGCCCCGATCTGGTGGAACGCTCTGTCACAAGAGACTAGGGCCCTGCGGGACCTGACATCTTTCCGCAAGGCCTGCAAGACAGAGTTGTTCCACCAGGCCTTTGGTCAGGGCCCAGCCTGACTCCCTCCTCTGGCAACCTGCACAGAATTTTGCTCAACGGTTGCCATTAATTTGATTTTAATTAATTTTTATAATGAAATGTTTTTAGAATGTTGGATTATTTGATTGTTTGATTATTTGATTGTTGTTAGCCGCCCTGAGCCCGGCTTCCGCTGGGGAGGGCGGGATATAAATAAAATTTATTATTTATTATTATTATTCCCAAGTTGTCTTTCCTGAGGAGTTTAAATTGCCCAAATCCTCGATGACTTAGGAACTTCACTTGCACGTGAATACAGGCTCCAGCAGATTGAGGGGATGAGACCAATAGTGGGTCCAAAGACAGTTTCTGCATGTGCTGTAGAGGGAAGTGAGGAGCAAATGGGTCTCCGCCACCTGGGAAGGCAGCCCATCTAGGAGTGGGAAAACTCTGATCCTAAACTTTGGTGGGATATCTTTGGGAGAAGAAAAGGCTGAGGAGTAAACTCGACACAAATCCAGAGCAGAAGAAGAAGAACATATCCCACTTTATCTCTACCTGAAGGAGTCTCAAACTTTCTCCTTTCCCTTCCTCCCCCACAACAAACACTCTGTGAGATGAGTGGGGCTGAGAGACTTCAAAGAAGTGTGACTGGTCCACGGTCACCCAGCAGCTGCATGTGGAGGAGAAGAGAAGCGAACCCGGTTCACCAGATTATGAGTCTACCACTCTTAACCACTACACCACACTGGCTCTTCCTCAGGGGTTTGTGCCTAAGTCCCTAAGATGACTGGATGGTGCCTTGTACGCCTCCTTCCAGCAACTCCTGCAGCCAGGCTGGTGCCAAATGTCTTGCTCTGCTTTCCTTTGGACATCAGCAAGGCCAAGAGGGGGGTTCTGGTCTTCTGGGCAGCCCAGGACCTCCAGACACACTGCCCAGGCTTGGGGTACTGGAGGGGTCACTTCAGTCCTGCAAATACAGCGATTTGACTTCATCCCCAGAAGCACACTCTCAAGACAGAAGGATGCCAGAAACAAGATTGCACCCACAGGCACAATTCCAAACCAATCCCCCCCCCATCTTCTAACACTACGTATGTTGTTGATGATAATGACTTTCCAGTCTCTTGCAGTCGTTAAGAGTCGTCAACAGGCTCATCTCAGCTATCTGCCAATCTCCCATTCCCACCACCCTTCTGAGTAATACCCCTCCCCACCTTCTCACTATATAGAAGGATCTGGCAACTTCTGTTTCAGTGTATCTGAAGAAGTGTGCATGCACACGTAAGCTCATACCAAGAACTAACTTAGTTGGTCTTTAAGGTGCTACTGGAAGGAATTTTTTTTATTTTTCCAGTCTCTTGTAACTCAAACGTCTCCAAGCGACTTAAGTAATATTTAAAATATAAATATAAATACATTATACCACAAAACAGAACAAAACAGGTCCCATAAGAGCCATAGGAAGCTTGGGCAGCAGACTAATAGCAGCAAAGCATCATCTCAGTCTATCAAAAGCCAGGGGGAAGCCTTTCCTGGTGCTAAAAAGAGGTCAGTGAAGGCGCTTGGCAGACCTTGCAGGGGAGAGTTTTGCACAGAAAGAGCCACAACCTAAAAGGCCCTGCTCTCCCTTGTCATTACACTCGGTGGTAAACGCCTCAGAATATCACTTCCCCCCTTATTTAAGTTGCCTGCAGGACTGTTCCCAGAAGTAATTCCCATTTTTTCCCCTGGGCCACCACCCCCTTGATTCCACAAACTCATTCTCAGTACTTCCCCCCCTCTCAAAAGCATTACTATACAAATAGTGATTTGCACAACACCCTAAGGAAGATAATGACACAATAAAATTCAAAACAGCAACAATTGATTGCACATTGATTGACAAATCTCATTAAAAGGGTTTAGTTTAAGTAATTCAACAAAACTCATGAATTTGATCCCGTGAGACCAGCTTTTCAAAATCTGATAGTCCAGCGCCCCCTTGCCTCTTGGCACTCCCTAGGAACCCCCCCCCCCAAGAGTGAGTTACTGCCTGCTTAGGGAGCCACTGCCCATTGCATGGTCCTTTATTATGTGTGTGCTGCAAGGACTGATCAACAAGGTGTTGCTGCTCTACCTGTGAACCAGGAAGTTGTTTTCCCAGAGACTGCAGGATTGTTTAAAACAACAGAGAAAAGAAGACAATATAAGTTTTTGTGGTGTGTGTTTTTTAAAAAGCCAAGGTGTTATTAGTAACCTTGGGAAACTGGCCATTTCTTGGCCCTGTTCTTGAGCGCCTCAGACAACCCCAGAGGGAGAGAAACGCATGAGCTACTGTTTTGATTTCGGCACTATTGTTTGGAAAGAAAAGAAAACCATTGCATTGCAATGCATGTTACCTGCACGGATCATGTTCCCAGCCAGACTACAGGCTGTACTTGTTTACACTTGAACTCTCTCACTTCTGCTTGTTTGCAGGTTTGACTGACATTGAAATCCTAGCCCAGTCCTTCATCTTTGTCTTTGCTGGATACGAACCCACCAGCAACTCCCTGGGTTATGCGGCCTACCTCTTGGCCACTCACCCAGATGTCCAGCAGAAGCTTCAAGATGAGATAGATACCATCCTGCCCAACAAGGTAAGAATGTGTGGGTTGCAAAGGTGAGGCCAGACCTAATGGAGAAGGTTTTTTGGGTGGGGTGGGGGAGTTACAGGAGAGTTATTTATCTAATTTGGGGGGCAGGGACAGAGGAGTAATAAAAATGAACCAGTTAGAAACTAAAGTGAAAATACACCAAAACACAATTTAGTACCAGCAGTTAAAATCCAGTTTGCCCTGACATCAGCCCAGTGGTCAGCATCACCTGGACCTTAGATTTCAAAGGCCTGTTTGAACTGGAAGGTCTTAGCCTGCTGGCAGAGGGATGACAGAGAGGGAGCCAGTCTATCCTCTCTTGGGAGGGAATAGTGCAATCTCAGAGCAGTCACAGAAAAGGCCCTGTCTTTCTTGAGTCATCACCAGCTGGGCTTCTGATGTTGATGAGGTGAAGAGAAGGAGCTCACCTGAGGATCTTAGCACCTGAGCCATGTTAGATTGGGGCAGTGGAGAGAGAAACAGATCAGTTGCGTAAGTTGCATTCCACCTGTGCAGCTGTTGAATGCAACCCACGGAGGTTTTCACATTCATGGACAGAAATCTCAGAACAAGGCCACCTCAACTAAGATCTTTCCTTCTGAAGGTCTCTGTGTGAGCCTGGTTTAGGGTCTCACTGGTTACAATTCATCTCCCCCCTTGAATCCCCTCAAAGGCTCCTCTCACGTACGATGCCATCATGCAACTGGAATATCTTGACATGGTCCTGAGTGAAACGCAAAGGCTGTATCCTCTTGGAGGACGGATTGAAAGGACCTGCAAGAAAGATGTAGAAATCAATGGGGTGACTATCCTGAAGGGCATGAATGTGATCATTCCTCCCTATACGCTTCATCGGGACCCTGAATACTGGCCAGAACCTGACGAATTCAGACCTGAGAGGTAACCCTTCCCATTCCACTGCAAAAAACCTTGTGCTCTGAATATACGCCACATGTTCGAATGACATGAGCGAAAGATCCACCCAACCACTAGTAGATCACCAGCTGCTCCTGATTTCAGCCTCAGCTGGGCTGCTGACATCATCACCATCATCATTTGGTTACATTTATTTATATCCCACAGGGACTTAAGGCATATAAACATAGCAAACAAACTGTAATAGAATTAGTAGATAGGTAGCCGTGTTGGTCTGCCATAGTCAAAATAAAAAAATTCCTTCCACGAGTGTATCTGAAGAAGTGTGCATGCACACGAAAGCTCATACCAAGAACTAACTTAGTTGGTCTTTAAGGTGCTACTGGAAGGATTTTTTTTATTTTGTAATAGAATTAGAAAGTGATAGAAACATCACAATGCCAGTTGTGATACCAGCGTTTTGCAGATGCCCAACTGGAGGTGAAAATAAATCAGACATCACCAACTTTCTCGGGCCTGTGGGTACACCTGTAATTTTGAGCAAATGCTGGGGTTGCTATTCATAAAATGCCTGCCACGAGGTGTGACGTGGTACAGAATGGCTGCTGTTGAGAGGGGGTGGCAAGGCACTAAATGGGTGCCACGTTCACAAGGGCAGAAAAGAAGCGGGACCCCAAAATAGTGTGGCCAAGTCCCACATGAGCTGCCCCAATCTGGTGGGGGCAGGGAAAGGAGGCACTGCACTCCCCTATCCAGAATGGAAGGGAGGGTTGGTATGCAATCCTGGGCCCCGGGCACAAAAGCCTGAGAAGGGTGCATCCAGGCACCCCTGTAACAGGCTCCCTCTCTTGGCTGAGGTCCTGCCACCTTCCAGAGCCACAGGGAGGCGAACTGAATCCTGGCCGGGACTTTGGGTTTGGGTGGTGCGTCCTTCTCCTTTTGGCCTGGCCAGCTGTGCTGGCTAAGCTGGAAGGTGGCTGAGCTGCCAAGCCAAGAATAATAATAATAATAACAATAATTTATTATTTATACCCCGCCCATCTGGCTGGGCTTCCCCAGCCACTCTGGGCGGTTTCCAACCAGATATTAAAACACTGTAATACATCAAACATTAAAAGCTTCCCGAAACAGGGCTGCCTTCAGATGTCTTCTAAAAGTCTGGTAGTTGTTGTTCTCTTTGACATCTGGTGGGAGGACGTTCCACAGGGCGGGCACCACCACCAAGAAGGCCCTCTGCCTGGTTCCCTGTAATTTGGCTTCTCGCAGGTTGGGAACCGCAAGAAGGCCCTCGGTGCTGGACCTCAGTGTCCAGGCAGAACAATGGGGGTGGAGACGCTCCTTCTGGTATACAGGACCGAGGCTGTTTAGCGCTTGAAAGGTCAGCACCAACACTTTGAATTGTGCTCTGAAACATACTGGGAGCCAATGAAGAATAAATGTTTCCACTGCCATCAGTGGCAGCAGCGTTGGCAGCCATGTGTCTCGCTAGCTCTGCACTCCCTTCCCCCCGACACACCTCCCCCCCCAGCTACCCAGTCCACTGGGCAGTGGGATTTGCTCCATCCTGACCATAATGAAAGGGGTCTCTTCAAACAGTGTAATCTGAGCAGGAAAAGCAAAGAGACTCTGGAGGGGACCTTTTCCATCACAGACACCATAGGTGGTACCAGTGGGTACTGCACTCATGACCTCCATTTGCACGACACTCCGCAGCATCATCCCCACTTGATTCAGCTGGTGGATGCAGCTGAGGACGAGCAACTGAGAAGCAGCTGGTCCCCTTGTTGTGAGCCCGGAGCTGCTGCCTTCTTCCTTTGCCTCTCCCATCAACACATCAGATCTGCCTGTTCTGGTTCCTTACCCAGCCTCCATTTCTCTCGTCTCTGTGAACGCAACCAGGTTCAGCAAAGAGAACAAGGATCAAGTGGATCCCTACCTATACCTGCCCTTTGGAGCTGGTCCCCGGAACTGCCTGGGAATGCGCTTCGCTCTCGTCACGATGAAGGTGGCCATTGCAATCCTGGTGCAGCATTTTTCCTTCAGGGTCTGCAAGGAAACTCCGGTGAGGAGGCTGGATGGTGTGTCCCTGTGTGTGTGTGTGTGTGTGTGTGTGTGTGTGTGTGTGTGTGTGTGTAAAAGGAAGGGGCAAGGGGCATGACACTTGGAGTTTCAATGTCTGGCGCCAGTGCCCAAGGCATAGGTAAAGGTAAAGGGACCCCTGACCATTAGGTCCAGTCGTGACCGACTCTGGGGTTGCATCGCTCATCTCGCTCTATAGGCCAAGGGAGCCAGCGTTTGTCCACAGACAGCTTCCGGGTCATGTGGCCAGCATGACTAAGCCGCTTCTGGCGAACCAGAGCAGTGCATGGAAACGCCGTTTACCTTCCCACCGGAACGGTACCTATTTATCTACTTGCACTTTGACGTGCTTTTGAACTGCTAGGTTGGCAGGAGCAGGGACCGAGCAACAGGAGCTCACCCCATCGTGGGGATTCGAACTGCCAACCTTCTGATTGGCAAGTCCTAGGCTCTGTGGTTTAACCCACAACGCCTCCCGTGTCCCTTGCCCAAGTCAGATAGATAGCACCATACTGCATGTTTTGATTTAAGCCAGGGAAACTCCCCTGTGATCTTCTGCTGGGGTCTTGATGTTAAGATGGGTTGACTGATGTGCTGATTGCTCTCTCGATTCTCACCCTGCTGCAGATTCCCCTTAAGATGAGCAACCAAGCCTTTTTAGTGCCGGAGAAACCAATAGTTCTGAAGATGGTGCCACGAGGTGGTCCCCAAAAGGAGGAGTGAAGCCTGGTCGTGTCTCAGTCACCTCGGTAGCAAGTGCAAAAGCTTCGGGTGTTGCTCTGGGAAGTTTCCCCAAAGAGAACTACTAATGGTTCCAGCAGATCAGACTGATTTGCAAACTGAAACAGAGCTCTCTTTACAGCTTCACACTTCTCTGAATTTGGCACTGAAGTTTTCCAGCCACAGAACACCCACAAAAATGGGTGTTGTTAGTGCATTGTCAGTGGAAGAGTCATGCAAAAATGTGTATCTTAGTGAAAGTAACATTAAACGATGCGTTCTATTCAGGAAAAAAACCACAAATGCTTTCAATCTGGTCAAATTCGCCAAAATTTACAATAGTTTATTTATTTTGCTTATTAAATTTGTATCCAGCCCTTCATTTGTAGCACTCAGGGTGGTTCACAACATAAAAATACAATACAAAAAGAAAATGCTTGCACTGTGAAACATTCATACAAAAGTGTGTCTGCAAGGAAAATGGGCATCAACAGGGTGTGCAAATGTTCATGCAAACCCCTCTGTGGAATTGGGGGTGAAGCAAATGTAAGACTGGCAAAGTGGGAAACCCAAATTAGCATATTTGTCTATCCTTTAATATTCCTCTATTTGCTCGATCTGTCGCTTCTATTATTTCAAGGCTGTTTTGGAGATTTTTTTAAACAATATTATATATATTTGGTTGCAAGGCATCTTGAAAATTATTGTAGTATAAAGTAGATTTAAAAACCCCCCCTTTAAAACCAGATCATCAATGATGATTAATTGGAGCATGCCCAGCCTACAATTTTGTATCAGTCCGAGACCAGTTTACCAGTCTTGGCTTCCCCCATGGAATTCTGGGAACTGTAGTTTGGGGAGGGTGCTGAGGAGATTTCTTTAAGGGATCCATACAGAGCACATGCAACTTGAATTCCTCAGGGTTGCTTGGGAAGAAAGAATCACTATGGCATCAAATCATGACCACTGAATGACAGGAAACTCAACCGGTGCAGGCCAGGATTGCAAAAACTCCTTCCTAGAATTTACACACATCACAGTCCTGGGTAATGTGATTTATTTGGGTCCCTGTGACTCAGATGCATTCTTTCAAAACTCTCTCTCTCTCTCTGTAAATGCTCCTGTAGAAACAGGACCCATCCACCAGTGCAAGCCCAATTTAGATACCACTCTGGAGAGAAATGAGATCTGCTGTGGTTTAGTAGATTAAACATCCCTTGTTAAATGCAGGTTCCAGCTTTCACATTCTGTAGTTTGTTGAGTTCTTAGAGTCACCTAACAGTGTGTAAAACTGTGTCTGGAAACAGCTCAGAAGCAGTAGTTGCAGTTGGTGAAAGACCCGTGTAATATGATTGTAGCGCTTGTTCCCAGGAAGCAATATTGAAGTTCTATTTTCAATGATCTGCCTTTGGCACGATATACCCTACAGTACACTGGCGCCTGGTATACGGGGTGCTTGGGACTCCTGCCCCCTCAATATTTTGAATCGGGGGCCGTGTGACCACACCCTAATTTCAAGGCTACAAGAGCATGAAAAACTGAGACCAGTTGGGTTGTAGCTGGCACATCAGTCTAAGATGGTATGAGGTTCGCTGTGCCATGGAAGCAACCTGTGATTTCGTAGACAGAACTGGATTGAGGAGCCCCCCCCCCCGAACTTCAAACCTATTTCTTCTGGAGGGATTGCAGTTCCATCCGAATCTGGGCAGGTGCTGCTCATCTGTGCAGTCAGACCATTTAGAAACAATACTTCCATCTTGTCTGGATTGAGTTGCAGTTTATTGGCCCTCATTCTGTCCTTTACTGCATACAAGCAACAATTTAGCATTTCTGCTGTCTCCCTTTAATACTCTGAAAAAGTGAATCAGAATTGGGTGCCACTCACTGGCATGACTTTGAACATGGAACAGGACATGGAGTCACAGTCTACAGTATCATCAGCTGAGGAACAAAACCAGGTTCCTACTGCTTCCTTTTAAAAACAATTATTTTTGTTATTGATTTCTCCAAAATACAGCAAAACAAAAATATCCACACTATAAAGATGCATCTGTTGATTGGCGCCTAATCCTGGTTTTATTGCCATTCACATCATTAGTATAAGTAAAACAAATCATGTCAAATTTATCCTGTTTCTCTATACCTTTGCCTATCCTTCAGGGCTGAGTTGAGTATTCGGACATTGCCACCATCCCTTGGAGGTGGCAGTGGTGTATTGTGGGTTGCTAGTGCCCGGGGCAAGGCAAATATCCTTGACACCACCTGCCGATAGGCTGGAACAAAGGGGCAATAGCTTAGAGACCTGAGTGGCAGCTGCTGTGCCCCATGAGTACTGAGCACAGCTGAGAGTGGGACGGGGGATTGGTCAGGAGCGGGTATCTTTCTAAAGCCCATACAGAGGGTGCCCTAACAACTGGCCAACGCCCAAATCTGCTCCTCAGTCTGCCCGTGTGAAAACTGGGAGATATTCTGTGTGAGGCAGAGGGCACTCTATTCTTAATTTATCATTACAGTGGTACCTCGGGTTACAGACGCTTCAGGTTACAGATGCTTCAGCTTACAGACTCCGCTAACCCAGAAATAGTACCTTGGGTTAAGAACTTTGCTTCAGGAGGAGAACAGAAATTGCGTGGCAGCAGCACAGCGGCAGTGGGAGGCCCCATTAGCTAAAGTGGTGCTTCAGGTTAAGAACAGTTTCAGGTTAAGAATGGACCTCCAGAATGAATTAAGTTCTTAACCTGAGGTACCACTGTACTACTTTTTTTCCCCTTTTGAATTTTTGCACCCCTAATAATTTTGCACCCAGGGAAACTGCCCTGGTGCCCCCACCCACATGACACCCCTTTGAGGTGGGGGTAACTGCGGCCTTCCTGTGACTGGCTACTTCTAGCCTCACAGCTGCCAGAAGCATTTGGTAATCTTTGCAACGTAGCCCCATTCACTTTCAATTTTGATTTCACTGCAGATATTCACCACCAGACATTGATTTTGTCAATGTATCTAAGGGAGACTGAGACTTGCTTGCTCAAAAGCCAGGCCCCCCTGCCCCCATTTCTGGGATCCTGGCTCTGAGCTTGATGTTATGTGATCAGGAACTTGCTGAGGCCAGGGACTGGCAGGCAAGAGCTCTCTGGATTTAAAACCACAGCATCAGGGTGCAGAGGACCAGAATTGGACCCCCTCAAAGGTTGCCACCAGAGTAACCATGGCAGCTGGATCCCCCCTCAATCTGTCTTCATGTTTGTCATAGAATCATAGACTTGAAAGGGATCCAACCTCTGTTTAAAAGCCTTCAAGGAAAGAGAGCCCACCATCTTTTGAGGAAGTCTATTCCATGGATACGGGTGGCGCTGTGGTCTAAACCACTGAGCCTTGAGCTTGCCGATCAAAAGGTCAGCAGTTCAAATCCCCACAACGGGGTGAGCTCCCATTGCTCCTGCCAACCTAGCAGTTTGAAAGCACGACAAAAAGTGCAAGTAGATTAATAGGTACCACTCCGGCAGGAAGGTAAACGGTGTTTCCGTGCACTGCTCTGGTGTTGGTGTTCCATTGCGCCAGAAGTGGCTTAGTCATGCTGGCCACATGACCTGGAAAAACTTTCCACGGAGTGGACAAACATCAGTTCCCTCGGCCTGTAAAGCGAGATAAGCACCGCAACCCCAGAGTTGTTTGCGACTGGACTTAACTGTCAGGGGTCCCTTTTACCTTTACCTTTACTTATCCCACTGACCCATGGCTCATAGAACATTCTTCCTAAGGTTTATCCTTTCTTGTAAGTGAATCCATCAGTTTGGGGGCTCCCCCCTCCCCCCAAAGCAGCAGATGGAAAGCTTGCCCCATCTTCCAAGGGAACCATCCACTTCAATGACAAGGAATTCTCACCTGGCCTCTTTTCACATCGAAGGAAACAAGCTTGGCCCATTAATTGAAGGAAGACAAACAGATCGCAAACGATACTGTGAGAATATTTTCTCCCTTTGAGCTCCAGCCCTGAACAAGCAGAAAGAGAATAGAAATCCTTGATCAAAGCCAGAGGCAGAGAGACATCAAGGGGCAACAAGATGGATCTCCTTCCAAGTTTCTCCACTGAGACATGGTTCCTTCTCATTGCCTTCCTAGGCATTTTCATGCTGTATGTACCACTCTGTTATCTTCCTTTACTTGGGTTAATTTATAACTCTGAAAGTAGAAGGAGCATTTTAAGTCTTCTGAAAGCCTTAGGAGATAGCAGCCTCTCAACTGCAAGGATATCTACTTCCAAGTAAACTTGCATAGGGTTGGGATGTAGAAGCAGCTCTAGAAGCACAGCATGCTGAAAGAGCCTTATCTTATAAATCTGAAACAAAACTGTGTTTGGCACCCACCTAGAAGTAGTCCCTGGAAGGGCTTCCATCTTCTGGGTGCCAACCATGATGCCACAAGCCTTTTATTTTGAACTCCCCTCCCAAACTCTCAACAGCAGAGGGAGAGAGTGAAGGAATGGAGACACAGGACAAAGTTCGTGGGCAGAAGCAGCCAATTCCTGACCTACTCTGTCTAGCCCAGGACTGCGAGGGCTTGAAAGCTCAAAAACAGGGGAGAAGATGACAACTCTGGAGGATGTACAGGCCACACTTGGAATACTGTGTCCAATTCTCGGCACCACAATTTAAGAAGGATGTTGACAAGCTGGAACGTGTGCAGAGGAGGGCAACCAAGCTGATCAAGGGTCTGGAAATTAAATCTTAAGGACCTGGGCATGTTTAGCCTGGAAAAGAGGAGACTGAGAGGAGATATGGAAGCCATCTCCAAATATCTCAAGGACTCTCACATGGAAGAGGGAGCCAGTTTGTTTTCTCCTGCTCTGGAGGGTAGGACTTGAAGCAATGGCTTCAAGATATAAGAAAGGAGGTTCCAGCTAAACATCAGGGAAAACTTTCTGACAGTAAGAGCTCTTTGACAGTGGAATGGTCTCCCTCAGGAGGTTGTGGAATCTCCTTCCTTGGAGGTTTTTAAGGAGAGGTTGGGTGGCCATCTGTCGTGTGTGATCTCGCTGAGATTCCTGATTTGCAGGAGGTTGGACTGGATAACCCTTGGGTCCTTTCTAACTCTAAGATTCTATGATCACGCGGTTTAACCACTTGGCCTTGAGCAAACTCCCACTGATCATAACTGAACTGATGGAAGTCTCTGGACCACCTTTGTGGACACAACCGCGTAAATAAAATTATAGAAATACCCCGGGGGGGGGGAGGTTGAGTGACCTTTTGCTACCTAGGCCTGTAAAAAAAGAATAATGTTGGGCTCCATGTGTTGTATTCAACTACTTTCATTCAGAGTACACCCACTGAAACTTAGTTTGCCATTTTCATCTTCTCTTTATGTAACTCAACACACACTGCAAGTATAAAAATAAATAATGATTTTTTTATTATTATTATGAAGTACAGCAAAAAACAAGGGTGTTGGCTCAAGATAAAGAGAACAGGGAAGCAATGAACTGGGAGAAATCAGCAGGAGGACTTTGGAGCCTCTCTTTATTATAAATGCAGAGCAGATCTCTAGCAATCGGTGGGTGATTTCATTGAGGTCCCGCCAGAAGGAGCTGTGCAGGCCAATTACTTCCTGCCCCCACCACCCCCCTATTGAAAGCTTAGTGAGGTGGGGCGGACAAATCCCTGCCTTGTTTTCTGGCAACTTTAATTGCAGAATAAGGCAGTGGGGTTCTGGGCTGCACCACTGGGCTGGGTCTTCTCCAGAGAGAAAGACTCCTCCGTTGAATGATGCACGTTGGGGAGAAGGACAGGCTAAAGTTCAGCAGTTATGAATACCTGAGGATTTCAGCTGCACTTCTGTGTGTTCTTTATCTTAAGACATTGCATGACTTTGTTCATTGCAGATCACTTTACTACTTTATTTATTTACTGAGAAGGATTTGCATTCTGCATAATGAAAAAACAACTCTCAAGCGGTGTACACAAAGCAATTAAATATGATTAATTCCTCCTCTCCATGCATTGAGGTCCTGATCAGTTTATGTAGGGCATGTGTGAATAATCCTCTCCTAGGGCCTTACTCCTCCCTGCGAAACCAGTCTGGCAAGTATCTGTCAAGCTGAGCAGACTGTCCATAGAGCATCTTCTGTGTATCAGTAGGGGTAAGTTTGCCAAAGGGATCCAGGGAAGAAAGTATTTATCATGAGAAAGGGCAAGGATTTTTTTCAGAGGGAACTCACAGGAACTCAGTTCCAGCACCTCTCTGGTGGGTGCCATTGCCATTCTAAAAGAAGGAGGGAGGTGTTCATCGGGAGTTCAAGCACCTCTTTTTCTAGAAAAATTGCACTGACAAAGGGATATTCCCATACTGGCCCAGATGATGCAAACTGTGACCATTATCCAGTATCCAGTCAACACACACTAAAATTTCTGTCTGTAGACCACCTCTTTCTGTGATGTTTGAATGATGTTTTTGGGTGGTTGGGCAATTTTCAAAAGTCTTTAAAGAGTCTTTGTGCACCTCGCGTTGAGTCTTTGCCTCTTATGAAGGAGGCGGGGAACTTGTTGACTCTGAAAAAACAGTTAATCCAGAATGCGGCAGCTAGACTGGTGACTGGGAGTGGCCGCCGGGACCATATAACACTGGCCCTAAAGGATTTTCGCTGGCTCCCAGGACATTTCCGAGCACAATTTGAAGGGTTGGTGCTGGCCTTCAAAGCCCTAAACGGCCTCAGCCCAGGATACCTGAAGGAGCACCTCCACCCCCATTGTTAAGCCCAGACACTGAGGTCCACCTCCGAGGGCCTTCTGGCAGTTCCCTCACTGCAAGAAGTGAAGTTACAGGGAACCAGGAAGAGCGCCTTCTCGGCAGTGGCACCCACCCTGTGGAACACCCTCCCTTCAGATGTCAAGGAAATAAACAACTGCCTGACTTTTAGAAAACATCTGAAGGCAGCTCTGAATTGGGAGGTTTTTAACGTTTAATGTTTTACTACGTTTCTATATGTACTATAAGCCACCCAGAGTGGCTGGGGAAACCCAGCCAGATGGGCAGCATTAAATAATAAAATTATTGCTATTATCAACAGAATAATAAAGATCAGCTTTGATTTCACTGGAACTTGCCTCCGCTCATTCATCTCTGACCACTAGCAAACATGGGGGACTCTGATACCCTTAAAGGGGGGGGGGTTAGGCCCTGAAAGGCACCCCGCCTTAAATATGGTAACACTGCCTCCCCTCTTGGGATCAGAGGTGCTCCTGAAAAGTGGCCAAAATCCAGCCCAGAAAGGTCGTTCTTAAATGTTTCTTAAAAGAGTATGATGGTTATTTGATACCGAGTGCTTTCAGAAACATGGCAGGAGCTGAGGGTAAGTGACCTTTTATGAACAGTTTGTATTTCTCAGGTTATCCCAAATCTCATTGTTTGACCCGAAGAAGGAAATGTTCTGGGGTGGAAAAATACTTAATATGCAACTGGATCGCTTTGGAATCTCAAAAACATTCCGGTACTTGTCTGTAGTTTTCTGCCTTTTATCTTGTGGGCTTATTTAGCATTGGCATTCTTAAGAATGTAGCTCCTTCAGTTTGCCAGGGGGCGGTTGCATGTCTACTCAGAGGTAAGCCCCATTAAGTTAAATGGGTTTCACTCTTGTTACCCTTCGGAGGGGGTCTCATTATGCCAGTTCTACAAGCCAAAGAAAGACAAAGCGCATGTGGAAAGAATACAGCTTTATTCAGGCTGCAGCAAGAATGGCTCAGCGGTTGTCTCCAAAAGTTGGGCAGAGCATGAAAAATTCATGACACCTTTATAGTATTTTCCATACATGATTGTGGTGTGCACAATCCTTTCTAACAATATTGTTGGCTATCTAAGCCAAGGAACAGCTTGTGGGCCCTTCAAGTGAACTTTCAGTTGGAGGTTCCAAACATGAAGTTGTCTCAGCGGCCGCCGACACCACAAAACACTGGTCTTGAAAGATCTACATTGGCTCCCAGTACATTTCTGAGCACAATTCAAAGTGTTGGTGCTGACCTTTAAAGCCCTAAATGTCCTCGGCCCAGTATACCTGAAGGAGCGTCTCCACCCCCATCGTTCTACCAGGACACTGAGGTTCAGTGCTGAGGGCCTTCTGGTGATTCTTTCACTGTGAGAAGTGAGGTTACAGGGAACCAGGCAGAGGGCCTTCTCAGTAGTGGCACCCACCCTGTGGAACGCCCTCCCATCAGACGTCAAAGGAATAAACAACTATCTGATGTTTAGAAGACACCTGAAGGCAGCCCTGTTTAGGGAAGTTTTGTAATGACTGATGTTTTAATGTATTTTTAATCTCCTGTTGGAAGCCGCCCAGAGTGGCTGAGGAAACCCAGTCAGATGGGCAAGGTATAAGTAATAAATCATCATCATCATCATCATCTTAAACGCCTTTCTTATCTGTTAGGTGTCATTCTCAAATTGGTTCTGGCTAATGCTACAGTTGGCATAATAAGCATTATCTAAGGTGTCAGTTATGAGGGTCTCTGTGCCCAACTTACTCATTGCTAATGCCCTTGCTAGGAAAGGAAGGCAGAAAACATGCAGAGATAAGACCCTGCCTTGTAGTGGCCTCTGATAGCTTATTGCCTAAAATCAAAGGGAAGATAGAGTTTCTGAGCAGAAAGAAGACTATGAGCCAATATTGTCAAAAAGGGGACAGGGAAGCTATGCTTCCAGGCAAGCATGTGTCAGATTGAAGCTTAAGGCTCTGAGCTGGCGGGTCTTCCTTGCCCATGCATGCAAATGCTTCCACAGGAGCTCTCAGGCAGTATCATGCTGTGCCGGAAGGCTCTTGCATTGACTTTTTTCTTTGCTTCAGCAGAGTAACAGGGCAACCCTCCTTCTGATATGTGTTTTTCTAGTTGGTTTTGACTAGCAAAAGGTGTTGCTCCCTTGGCTTATAAAACAATGGAGGATGGGGACTTGGAGAGTAAGGAAACAAGCAAGCAGCAAAGAGCCTTCAGGCATATATGTCCGTAGAGACTCCTGACTGCCCCATCTTTCTGTGACATCAAACCAGCGACGAGTCCCTGCTAGAGGCTTCACCATTAACTGCTATGGCAGACTCCCTCAGCCAACCTTCACCAGTCAGTCGCGATGGAGAGGCTTTGGACTACAGCTCCCATCAGTGCCTGTTGCCATGGGCTGATGGGAGATGTGGGCCAACACATCTTGAAGGCACCAGGTGAAGGCTACCTGTAGCTCGCTTGTTTTTGATTCACTAGAATGTGCCTCTTCTTCCTTACTCTTAATCCAGGATTTACGAGGGCTGAAAGCCTATATTAGCTACGCTGGATCTGGCTATCATAAAAGAGTTGTGAAAGAGTTCTCCATGTTCACCAACTTCTTAACTATACAATAGTATAACGAAAGGAGGAGAGTTTCTACATGCCACTCCATTGGCACCAAACTGGGGCAGGGTGGGGTAATGGGGAGGGCAGATTAACTCCTCTCTAAAAGTCAAGTGTGAACTTAGTGACCCAGTCATCACTGCACTCCATGTTTATTCCATTTACAATTGCCTGCTGGATATTATTGGTTCCAGATCTGTCGTGGGTTCAGAACCTGACTATGCCACTCATTGGTTTGAAACTGCTTTTGTCTTCTCTCGGATATAGGCTTAGATGGGATCTTGGAGGCCAACACATCTTTGAAGGCAAAGTACGAACAATGTTCCCTCTCCAGCCTCCAACCTTCACCAGTGGGAAGCTCAAGGAGGTAAAAGAAAAGAAAAAGATATTAAGTATTGAAAAGAATAAGATATTCAGCTCTTCCACTGGTAAATATGGGTTGTATAGTTCAAGCACCATTGAGTCTATACAGTCTGAAACTGGGGGATAATCCAATTCTGTTGATAGCCAGAGTGGCTGAAGCATAATTACTAACAGTGAGAGGTGTCAGTGGAAAAGTCTATGGTTTGGATTATTTCTGCAAAAAAATCAATCGCATCAAAAGGGAGGGGTTGTCCACCATCTTCTCCTGCTACGCAGGACCCTCTTCCTTCAGAAAGGAAGCTGGGACTACATCTGACACTAGGCTGGCACCCATCCTGCCTCTGTCACCCAAGATACATCAGTCCCCCAAAAGGAAGGTGCTATGTGCAAGTCAGTGTCTGGCACTGTTGCCCAAGGCATGGATAGGATTGAGCCACATGTTTTAATTAAAGCCAGCGAAACCAAAGCGCTGATACTTCCCTGTGAGCTTCCGTCAGGAGTCTGAATGTCAAGCTGGGTTGACTCATTAACTAATTGCTTTCTTTTGTTTCTCACCTTGCTGTAGATTCCCCTGGAGATGAGAAAGCAAGCCTTCGTAGTGCCGGAGAAACCAATAGTACTGAAGATGGTGCCACGAGGTGCTCCCCAAAAGGAGAAAGAGGGAACCCTGGTCGCATCTCAGCCCCTCTGAGAGCGGGTGCAGAAGCCTCAGGTGTTGCTCAGGTGTTGTTCCCAGAAGAAAACTGGAGACACTTGCTAGTTGTGTACAGAGAGACACGCTCATGGCTGTAAATTGCTTCTGGACCTCTTAAATAGGCATGGAGGAGAAATCAGTTCATGTTTTAATCAGAACCTGCCAGATTCACATTTCTCAAACTAATCTGCACCTGTCTTTCAAAATTCTCAGTTACAGTGGTACCTCGGGTTACATACGCTTCAGGTTACATACGCTTCAGGCTACAGACTCCACTAACCCAGAAATAGTACCTTGAGTTAAGAACTTTGCTTCAGGATGAGAACAGAAATCGTGCTCCGGCGGCACGGCAGCAGCAGGAAGCCCCATTAGCTAAAGTGGTGCTAAACATTGGGTGACCCTGTTCTACACAGTGGCCTGATAAAATGTCCAGGAACATGTTCAGAGCATGGCATGTTCCTGGAAACACTAATGAAAGCACCCCCAGACCAATCAAACTAGCCAAACTGGCAGATGAAGAAGGCACCAGGGCATCTTCCCATCCGACAAGTAGGGGGATCAAGTAAGTTCGTGGCACACTTATCAGTTCACTGGCTGGTCACCCTTCTGCGTACACCGCAAAGCAAACAGTCAGGATTCCCCCCACCTGGAGCTGTCAGCAGAAATGCCAAGAAGCAAACAAAACACCATGCAAACTCCTTTCACCTCTGCAGGGACATGAATGGCAGCCACGGCTTCTGGGCTCTTTTAACTTAAAGGCACTGGAAACTTTCAGCCCTGCTGCAAAAACAAAAGCCTCCTTTGCTTCCGCCTTTCTTGTGTTTGGTGCATTGGGAAGATGGGGGTCTCAGTACAGTGGTACCTCGGGTTACAGACGTTTCAGGTTACAGACTCCACTAACTCAGAAATATTACCTCGGGTTAAGAACTTTGCTTCAGGATGAGAACAGAAATCGTGCTCCGGTGGTGCGGTGGCAGCGGGAGGCCCCATTAGCTAAAGTGGTGCTTCAGGTTAAGAACAGTTTCAGGTTAAGAATGAACCTCTGGAACGAATTAAGTACTTAACCCGAGGTACCACTGTATATGGATTTGGCAATCCAGTTCTCCAGCCGTAGAATACACGTGGGAAGGATCGCAGGACAGGGAGAAGGAGAGTCTGCTTTTATGTTTTGAAACCCCCTTTTTATTCTTCTGGTCTGATTTTATTCCTCAAACATTTGTATCGTCTGAGGTGCAATAAAAAGGAATGCAATAAATGAAATAATATGAACATGACTAACGGTCATGACTATGTCTTTGCAGTCGTGAAGTCCATAGAGAATTGGTTGTCAACCAGTGCACTGTGGCACCCTGAGCAACATTCAATGAAGCCCCAGGGGGAAGCAGCGGAGAAAGCTGATAGGGTGCCTGAGGTGACACGTGTGCCCTGCGCCCAGGGGTGAGTCTGCCTGCCTCCTCCCACTCAGCCGCCCTACAGCCGAGGGGGAGGTGGCAGGCGGACCGTTTGGGGCAGCACGGAGTCTGCGGGCACCCAAGCCACCACGCCAATCCCAGGGGAGATACGTGGCTCGGGCAAGCTGCAGGCCCCGTGGTGAGTGCTGCCCACTATTTTGTCACCCCCTTAGTGGTGACACCCGGGGGCCCTCGCCCCCCACCCCTTTCTTCCATCCCTGCCAGGGGGCCCTCCTTTCACTAACTTGAAGCCCTTATTTCCTGCATTCTCTCTCTCTCTTTCTCTCCAAGGAAGATTCAGGAAGCCAGTGGCTTTGACTTGCACCCCCTTATCTTCCAGTGTAAGTGGTTCCCACGAGAGAGAAGAATTGTGCTTGGTTAAGGGAGCCGCGGACTCAAAAAGGGTGAAAACCACTGCCATCGACAGTTCTCCCTGATCCTCAGAATTTGCTATTGTGATGCAAGCCCATCCAATATCTACCTGCATTTTACATGCAAGGCAGTGATGCTCAAAACATGACGCAGGACACCGAAGGGGGAAGAGACACAGGAGGTGCCGTTCAACAGAGAACATTCCCCCTCAGCTCACTTCTGCTCCAACTGCAATATAAACAGATCAGACACAATCTTAATTAAAGACAGGCATACACATCCAGGAGAAATCACTAGCAGGTTAATTAATGGCTTCAAAAGAGAAGAAAAGATATCAGCAAGCTCCCAAGCTCCCCAACGTTCAAGGTGTGCTCTTTTGCTTGGAACAAGCAATTGTTACTCAAGCAACGATAATGCATTGAAAATTGTCCTTGCACAGCAATCTGAACTGTCAGAAAGAAAGGCATTAGCGCGAATGAGACTCCGATTCATTCTAGCAAAGCTGGTGTGTGTGTGTGTGTCCTGCAGAGACAGGACCAAGCCACCAGTGCGAGCCCAATTTAAATAACTCATAGGCGCTTTGGAGAAAAACAAGACCTTCCATGGTTTAGTATATTAAACAACCCTTGTTAAATGCAGGTTCCTGCTTCTACATGCTGCAGTTTGTTGAGTTGTTAGAGTTGCCTAACAGTGTACTGAACCGGACCTGGAAATGACTCAGAATTAGTTGCAGTGGGTGACAGACCTGTGTAATATCACCATAGCATTCATTCCCAGGAAGTATTCTTGAAGTTGTATTTTCAGCAATCTCCCCTTTACACAGTGTTAGTGTATCCCAAGCCGGAATTAAGATTGCCAGAAGAAATATCAACAACCTCAGATATGCAGATGACACACCTTGATGGCAGAAAGTGAGGAGGAATTAAAGAACCTTTTAATGAGGGTGAAAGAGGAGAGCGCAAAATATGGTCTGAAGCTCAATATAAAAAAAACGAAGATCATGGCCATTGGTCCCATCACCTCCTGGCAGATAGAAGGGGAGGAAATGGAGGCAGTGAGAGATTTAACTTTCTTGGGGTCCATGATCACTGCAGATGGCGAGAGCAGCCACGAAATTAAAAGACGCCTGCTTCTCGGGAGAAAAGCAATGACAAACCTAGACAGCATCTTAAAAAGCAGAGACATCATCTTGCCGACAAAGGTCCGTATAGTTAAAGCTCTGGTTTTCCCAGTAGTGATATATGGAAGTGAGAGCTGGACCATAAAGAAGGCTGATCGCCGAAGAATTGATGCTTTTGAATTCTGGTGCTGGAGGAGACTCTTGAGAGTCCCATGGATTGCAAGAAGATCAAACCTCTCCATTCTTAAGGAAATCAGCCTTGAACGCTCACTGGAAGGACAGATCCTGAAGCTGAGGCTCCAATACTTTGGCCACCACATGAGAAGAGAAGACTCCCTGGGAAAGACCCTGATGTTGGGAAAGATGGAGGGCACAAGGAGAAGGGACGACAGAGGACGAGATGGTGGGACAGTGTTCTCGAAGCTACCAACATGAGTTTGACCAAACTGCGGGAGGCAGTGGAAGACAGGAGGGCCTGGCGTGCTCTGGTCCAGGGGGTCACAAACACAACTAAACAACAAAATTTAGAGGAAAGGTGGGATGGCTTAATTAAATAAATGGGGAGCTTTGGAGCCTATGTATTGTATTGCTTGTCCGCCATGTCAAGTTCTCTGCATCTACTTAGGCTCAATGATGGAAGTCAGGGGCCAGTTTCCTCCTCACAGGAAAGCTGTGTTATCCATCCCTTTTTCTGTTTCCATGAATGAAAGGGTATGAGATTTTCTTCGGGTTTCTTAAATGGCAGGTGAACCTTCAGGGTGGGGGACCTGGAATTCCCTGGAAGAACAAACCTGCTCCCCCTTTGCCGACTATAGCTATGGCCCTGCCTAGACTTTACACTGGGGGGGGGTACAGTGTGTTGCAAGGTCTGTGTCTGAACCCCCCACCTTTGGGTCTCCTTATACACACTGCCAAGAGATTTAAGACCTTTTGCTAGAGTTATAACATGTATTTGTTATGAATTGGTGTTCACCCTTAATCTTACACCCACAAGAAGTTCTCACACCAGAGCAATAAAGGTTGGTTTTATAGCATGAAATGGAAGAGACGGAATATATAAATGCTGCTTCAGGCAGCAGATCATTCATTGCATACACACATTGATCCAAAGAGTAAAAGAATTCCTAACTATTCCCAAAAGCCTAAAGAAAGTAAGTCTGACAATTTTGCCACAGAACCCGCATGAAAAGCAAAGTGAGAAAGGGAGGAGGAAAGGTATAGGTGTGTGTTGATTCCTTGAGAGTGTTGAGTACAGTGAAATTCCTTGTTGGAACTTGGAGAGAGAACCAGCCATTGAAAATCTAGGGTTTTTATACTCATTTTAGCCAATGCATCCTAGTGGAGAGGGGAGGTGGACTTTGGGACGAGCAATTCTTATAGTTCCAATATTTATTTCTTTTGATTGTTTCCTCTCTATTAAAACCCTGGCTGTTTGCTTAATTAGTAGCTGAAAGCATATAGTCCTGGTGAGCAATGACTCAACAGGTTATCTTTGCTTCATGCCTTAATGTTATCTCACTGCTGTCTAACTCTCATCCAATCTTCTACAGGAGCATTGATTAATTTTTGCTAATTTCCAGATTACTTGTGCTGACCTCTGCACAAACTATTAGTTGTTCAGGATGTCTCCTTGATGCTTGACAAGATACATTTGTGATAAGAACTAGAAGCAGGTTCAGGAAAGTTCATTTAGCGATACATTCCATATTGAACGATGCCAGCTGCACCAATGCCACAATCCACCGCAATCAACCATGGAAATAGCTCCGATTGGAACCTGTGTTGTAAATTGTCTGCAACATATATTTGTGCCCTTGGAGCTCCTCTATGCTTGCGCAAGAGAGAGCAGAAGTTCTCTCTCTGGACATGAACTTGGCTGGCCTCTGGGCTTACACAAACATGTTGACAAGAGGCCCGATGTACTGAATCATCGTTGGACTTTGAAAGGCATCTGCTCTGCCCCTAGACGTTTGCACAGGAATAGGAAAATATGGCATATCCACATTTTACTGCTACTCTGGCATTTCTTGATAACTTTTACAAGCTATGGAGGAACTGGGTTCCAAAGTATGGAGACGTGAGAACAAGCACATCTCACCTGCCAATTTTTTCAGGGGAGGGGGACACAAAACCTTGGCCTGATATTCTGACTTTACCCTTTCGTGAACCCTTCAGGATCACATGCCATGGGCAGGGTGTGCTGGCTTCAGGGAGCACCTTGCCAATATTGATTCATGGTTGCTTCACCCAACAGAGAGAGGAGGTAATACGCCGAGAGCTTTTTCTGTCACACCCAGCATTATCTCCAGCGGCAAGGTCGTAGCTCAAGGGTAGAGCTCGTGCTTTGCTTGGAACGGTGCCAGGCCCCATGCCTGGCATCTCCTGGCAGGGCTGGGGAAAGACTTGCAGGCTGGCTTCACATTTAGCACCAGGATACAGTTCGTAAAGGTTTACAAAACATGGCTCAACAGCGCTCATTGACCAAGGAGGCCATGATGGGCCCCAACTTGGATGACTCAAAAAATAAAAGGATTAGACAGATTCCTGTATGCTCTGCCTCCACAGTCAGAGACAGCAATGCTTCTGAATAGGTAAAAGGGAAAGGTAAAGGACACCTGTCCATTCTGAAGGAAATCAGCCCTGAGTGCTCACTGGGAGGACAGATCCTGAAGCTGAGGCTCCAATACTTTGGCCGCCTCATGAGAAGAGAAGACTCCCTGGAAAAGACCCTAATGCTGGCAAAGATGGAGGGCACAAGGAGAAGAGGATGACAGAGGACGAGATGGTTGGACAGTGTTCTTGAAGCTACAAACATGAGTTTGACCAAACTGCGGGAGGCAGTGGAAGACAGGAGTGCCTGGCATGCTCTGGTCCAGGGGGTCATGAAGAGTCAGACACGACTAAACAACTAAACAGCAGCAACAACAAAAGGACACCTGGACGGTTAAGTCCAGTCAAAGGGACTATGGGTTTGCGGCGCTCATCTCGCTTTCAGGCTGAGGGAGCTGGCATTTGTCCACAGACAGCTTTCTGGGTCATGTGGCCAGCAGGACTAAACCGCTTCTGGCGCATGGAGGACCATGACAAGTGCCAGAGTGCATGGAAATGCTGTTTACCTTCCTGCTGCAGCGGTACATATTTATCTACTTGCATTGGCGTGCTTTCGAACTGCTAGGTTGGCAGGAGCTGGGACAGAGCAATGGGAGCTCACCCCGTCACGGGGATTTGAAACACCGACCTTCTGATCAGCAAGCCCAAGAAGCTCAGTGGTTTAGCCCACAGCGCTACCCGCATCCCTAATGCTTCTGAATACCAGTTGCTGGAAGCCACAAAAAGGGAGAGGGCTGATGTGCTGGAATCCTGCTAGCTGGCTGCCCACAGCAGTGACGGATTTGGGCTTTCATATTTCAGCGACCCGGACTTCAGAAGCCAGGGCACGCAATTAGCAGAGTGTGGTTCACACACAGAAGTAGGCGTGAGGCGTAAGTCATGCTACAGCTACAGATTTATTAATCATAAATCAGAACAAAGGAACATGTCATCTCTCTCTCATGTCATCTCAGAGAGAACAGCAAAAGCAAAAGCTATACACAAACGGAAGTTCCCAGCAAGCTGTGCTGGAATGTAAACAGACATGTGACATGCAACCATCTCAGGCCTGTTCCTTAAGGTGGAATAGAAATGTCAACAGTTGGATGGGTGCTCTCACCACAATCCTGTAGGGGTCTCCTGCAGATGTTCTTAGGCTCCTCCAGCCTTGGTCAGCACAGCCAAGAACCAGCGGCAATGGAAGGCACTGTGCTCCAATAACATCTGGAGGGCCTTGTGTGGGCTGCCCCTGCTTTTTAGGCGCTGAGCAAAACCTGTCCTGTTTTCTCAACCTCAAATAGTATTTAGCTGCTTTCACGGCTTCTCCTCCTTGAAATTAGTATTGATTCTTGGCTGTCTTTATTCAACTTCTTTAAAAAAAAATATTTTTTTTTAAAAGAAGAGTTTTAAGTACCTTTTTATTCTTTTGCTTTTGTATTTATGGTTATTACTTGCCCTGGGACTTTCGTTGATTTGGTGGGGTGTAAATTTACAAAGGCAAATGAACAATTTATTTTACTTTGACATTTATTCACAGCCCGCTCTCAGTGTCCTCCGGGTGATTCACGCAAAATGCATTGAAAACAAGCACCCGGCATAAGCAGCCTGAAATCATCTTAAGATAGCAATTAAAAGTAAATTGCTCCAATTGCTAACGTAGAGATAGGGGAGACACAGGGACTTCAGATGTTGACAGACCATCCCTGACCACTGAGAGTGCTGGCTGGGGCTGACGGGAGCCCGATTCTATTTGGAAGGCACCGGTTCTCCATTCCTGAACTCAAATATGATCTAGAGGTGGTCTACAACAGAAATCTGAGTGTGTTGTTTATCTCCTTTCTGGCAGATTACCTGTTAATACTTACTTGATTGGATACCCTGGGGAGCCTGGCCAGTCTTTTGTAATGATGAATAGTTAGTTCCTGATCCAGGTCACAGGCCCACCCTATTCATACACAGACGTACCCTTCAGACAGGATTTGTGAAGGAGGAGACCATGGGGAGGCTTTTCCATTTTCCTTTGACCTTGCAGAGAAATGTTTGAGGTTAATTTGGGAGGGACAAAATGGTTTCAGGACTTTCTGTGGGGTTTCAGACATGTGGTTTATATATCGATGTGCGTGCTTGGTTGGTGCATTTATTAACATCATATATATATATATATATATATATATATATATATATATATATATATGACCTTAATTTTTTTATTTCACCCCCAAGACCTTGCTTCAGTTCCATCATGCCCAGTTCAGACCCCATGAGCCCAAATAAACATCAGGTGACCCTATTCTACTCAGTGGCCTGATAAAATGTCCAGGAACATGTTCATAGCATGGCATGTTCCTGAAAACTCGATGAAAGCACCCTGAGGCCAATCAAACTAGCCAAACTGGTAGATGAAGAAAGCACCAGGGCATCTTCCCATCTGGCAAGTAGGGGGATCAAGTAAGTTCGTGGCACCGGCCGGCCGCCCTTCTGCGTACACCGCAAAGCAAACAGTCAGGATTCCCCCCACCTGGAGCTGTCAGCAGAAATGCCAAGAAGCAAATAAAACACCATGCAAACTCCTGTCACCTCTGCAGGGACATGAATGGCAGCCACGGCTTCTGGGCTCTTTTAACTTAAAAGCACTAGAAACTTTCAGCCCTGCTGCAAAAAACAAAAGCCTCCCTTGCTTCCGCCTTTGTCGTGTGGGGTGCGTTGGGAAGATGGGGGTCTCAGTACAGTGGTACCTTAGGTTACAGATGTTTCAGGTTACAGACACTTCAGGTTACAGACTCTGCTAACCCAGAAATAGTGCCTCGGGTTAAGAACTTTGCTTCAGGATGAGAACAGAAATCGTGCTCCGGTGGTGCGGTGGCAGCGGGAGGCCCCATTAGCTAAAGTGGTGCTTTAGGTTAAGAACAGTTTCAGGTTAAGAACGGACCTTCGGAACGAATTAAGTACTTAACCCGAGGTACCATTGTACTGAGTTACTACAGCACAGAACTGGAGTGAACCCCCTTGCCTTCCTCTGTCCCCACTGGACCACACTGGTCCTGTTTACGCTACGTTTAACCTCTTTGCTTCAAAGAAGGATAGTCTTTTCCTGCTCTGGTTTGCCCCCAGACAAGTCTGAGCATGTTAACTGTGGTTAAGCGCAGACCAAAGGTTTTGAATGGCAGCAGAAATCCTTTCACTGGCTTTTTGCCTTTCCTGGGGTGGCCCTTCTGTGATGTAAAAGACGCTGGTGTTGCGGGAGACCCAGCCTGCCTTGTCTCCGCCCGTTGTCCTCAGGTGTGTTAGAGAGGAATCATAGAATCATAGAGTTGGAAGAGACCACAAGGGCTATCGAGTCCAACCCCCTGCCAAGCAGGAAACACCATCAGAGCACTCCTGACATATGGTTGTCAAGCCTCTGCTTAAAGACCTCCAAAGAAGGAGACTCCACCACACTCCTTGGCAGCAAATTCCACTGTCAAACAGCTCTTACTGTCAGGAAGTTCTTCCGAATGTTTAGGTGGAATCTTCTTTCTTGTATTTGGATCCATTGCTCCGTGTCCGCTTCTCTGGAGCAGCAGAAAACAACCTTTCTCCCTCCTCTATGTGACATCCTTTTATATATTTGAACATGGCTATCATATCACCCCTTAACCTCCTCTTCTCCAGGCTAAACATGCCCAGCTCCCTTAGCCGTTCCTCATAAGGCATCGTTTCCAGGCCTTTGACCATTTTGGTTGCCCTCCTCTGGACACGTTCCAGTTTGTCAGTGTCCTTCTTGAATTGTGGTGCCCAGAACTGGACACAGTACTCCAGGTGAGGTCTGACCAGAGCAGAATACAGTGGCACTATTACTTCCCTTGACCTAGATGCTATACTCCTATTGATGCAGCCCAGAATTGCATTGGCTTTTTTAGCTGTGGCCCTTCTGTGATGTAAAAGACGCTGGTGTTGCGGGAGACACAGCCTGCCTTGTCTCCACTTGTTGTCCTCAGGTGTGTTAGAGAGGATGCTGAGCAGTGTTGATGGAAGAGTCTCCTTCACCCCAGCCAGCAAAATATCTGGGGACCCCTCACAAAGCTACAATTCCCAGAGTTCTCTGTGACAATTCCTGCAGAAGGGTTGGTTGTTAAATCGCTCTGGGAATTGTAGCTCAGGGAGGTGAATGTGGGGTCTTCTGACAACTCTCAGCAGCCTTAACAAACTACAGCTCTCAGAATCCTTTTGGGGGAAAGCCACAAGTGTTCACAGTGGCGTCATAGAACTTTAAATGTGTGGTGTGTATTACCAGAGGCCACCTCTCTGAAGTTCAGAGGAACCACGGAGTCAGCACTGCTTGTATAGGACTCACTCAAAAAAGTCCACAAAGCCCCCCCCCCATTGCCATGGTACATCTCCCCCACCCCCCAATCCCTATTCCACCAGTAACAGCTTCAGAAAACACAGTTTTGGTGCTTAGATGCTGAACAATCTAGCAATAATACCACCACAATACCCTGCATTCAAAGGACAAACATTTCATAATTAAAGACAGATGGATATCACTGTGTAGTTGCAATTTCCTCCCCCCCCCCAAAGAAAACAGATCAATGTTTTACTAAGGCCTAGGCAAATAAAAGTGTTTCTACCTAGCACTTAGCACTCATGAAACTGGGGCTTTGAACACATTATTTCCACAAATGCACACACACCGCATTTCAAGTTGCCTTGTAGCCAAGGGGGTGGGGGCAGGAAGGGGCAGCTGCCCCCCCAATCAACAAAAGTCAATAAAAATACTGAGGTTCTGCCCCCTAGTTGCCTGCCCCCCCCAAAAAAATCCTGGCTCTGCCCATGTTCCCACCCAGAGAGAGGGGAGGCATGTCTTCACCTGATGAGCTTTACTTGTTTGGTTTCCCTGAGACTGAAACCCCCTCCTATTTATGAACTACAGTATTTTTCGCTCTATAGGACGCATTTTTTCCCCTTCAAAAATGAAGGGGAAATGTGTGTGCGTCCTATGGAGCGAAGACGCCATAGCCCCGCGACCCTCTCCCGGCTAAAGAGGTGACGCGCGGCTGTGGCAGGAGCCTCTCCGCTGCGCCGTTCCGCTGTTCCCTGACCTGCTCTTTGGGGCTGGTGGTGGGCTTCCCCCGCCCCAAAGAGCAGGTCGAAAGGAACCTGAAGCCTGGAGAGCGAGAGGGGTCAGTGCACACCGATCCCTCTCGCTCTCCAGGCTTCCAAGGTAGCCGCCTGACCGCACCTTAAACGGCACCTTGTTTTAGAGCGGGAAAACAAGAGGGGGAAAGTTCTCCCCCTCTCTGTGCAGCGCCTCCTGCCGCTTCACTGAAGGGGCGCTGGGCAGAGAGGGGGAGAATTTTTTTTCTTGTTCTCCCCCCTCTAAAACAAAGTGCGTCCTATTGTCCGGTGCGTCCTATGGTACGAAAAATACGGTACTTATTTCATTAATCAGGAAGCTGTCATTTGAGCAGTCTGAACTGTACAGAGCTCAACTTAGTGGCAGCTGCCATCTTCAAATTGGACGGAAGCTGGTTTGAAGGAAAACGTACCAGACAGCAGTATTTCATGAAACTCTGGGATACAAATGAATTCTGGCTAAAACCAGAAGCCCCCAGCTTTGGACATCAGCAGCTGGAACGTGCTGGAGCCAGAGGGAATGGCAATGTGCTCGCAGCCCTGATGTTAGGCAGGGGGACCGCAGGAGAAAGCTGCAGAGCTGAGCAGGCAGGAGGACTGCGAATGCGCACCACTGCCTGACCTTTGGTCCGAGCCAGCAGGACTGCCATTATGCTCAGGGTAAAAGAGCATGGACCCATGTAATGCAAGGAGACCTATTGAACCTATTTGCAAAATAAAATCAGCTGGCAAAACCTTTAATTGGATTTCTTCTGGTGGCAGCAGCAGCTGTGGTCATTTCTGGCTTCTGGAAAGACCTGCTCTAAAATCTTGGGGGTAGAAAAGAGTGGTGTGTAGCCCTTGCTGTAAAGCTGTTATCGACAAAAGGAATAAAACATAAGAATGCTATTATTGGAGAGTGGAAGGATTTCGTTGTCTTTAGAAATACACCAGAAAGTAGCAGGCCAGCCCCTAGGATTTGTTTGTTTCTTCATTTAAGTATACTTTCCCCAAGAAACCGGAGGCCTTCCTCTTGGGCATTGTCGGCCAGAAAGTGTTAAAAAAGGACAGAACTTTCTTTATGTATGCAACTACAGCAGCAAGAATTCTTATCGCAAAACACTGGAAGACACAAGATTTACCCACACTGGAAGAGTGGCAGACGCAATTGATGGACTATATGGAACTAGCTGAAATGACTGGCAGAATCCGAGATCTGGGAGAAGAAACAATGGAGGAGGATTGGAAAAAATTTAAGGACTATTTACAAAAATATTATAAGCTATATGAATTATAAGAATTTGCATGATTTGGAAAATATAGCTCCAGCAACAAGACTGAGTGATATGGGAAATTAAGTTATAATTATGAAAAGACCAAAGTTTAAAGTAACATTACATTTAATTTAAGGCAAAAGTAAATTGATAATAAGTACCTTAAACTTAAAATATATTATTTTAAAAGTACAAAGAATGCATGAAACAAGGTAATAATTTGCTGATATCTTTATTGTAAAGAATGCAGGGTGAGGGAGATGTGGGGAAGTCCGGTTGGTGATGGAAAAATGTTCTTGAAAGATGGTTTTTTTTTTCTTTTCTTCTATTTCTTTTTCTGTTATATCTTTTTTCTCTTATATTTGATTGCATATTTGTATCTGGAAAGCAATAAAAATATTTTTTTAAAAAACAACATTTAGTGCATTTATAAACCCACCTTTTTCCTTTCAAAGGAACTCAAGCTGGGTTATACGATTCTCCTCCAGCTCCTCATTTAATCCTGTGAGGTAGGTTAAGCTGAGAGGCAGTGGCTGCCACAAAGTCACACCCAGTGAGCTTCCTGGACAAGTGGGGATTCGAACCCTGGACTCCCAGGTCCTAGTCTGACACTCTAAGGAATTGTTATTCTGAAGAAGGGGGTGACATATCCAGAGTGGGGGGCGACAAGGAGGAGAAGGCCAAGAAAGACCTTCACCGTCTCTTTGTTGCCCCACTTCAACACAACAGTCCTGCAGTGCTGCCAGAGGCCTTGCCCTCAGGTAGTTTCTGCCACCAACCTTCCCACTTACAGCCTGACTCCCTCGCAGGGCTGTTGTGAAGATTAATGGGGAAGGAGAGAGCCATGTGCCTTGAGCTCCATGGAGGAAATGGTGGGAGGGGGGCTATGGATTGGCTTTTCGTTCTTGATTTTATCATATATTTGGTCTTTTTTATACTGCATTTTTTATGTCGTGAACTGCCCTAAGATCTGTGGATGAAGGGAGGTGTACAAATTTTAACAACAACAACAACAACAACAACAACAACAACAACAACAGGAATAAATAAATGACAGGCACAAGAGGAAAGTGCAGTCCCGTGCACTTACCGTATTTTTCACTCTATAGGACACACTTCCCCCTCCAAAAATGAAGGGGAAATGTGTGTGTGTCCTACGGAGCGAATGCAGGCTCCTTGGCTTCAGTGATAGCAACACGAAGCCTCCGAAGTGCAGAGGGAGAGCTCCCCCCGCGCTCCGGAGGCTTCGCGCTGTTTCCGCTGAAGCCGCCTGAAGCCCCCGGAGCGCAGTGCGAACTCCTGCTGCGTTCCGGGGGCTTCAGGCAGTGGGAGTTCGCACTGTGCTGTGGGAGTTCCCGCTGCGCTCCGAAGGCTTGCGGATAGCCGCCTGAAGCCTGGAGAGCAAGAGGGGTTGGTGCACACCGATGCCTCTCGCTCTCTGGGCTTCGCTTCGCTGGAGAGGCACTGCACAGTTTCCCCTCTCTGCACAGCGCCCCTTCAGCGAAGCGGGAGGAGAAATGGAAGGGGCTCCGTTTCTCCTCCCGCTTCGCTGAAGGGTCGCTGAGCAGAGAGGGGGAGAATATTTTTTTTCCTGTTCTCCCCCTCCTATGGCCCGGTGCGTCCTGCAGTCCGGTGCGTCCTATAGAGCGAAAAATACGGTAATTTCAGCCAGCATATAAAGCAGTTCTAGGACTGCTAAAAGCTGTCACAGTAGTCTCTGAAATGCTTTTACACCAAAGCAATGTTGTGCCATGTATATTTAGAAAACTTATGTCATAGCACATCAGCATGTGGGTTTTGGAAACTTCCCAGAAGCCGTAAAAAGACAGGTATTGACAGGATCCTTTGGGGATGGATTTCCATAGTTCCAGGTATGAGTTGGGGGAGAAGGGGAGAAAACCCCATACAGTGGTACCTTGGTTCTCAAACTTAATCCCTTCCAGAAATCCGTTCCAAAGCCAAAGCATTCCAAAACCAAGGTACACTTTCCCATAGAAAGTAATGCAAAATGGATCGATCCGTTCCAGACTTTTAAAAACAAACCCTAAAACATCAATTTAACATGAATTTTACTATCTAACGAGACCATTGATCCATATAATGAAAGCAATAAACAATGTACTGCAGTCACACAATCAATCCATCAGTAGCTGAACTGGGTTCTACACAGTCACAAAAACAAAACAAAAAAAGCTGCAAAAAGAAAAGGAAATGGCAAAAACAGACGGACCTCAGCGTAACACTCAAAACGAAAGTGTGGCACTCAACCTGGAAGTGTAACACTCAAAACGGAGCACGTTCGGCTTCTGAAAAAAGTCTGCAAACTGGAACACTTATTTCTGGGTTTGCAGTGTTTGGGTTCCAAGTTGTTTGAGTACCAAGGCGTTGGAGAACCAAGGGACCCCTGCATTGCACTAGATTTCACAGCACAGACGGGTGGTCCATTTTATCTGTAGGGCTCCTTCATTACCTTCAAGAGGACAGCACATAATGGGGACACTTGCTCCCTGTTACGCAACATGTTTCAGAGAAGAACAGGCCTATGTAATGTTGAAACTGCTTGTTCTCTTAAAAAAACAACGTATCTAAATAAACTGCTGGTTCTTTTTTTAAAAAAAATATATTGGTGGATTGATTTCTCCTCCCAGTGGCTTAGAGTTTTCAACTCTTTTCAACCCTGGTGATTAAATTTTGATTACACAACCTTCTGCAGGTCAACTTATTTCCTTTTGCTCCACCCCTCTCAGGGGAAATAAATGTCCACCCAAGCCTCCTTTAGTCACTAGGCTACTTTGGTATCAGAAGACAAGGAGCTCTGCGCTACCCTGAAGCACTTCCTTGCCTTATCTCTGCCCCAAAGTGCCAACCTTCTCAACGGCAGAAGTTGGAGGAAGCAATGATGGACCTCCTGCCATTCTCCATGGAGACTTGGGCTCTTCTCGCCCTCTTCATAGGTCTACTGATGCTGTAAGTAAATACTGGCATTATTGTTCAATCCCTTGGGGCATCATCTGTGCAAAACTGGGAATTTCAGCCTTGGCCAACCAGGCTCCATAGTCTTGGAGATCCTGTGGGCAAGACCTCTCTCGCCCTTCCTCCTTTGTGAGTCCACCTTCTCACTGCCTTTATCAGCAGGTGCCATTTCTGGTTCTGGTGCAGAATCATGGGAACTATAGTATCTGGTGCAGAATCCTGGGAACTATAGTTTACGACTGCCAGAAGAACCCTCTAGTCCAGCATCCTGGTTGGTGGCCAACCAGGTGCCCATTATGGGAAGGATTTGAGAGGTGGGAGAACCACTCTCACTCCCCTGTGGCTTCCAGCAACTGCAATTCAACTTAAGTTTGATGGGAAATGTAGCTTTGTGAGGTCCGCATCCCTAACACACTACAGTTCCCAGAACTCTTCATGATGTGGAGTAAGTGTGCTCTCGATGCATGGGGCAGGTGTGAGCAGCTGCGCAGCTACTGACCCTCATGGGCAGGTAGAACCAACAAGGAGGTTTACTGCTGAAGTACCAAGAGCAGGGATCATTCAGTTAGTAGCCTAAGGGTTAATTGTTAGAGGTGGGAGGTGGAGGTGTCAGAATGGCAAGATACTGGCTGAGGCCACTCGTGCTCTGATTGGCTGTGTAATTCTGAGGGAGTTTCCCCCTGTATGCTTAGTTGAACATCTTCCTACCATTGACAAGGCCTGTAAATAATAATAAAAAACCCCCACTCTGTTTATTTTATATGCTGCTTTTCTTCCATTTTCCCCAGTAAAGTATGATCAGCTTCTTTTCTCTCTCGATTCCACCTCCATTATTCAAGTGACTCTGCCAACATACTAAAGGTGACTTGCAGTCACCAGGACTACAAACTTGAGAAATTTCATCTTTGCGAATTGTACTATGGAACAATATGGTCTGCATCTCCCAGGCTAATGTGCAGTTCAGAACTTCCTTTTACACTCCCCAAACGTTCTGAAGCAGTCCTTAGCTATGGAAGCAGAGCAAAATGCATTTAAAAATGTGCATTTTGAGAGAAAATACATTTTGGGCTATTTATGTGTTGAACCGCAGCTAGCTGGGGCTGATAGGAGTTGCAGCCCCAAACATTTGGAGGTGATGTACGGTACATTGTTTTCCCCCTCTCTCTCTATCTCATTAGCTTTGTAAAGCAAAGGTATTAATGAATGTTTACTTACCTGTGTGTTCCCCCTGAGACAAATGGCGTATAAGTTGTGTTCTGTATTCATAATTTAAAAAGAAAAGAAACATGTGGGGTTTTTTTAATAGAGTAAATACATAAATGTGCATTGTGGGAGAGAGAAATGATTCAAGGCTTACATTTAAATGCAAATTCTTTTGCAGAGTTTCTTTCAAAAATAGCAGATTAACGAGTGCTGTGGTAAGGTTTATTTTTGGGGGGGTCTGCCCTGCACCCCCAAGGCAAGACTGCCACCCCTTCAGCAGTGCCAGAGTAAAATCCAGCTGCCAGTCTACTTGGAACGGGGTGAAGGGCACCATCTTGTTTTTCGCCTCAGGCAGCAAAATATCTTTGTCTGGCCCTGCGTAAATGAACTCTCACATCCAGGCGACATGGGCCAAATTCTCCCCAGACATTTAAAGCTCTGTGACCCCACTTTAAACAGCTGTGGCTTCCCCGAAGAATCCTGGGAGTTGTAGTTTGTTGAGGGTGCTGAGAGTTGTTAGGAGACCCCCTTATTCCCCTTGCAGTGCTATAATTTCCAAAGTGAAGGAGGGTTGATTGCTAAACCACTCTGGGATCGCCACTTCTGCAAGGGGAATAGGGGGGTCTCCTAACAGCACCCTTCACACACTACAACTTCCAGAATTATTCGGGGGGAAGCCATGGCTGCTTAAAGCAGTGTCACAGAGCTTGCAATGTAAGGTGCAAATGTGTCCTGAATGAACTTTGCCTGAACAACAAAAAGTGGTACGTGGTTGGCCAGGAGCGTGAGCAAAAACTTGGAGCGATTCCCTTAAAAAAAAAATTTAAAAAATTGGGTTGTTTTTTTTTAAGCAACTTAAAACAAGGAAGAAGAAAAACCATAATCCCGAAATGAAAAACTTCTTTGAAGAAAACCCAGTTCAGGCTGTAACTCCCAGCTCCGCTTTGATTCCTCAGCAATAAATATGTGTAAGCAGCATTTTTCTCCTGTGCTTCCTCCTCCTCCTCCTCCTCCTCCTCCTCCTCCTCCTCCTCCTCCTCCTCCTCCTCTGTTTTTCTGCTTCTTCGCCTTGAGCTGGCAATGAGCTATGAGCCCAGAGAGAGAAGCTTTGCTTTTTTTAAAAAAAGGGAAAAAATATCTATTTTATTTTATTTTGCTAAAGCCTTTAAGGACCCCTTTCCGCTGGGGCACCTTTTTCCTTTATGAAATGATTGCTTTTACCTCAGGGTTATCTCTCTCTGAAGATTTCCGCCGAAGCAGCAGGCACCCAGCCTTTTATCAACGGGGGCGCTTATTAAACAGCCTTACAAAGTAGTGATTGCCAGAGTCGGGGAGGGCAGGATCCGCCCCCCTCCTCCTTCCCAGAGTAAATGCTTAATTCCTGAGTTAACATTAACAACTTGAGCGCCTCCGGGAAGGGTTTTGAAGATCTATCATCCGAACATTGTGTTCTATTTATTAAGGGATGGGGAGAGAGCGGCCGTTTTTAACAGCTAAGCTAATTTCATTTAAACAGAACATAACTTTCTTTCTTTTTATCAGCAGCAACCAGAAGTCTGGTTTTGTCTTCCACCTCGGCGGCACAATGGCCTCCTTCCAAAATGGAGGCCCTCATGCGTTACCCCCTCCGCCTGCTCTGCCCCGCTGTCTGTCGCTCTGAATCATTAGCAGAGAGCGGAAATGGCAAATGAGTCACATTCGCTCCAGATATTTAAAGCACCATGATACCGCTTTAAGCATTCATGGCTTCCCCCAAGGAATTCTGGGTAGTTTGTTAAGGCTGCAGGTGTTTGTTAGGAGGCCCCTATTCCACCTCACAGAACTACATTTCCCAGAGTCAATCCCACTTTCCACAAAACCAGGGATTGTAGCTTCCTAACAACATGCTGCTCCCTCAACAAACTACAGTTCCCAGAATTCTTTGCAGGGAAGCCATGACTGTTTCACGTGGTGTCATAGGTTTTTAATGTGTGGCATGAATGTCTTCTTCCATGTTTCTCAACAAGGGGGGCGGGCTCCCCACACTCTCACGGACCCAACTACCCACAGACACAATCAGGCATTTACCTGGTGGTATTGCAACCAATCCGTCACTAACTCCTTTATTTCCTCAAATGTTTTTAATTTTAACTGACTTCCTACCTCTGTCAATAAATCTTTCTATGTGGCCCACTCTCCTTTCATATTTAATTTTTTTACTGCTATTGCTTCAATTAGAGAGAGCCACCAAGGAGTTTTACGTTCCAATAAATTTTTATATCTATTCCACACACACCTCATAAATTGATTTTCTTCTTGTGTGTTTCAGGAATCCTTTATGCGTGCCATCCACATCGATTATCATAACCTTCCAAATCCAATAAATCTGTATTCTCTAATAAAATCCAATCCCTCAACCAACATAGACAGGACACTTCATAATATAGTCTCAAATCTGGCAGGGAGAAATCAGGCAGACGTACTGTTTGCTGGCTGAGGGTTATGGGAGTTGCAGTCCAGAATATGTGGAGGCAGGGTTGCCATATGTCCGGAATTTCATGGACACAACTGCGATTTGGCAGTCGGAAGCAGTGTCCTGGCGGAACTCACTGAAATGTCTGGGGAAATCTGGATGTATGTGGAAGAACCTGGCAGTGTGAGTCAGCTCTTAGTTGGATAGAAAAGGATAGCGGAGCACATGTCAAGCACAGTTGCTAAGAACAGCCAACACTGGCCCAACATTAGATTTGTGCACAGTGGTAGAACTTGCAGCAGTCAAAAACAGTAAAACTGAGCGGTTAAAAGGCTTAACCATTCCTTCTTCCAAAGTCCTATCTGTATCAGAGATCATAACTATTTTATCAAGCTTTAGAAATTTTGAGGAAGGGGCTTGGCTCAGTAGAAGAGCACATCCTTTACATGTGCAAATGGTCCCAGGTCCTTAAGGTAATTACGTCACATTTCCAGAGCGGATATACAAAGGCTCCCTGGAAAACTGCTGCCATTGTGTACAATAGTGAGCAAAGGGAACCAGTGGCCTCACGGTGATGGAAGGTAGTTTTCAGCACCGAGGGCCTTCTGGCGGTTCCCTCACTGCAAGAAGCCAAGTTACAGGGAACCAGGCAGAGGGCCTTCTCGGTGGTGGCGCCCGCCCTGTGGAACGCCCTCCCACCAGATGTCAAAGAGAACAACAACTACCAAGCTTTTAGAAGACATCTGAAGGCAGCCCTGTTTCGGGAAGCTTTTAATGTTTGATGTATTATAGTATTTTAATATTCTTTTGGAAGCCGCCCAGAGTGGCTGGGGAAGCCCAGCCAGATGGGCGGGGTATAAATAATAAATTATTATTATTATTATTATTATTATTATTATTATTATTATTATTATTATTATTATTATTATTATTATTATTATATAAGTTCTTAAGAAATCAGCAGCGAATTCAGGGGGCCCAGACCAGAGGAACAGCCTTCCACTGGAGTCTTGTTTCACGGGGTTCATTGGGAGTGGGGTTGTTCTTGATATTAATTTTTTTGTATCTTTCTTTTTATCTCTCTTTTTAGATTTATGTGGAAAATGTCCAATTTGGTTGTTTACTTTTTGATGAGTTTTCTTTATTGTTGGACTACAGTTGTTATGTTTGTAATTATGCTTGTGGGCTTTGAACTATGAATACTCTTGCACACACACAAACACACGTACTGCCAATTCATCCTGCAGTTGCTAAGTGATGTATTTGCACCAAACTTTAGTGTCTGAATAGCCTTCTTTTCCTCATGCACCTGCCCTGTTACTACGATCATCGATGCTGCAAAACAACACCCCACTCTTCCTTTTGTTTTTACCAAAGCATAATGGATCCCCTTCATTTCTTTTCAGATATGGTATTTGGCCCTATGGCGTCTTCAAGAAACTGGGCATCCCAGGACCACAGCCAATCCCTTTCTTGGGCACTGCCAGCGCCTATCGCAATGTAAGCTCACAAAGGAAGGCCATTTCATTAGCTGAGGGGCACTGAGGTACAGTGGTCCCTTGGTTCTCAAAAAGAAAAGGAAAAAAAAACACACCAATTTAAAATACAGGTTGAAATGCAATTTAAAATGCAGCCTCATTTTAAAAGTAGCCCATAGATCAAAACCATAAGGGGAGGGAAACATAAGGGTCAGACTGAGTCCAAACCAAAGGCCAGGCGGAACAGCTCTGTCTTGCAGGCCCTGCGGAAAGATGTCAAGTCCCGCAGGGCCCTGGTCTCTTGTGACAGAGCGTTCCACCAAGTCGGGGACAGTACTGAAAAGGCCCTGGCCCTAGTTGAGACCAATCTAACCACCTTGTGACCTGGGACCTCCAAAGTGGTGTCATCTGTGGACCTTAAGGTCCTCCGCGGGGCATACCAGGAGAGGCGGTCCCGTAGGTACGAGGGTCTTAGGTCGCATAGGGATATGATTTTGTTTCGCTGCAGGTGAGCAGTTATTTAAAGATTGGCATTATTTGCAGAATGTTGTGCCACTACGGACACTGTGTCTGGAAAAAGTGATGCTACGCCATGGTTTGCTAACTAAATTACAAGTCATCTCACAGATGAGCAAAGGGCCTTATTTCTCCCAATCTTGGTTTTGTTTCGCAGCTGCTCTTGCCTCAGGCCTCTGTAGTATAGAAAGCATGGTTAGTCGGCTGGGCTTGGACAAAGCACACTTTGGCTAAACAAATTATGGCTTTGCATCGTGGGGGAACCAGGCTTAAGCTGAATTTAACTCTGTATTAAAATATCCATTACAGGGAGTAACGGAGTTTGACAGAAAATGTTTCCAAAAATATGGAAGAATGTGGGGGTGAGTATGCCTTTTCTTCTTCTTTCCTTAAGCTGGGAAATTCAGTCAACTTGCAGAGTGATCGGTTAACATTTGGGAAGAGAAACTTTTAGTTGGTGGAGCTACAGACATGAAGTTGCATTTGATTATCACTGGATTGCTATTTTGGTTCTGGTGTGTTTTGAAATGAAGAAGAGAAAGTTAAAGGTGGTCCTCCTTTCTAGAAGCAACCTTAGTTTATTAAATTATAATCTATTTCATGCTTTCCTGAATAAACTCTGGCAGACGCAGAAACATTGAGGTCTGAGTAAAGTAGATATTTGTTTAAACGCAACCAGGTGAAGGTACGCTTGTCTTTGTTCCTGCCTCCTGTGTGGTGAATTAATTGTGGTAGGTCAGGATTGCTGCCCCTGCATTAATGGAGAAAATTGGTCCCTTAAATATTGCGGCTCTAAAAAGCACACTTTGTTTGTATTTTTATTTTTTTAACTGAAAAGCAAAAACCCCAAAATAAATCCCAAGAACAGCACTCCTCCTTCCTTTTAGTTTTACCCAACCTGAAAGCATAGCTCAGCTCCAATCATACAGTAGGGAGAATCTGAAAGCTGCTGGTGTCAATATAAAGAAAAATGTTTAAGTGTGTGTTCATTTTTACTGCTGTGTCTGAGCACTCCTGTTCCTAACTGCAAAGCACTTACTGACTGGTGGTGCCAACTTTGGAAAGGTGGCAGGATATAAATACAGTGGTACCTTGGTTCTCAAACTTAATCCTTTCCGGAAATTCGTTCCAAAACCAAAGCGTTCCAAAACCAAGGCACACTTTCCCATAGAAAGTAATGCAAAATGGATTAATCCGTTCCAGACTTTTAAAAACAACACCTAAAACAGCAATTTAACATGAATTTTACTATCTAATAGGACCATTGATCCAAAAAAGGAAAGCAATAAACAATGTACTGCAGTCACACAATCAATCAATCAATCAATCAATCAGTAGCTGAACTGGGTTCCACACAGTCACAAAAGAAAAAAGAGCCACAAAAATGCAAACACAAAATAAACAGCAAAAACAGACTGACGGAAGTGCAGCACTCAAACTGGAAGCGTTACACTCAAAACGGAGCACGATCGGCTTCCAAAAAAAGTTTGCAAACTGGAACACTTATTTCTGGGTTTGCAGTGTTTGGGTCCCAAGTTGTTTGAGTACCAAGGCATTTGAGAACCAAGGTACCCCTGTTAAAGGATTAATTGATAGGCTGATTGCAAAGCAACTTATTCTGGGGCTGTGGTTTGAGGGATCAAGTGGTTTCTAAAGATGACAGAAGTTGGACAACCATGCCTTAAAACCAGCCAGGAAGTGCATGGCACAGTCCAGTCACGCTGGGGCAGTCCATAATTTCCGATCTTGCCAGCAATGGCACAGCTTACTCAGAGGAGTGTTTGTCCTAGGTTTTATGACGGCCGGTGGCCTGTGCTGGCTGTTACTGATCCAGCCATCATCAAAGTTGTCCTGGTGAAAGAGTGCTACTCCGTCTTCACCAATCGCCGGGTAAGTCCCTATTTTCAGTCACTTTCTGAAGGGGCCCTTTAAGGCCTCATGTCCCAGGAAACAAAGCTAAGAGGCAACTGTAAGAGGGACCTGAAAGAAAAAGGTTGCAGTGTTATCGCTACCGCCTTGAGCATTTTGTTGCTATATTGGCTCACGGTTCCTTGTCGGGGGCCATTTGAGGGGTTTAAATATATGTTTATTTTAATATACAAATGCCTACATTTCTGCATACCTGGGAAGTGCCCCCCTCCCCTAAAAAAATGCACAGAAAGAAGCTACAACCTAATTTTGGGGTGGTTATGTTTTGTTTCTAGGGTTGTAGCTCCATGACAGAGCCTCTGCTTTGCATGCAGAAGGTTCTGTGTTCAATCATAGAACCTTGAGTTGGGAGGGACCCTGCGGGTCATCTAGTCCAACCCCCTGCAATGCAGGAATCTCAATGAGATCATACAGGACAGGTGGCCGTCCAACCTCTGCTTAAAAACCTCCAGCGAAGGAGAGTCCACAACCTCCTGAGGGAGACCATTCCAATGTTGAAGAGCCCTTGCTATCACAATGTTTTTCCTGATGTTGAGTCAGAAACTTCTTTCTTGGTTTAAGTTCTACACTCCAGAGCAGCAGAAAACAAGTTGGGGCCATCTTCCATGTGACAGCCCTTCAGATATTTGAAGACAGCTATCAAATCTCCTCTCCTCCTTACTACACTCAACATACCCAATTCCCTCAACTGTTCTTCATAAAGTCTCATTTCCAGACCCCATGATCATCTCTCTTTCTCTCCCTATTTTTTTTTAACCTCCTGACAGATGTTCGGTCCAATGGGCAAACTGAAATCAGCTGTTTCAGTAGCTTCAGGTGACCAGTGGAAGAGGATTCGCACTGTGCTCTCCCCCGCTTTCACCAGTGGGAAACTTAAGGAGGTAAGAGCTGGGACTGAGCTTGCAATAAATGCTTAAAAAACCTGACAGTATTTCCTGCAATGCCCAGTCCAAGTCCCTGACCAGGAATGGCTTAGCCAGCAAAAACATGTCAATAAAGTGTTCTGGCCCATATATTCTCCTATCCCTTTCTAAATGTTGCGAATGATCTAGTCTTTATTGCGCAAAAAGCATTTCCCTTGAGAATCTCGGCGGTAATTCTTTCATCAGAGAAGCCTAATTAAAAGTGCTGGTTTTGACCTTTAGGATACACCCAAAACTGTGTGGAGACAATGTGGATTGGGATATGTCATCCCTTCAATGTGGGAAGCAGTAAATGCAGCTGAATGCCCATTGCTTGGACTGACAAGTGTCACTGTTGTGCCTGAGTCCTGCTTGCGGGTTCCCACTGGGGCATCTGGCTGGCCGCTGTGAAAGCAGGATGCTGGGCTCAGATGAGCCCCCTTTGGCCTGATCCAGCACCCACACTATTCTTAGGTTATTGCATGTGGGCTAGGAGCCGCTGCTCTCCGGCCCTGCCAACCCCCCACCCCTTTGCTGACTCCCATCCCACACAGTTCCCCATCCCCTCACAGGTCCTCATCATTCCTCCATCCCTGCTTTATTCAAACTTCCGCTGTTGTTCAAAACTGCCACTTTAAAACCTCCCCTTCTTTTTTGTTGCCCTCCCTTCCCCTGGCCTGCCTTCATGCAAAACCAGGGTTGTGATGGGGACACTACAAATCCTCCAGTGGGGATTGCGTGATGACAACCCTACATTTTTATGCATATAGGAAGATATACACTAGGCTGCTTCTAAGGTGAACTTGAAGAGATTGGGAGAGTTAGGAAGCAACAAGTCTGCAGTCAGGGAGGGAGTTTCAGTTTGGTTTCCTTAATACAGGGCGTACTTTTGTTTTTGGGGTGCCTTTTGATGTTATTGGGATGCGGGTGGCGCTGTGAGTTAAACCGCAGAGCCTAGGGCTTGCCAATCAGAAGGTTAGTGGTTCGAATTCCCACAACGGGGTGAGCTCCCGTTGCTCTGTCCCTGCTCCTGCCCACCTAGCAGTTCGAAAGCACGAAGCGCAAGTAGATAAATAGGTACTGCTCTGGCGGGAAGGTAAACGGCGTTTCTGTGCGCTGCTCTGGTTTGCCAGAAGCGGCTTAGTCATGCTGGCCACATGACCCAGAAGCTTTATGCCGGCTACCTCGGCCAGTAAAGTGAGATGAGCGCCGCAACCCCAGAGTCGTGAGCGACTGGACCTAACGGTCAGGGGTCCCTTTATCTTGATGCTACTGCAAGCAGCAGTGGTTGGAGGACCAGGCAGGATATAAATGACCCCCTTTCTGCTTTGTGTTGCCCTGTGCCCCCTTCTCTCCCCTCCTCACCCTGTTGCCGCCACCTAAGATGTTTCCTATCATCAAGCACCACGTGGACAGCCTAGTGAAAAGTATTCAAGGCAAAGCGGAGAGGGCGGAGCTTGTGGACATCAAAGAGTAAGTAGCTGCCCAATACGGCAAGTCATGTGACTCTTTGGGAAAACTGACCTTTCAGGGTGATAAATAGGCCTATGGTCTGGGGGGAGGGGAAAACAAGATTTAGTGTGGCTGAGACTGGAGATTGTGGAATTGCCTTGGGCAGGGGCAGGCAGTGTCATTCCTGGCTTCCCTTGAGCAGAACAGGTGGAATTCCCTTCCAAGAGAGGTTAGGCTGGCTCGCTCCTTGCTATCCTTCCACTAGCAGGCTAAGACCTCTTTCTTTGGGCTGAAACTTGCAAGCTGCTTGCACAGTACTCAGTATATAATTAAAGATGCTCTTGACAACTTGGAGAGTCAAGACCTGCCCCTGCCCCCTGGAGGGGGCCAGGCAGATCTGAGGATTTGGCAGTCCTAGGCCACAGACACAGCAAATACCCTCCCATGCAACCCCCCCCCCAAAAAACCTCACCCCTCCTGATTTTCACCGAATAGGGCAAATTCAACCCACTTGTTCCAGTTACAGATAGGTAGCCATGTTGGTCTGCCATAGTCAAAATAAAAAAATTCCTTCCAGTAGCACCTTAAAGACCAACTAAGTTAGTTCTTGGTATGAGCTTTCATGTGCATGCACACTTCTTCAGATACCAAGAAGAAGTGTGCATGCACACGAAGAAGTGTGCATGCACACGAAAGCTCATACCAAGAACTAACTTAGTTGGTCTTTAAGGTGCTACTGGAAGGAATTTTTTTATTTCCACTTGTTCCAGGCTTTCTTCTTCTTCCTGATTTCTGTCCTGTGTTTTATTTTATTTTTTGTCTGTTTAGGAAATTTGGGGCCTACAGTATGGATGTGGTGACCAGCACTTCCTTTGGGGTGAACACGGATTCCATGAACAACCCCAAAGACCCCTTTGTCAGGGAGGCGAGCAAGCTGGTGCGATTTGACCTCTTCTCCCCAATCTTCGTTTTATTATGTACGTTACTTCTACTGCGTATAAATATAAATATCCCTGCTGCTCCCAGAGGCCAGAGTCTCAGGGCTTACCTCCCAGAGCTTTTTTGGGGGGGCACCACACTTTCCAGGCAAAGCTCCATGCTTTAAAATTCTGTGCCCAAAATATTTTTTATTTTGTCTTGGCGCTTCCCCCAGGAAAACCCAATTGCCATTTGTTCTGATTTTGCATTTGAACGCAGGTTTTCCCAGGGAAAACACCAGGACAAAAACACACAAGTGCTTGGACACGGAGCTTTAAAGCCTGGCCCTGTCCCTAAAAATGCAGCACAAAATGAGGTCTGGATGAGCCCTTAAACCAGTTGCCCTGCATATGCTGATTTGATTGACATCCTGGGATTGGGGCTGGAGAATCACTCGCCTGGTTCAAGCGAGGAGCTGGGCTGGAGATGGTCTCCTGCATTCATGGTGGCCAGGGCAGGCTGTGGACCGTTTTCCGCCTGAGGCAAGACACCCCTACTGACCCCACCCCACAGACCTGGGCCCATGCTCTGGCAGGGTGGAAGGAGACCAGTGGCAACAAAGCTGCTCTGCGGTGGAAAAAACCCTTTTGGGTGGGAGTCTTGGCCAAGAGAGGGTGTTCCGTGAGGTGCGGCTGCTCTTCTCCTTGGCTTTGGGTGAGTCTTCAGCTTACCAAAACCCAAGTTGGCAGTTGCCACCACCACCAAGGCTGAAGAAGGGTGGCAGCTGGAAGGAAAGGGTTGGAGGTGGGGTTTTGGTGGTGGAATCAGGGTCTCTCGCCCCCTGTGGAACATGCTGCCCAAGGCAGGTCGCTTCAGGATGCCTCAGTGGTGTGCCGGCTGGCCGGGAGAACCCCTCCAGCACATCCCTGGACCCTTGTGATGCTGGGATGCCAAGCCATCCTGTCTCCCTTCTAAAGGGTTTTCTGACTGCACAATCCAAGCCTTCTGTGCATATGAGCCTCAACTGTGAGGCTTAGAAAATGGGGTCTTGCATGCTGGGATAATGCTGCCGCTGCTTCCTAAGACTTATTCTTTGCTCTCTCCCCCCTCCAACCAGATTTCTTTCCATTCCTAAGTCCCGTTCTGGACAAGATGAACTTCCATATCTTCCCCAGCAGTGCTGTGAACTTCTTTGCCAGGGCAATCGCGAACATCAAGAAGGAACGGGAGCAAGCGAAAGGAAAGGTAAAAAACTACCAAAAAAAAAAATCCTCAGTGAGTTAACCTAGATGAGGGGGGAAAAATCATTTTAGATTTTTTAGATGGGGGGGGGAGTGCATTGGTGAGTCCTGACACTCTGATGTGACTGGTTAATTTTCTGAGTTGTTTTTTTTAAAAAAAGATTCGTTTATAGAAGAATTTTAAAAAGATTGGAGACTGACTTAAAAAAATTAAATTCTAGTATTTGTATACCGCCCTATACCTGGAGGTCTCAGGGCAGTTCACAGAATAAAATCAAAATATAAAACCACAAAATACACAATCAAAATAAAAACAATAACCCAATAACACCCCCCCCAAAAAAACCACACCACACACACTCATTTTAGAATGGCATAGGATCCTCACAACATTTAAAACAAGACAATTAACAAACCTGGACAGGAGCCACTCATTGGAAAGACTGTGATCTCAGAAATGTCTGTGGCAATATTGATTGGCAACCAACTTGGCCAGGTGCCTTTCTGATGCAAAGACAAAAAATAAGGGTGGGAAGGGAGAAAGGGGAGCTATCCCGTCCCTCCCACCCCCCATTCAAATTGCATTGCTTATAAGGGTAAGCCCTCATGCCGGGATAGCTCAGTTGGTTAGAGCAAGGCACTGAGAATGCCAAGGTTGCAGGTTCGATCCCCATATGGGACAGCTGCATATTCCTGCCTTGAAGGGGGTTGGGCTAGATGATCCCCGAGTTCCAATGATTCTAAGATTCTGTGGTTATTTTTGTTTCCAGGGCAGAGTGGATTTCCTACAGCTGATGATCGACTCCCAAAAGTCAGATGTGCAATACGAGAGCAATGGTGTGAACCACAACTATAAAGGTAGCATGTGCTGTAAAAGGAGTTTCCGAAGTCTGCCCATGTGCAATGGGGGCTGTTGCATAGCTGTCAACTTTTCCCTTTTCTTGCGAGGAAACCTATTCGGAATAAGGGAATTTCCCTTAAAGAAAAGGAAACGTTGACAGCGATGGGTTGTTGTGGTGTTTAAATGGGGAGGGGAACCATGTATGACACCTTGAGCTCTTGGGAAGAAAAAGGCGGGATAGAAACCAAATACATAACAAATAAATAAAACCAGGCGCACAAACTCTAAACATTGGAAGGAGTTTGGCAGACACACCCATCCTGTGAGGGAGAAACGAATTTGAGCCTCAGGCTCTGTGTAGCTTTTGCATTCGTCGCCGTAAATTTTATTTCACAATAATAACAGCAACAACTTCTATTCCATCCTGGAGCTTCTGGGCTGATCACAGACATGCCCCCGCCCTGAGCTCCTTAATTGGAATGTATATTCTGAAAAGCAGATTTTGCAACCTTGGCAGGAACCCAAGCTTCCTTTGATGTTTTCTATGAACATTAATTAACAGTACTAGGAATTCATTATGCGATTCCACCCTCCAGCCTTGCCTAGGGATAGGCATAAAAGCAGGTGACCCCATCCCATTTTAACTCATCCTGTTTTCAGTGGCGGACCTACATTTTGGGTGGCGCTAAAGCTTGAACTGTCATGGAGACCCCTTCTCAACCAAGAATGAAGTCTAGGTAACCACTGTTCTCGTCTTAAATGGGGTTGTTCCATGACAGATCAGCGCTTAACCCCCCCCCCAAAAAAAACCTACTACATCTCAGATCTGGATTAAAATTTCTGTACTGGGTTATTTCACATGTCAAAGTCATTGGTGTGAATAAATATTTCCTATGCATTATAGTTCTCAGGTTATTGGCGGGATCGAAATAATATACTTCATTAGTTTCACATACCCTCCAGCATTACAATAGAGACATCCTAAGGGAAAGTGGGACATTCCGGGATCAAATCAGAAACCGGGACGGCTTCTGTAAATCCGGGACTGTCCATGGAAAAGAGGGAGGCTTGGGGGGGGGGTCTGGTTTCCTAGTAGATCTGCCTGAGCGTCTGTCCAAACTTTCACCTTTCTCTTTCCTTTCTCTGTACAGCGTTGACCGAGGAAGAGATTTCGGCACAAGCCATTGTGTTCATTTTTGCGGGATACGAGGCCACTAGCAATATCCTCGGCTACATGGCATACGAATTAGCAACCCACCCGGACGTCCAGCGAAAACTGCAAGCTGAGATTGACGCTGTCCTGCCTAATAAGGTATTTAGCAGCGCTCAGGGCCAACCAGTAGAGGAACCCCTTCCATCAACCACATCCATTAAGCAGCACCTGCCTGTGACCTCTTTTACTATTAAAAAAGCAGATATAAAGTGGCATTGTATAATACAGGGCCTCTGTGCTAGGGATGTTGGAGGAATTTGGCACCTGTGAATTCTGATGCAAGCTCACCTGGCCGTGGACTGTTTAGTGCAGATTGGAACGCAATCTGCCATCTTTGAGGTTGTGTGGGAAAACGCCCTGGGGTGCCCATGCAGCCCCCAAACTCTGAGCATCTTCCGGTATGCGCAGCTCTGGAAAAGGCATTTCTCTTCTTCTCCAGTGCGCTTCAGCAACATATATCAAATGGTATATGCACACTAATCTTCTGGCAAAACACAGCAAGAAGTGTGAGACATCGTAGAGCTAATCTACGTATATATTTACACACTATGTACAGACAAAGGATTCATGGTGCCCTTTCTCTCTGAGAGATGAACAGACAGAAGTAAAAGCAAAAGTAGAGTACAATAGCTATTACATCGGAAGAGATAAGACTGTCTTCCGTTCCCACACTCTTCCCAGACAGGCATGTGATTTACACCAATCTCATCTGCAGCTTCGGAGGCATGACATGCTAACAGAGGTTTCACGGACTCCATATTTTGCAATGTGTTTCTCGGCTCAGAAACAAATGGAAAATCAATGCACCAATATTCATACATTCGGTCAACGCAAAGGCAAAAGAAAGAATTATGTACCCACATTTAATGATTTGTTTCATGAAATGAATACACTACCTGATTACCTTCCTTTTAATTAAAAACACACACACCCTTAGAAGCAGTTTACAAAAGAAAGACAAAATATTGGTAAAAACAGTTAAAAGCAACTGTTTTAAAACATTCTAAAATAAAATAAAATCAGCTATAAATGAAAAAAAAAAGATTAAAGGAAATGGTAGCATTCTACATACTACGTATCTGGGACAGCTTCTCTAAACAAAAATGTCTTTAGCGGGCACTGAAAAGAGAACAGTGAATGTACTTACCTGGCTGGACAATGAGGAGTGGAGGGGGGTGGGGGTCCACCTGGAGGACCCCCGAGAGAAGCCTCAGGAGAGAAGGCTCAGAGCCAGGGGAGTGGGACACAGAAGACAGGTCAGAGGATGAAAGGGGGGCAGAATAGTTGGGTGCTGGAGAAGCAACAGGCTTGAGTGAGAGAGAAGAAGAGGCAGAAAGCACTGCGGACACAGGACAGGCAGCTGAGGAGGAGGTAGGGACAGAGGTTACAGCAAACTTGTAGGAGCCTGACGGTCCTACTGTATTCAGCTCCCTTCCTCCCTTGTCTAAGGGCATAGAGGACCCTGCATGTAGCAGAACAAAGAGTACAGAGGGTGCAGAGCCCTCCTCCCAGATCGAGTTTAAGACTGTTGGGAAAACATCCAGCCAAGGAGGAAGTGGGAGGAACAGATGGTCAGTTCTGGCAACTGCTTTGCCCGTAGGCTTCTCTGTTTGTATTCTGTTTCCTTGAACAAGGGACGCGGGTGGTGCTGTGGGTTAAACCATAGAGCCTAGGACTTGCCGATCAGAAAGTTGGCGGTTCGAATCCCTGCGATGGGGTGAGCTCCCGTTGCTCGGTCCCTGCTGCTGCCAACCTAGCAGTTCGAAAGCACATCAAAAGTGCAAGTAGATAAATAGGTACCAATCTGGCAGGAAGGTAAACAGCATTTCCGTGCACTGCTCTGGTTCGCCAGAAGTGGCTTAGTCATGCTGGCCACATGACCTGCAAGCTGTACGCCGGCTCCCTCGGCCAATAAAGCGAAATGAGCGCCACAACCCCAGAGTCAGTCATGACTGGACCTAATGGTCAGGGGTCCCTTTACCTTCCTTGAACAAAGAGCCAACTTTACTACTTCTTTCTGAGTTTCTGTGTTGGCCCCAATGTAGACAGTGACCAACTTTTTAAACATAACTCTCCCATCCCTCTCTTTCTCCTTCCCTCCAAAAGGCTCCTATCACCTATGATGCCGTCATGCAAATGGAATACCTTGACATGGCCACCAGCGAAATCCTCCGGATGTACCCAGTTGGCGGGCGAATCGAAAGAATGTGCAAGAAAGACGTGGAGTTGAATGGAATCACCATTCCGAAAGGGATGACGGTTATGATTCCACCGAGCATCTTGCACTACGACCCAGAATACTGGCCAGAACCCAAAGAATTTAGACCAGAAAGGTATTGGATGCAACAACCACCTCCTCCTGCCCCTCTTTGCTTCTAGTCGTCAGGGTGTGTGTAAGGCAAGGACTGGGAAGACTCAGAGGGAAATCCCCACTTGGCCATGAAGCTCGCTGGGTGATCTTGGACCAACCATGGTCTTCCAGGGTTGTTGTGAGGATAAAGGTGGAAAGGGAAGAGAGCCAGGAGCATTGCCCTGAGCTTCTTGGTAGAAGTGATGGGTATAAATATAATCATTAACCATAAGAGGTTGTGCGAGTTTGGGGACAGCATAAGGGTTCTTGTTTGTGGTTGTGGTTGAGTTACACAAGAACGTGATAAGAGCATCTGCTGGAGAAGGCCAGTTTCCCATCTAGTCCAGCATCCTGTCCTCCCAGATGCCCCAATGGGAAACCCACAAGCAGGATTTGAGCGCAAAAGCAAATCTCCCCTCCTGTGGTTTACAGCAACTGATATAACCTCACATTGGATGAACTACTTCTCCTTTATCAAGGATGGGGAGCATGTGAGACCCAACCAGCATTGTCAACATTGTATCTGAAGAAGTGTGCATGCACACGAAAGCTCATACCAAGAACTAACTTAGTTGGTCTTTAAGGTGCTACTGGAAGGAATTTTTTTATTTTGACTATGGCAGACCAACACGGCTACCTATCTGTAACTGGAAGCATTGTCAACAGTCAGAGATGATGGGAGTTATAGACCAACATCCTAAGGACCACGCCTTAAGCTTCCTCATCCTTGCCTTGCACCAGCAACCTCTTCTGAAGGCATGGGTTGCAAACCTCCATCCTTGTTCCCAAGTCTGAGGAGGCAGCAACTCCCCCTCTCACACAACTCTGGCCTTTGTCTTTCTCCCTAGCAGCTAGGTGAGGGAGGGTTAGGGTTAGGCCCCTCCAACCCTTCTCACCGGCTCATATGAGATCAGCACAAATAGCTGCGCCTGGTGAGTCCTTAATGTTCCCAACCCCATAGTTATAGTTATAATTCGTGGGTTGCCATCTGATTTTAAGCTGTATTTCAACCGATTGTTTGATCTTATGTTTTAATGAATGAATGAATTTATTAATACGGTCACAGACCAGCATCAACACACACAATATCACAGATCATAAAAATATCAGAAATACAAAGGACAATATGAGTATAACAAGGATTTAAATATAAAAATTAAAATTAATTATTAGCGTGCTCCTTGTAGTTAACATTTGGGGGTTTGGTCATTATGGGATACCACTTGCTTCCTGCGATTGATTGCAGACACACAGAATTTGGCTACATTTAATGTAGTCTTGGGATGTTTTAATGTATTATATATTTGATGTTAGCCGCCCTGAGCCCGGTCTTGGCTGGGCAGGGCGGGATATAAATAAAAACCATCATTATCATCTAGCTGGGTTTCCCCGGCCACTCTGGGTGGCTTCCAACAAAATATTACAAATGCAATAAAACTTCCCTAAACATAGGTGGTACTTAGGTGGCCACTATCTCACAACCGAACTTGCCTGGCTAGCTCAACAAGGGAATCCCTCATTAGCTTGTAACCCTTGCTGGATCCAGGACCCCAGGAATTAGAAGGGGCTCGGGCAGCAGGCAGACTTAGCCCCCAGTCTCACAACAATATATTTGAGGGAAGAGTGCATCAAAATGCTTGTACCTGATTTCAGCTCCCTGGTTTGGTGGTGCTGGGAGTACAGCATGAGAGCCGGTCCTGTAGAACTCCCATTCTGAGCCCTGCCAGAGACCTGACAGGCAATGCAGGGGGTCTTTTCTTAAGCCCCTTCACTGCTCAGACGGTTGCAAATGACGGTTTCTCCTCTCTTCTGTCTGCTAACAGATTCAGCAAAGAGAATAAGGAGAGCATCAACCCTTACATTTACCTGCCATTCGGAGCTGGTCCCAGGAACTGCCTTGGGATGAGGTTTGCTCTCCTTACTGTGAAGGCTGCTATTGCTAGCCTGATGCAAAACTTCACCTTCAAGCCCTGCAAGGAGACAAAGGTGAGGCACCGACCCTACTGTCGGGTAGAGGGCAGTAGCTGCTGGGAGGCCGGGGAAGGACAGGAAGGGTTGTGCTGAGCTTGGGTGCAGTGCAGGGGCTGCTGTCCACATGCTGGTGCTGAAGTCAGAGTCCGCTGCCAGGCCAGGCGGCTTAATTTGTGGATGGGGGGTGGCAAGCGGAGGGTGGATTTTGCCCCAGGCAGAAAAAACTCTTGGGCCATCTCTGGGACCTGGGACTGATCTGTCTACAAGGGAGACAGCCAACCTGAATCAGATGGAGCTTTTCCACCATATGGAAGTGTCAACAGGTTATGCCTCACCTGCAACACAGGTGGTACTGAGTGTTCCAGAAGATGCTGCCACTTCTTCTTAACCCTTTAGTGCTCCTCCCTGACTGAGGGCTTATTCACACCTCCCTTTGCTCCATGGCTTTCCCTCAGGAAAACCCGATATTTAGCACTGAATCGGAACAGAGGCAATCGGATTTTCTGTGGGCTGCCGCTTTTGCTGATTTAGTGCTAAAGAGTGGGTTTTCCAGGGGAAAGCAGTGGGGCAAAGGCAAAACCACTCGGACCCATGCCATGGGTCAAGCGGAAAGCCATGCAGACTTGTGCTTCCTGGGCATGGGAAGTATGGTTGTATGTGGGCACAGAAGCGTTCGCTGCCACTCAATATTTGTTATCTATGCCTCCCTTTCATCCTTTTGGTGCACCCCAATGAGGGAAAGCCAGATGTGGAAGGTTCTTTTCAACTGCACATCTGATGCAGAGACAGAGGCACCTCAGGAAAAGACAGCTTCATGTTGCGGGGGGGGGGGGGAACACATGTCAAGTGTGGGTGGAGCTGAAACCAGTGGCGGGCAAAGCCACAACCCAAGGTGGGTCAGGTTGCCACCTTTTTTCTCTTTCTCTCCCTCTCTCTTTGCCAGGAAGGGACAGATTACCGTATTTTTTGCTCTATAAGACTCACTTTTTCCATCCTAAAAAGTAAGGGGAAATGTGTGTGCGTCTTATGGAGCGAATGCAGGCTGCGCAGCTATCCCAGAAGCCAGAACAGCAAGAGGGATTGCTGCTTTCACTGCGTAGCGATCCCTCTTGCTGTTCTGGCTTCTGAGATTCAGAACATTTCTTTTCTTGTTTTCCTCCTCCAAAAACTAGGTGCGGTCTTGTGGTCTGGTGCGTCTTATAGAGCGAAAAATATGGTACTCTTGGCAGTTGTCAAAACCGATCCTGATCATTTGCAGAGCTGCCTCCCCCCCCCTTTTTAAAAAAGGCCAAGGGCTGTGCCCAAAACAGAGAGGACCATAGGCTGCCATTTTCTGATCATATACTGTCCCACGTACTGCTCAACTACACAAACATGCCTATTAATTGGTCATGGGCGGCAGCCCTCTTAGCTCCAATGGTGTCTGAATAGGCTTGCAAATGGACAGTGTTTCTTTCACAAGGGTTGAGATTGTTAGGATTGGGAGGTTATGGCTGCAAATCCTCTGGCTATGGGGAAAACCACATGATTCCTTTTAGACTACTGCACTCTTGTGATAAGGGCGTAAACATGCAGTGGAAGGAAGTTGAAGAGTTTGCGATATCTCTGAGTCCATGCCTCTTCACCATCCTTAAGATCTCTGTTGCACCTCCTTTTTCAAAACCCTTCTGTTTTCTGGCCTCTAAATCCACGTTCTCCCTCTCATATTCCAGATCCCAATGGAATTGGTCTCAATAGGACTGATAAAGCCCAAATACCCCATCATCTTGCAAGCCGTCTCCAGAACCAGCTCTGCACAGTAGTGGAGTTTTTCCAGCAGAATCCCATTACTTTGGCAATGCTGAGAGATCTGTGGCCAGTGTATCAATCCTTTGGACCATTCTTCTGGTGAAATGTGCTTTGGCTTTTATTTGCACAAACTCTTCCATCCCTTGCCATGTGATGACTTGGACGCCTCCAATTTTCATACTTCACAATTTTCTCCTGTGCATCCATGAGCACGTGGCTGAGGTTGCGTCGATGGAAGCCTAGAAACTTAGCAGTGGGGGAAAAAAGTGACAAAGGTTTTCACCTCTGAAAGCAGCAATTTCCTGAATACGTTCTGCTGGCGCTTACATGTCTAGCTGACTATCATCACCCACGTGGCCAGTTCAGAAAGTGTGGCTGTGATTGCTGGTGTGACTGGCCCAGGGAGCAAATACATTCACTCTTAATCAGCTGCATTTGCTTCAATAATGTCAGGATGCAGGGAAATCAAATACTTTACATGGGTCCTTGACTTCCTGGGATTGCTTTATGAAGAAAGAAATCCTAAATAGGAACAAAAAATGTGGTGTTGAAGAAGCAGCTGGGGGAAAGGCAGTAACAAGATGCAAAATACTCCTGGGGTCAGGGTCTGCTGTTATTTCGAGTGATTCTTTTAACCCCCTTCCTCCTCAAAAGTTCTAGTATTTTCCACCAAAACTGGAATCGATAAACCTTCAAGTATGTGTGTGTGTTTGTGTGTGTTTGTTTTCAGAAATAAGATTGTACCAACAAAAATAAAGAGTAAAGAAACAACGCCAGCTGTGTGGAACATTTATTGCGGGTGCCATAAAATGGGCAGACTGTTCGGGATGCTTTGGCAGACATAGAATCATGGAATCCTAGAGTTGGAAGGGACCATAAGGGTCATCTAGTCCAACCCCCTGCAATGCAGGGATCTCAACTAAATCTCATCCATGACAGATGGCCATCCAACCTCCAACGTCCAAGGAAGGAGAGCCCACCACTTTCCGAAGGAGACCATTCCAGCTCTTACTTTCAGAAAGTTCTTCCTTTAGTTGGAATCTCCTTTCTTGTAACTTGAAGCCCTGGGTTCGAGTCCTACCCTCCAGAGCAGAAGAAAACAAACTTGCTCCATGTGACAATCCTGAAGATATTTGAAGAGGACACCATCAAAAACCATTGCACAAAGGGACATTTTGGAAGTAAGAGTCACATATTGATAAGGTAGCCTCACAACATAGGGGTGTTTGTTGTTGGGGCGCTGTGGTCTAAACCACTGAGCCTAGGACTTGCCAATCAGAAGGTCAGTGGTTCGAATCCCCACGACGGGGTGAACTCCCGTTGCTCTGTCCCAGCTCCTGCCAACCTAGCAGCTCAAAAGCACGCCAGTGCAAGTAGATAAATAGGTACCGCTGCAGTGGGAAGATAAATGGCGTTTCCATGCGCTCTGGCTCTCGTCACAGTTCTCCATGCGCCAGTAGCATAATAATAATAATAATAATAATAATAATAATAATAATAATAATAATAATAATAAAAATAAAAATAAATTTTATTTATACCCCACCCTCCCCGGCCACAGCCGGGCTCAGGGCGGCTAACACCAGTAAAATCACAATAAAAACATACTAGGAAAAAACCACCAATTTAAAATACAGGTTAAAATGCAATTTAAAATGCAGCCTCATTTTAAAAGTAGCCCATAGATCAAAACTGTAAGGGGAGGGAAACATAAGGGTCAGACTGAGTCCAAACCAAAGGCCAGGCGGAACAGCTCTGTCTTGCAGGCCCTGCAGAAAGATGTCAAGTCCCGCAGGGCCCTAGTCTCTTGTAACAGAGCGTTTCACCAAGTCGGGGCCAGTACTGAAAAGGCTTTGGCCCTAGTTGAGACCAATCAAACTACCTTGCGATCTGGGACCTCCAAAGTGTTGTCATTTGTGGACCTTAAGGTCCTCTGTGGGACATACCAGGAGAGGCGGTCCTGTAGGTACGAGGGTCTTAGGCCACATAGGGCTTTAAAGGTCAAAACCAGCACCTTAAACCTGACCCTGTACTCCACCGGGAGCCAGTGCAGTTGGTAAAGCACTGGATGAATGTCATGCTGGTCACATGACCCGGAAAGCTGTCTGTGGACAAACGCCGGCTCCCTCGGCCTGAAAGCGAGATGAGTGCCGCAACCCCATAGTCGCCTTTGACTGGACTTAACTGTCCAGGGGTCCTTTACCTTTACCTATGCAGTGTGCTTTTCTTCTCTAAAGCATGCAAACGAAAACCTCCGAGCATCAAAATGGTCTCACATCGTAGCCCCTCTTAGAGCCCTCCTACAAAGGGTTAACAGCTCAGACAAGGCAGCAGTCCCACCCCCTCTCAAACTATCCTTCCATCCATCATGCACAGCTATATTTCATATCACTAGTCATGCATGCACACACAGAGCGATAATTTGTGAGTGATTTGGTTCTGAATGTGTGCATTGGCAGAGAGAAATGGGGCTGCAGAATACAATTTGCGAAACGCTTGTCCTCACCCTGCTGCTGTTCTTAATTCATGACTAACATTACTTACATGTGAGTTTGGGGTGCAATTCCATTACAGGCACCCCAATACAAATACTCTCCATCAGCTTATTTATTGTAGCGTAAGAAAGGGAGCCCCAAGCCATGCCAAGAAATGGTCTAGGGGCCTAAGGGAGCTCAGTCAGTAGAATATGAGATTCTTAATCCCAAATTAGGTGAAAAATCCCTGTATTGCAGAGGGTTGGACTAGAGTCGAGGGCTCAGCAATCTTTTCCAGCCGTGGGCCAGTCCACCATCCCTCATACCATGTGGTGGGCCGGACTATATTTTGGGGAAAAAATATGAACGGATTCCTATGCCTCACAAAGAACCCAGAGATGCATTTTAAATAAAAGGACACACTCTACTCATGTAAAAACACGCTGATTCCCAGACCATCTGCAGGCTGGATTTAGAAGGCGATTGGGCTGGATCCAGCCCCCAGGCCTTAGTTTGCCTACCCATGGACTAGACAACCCTCATGGTTCCTTCCAACTCTACAATTATATGATTCTAAATTTTGTGTGTGTGTGTTTGCTGGCGCGCGCGCGCGCGCACACACACACACACACACACACACACACACACACACACACAACTGATGAACAGCAAGAACCTAATACCAGTAATCTAATAACACTTAAAGTGCTTTAATTGTATTAAACATTAATAAAATGTAATTTTATGATACTGAAAAATTGCATGCCTTGTGCTTTTCAATTATGCTAGTGCCTTTGCACTCACTTATTACTTGCTGAGCACTTGGGCAGAATATTGCCTGCATGTTTTTCCTTATCTCAACAAAGAAAAACAATAATGGAGATTTGCTTCTTTTTTTAAAACACCCACAGACCCACATGACACGAGGAAGCTCCTTCACCTCCCAAATTGTCTTCTTCTGGCTGTGGGTCGATTGCCCCACGCCAGAGTCCATTCCCCTTTGAGTTGGAAGGGTCAGAATGCCTGTCCAGAACCATTGCCAGGCCAAACGTTAAGCGTAAAGAGTTGGCCGTCTTTCTTGCGACAGCAGCAAGACAAACAGTTGCTTCCAATGGGAAAGAAGCCACTACCCATTATATGTGGAATATAGCTCTTACAAAGCGCTTAACTCACCATCGAAGGGTGATAAGAGGAATAGTAAAGATGGCTTTGACTCCGTAGAGTATCAATTTATATCATTTATTAACAATGGCACAGTAATCTCTCTTCCGTCTCAGCCACTATGGACAAATTATCTGAGTGCTTTACTCTGAAGTATACCCTGTGGATGTGAGCTTCATCTGTTATGCAAAAGATTTCCCAGATCTCTTCTGATGCCATGTGGATGACTGCATACAAGACTAAACATATGTACATGCATTTGTTCTGGAAGACAATGCTTTATTCTTGTAATTGGTTTTTTAAGACATTTGTAGGAAGGAAGGAAGGAAGGAAGGAAGGAAGGAAGGAAGGAAGGAAGGAAGGAAGGAAGTAGTTGGAGTGGTCTGCTTCCAATGCCCCACTTCTGTCTCCTTGGCTCTTAGCTCCCCCACTAGGTAATCCCAATCCCCCCCCCACTTTGGGAACCATTGACTTCATTCATGCTGAGACTGCGCACCTGCTCTAGAGATAGGAAAAGAAAAGAAATCCGACTAACTACAAAACATTTGCAACAGGGGTGGGGGTGGGAAGCATGAAAGGAATTGAGAGAGAGCGAGATCTTGGCATTCAGTAAGCAAAACATGCACTTCTAAATGGGATATTTAAAATGAATGATTGTTAATCTAGCCATAATACGTCGAGAGCGCCACATACCCAGTACATGAAGTCTTCAGAAACGAAGTCATTAGTGTAACTACATATGCCTGCTCATTCTTTTCAAGATAGGGAAATGTGAATAATTCCCTGCCAAGGGACAATTACAGCCTGCCATTCCAGCCTCACGAGGCCATATGCATCAAGGGGCAACAAGATAACATTAATATGTATTCTGCAGAGAAAATTAGATCAATAATGGTTTGGCAGCATAACATCTAATTTGAAAATGATATCCACAATGCCGTGGCGGTTGCACGAGAGAGGTGCCTGCCGCATATTCCAAACATTTCTCATTTTTGCCCCCCTCCAGAATTCTCACCTTCATTCCACCTTCTTTTATTTCAGCTTTGGAAAGAATCCAGGCAACAGAGACTCGATCCAAGCTGCACAAAGTTCAGCTGGATTCGTGTCAGAGGAAAGCAGAACGGCTGTTTTGAAAAGCAGCATGTGTGGGCTTCGATAGCTCTTAACCAGGATGGCTGAACGGAGCCTCCGTAGCAGGGAGAAAGTGGAAAGAGAAAAGGTTTTCTCCCTCTCTCATAACTCACGGACACCTACGTAATCAATCATAGAACTGTAGAGTTGGAAGGGACCCTGAGGGACATCTAGTCCAACCCCCACAAGGCAGGAATCTTCTGCCCAACATGGGATTCAAACTCACAACCCTAAGATGAAGAGTCTCATGCTCTACTGACTGAGCTATCCCAGACTGGGGCTGGATGTTGGAAGATTCAGGACAGATAAAAGGAAATATTTTTTCACATGACACAGAGTTGAATTACGGGGCTCACTGCCCCAGGAGACTGATGACCACTAAACTAGATGGCTTTAGAAAAAAGATCAGACAAATTAATGGAGGAAAAGCCTATCAATGGTTACTAGCCATGATGGCTTTGCTCTGCCTCCACAGCTGGAGACAGCAATGCTTCTGAAAACCAGTTGCGGCCGGGGATCTCCCTCTTTTGCTACCTACCAGCTCCATCCAGCATGGCCAGTGGCTAGGAATGATGGGCACTGCAATCCTACGACCTTTGGAGGACACCAGTTTGGAGAAGGCTGAGACAGGCCTGTGGTCACCCTCCCAAGTGAATTCCTTTGTATGTACTTAGTGGAGTGGATGGCGCAGTGGACTAACCACTGAGCTTCTTCGGCTTGCTGATCAGAAGGTTGGCAGTTCAAATCTGCTCGATGGAGTGAGCTCCCGTTGCTTTGTCCCTGCTCCTGCCAACCTAGCAGTTTGAAAGCACACCAGTGCAAGTAGATAAACAGGTACCGCTGTGGTGGGAAGGTAAACAGCATTTCCGTGCACTCTGGCTTCCGTCACAGTGTCCCATTGTGCCAGAAGTGGTTTAGTCCTGCTGGCCACATGACCTGCAAAAGCTGTCTGCGGACAAACGCCGGCTCCCTTGGCCTGAAATCAGAGATGAACGACGCACCCCATAGTCACTTTTGACTGGGCTTAACCATCCAGGAGTCCTTTAAAGGTAAAGGGACCCCTGACCATTAGGTCCAGTTGTGACCGACTCTGGGGTTGTGGTGCTCATTTCGCTTTATTGGCCGAGGGAGCTGGCATACAGCTTCTGGGTCATGTGGCCAGCATGACTAAGCCGCTTCTGGCGAACCAGAGCAGCGCACAGAAACGCCGTTTACCTTCCCACCAGAGCGGTACCTATTTATCTACTTGCACTTTGACGTGCTTTCAAACTGCTAGGTTGGCAGGAGCAGGGACCGAGCAACGGGAGCTCACCCCGTCTTTACCTTACCTTTATTTACTTACACACACATCCCGCCTTTACAGGTCCACTTCTTTTCCTAATACCCCACGGGACACAGATGCAAAATTTATTTGTTCTTCAAGCTAGAACACAGGGGCTGTTATTACCAATCCTTCTAGGCTGCCCTGAATGCTCTCCCCCTTCCCATTTTTTTGGGCTGAATTGCAGGCATAATAAATAATAATCCTTCAAATAAATAAATAACTCTAGCCTTCTCTTCTCCCTTTGTATAGAGATTTGAAGGAACTTTCTTTTTAAAATACATGTTGCAATAAGTGTGGTCATGAAACTTACTGCAATACAGTCCTCACAGGTGATGCAAGAGTTGTGAGGTCGGATGGGTAACCCCAGTCTGATGCAACATGGAGACATCTAAGGAAATTGCTTCATCTTTTTCTTTTAAGAGATGAATGCAAAGAAAAGTACATTCTGATGAGACATCATTGTAACATGGGCTTGTCCTTGAATTTGCATATTTTTCAGTTTTTAGACAGATTGCGCCATCCTATTTGCTGGCATCATGGGCTGGCTGGGGAACCCCCAATGGAAGAAGGCTCAGAGCCAGGAGATTGTGGTGGATGACGACATGTGGCCAGAGGGAGAAGGGGAGGAGAAGGTGTCAGAAGTGGAAGAGGTGATGGGGTTTAGCGAGCAGGAAGAGGTTGTGGCAGAGAGCGGTCAAGAATCAGAGGCAGCACAATGGGAGATCAGCTCTGCCCAAGGCAGGATGCAGAACAGCAAGAACCGGGAAAAGAGAGACATAATAGACATAATATGAAGAAACATCACGGACAGAACAACTGCCACACATAGGAGGAACAAGGATATTGTTTGAGCGCCTCACTTGTAGTATTATAAATGATTTATTGTGTCAACACGAATAGAAGTTATTAATATTGCAGTTGTTGTATAAGGGATTGTTATTTTGACCAGAGTGTAATTGAAATTAATAAGATTTTGGAATACAGAAATAAAGTAAATCATCAAACCATCAATTCTAGCACGCCTGGGGGGACGACACACACTTTAATTGTGTTGTTTGGTATCTGAATGATTGGTATTGGTAATTCTATTATAATTTGGCGTTGTTATAATGAGGCTATTATTGGGTTGTAATTGGAAACTAACAAAAATTCTTATCACAAGAATCAGAGGCAGGAGCAGGGCCGAGCATCTTCTATTGCAGCCCAGGATAGGTGCAAGTCGGGGTGCGTTCGTATGTGCCGGAGGTGGGTGGGCAGGGCATGCCAGGGGGCAGGGCGCACTGTCTGGCGATGCCCTCATGCCAGCTGCCAGCATTGGGCCACCGCGAGAGGGAACTGCCTCCACAGCTCTCTTGCAGATCCGCAGCCCAGGGGAGGAGAGGGGCCTTGAAGCGGCCACTGCCTCCCCTTCTCTCCTTCACTTCTGCCCCTGGGTCAGGCCTGTTTTACCATGATGCACACTCTGTACAAAATCAGCTCCGCTCGGCTCTGCACCTCTCAGTGCATTTATTTGATTGTTAGAATTGGGTTAGGGTAAAGGTTTTTGAAATATACTCAGAGTCGCAAAGTGATTTCATGTTCTTTATTCAGCTCATAGTGGTGAGGAGGAATGAATGAATGTCCCCTCAAAGTATCTGCTTTATATACATTATTTACACAATGGGCTGCACATGATTGGCTAATTCTGGAATTCTACTGTAAGCCAATCAGGTTGTGGATTCACTTATATCTGGAGCATGATTGGGTGGTTCCTGCCAACCAATCATACTGCCAAAGGCGTAGCGTGGGGGGTGCCAGGGGTGCCGGCCGCACCGGGCGCAACATTTGGGGGGGCGCGTTTGGCTGGCCCTCCTCGAGGAAGCAGGAACCCCACTGTCCTCGGACCTCCTCCGAAGGCTGGCGGTGGGGCGGAGAGACCTTCTCCCCGCGCCAGCCTTCGGAAGGCTGCTCCGAAGCCTGGCGGTGGGGCGGAGAGACCTTCTCCCCGCGCCAGCCTTCGGATGGCTGTCCTGAAGACTTGTGGTGGGAGCAGTGACGTAGCGTGGGGGGTGCAGGGGGGCCTGCTGCACCTGGCGCAACATCTGGGGGGGCGCAGAAGAGACTTGAGTGCTAAAATCCACGGGTTAGGGGGCGCAAATTACTTGCCTTGCCCCGGGTGCTGAGAACCCACGCTACGCCACTGCATACTGCTGCATTGTTCTAGGACCAATCAGACTGCTGCAATTTGGATCCTATTGTTCTAGGACCAATCAGACTGCTGCAATTTGGATCCTATTGTTCTAGGACCAATCAGACTGCTGCAATTTGGATCCTATTGTTCTAGGACCAATCAGACTGCTGCAATTTGGATCCTATTGTTCTAGGACCAATCAGACTGCTGCAGTTTGGATCCTATTCAACTCAGTATATAACAGTTTTTGTCTTACTTATAAGAAGACCCTGCTGGATCAGGCCTATGGTAGGGTTACCAGACTTCCCTGTTTCCTGGGGAAAGTCCCTGGATTTGTGAATAAGTCCCCGGACAAATTCCATCCCTGGAATGTCCCTGGATTTCATCTAATGTCCCCGGGAAACGCAGCAGTGGCAGTCTCAGCAGCCCGGAGCAGTTGGCTCTGGCTGGCGTCAGGAGCTGCTGGGAAGTCCCCATATGATGGTGGTGCAGGAGCTCTTAAGATGCAACTTCCAGGCTGCCTCCACCTTCCCTCACCCCAGCAACAAAGCTGTGAAGGGAGGCTTAATGCTGCCTGTCAGAGCAGCCTCCCAATTCCTACTTGCGTGCATCTCTCAGCTGTGAAGGGAGGCTTCATGCTGCCTATCTGAGCTTGCATGCAAGCAGGAGTGGGCATGGATCTCTCAGTTAGGCAATGGGAAGCCTCCCTTCCCAGCTGAGGGATCCCCTCCGCCTCCTGCTTGCATGCAAGTAGGAATGGGATTGGGGCTGCTCCAGTGGGAAGGGAGGCATCGTGCTGCCCGAGCCGCCGCTCTCGGCCCTCCTTCTCCGCCTTCCATGCCTGACCCACCTCGCACTGCTTCCCCACCACCTCCGAAGAACCAACAACTCAGGGGCTGCCCAGACTCATGGAGAAAGGAGACAGAAGCTTTGGAGGAAGGGGAAACGTGGCGGTTGAGGTTAAGACAACAGCTGCCCCTCTGCCACCGCCATCACTGCAGCATCAACATCCCGAACATGTAGTATCTATCTATCTATCTATCTATCTATCTATCTATCTATCTATCTATCGTGTCCCCGGTTTCATTGAAAAAAATCTGGTAACCTTAGCCTATGGCCCATCTAGTCCAGCATTCTGTTCTCACAGTGGCAAACCAAGATGCCTGGGGGAGACTTGCAAGCAGCTTCTGGGGGCAAGAGAACTCTTACCCCCATGGTTTGCAGCAACTGGGTTTCAGAAGCACCAAAGACTCTTCAAGTGCCCCTATTCTCCAGAAGAAGAGAAGACAGTGGCGTAGCGTGGGGGTGCAGGGGGGGCTGGCCACACCGGGCGCAACATCGGGGGGGGGGTGCTCGCACTCGCAGCTCTCTGCCCCTACCTGGCTCACTCACTCTCTCTCACTGCAGTGCTGGCTGTGCGAATCCGATCCGAGCCGCCGGGTCGCCGCCCACTGTGGAGGGGGTGGGTGCCAGGCGTGCAGTGCGGAGAGAGAGCGAGGGACTATCTGGGGGAGGGACAGTGCAGCGGCCGCCCAGCGCAGCGCTGAGCGCGGGAGAGAACCACACCAGACCAGACCAGGCAGCAGCAAGAAGAAGCTGGCATCGGCGGCAGGTTAGGGGTTAGGGGGCGCAAATTACTTGCCTTGCCCCGGGTGCTGACAACCCACGCTACGCCGCTGAGAGAAGAAGAGTTTGGATTTGATATCCCGTTTTATCACTACCCGAAGTCTCAAAGCGGCTAACATTCTCTTTCCCTTCCTCCCCCACAACAAACACTCTGTGAGGTGAGTGGGGCTGAGAGACTTCAAAGAAATATGACTCGCCCAAGGTCACCCAGCAGCTGCATGTGGAGGAGCAGAGACATGAATCCGGTTCCCCAGATTATGAGTCCACCGCTCTTAACCACTACACCACAGGCTCTCAAATCCAGGGACAGTCCCAAATTCATAGAAGCCATCCCAGTTTCTGATTTGATCCCAGAATGTCCCGCTTTTCCCTAGGACGTCCCTATTTTCATCAGAGCAATGTTGGAGGGCATGGAATAGGAGGTTCCCAGGGCTTCTCTACAACCAGACCTCACCTGATCTCAGTTCCAGCACCTCTCAGGTGGGTGCCTTTGCCATTCTAAGAGGATGAAGGAGGTGTTCATGGGGGGTCCCAGCACCTCTTTTTCTAGAAAAATAGCACTGGACATCCCAGTTTTCATTGGCGAAATGTTGGAGGGTATGGCAGTGCTTCCATGGAGGCACAGCAGAACCATTATGGCTTGTAGATTCCTACGCTTTCCATATCTGTGTTGCTCCCTGATCCAGCTGAATGGACAGCCCTCCTCTCTAGTCCACACAAATTCATTAATTTTTTTGCAAAGGAATGAAGAAGCTGATCAAAGGAATTGCCGCTGCATCCAAACCCTCTGGCAGAAAGTAATGCTAGGGCTGTCTTTGAAGAGCAAGCACTGAACCAGGGACTTGGTATTATTTTAGATGCTTTTGCACTGTGGAGAGTCGCTGAGGGGAAATAGCCAGATGTAAGCTGGGGAGGAGGCATGGTCAGACATCAAGGATTTCAAAAATGCAAGGCACAATATTTGCTCTCTTAAAAGTTCTTCCACTCCACGCGTTTTGATTCTGTTTGGTTGGCAGACTGTCCCCTGTTCCTAGTTAGCAATGAATGATGTGCTTCCAAAATGCCCCATCATCTTGCCCCTTTTTTCACTTTCTCGCAGTAACAGGCCATTTGCAACACTTCAATCGTTCTTCAGCTGCAGACTTATCAATTTACGCGCTTGCATGGAGGAGGGAGTCTCACACAAACAGTCAGAAATGTCCTTGAAACCTATGCTGTCACTGCATGTCCAGCTGTCAAGCCAGCTGTTTTTCTGAAGAAGAATGCCTTAGAAACTGTTTGGTGCTTGTGTGCCCAGGAAGGGCCAGGATGAGGTCTGGTATGCTCTGACGCAGTTTCGAATGCCTTAGAAGCTGTTCCCCGCTTCTATGCCCAGAGAAAACAAGACAATAACAATTCTTAGGGAGGGTGGAGAGCTTAGCAGGCTCTGAGATGCTCTCACAAGATCTCACTGAGCCTCCTGAGTTCCGGAGAGATCCCACGAGAGCATCCGCGAGCCCAGTAAACAAGTCTGAGAGCTTAAAAGCCCTTCCCATGCCGGCAAAACCCTGTGCAAAAAGAGCTTTTAAGCTCTTTGTCTTCCGCACATTTATTTTGTGTGATTCCAACCAGCCGGCCTTCACCTGCGTGATGTTAAAATTGCACATGTGAAACGCACAGAGGTTGTGATTGTACGGCAATACACATTTATCATTGTTTGACATCCGTTGTCTGTAATGCCTTGTGGCCTCTTTATGATCTACGCCCATAAACTGCGCCTGGAATTTAATTAACTGTGTTGGAGAAAAATTACAGCTAAACTAGCTTCAGCAGTTGAAACATTGGCCTGGTTTTATGTCGGGCTGTTAAAAGAAGAGCCAGAGGGCAAATGGCATCGAGCCGCACAAATGCCCAGTGGACGGGTAAATGGGCATTCAGGAAGTTACATTTAATCGTTTGGTTTTTCAGACAGAAAAGATCCTCTGCTCAGAAGCCTTCTGTCAGGTCAAGGCATGGAAAAGCAGGCTAGAATGGACAGTATCCGTCGGAGGGTCTGGCTTGTTTGGGCTCAACGATGCATTCTCTAAACCCCGCTGTTAAAACCTCCAGTCAAAAAACACACACACGATTGACTGCTTCAAGCACTGAATGATTGCGAAGGAAGCACCTACCCACAAAGGGAACATCAGCAAACCAGCTGTCTATCAGCAAAATGCCTTGGGCCAACCCTGAAATGTAGGATCGTGAATTGGCATGCAGGGTATTCCACAAACCACATTTGAACGGGCAAGAACACAACTTCTGCCAACCTTGCAGCCTTTCCCCAGTGGTTAAAATAATGCCACCTTTGTGTTGGAACTTCCCATGTTGCCTTTCCCAGCCCATTCCCATCTAATGATGCCGTACATAGCACAGTGATATGCATCACTGCGCATCACAGAGGAAACGTGAAAATGTGCCCCGCAGATGCCTTTCACAGCAGCACCCCCGTGTCTTTTGCAAGGCGTAGTTCTGATCTGGGGCCAGGATGAGGCCTGGTATGCTCTGATGCAGCTCTGAAATCCTTAGAAAGTGTTCCCTGCTTCTGTTCCCTGCCCGGAGAAAACAAGAGCCCTTTCTTCAAAAGCTTTTCTGCTGATTCAGCTCATCCCGCGAAAGGGGTCTGTGCCGTATCGTTGCTGCAGCTACGCAGCGAAATGATTGCAGAGCTGGCATTCCTTCATGAGCGTTCGGGACGCCTTCTGATTGCGCCGCACATCATGCACGCGGCAGATGAACACAAACGACGGAGGAACAGGGTGACCTTCAAAAGTGTGTCTGCACCAACCATTCCCCATTTGCAATATGGCCTTCGAAAAGAGAGTTGCCATTGACAACGCATCCGGCACGGGATCAGTGATCCGATTCTGAGCTTGGTTGTGGGAGAGCTTTCACAAAAAGGTCTCATGGGGCTGAGCTGAGCAAACAGACAATGTAAGGCAACTTTGGATCTCCTGGTGGGAAGCCTAGAAACACGGGAAGCTATCCTACACCAAGCCAGGCCACTGGGCCACCTAACGCAGCACTGATCTTCATCTGGGGTTCCCAAAGTGGGGTGTGGCGCCCCCTGAGGGTGCTGGGATTACTTGTGGGTTCTCAAAGGCAAGGGGTGGCAGAGAGGTGCTGGAAGTGTAAATGACTACCAGCCTTCGGAAAGGCTGGCACCGCTGCATCCATTCCACCCATTTTGTTGCATTAGCTAATCAAACTAAGTAGTTTTAATTGGATTTTGATTAGATGTGCAATTAATTGTTGCTGTTTTGAATTTTATTGTGCTATTATCTTCCTTAGTGTGTCATGCAAACTGTGCACCAGGGACTGGCTGGACGCGGAGGAGTGAGCACTGGGAGAAGGGTGGGTTGGAGAACGACCTGGAAGAAGGGATCGGTGATCTGGGGGAGCCTGTTTAAGCCAGGAGACGAGAGGCAGGAGAAGCTGAAGGATTGGAGAGTGAAGTGCAGGTGCAGGAGAGGGAGAGATCGGTCAGGCCGGTAGAGAGTCAAGGACAGGCATAGGCAAACTCGGCCCTCCAGATGTTTTGGGACTACAACTCCCATCATCCCTAGCTAACAGGACCAGTGGTCAGGGATGATGGGAGTTGTAGTCCCAAAACATCTGGAGGGCTGAGTTTGCCTATGCCTGGTCAAGGTCTTCCACACCTCCTCCTCCTCCTGCCCCCAGGGGTGTTCCAAGGAGGGGGTGGCGGTTCGCCCTGGGTACCATTCAAAAGGTACAACATGCTGACCCTCGATTGGCAGCACCCCCTGGGGCGCGCACCAAGCCCCCTGGGACAAGTGCCGCTCCGGGTACTGGAGCAGGTTGCTTCGCCTCTGCCTGCCCCACCTTTCCTGCTCCACTGTCTCCCAGGACCAGGAGAGGACTGAAGAGGGAGAGAAAAAAGAGGCAGAATAGAAAAGCAATACATCAACAATAAAATAATAGCCAGCCAGGGAGTGCAAGCAAATAGGCGATGGGGGGCACAAGGTGTTGAGAATTCCGTTCCACCTTAAGGAACAGACGTGTGGAATTGTTGCATGTCACATGTCTGCTTATATTCCAGCACAGCTTGCTGAGAACTTCCATTTGCGTATAGCATTTGCTTTTTCCGTTCTCTCTGAGACAACATTAGAGAGAGAGAGAGAGAGACAACATGTTTCTTTGTCCTGATTTATGATGAATAAATCTGTAGTGATAGTATGATTTCACAAGCCTCACGCCTATTCTGTATACGCAGTACACTCTGCTAATAGTGTGCCCTGGCCCTTGAAGTCCGGGTCACTGATTTACATCGGAGCTCGGGCCGATGGATGGAAACAGCACAGTTGGGGCTTGCCTGCTGGCCACCCGGCCCTGTGCATGTAGACACAAGGCATCCCTAGCGATGCTCAGTGTCAGAGACCAGACTGAGGATTACAGCTCTGAAGAGGAATGGTGGGAACCTCCCCCTCTTCGTGCTCCTGACCAGGATCCTGAAGCTGCCCAGGAACAGTGGAGCGGTATAGATTTAGAGAATTGGTTTGCAGAGGGGCATAGTTCGGAAAACAACAGCTGGGCAGAGCTGAGTGGGGAACAGCTAGAAAAAGCAGAACAGGAAGAGAGAGAGAGATAACGGACTCCGCTTCACTTGACACTGTCCAGCCTATCTCTCCAAAGGCAAGGACAGCTGATAAGGTTGCTACGCAGAAGGTTCAGTGCTTGCGAGATCAGGTTGCAAGAAGGGGGAAGTGATGAAGATAACTTGGGGAGGGGGAGTAGGAGTGAAGCACCTTTATTCAGAGAATGGCTGCGTTATTCTTTTGCTCTGATTATTAAACATTCTTAAACTGGTAAGAGACTCTAACTGCTTTGTTCCGCTGATACACAGTCAATGGGGGTGGGGAGCAATTCTCCGAAGTCTGACACTCAGGGACCCAGCACATGTCACACACCCTGGGCACACTGACCTCAAGATCCACCCATCGCTCAGCCACAGGCACCAAAAGAACTGTTGCAAACCATAGATTTATTTATGTTATATATGTCTATGTATATCTATGCATATCTATGAATAGAAGGCCTCTGGGTGGCACAGAAAACTGAACAGTCCAGCAGCAGACATAATGCATCACAAAAAAAATCCACATTCAAACATGTGCTGCCACACTGGAAATTGGCGAAGGTGTTCAACAATAAAATCTAAACCTGTGACGTCTAAGAGAAAAGTGGAGTTTTAAGGTGGCACAGAAAGGTCAGTGATGTTGGGGCCTGGCAGAACGATCCACGGAGAGAGTTCTGCACACACAGGGGGCCAACACCAAGAAGGCCCTGTCTCTGAGAGTCATCTGGATGTCTCCCCTCACCTCCAAAAGCAACCCAAGTTGAAGACCTCTGCCTTAAAGATCTTGGCAACATACGGGAGGTAAGTAACAGAATACAGTGCTTCGCCTTGGGGAGTGGGGAATGGGTCTTCCTGTTTGGGTCACAGAGGTAGGGGAGATGATGGGGAATTTAGTGGAGTGGAGCTGGGGAAAAGGGAGAGGGGGGTTTTCTGGCTCAGAGGTGCAAATGTGGGAGAACCACAAAGTGCCTCAGTTGGACGCTACCAAAACATTGCAAACCTCAGCCCTGGGCAGCAAAGTTGCACAGGAGGCTAGAGGTTGCCTTTCACTGATGGGTGGGGATCCACTACAAGGTCACAGCCTGATTTAAAGTGGGTCCCAGCTGCAACATGGCCACCATTCAAATACATGATTAAAATAACCTTAAGGAATGCGTCCTGCAAATCCATGTTTAGGTTAAAATGGGATCTCAGGTCTGAAAACACTGACATCTACTGCTAAAGTACATACTGCAATTTCTTTCTAGCCATGATTTTAAATTATGAAACCTTGACCTTTGGTCAAGAAGTAGCATATATAACCCCCAAATGTCTAAAATCTAAAGATAAGGTCATAAAAATTGCATACATCTTCAGTCTTCACTGCTGCTTACCACATAAGCTTAAGTAAACAGAGAGTTATCAGGTCAGTAAAACTCTGCAAAATAAAAGGCACGATTTCCTCTGCGCAGTTCTGTCAACGCAAGTCGCTAGTCCTCAGTGAGGTGAAGGCAACACGGTGTGGAAAGAGGGAGGTAGTGCCTGTCTCTGCCTCTTTGCTGTGTCCCCTTCCTTTATTCCTCTGGAGAAGCAACGGCTCTGGGGACCAGCTTCAAAATGTTGGGCTTTTTCGGTTTCATGAAGCCTTTGCTGTCCAGTTCCATGGGGATCTTTGTCATCAAAAGAAAGCAATAATAATAATAATAATAATAATAATAATAATAATAATAATAATAAATTTTATTTATATCCCGCCCTCCCCAGCCGAAGCCAGGCTCAGGGCGGCTAACAACAATCAAATAATCAAACAGTCAAATAGTCACACAATCTAAAAATATTTCATTATAAAAATTAATTAAATCAAATTGATGGCAACCAATTAAGCAAAATTCTGTGCAGGTTGCCAGAGGAGGGAGTCAGGCTGTGCCTTGGCCAAAGGCCTGGCGGAACAACTCTGTCTTGCAGGCCCTGCGGAATGATGTCAGGTCCCGCAGGGCCCTAGTCTCTTGCAACAAAGCATTTCACCAGATTGGAGCCGCAGCCGAGAAGGCCCTGGCTCTAGTTGAGGCCAGCCTAACCTCTCTGAGGCCTGGGACCTTGAGGATGTTATTATTTGCAGACCGTAGGTTTCTCTGTGGGGCATACCAGGAGAGGCGGTCCCGTAGGTAATGAGCAGTAAGTGGGATGGAGCAGGGAAGGTCCAGCAGAAGCAACTGCAAAGTTCACACACACATCATTCTGCATGAGAAGAGCCATTCAGATGCCTGTGGGAAACCAGGAAGCAGGATCTTGCTGGTTTCCAGCAACGGATTCAGAAGCATCACTCTGGAGGCAGGACATAGCCATTGTGGCTAACAGCTGTCAACAGCCCTCTCCTCCTCCATGAATTTGTCCAGTCCTCTTTTAAAGCCATCCAAGATGGTGGCCGTCACTGCAGGAGGGAGTTCCACAGTTTAACTCTGTGCTGCATAAACAAGGACTTTATCTGTCCCGAACCTTCCGGCATTCGGATTGATTAAATGTCTATGACAGGGGTCAGCAAACCTTTTCAGCAAGGGGCCGGTCCACTGTCCCTCAGACCTTGGGGGGGGCAGACTATATTTTGGAGGGAAAAATGGACGAATTCCTATGCCCCACAAACAACCCAGAGATGCATTTTAAATAAAAGGACACATTCAACTCATGTAAAAACACCATGCAGGCCCCACAAATAGCCCAGAGATGCATTTTAAATAAAAAGACACATTCTAGTCATGTAAAAACATGCTGATTCCTGGACCGTCCGTGGGCCAGATTTAGAAGGAGATTGGGCCAGATCCGCCCCCTGGGCCTTAGGTTGCCTACCCATGATCTATGAGTTCTAGTGTTAAGAGAGAGGAAGGAAAACCTTTCTCCATGCCAGGGATAATTTTAAAAACTTTTATCATCTTGCCTCGAACTCATCTTTTCTCCAAACGAGAAAGCCCTAACTGCTGCAGACTTTCTTCATCAAAGATTTACTCCATCCCCTGATCATTTCTGCGGTCCCATTCTAAATCTTTGCCAACCTCCTTTCTGAGGCGAGGCAACCAGAACTGGACACAGTAGTACAAATATGGCCGTATCAAACGCTACGGCCATTGCTGGACCAGGAAAGTGCATGAAACGCGCCTGTTCCTTGAGATGTCTGAGTTGGCCACAAGGACACAGGCCTTAACTGCATCCTGTTTGGATTACTGTAACGCTCTCTGTCACTTTGCATTTCTTAGTACAGAAAGTATTGATCTGATGTCTAGAGATCTTTCCTATTCTACTTAGCTCAAGAGTGTTCTGGAAGGTCTCTTTCTATGTGAAAGAAGCAGGCAGAAGGTTTCTGATGTTTAGCCTACTCCTGGGAAGCTGAGTACGGCTGGTTTAAACAGGTTCTGTTATCCCTTCTGTCAACGTCATGCTGACTATAATAGTCAGGCCAGGAGGAGCCCGGGTTTCACTCACTTTCTCTTTCTACAGTGGTGCCCTGCAAGACGAATGCCTCGCAAGACGGAAAACCTGCTAGACGAAAGGGTTTTCCGTTTTGGAGGTGCTTCACAAAACGAATTTCCTATGGGCTTGCTTCGCAAGACGAAAATGTCTTGCGAGTTCCTGCGGGTTTTTTTCCCTCCCCCCTTTTCCCCAAGCCGCTAAGCTGCTTAACAGCTGATCCGCTAAGCCGCTAAGCCGCTAAGCCGCTAATAGCGCTAAGCTGCTAATGGGCTTGCTTCGCAAGACGAAAAAACCGCAAGACGAAGAGACTCGCGGAACGGATTCTTTTCGTCTTGCGAGGCACCACTGTACCTCTTTGTTCTGGTGTGGTGTTTGTATGCTATAGTGTTAAGGTTTAGACTTATTATAAGTTACTGTGAAGTTTAAGTTAAGTCTACTGCAACTGGACTTCTTACAGACAGTGCCAGTCCTGAAAGTATTGGATTTGTGACCATGATGCTCATTCGCCTTCAGTATCACTAAAGCTCTGCTGGATGAGATACAATTGCCTCTGGTCTATTTCTGGGGCACTTTGCAACGTATTTTAAGTTTTCCTCCACACACGACACTCTCTACATGGGGCTGCCTTTCAAAAGCGCTCAGGAACATCAGGTTTGAATAACGGATAGCTCAGTTGGTTAGAGCATGCATGATGTTGCTAATGCCACGGTTACAGGTTCAATCCTCCTATGGGACAGCTGCACATCCCTGCAATGGGGGGGGGGCTGGACTAGATGGTGTTCAGGGTCCCTTCCAACTCTATGGATTCAACAGTGCTGCTTATGACTTATATAGAACCTTACACAGCTTAAGTCCAAGAGATCTGAAAAACCACACTCCCTCATACAAATCTACTTGGGCTCTGAGATCTTTGGGGGTAGCCTTTCTCTTGGTCCCGCCACCCTCACAGGTGGGGATGAAGAAGATGGCCTTCTTGGGGTTGGCTCCTCCCAAGCAACTTTGTGTGGGATGTGATACATAAGTAGCAGTCAAGTACAACATTCCTTGTTTTCCTAGAGCGGACATGTGGGGGAATGTTTGGTCCAGCCAGTCAAAAACTTCCTGTTTCCTCCTGGCTGGGACATACATCCTTTGCATGTCACTAGATGTGGCGTGACCTTACCTGTCAAGGTAACAAAAGGACAAGGCACACTGTACACTCTCTCTCTTTGACTTCCTCCATAGTTGGAGCAGCTTTTTAGCTAGAGATGCTCTGTTGGCTTCCAGAGGACACTGGGATTGTCCCCACATGGGATAGATCCACATGCATATACTTTGTAACTAAGTCTGCCTTTAGGAATCCAACTGTGAACTGATGATGTGAGTAAACTACTTTTATATACTTTACACAAGATTGTGGCGTGTTTATTCTTTTAAGTGGGCTCTAAGAGAACTTACCAGGAACCTAATAGTGAGAGGCTTACACAAGCCTGCAACCAGTTATCCACTGTGCATTTAAAAGGGGAATGTGAAACTCTGCTAAGTAAAGGAACTTGCTAGCGCAAACTAGGAAGGATATTAATAAACAATATATCCTCTCCTGCCTCCCTGAACATTCCCACACTTCAGACTCCTTTCCTCAAGAAGCTAGACTAGTTCCCTCCTTGCTGTCCTTCTGCCAGCATGTGAAGTCTTTCTTGTTCCAACAGCCATTTGGGAACTGACTTTTTTTAAGGAAATGGCAGAGGCTGTGCTGTTTTTATTGTAATAATGTGTATGTTTTAATATATTTTTATATAGCTGGATTTAATTCTATTAATGCTTTTTTAAAAAAAAATGATTGGATTTCCCCTCCCAATGTTTCTTAGCTGTTCCTATTTTATCTGCAAAATGCCTTGAGCCCTTGTCAGGGGAAAAAAGCAGGCTAAAAATAAATATAATAACAATTGGTTACTTCAGGGATGGATTTATCCAGAAGCTGCCATGAGTGCAGAATGCCACAGCGTGATTGAGACCTTGTCAGCACATCACACCTGTGCTCAGAGACAGGTGTGATTCCTCCGGCCCAGGAATGAGGTGTGGAGGGGGAAATAAAATGTATACAGCCATCTGGTTTTAGCAAGCAATTCAGTGCTAATAGAGCAGTTGGCCTTGCGTTAAGGCAAAACAGACAGAATGCTGCGGCTTACCGGAGTCTCTTTGCAGGGACGGAAGGAAAATTGTTGCAGCAAGACCACCATCGCCACTTTCAAGACCAGGAGGGCGAAGCGCATTCCTATGCAGTTCCGTGGACCCGCACCGAAGGGCAGGAAGACGTACGGGTCAATGGCTTCCCTGTTCTCTTTACTGAACCTGTTTCCAAATCGGAAAAGAGAGAAGTGTGAGGTGAGGAAGGATACTGGAAGCAAAACACACCTAATGTTCCTCCACTGCTGGGCGAGACAAGTGACCCCATCTGGGGCTGGAGAATCAAACTATGGATGGAATTTGATTGGCCAAGCTATGCATCAGGGGTCAGCAAAGTTTTTGTGGCTTGGGCTGGCACACGGTCCCACAGACGCCGTGGTGGGCCGGAGTGCGTGCGCACACACAGGAGCTTCCAGCAGCCAATGGGAAGCTGGCCAGCATCGCGGAAGGCAGTCCCCGCTCTGTTCCGCGACGGTTTAGCGCGGTGCACAGGAGCTGACTGAGCGGGCGCCGGGAGTCCCTGAGCAGGTGCTGAGGGTCCATGGGCCGGTTAAACAGGCATGTTCTTCAAAGCAGTTGCTGCAGCTGTGAGTTTGCTGGCTGAAAACTGCTATCGCTGCCCAGAGTAGATTTATTCCTCAAGGAAAAACATATTTCGTTATTACATTGATCTTGCCCATTTCCTGCAAAACGCTCGAGGTGGTGTAAATGGCTCTTCCCCTCCAATTGAGTTCAGTAACCAGTCATTATGCATACCATTGAATAGATCCCATCAAAATGAATGGAGGTGGCGAAGGCTGCATACATACTGTAGCTTTAAAACACTCTGAAACATGTTTTCCCTGCAAAGAATTCTGGGCAATGTAGTTTCCCCTTCCAAGAGTTGCAGTTCCCAGCAGCCCTTAGCAAACTGCTGTACCCAGAATACTTTGAACGGGAGAATCTGCTTCGAATGTGCTTCAAAGGCACAATATACATGTAGCCTGAGCTCCAGCAGCAATGAAGGAAGGCAGAAATTAGAGATTCAAGAAATGTTATGAAAATAGGATTCTCTTTCTTGATCAGAAGATATTACTAATTCAGCTTAGATGCTAGAGATGAATTGGGAGAAAGGATGAAAGTTGAGGAAAGATGCTTATAGCACAATTAAACACTTTGGTTGGATTAAATGTCACTTATTAGTTAGGTTTTGATATGGCAGCTAAGCACTTCCTATCTGGATTGTATCTTGCTTATTAATCAGATTTTCACGCTCAGCTCATTTGAAATCACCAGGAAAATATAATTTAATCTTCTTTTCTGTATTGCAAGTATGTTGTGGACATGTAAACATTTTCAGTGATGTAAATGCAAAATATGGACCCCCCCAAAAAAAAACATTGGAAGAAGTATCTCACTTTTTGGCTTTCATTTTCTGCAAGCATTTTCATGGCTTGGCACCAGCTGCCCTATAGCTCTTCTTTTAACCGCTGGGCATAAAACCAGGCCAATGTTTCAGTCGCTGAAACCATCTAGGTGTCATTTCCCTCAATACAGTTAATTAAATTCCATGCACAGTTTATGGGTGTAGGTTATAAAAAGTCCCCGCATGGCAGCGCAGACAGCGGATGTCAAACAATGATAAATGCATTGTGTAGGTGTTGTAATAATCACACCGGCTCTTGGGTTTCCTGCTCCTGTCGCCAGGATTCCTTATTAGCTGCTTTCGGGAGAAGGAAGAGTCTCCTTCCTTGCAACGCACCTTTCGGGTCTGAACTCCTCCGGTTCCGGCCAGTGTTCCGGGTCACGATGCAAGACATAGGCAGGGATCATGATCGCTGTTCCTTTGGGGATCGTCACTCCGTTGATCTCCACGGTGTTTTTGCAAACCCTTTCGATCCGCCCTCCCGGAGGATAAAGCCGAAGCGTTTCGTTCACCACCATGTCCAGATACTCCAACTGAAGGACGGTTTCATAGGTGGGAGTGGCCTGCAAAAGAGGGAAATAAAACTTCAGTAACCTACGGCCAATGGCCCATCTGGTCCAGTAGCCTTTTCTCACAGTGGCCAAGCAGATGCCTGGGGGAAACCAGCAAGCAGATCAACGTTCAGATTTCTGGGCATTGAATTACAAGAGGATCTGTCCTGGAGTGTCAACACAAGGGGGCTTGTGAAGAAGGCGCAGCAGAGACTGTACTTTTTGAGAATACTAAGGAAAAACCATCTTCCGCAGAAACTGCTGCTTGCCTTCTATCACTGTGCCATTGAGAGCGTGCTCACTTGTGGCTTATGTGTGTGGTACGGAAGCTGTACTACCCAGGACAGGATGGGGTTGGGCAGGGTTGTTAAGGCAGCGGAGAGCATTTTAGAGCAGATTTATGCCACAAGGTGCCATAGGAAGGCACTGGACATAGTAAAAGATCCATCACATCCTGGTCACTGTCTCTTCGAGCTCTTGCCGTCGGGACGGAGATACAGGACGATGAAGACAAGAACGAGCCGTCTTAAGAACAGCTTCTTCTCCAGAGCGATCTCGGCCCTGAATGGGAAGCCCGGACTTTGAAAGTCATCTAATCTCCCTTGCTGTATTATACTGTATTGTTTAATTAGTGTTTTTATGGAGCAGTCAAGTAATTTCGTTGTCCCCGAAGGGGGCAATGACAATAAAGATATTATTATTATTATTATTATTATTATTATTATTATTATTATTACGCACAAGAGTCGTCTTCCTTACCATGTAATATAAGTAAAAAAAACTGTTCCCTGTCCCTTATGGGGTACCCAAGAGCCCATATAGAGTCCTTTTGTAGGTTCTCTATTGGTAGGAGAAAATAACAGAGGCCAACCAGAGAATACTGACAAGCAAAGCCGCTAGTAAGCCTGATCTTTATTAACTCTTGCAACAGGGTGCTCCCCCATACGCAGGAGAGAGGAGCACGACCCAGAACCCAGGTGTGCCAGCCCTTATATAGACATTTTAAATTGCCCACCCTGGAGTCCAAGACCACCCCCAGAAACATCATACATACATCACAGAAGGGGTGTAACCCAAGACCACCCCCCAGATACATGATACCTACATCACAGAAAAGGCGGTCTACAACAGAAATCTGAGTGCGTTGTTTATATCCTGTCTGGCAAGCTATCTGATTGCATTATCTGGGTTTTGGCCACTCTTTTGTTATTATAACTACTTAATTCCTGAATCTAGCTCACAGGTCACAGGCTCACACCCTGTTCATATCTTGAATGTGCCCTTAAGACAGGATTTGTGAGGACAGGATTTTTGAGGAAAGGGACAATGGGAAGGTTTCCCACTTTGACCTTGCAGAGAAATATTTGAGGTCAATTTGTTCAGGACCTTTTCTGTGGGATTTCAGACATGTGGTTTATATATACAGTTATGAACACCACACACACACACACACACACACACACACACACACGATCTTAAAATTCTTATAACATATCGTTTCCTGCAACTGGTCTTCAAAAGCATTGCTGCCTCTGACTGTGGAGGCAGAGAAGAGCCGTCATGGTTGGTAGCCATTGGCAGCTGTCAGGGACATGACTGAATTGAATGCGTGGGAAGAGCCAAGCTCTGGAGATGGATTGCCAGTACAGAGAGGGCCAGAGTCAGACGAAAGAATGCAGGCGGGGGTTAGCTCACCCCCCCCTTCACCAAGAGTTCCTAGACACAGACAGTTCGCAGACAGGGGGAGGGGAAGAGATAGACGGCATTGAGGTGCTTGCTATGCAACCAGCAGAGAAACAGCATTCAGAGGGCTCTTGTTTTGAGAGCGGGGGGGGGAATTTCCACCCACCTTCTCACCAAACCAGAAGAGCTGAAAGGGTTAAAATATGACAGAAGTACAATAGAGGACGGACTGGACTTTGGCGCCTTTTGTGCTGTGACAGGGGCAGAGCCTCAGAGTCACCAACTCGTTGCTAAGAGCGGCAGGCTCGGAACCGCACTCTCAATGTGATTTGTAAATAAACATGCCATAAAACTTTCCAGAGACTCATTAATTCTTATCAGGGCTTGATTGCCTGCCTGAGATCATTGCAGTAGCCTTCTCCTCCTCCATGAGTTAGAAAAACTACTGGATGAGGCATAATGGTACACTCCCCACCAGTGCCACCCACGGACTGCCGGGCCCGGCTGAAAAAGAGGGAGGGGGAGTAGAACCCAGTTGCTGCCCAGCCATTTCCCTAGAATTCCATCCCTCCAAATTTCTGGCCCTGATGAAAAATAAAATCCATGTTTGATAAACAAACAAATATAACCCCCCTCCCAAATTTATACTATTTGGTTTGCACACAAATACTTTGCTTTGTTTTTTTCTGGTCGAGAACTCCCAGACTCCTAATTTTACAGCTTTCTTAGACGAGTCTGCTGGGAAAGGTGGGATTATTTAGCAAACATACATTTATTAAGGACAGGATTCAGGTAAATTAAGCTCCAGCCTTCAGTTCTGCAGTTCCTATTTGCCCCCTTCATAAATTCCATCAGATTTTATTGCTTTGTTTTCTTTGATTTGCTTTCCTAGTTCACCTGTGATCTCTTTATACCAAGAAGTTTCCGCCCTCTTGAACCTGTCCACATTTGTCCAGAGTGGCAGCCATGCATGCCCAACACAAATCGTGGTGGCAGTTCCAGTACCTCTATTCTTGTCAATTAACACTATAGTGGTACCTCGGGTTACAGACGCTTCACTGTACTGCAATCCTGCTCAATTAATGGGAATTAGGATGAAAACTGCCAGTGAAATCTATCTGATGGCTTCAACATCTTTGTTTTCCCCACATTCCACTTCTGGTATGTCAGCCTTCTAGACCAGAGGTGAGGAACCCAAAGGATTTCAAATGTTGTTGGACTACAACTCCCATGATCCATCACCACTGGCCATGCTGGCTGGGGTGATGGGATCTGGAGTCCACCATCTTTCCCACCCGCCATCATGCTTTTGAGGCTGTCCCATGAGCCACCAGGAGACAGGTTTCTCCATGCTTGCCTATGTCCCTCCAAGCCAAAGCATTTATCATCAGACGGACCTGATGAGCATCATCCTTGGAGACCAAAACAGATGTTCTTACCTGGTTGGGAAGAGCCTCATCGATCTCCTCCTGCAGCTTCTGCTGCACATCTGGGTGGGTGGCCAGGCAGTAGGACAAGAAGCTGAGAGTGCTGCTAGTGGTCTCGTAACCAGCAAAAATAAATACAATGGCCTGGGCCATAATCTCTCTGTCCGTCAGAGCTGCAGAAGAAAGCAAACAAGGAGGGAAAACACAACTTCATCTCAACACTGCAAACAAGCCGTCAGTAAAAATCGGGGTGGGATCAACAGTCTTACTATTCATGATGTGGTACTTGTCTCAAAATCACTTGCGGCCTCATTTCAATCCATTTCAAAATACATCTACTCCTACTTCTCCAGTCCCAAAGGCACAATATGCACCCATCGTCTACCCCCCATGCCTTATAACTATCCATCCTAGTTGTCGTTTAGGTAACTAGTTAGCTAAATGGCATACAGTGGTACCTTCAGGTTACATACGCTTCAGGTTACAGATTCCGCTAACCCAGAAATAGTGCTTCAGGTTAAGAACTTTGCTTCAGGTTGAGAACAGAAATCGTGCTCCGGTGGCAAGGCGGCAGCAGGAGGCCCCATTAGCTAAAGTGGTGCTTCAGGTTAAGAACAGTTTCAGGTTAAGTACAGACCTCCGGAACGAATTAAGTACTTAACCCAAGGTACCACTGTATAGTCCTGATAGGCTATAAGGACTGCTGCTGCGGCTACCACCCAGGAGGACTCCCCCTGTTTTAAACTGTGATATTAATGCTGTGTTCTTAGTTTTAGATTTTGATTTATGTGGAAAATGTTTCCCATTTGGTTGTGCATTTTTTGATGTGGTTTATTTATTGTTTATAATTTTTGTCATTACCATATTTTTCGCTCTATAAGATGCACTTTTCCCCTCCTAGAAGGTAAGGGGAAATGTATGTGCGTCTTATGGAGGGAATGCAGGCTGTACAGCTATGGCTGAAGCCAGGAGAGCAAGAGGGATTGGTGCGCACCGATTCCTCTTGCTCTCCTGGCTTCAGCCATAGCCACGCAAAGCCTCCAGAGCGCAGCAGGAGCGCTCCTGCCTCTTCGCTCAAGAGGCTATGCATTGCTTTCACTGAAGCCAGGAGAGCAAGGGGGATCAGTGTGCAGCGATCCCGCTTGCTGTCCTGGCTTCTGGCTTAGCCGCGTGCAGCCTCTTCCAGGCATGGGGAGCCTTCATCCCGCTGCCCTGAAGAGGCTTCGTGCGGCTATCCCAGAAGCCAGAACAGCAAGAGGCTATCCCAGAAGCTAGATCCCTCTTGCTGTTCTGGCTTCTGGGATTCAGAATATTTTTTTTCTTGTGTTCCTCCTCCAAAACATAGGTGCATCTTATGGTCTGGTGCATCTTAAAGTAAAGGTAAAGGGACCCCTGACCATTAGGTCCAGTCGTGACCGACTCTGGGGTTGTGGCGCTCATCTCGCTTTACTGGCCGAGGGAGCCGGCGTCCAGCTTCCGGGTCATGTGGCCAGCATGACTAAGCCGCTTCTGGCAAACCAGAGCAGCTCACAGAAACGCCGTTTACCTTCCCGCCGGAGCGGTACCTATTTATCTACTTGCCCTTTGACGTTCTTTCGAACTGCTAGGTGGGCAGGAGCAGGGACTGAGCAACGGGAGCTCACCCCATCGTGGGGATTCGAACCACCAACCTTCTGATCAGCAAGTCCTAGGCTCTGTGGTTTAACCCACAGTGCCACCCGCGTGTGTCTTATAGAGCGAAAAACACGGTATGTAAATGTTGTTATGCTGTAAGCTGCCTTGAGCATTGGTTTTTTAACTGTGGAAAGGTGGCATACAAATAATAATAAAAAAAGATGATGAAAGTGTGAAGCATCGTATTCTCAGCTCCCAAGCAGTATTCCAAAATCCAGCTGCATATCCCAAAGGGTCAGGTCCCTTAGGGGTCGCTCTTTGGCAGCTTCCCAAAGCCCAGCACAATTCAGGCTGCATAACCTTTTTAGCCTCCCCGGAGCCAAGGCAAAGAGAAACCAGGTTGTGCTTAGGTTTGCTCTGTTAGTATGTATGTATGCAATGGCACTTCTACTCCCTTCTGAAACCTAGCAATCCCTGCTACCAGGAAATACACAACGAATGGTTTTAAAGTGAACATTCAGGTTTTCACCTTGAGTGAACTTCAGCAGAGCTAGTTCACTCGCTTTTTCTAGGCGTTGGCCAGAAATGTCAAGGATCTCTGTAAAGGTGGAATCCCAAAACAGGGAGTACAGCCCTGATATGTCAGAGCAAAGAAAACACCCTTCAAGCTGTAGCACAAAACACAGCCACTGTTCAGAGGTGCCACCTGTCTATTTACCTTTATAGGAACTTGCTTCATTGGGGATGTTGCCTGAGATCTGGGAGTCCACCATGAGCTGCAGAAAGTCAACTCTGTCCTGCAAGGGAACAGAGACAGAGGCAAGGGTTAGCAGGAGAGAACGGAGTGTCAATCCCGCACCTGACCTTCCACATGCGATGTTCAGGAAGGGGCCACACTGACCTTGTGCTGGTTCTTTTGACGGTCCTTCTTGATTTTTGTGACAGCATTAGTAAAGAACTCGAGGAAGGCAGTAGATGACAGGGTGAAGTTTAGTTTATTCAGCAGCGGTGTGAGGAACGGGAAGACGACTGGAAGAGAGAAAAACAGAACAGCGTTTTGGGAGGATACAATGAAGCAGCAGTCTAAGAAGAACACACGGTCAAGGAATCTTGCCAAGCTCTTCTTGAGAGACAGAAAAGCTAGGAATACGATGGACCAAAGTTGCCTCTCTCTTTGCTTCTTCAAGAGATAGAACTCCTTTCCCCGGAGATCTTTAGGTAGAAGCTGAAACCTGGACAGTTCAGGTAGAGAGCCTGAGACCTGGCAACCACATGGCAAAGTTATCTGTGCAAACACCCTTTACACGCGGTTTCAGCCCTGCAAACCTAAACTCTTTACAAGCACGCATTACAGATAATAATAATAATAATAATACATTTTTATTTATTTATACCCCACCCTTCCTGGTTCAAAAACCGGGCTCAGGGCAGCTAACAACAAATTTAAAACAATTGTAAAAGCAGCATAAAATACAGTATAAAAACATGAACAACAATAAAATTCAAAATTCAGAAATCACTTTAGGGGAAATAAGCATTAGATAATCCCCAGGGCTAGCTGGCTGAATTAGTCCTACATGGGCCAGTATGGAGGCCAGGGGAGAATTAGCTGTGGGGTCTCAGAGCAGGGAATCTTCATAAAAGGGGAGGGGGAGGGAAGAGAAGGGAAATAAAAGATCAGGTTGAATTCAAATTAAAGGCCAGGTGGAATAGCTCTGTCTTACAGGCCTGACAGAAGGAGGTTAAATCCTGCAGGGCCCTAGTCTCCTGGGACAGAGCATGCCATCAGGTTGGAGCCATCACTGAAAAGGCCCTGGCCCTGGTGGAGGATAGTCTGACTTCCTTAGGGCCCGGGACCTCTAAACTATGGTTATTCATGGACCTTAAGGTCCTCTGCGGGGCATACCCCCGCCCTAAGCCACAAAGGGCTTTAAAGGTCAAGACCAGCACCTTGAACCCGACCCTATACTCTACCGGGAGCCAGTGCAACTAGATCCAGGAAGATACAAGCACATTAGTTTTCTGCATTTACTGCTGCAACAATAAATCCTAGCCCTGCTTCTCGAAGTAGACTTCTGGCTTTTGTCTGACTTCTGCATCACTGGAATTTAGCCTACTGTGCAAAGCCATGCCGTGACCAGTGCTTGGTTCCTTGTTCCCACTAAATGCAAGAGATCCCACGGAAGCCTGCCCCTGAAGGCATGCGGTGCACCAGCTGAAAAAGGTCCTCTCCCCAACCTCTCTGCCTGCCCACTTTAGGAGACAAGTGTCTCTTACCTATCAGAATCACCAATGGACTCAGAAAACTGAACTTGAGGAACTTCTTGATGTTCTTGACGAAAGGATCGTTGGGGTTGTTCATGGAATCGATGTCAACGCTGAACGAGGTGCTGGTCACAACGTCCATGCTGTAGGCGCCAAAGATACTGTGGGAAAGGGAAGCAGGGAAGAAACACGCATGAAATGTGATGGCTGTTGGTCACATGAAGTTCTCCCAGAGAAGACCCTCAGCAGAAAGAAGCACACAATGAATCTTGCAAGGACTTTAAACTCAGCTACGTGATCCGCATGAGCTCAGGCCTTCCTGGCCCGTGAATCAGTTCTGTTTATTGGATACATCTCAAGCCTGAACAAGACTTCATCTACAAATTACATGTTTATTTTTAAGATTCCATAATGGTGGGGGAAATCGTACATCATTAACTTTCTTCATTATGCTGTTTCTGTTTAATAGGTTTGTTAAATGCAATTATGACTTCCCATGGATTTCTTTTCATAGTAAAATGTGTCAATTAAAACATATTTAGCAACCACATACTTAATATTTCAAAACATACACTTAAAAAAATTAAATAAAGAACAATGATCTGCTGCAATATCATCGTACTCATTCCTTCCTGGGACTAAAAACAGCACAAGCTGAACTGGAGGCTAACTTTTTGTTTGCATTACTTCCCCACAATGTGTGTATATATTCTAAGAATATATATAACTTTTTGTTTGCATTATTTTCTCTAGGTTTTTTCCTATAGAAATTTGTTTCGTTTTTTACATGGGAGATGTATTCAATCATGTATTCCATAGACTCATAGAACTGAAGAGTTGGAAGGCATCCTGATGATCTTATAGCCTGACCCCTGCAGTGCAGGAATACGCAGCTTTTCCATACAGGGATGAAACTCCTGCTGAACTCTGCAGTGAGACACTCCAGAAAACACTCAACCTCGTAATTCTGCAAAATGTGTCAATACAGTGGTACCTTGGTTGCGAACGGGATCCGTTCCAGAGCCCCGTTCGCAACCTGAAAGGAACGCAGCCCGCATCTGCACATCTGTGCAGGCACAGGTCATGAATCGCTGCTTATGCACATGCACATGACATCATTTTGTGCATCTGCGCATGCGCAAGTGGCGAAGGGACACAACCTGAAAAAACGTATCATGAAGCAAACGTAACAAGAGGTATGACTGTACTCAGAATTCCTCCTGGAAGTTTCCTGGAATTCATTTTGGTTCTAATATGGACTCCTTCCCCCCCAACAGTCCCCCAAGAAATAACTCACTCTTTCATGTCCATGGGTTCATCGTTGTCTGATTTCTTTTGGACGTTCTTCGCCAGCATTCCTCCATATCGGTTGATGATGGGGAGCATCTGGAAATGCAGAGAAAAACCTGAATGGTGGTAGAGACCCCATTAAAATGGAGCTATAGAACAAGCAGCAGTTTGGATTGGCCACTTCACAATGTCAAGAGACTGGCCCTGGAGAAGACACCCACAAGGAGCGGGAGAAGTTTTCTTCTGGGGGTGCATTCTCAAGCTCACTGTTCTGTGCCAGGGGATTAACCCAAGCAACACGGTCCAGGTCCGGTCCCGAATCCAAGAATTCCACGAGGAGTCAGTCCAACAGGGCCAAGGCAGAAAACCAGGCAAGGTCAGGCACCAGATCTCCGGCAGGTTCTGGCAAAAAGCAATGTTGCTCCCGCAACCTGGGCCGGGGTCCGACAGCCTTTTATCTCTCACGGGGTAACGGCCGGTCCTGATCCCTCGGTGACTCACCTCCCTGTTTTGCTCGAAGGCGAGCACTCCTCCTGCAAGTATTCAGGTCTCTCCTTCTCTCAGACCTCAGTCTCTGCAGCTCAGGAGACGTCAGTGGGTGACTAGACCCAGGGGCCGCCTCAGCCTCCCCTGACCAAACCGGTAGTGGAGCAGCTGTAAGTGATGGCCCAGCTGAAGGCAACGAGGTCATCCCCGCATCTGGAGCCAGGGCAGGCTCAGCTCCCTGACTCGGCCCAGCTGGTGCTTGTTGCAGGGGAACCTGTGCAGACTGGGACTCTTCAGGATCAGGCCCCAGACTCGGTTCAGATGCCGCCTGAGGCAGAGGATCTGGTGCGGACCGAGACTCCTCCAGTTCCGAGCCTGAGTCCCAGGCCATCACACTCACCCAAGCTGGGTTCCTTTTGTTCAACTCAGTCAAAAGTTCAACTCAGCCCACTCAATCCTTGGGTGTGCCCTCACATATTTCAACCCACATAAGAGGCACTCCAGTGCCCCCTCCAAATCCCTCGAAGGGGGTGGCTTAATCACAATCCTGAGCCCCCTTCAGGCTTGAGCTCCAGCAATCCTGGATTTGAAGCTCTCTGGTTGCCATGGCATGGTCAGCATGGTCAGCAACTGCTAGTTCTGCTCACTCCCTTCATGGTCCTGCCCTGAGAAGGTGACACCCAGGGCAGGTAGGGCTCTCAGGGAGTGAGGAGGATGGGGCCCCCCGCTCTCTCATTTTTCACTCCTTACCATCCAGGCTAGCAGTCCTAGGGTCAACAATTATGGACCACAGAAGAAGAGCTCACCTAGTCCAGCATCCGGTCCTCACAGTGTGTGATGGCCTGGGAATCTGATTCAGAGGCTGAACCAGAGGAATCCCAGCCTGCACAGGAGTCCCCGCCTCCAGGGCGAGCTGAGCTGGGGCAGGGGCTTGAATCTGAAGCGCCTGCACCTGTGCCGGATCCTCAGGAGCAGACCCCAGATGAATCCACTCTGGCTCCGGAGGTGATTGAGAACCCATTGCCTGCAGGTGCTCCTCTCCCAGCCCTGTGTCAGGGGAAGGTGAAGCTGCCCCTGGGTCCAGTAACCCTCCAGCCTCTCCTGAGCTGCAGAGGCTCAGGGCAGAGAGGCGGAGGGAACTGGGTTCTCTCAGGAGGAGTGCTTGCCTTAAGGCCAGGAGAGGCGAGTCACATGTGGTGTGGGACCACCCTAGGCCTCAGAGGAGATAAAGGCCAGTCAGCCCAGTCCCAGGTTGCGGGAGCAACGATGTTGGAAACCTGTTTCTGCCAGCACCCTGACCTGCTCTTCCAGAGTTCCTGACCACGCCCGGCTTCTTGCTTTGGACCCTGCTTCGCCCTTGGTGGACAGTCTCCAGACCATCGGCCCAGGACTGGACTCTGACCACGCCTCACGGTAACCCCCCCCCCCCCGGGACCAGCACACATTGGCCGACCAAATGCCTGTAGGAATCCAGCAAGCAGGATTCGGGCTCAAGAACACTTGCCACTCCCATGGCTTCCAGCAGCTGGTATTTGGAATCAGCCCCCAAAACATAACCCAGAATGCTTTGCTCCACACGCAACTTCCCTTGCAGACAAGGCGGTGTGAAAACAGTTTCTGGAGGGCAGGGAAACTGAGGAAGGCAAAAGCATTTGTGGAATGCTCTCCCCAGGAAGACCCACTTGGTGCCCTCATTATGGCCGTGGGCAGGATTGCAGGGAGTTGGAATAGAATCAGGGGTGGCCAAATCCCAAGAGACTGCGATCTACTCACAGAGTTAAAGATTGGCAGTGATCTACCCAAAGCACCTCTTAGGCAACATGGCATCAGAGATGGGTTGATCTGAGGACTTACTTCCTTCAGCCTCCCGCTGGTGAAGGTGGGCGAGAGGACGGTGCGAATCCGCTTCCATTGCTCATCTGGGACTGTGATTATTGAGGTGTCCAGTTCTCCATTCAAACCAAAGTCCTAAGCAGTCCAAGAAATCAATACTGGGAGTGAGTTGCAGCTGTCACCACCAAACACTCTTTTTTTTTTTTGTACAAACGTAGAGACTGACTGCATTCGAACAAAGTGCCAAGCCATGGTTTGTTTGAACTAACCAAGATCCACCTCACAGATGGGGGAGGGAAACATGGTTTACTTCCCCAAAGCTTGGTTTGTTCCCCATCCTCCACCCCAACACTTCACCCCCTGTCTGATATCCCCCCAAACCATGACACCCAAGGATTGGCACTGCCTCACCACATCACCTGAACTCTGGCTGACTGTGCAAGCTGGAAAGAAAAATCTTTTGGGGGAATCTGACTGGCTCCCCCATCCCTTTGCCACATGCCTGCCAAATGCACTCTTTATCTTAGAATTTCTTAACGCTTTCCTGCCACCTTGAATGGGGCAACAGACTTCTGCCAGCTTATCTTTTCCTTTTATGAGAAACAGATATGAGTGCATAGTTTGAAAGGTCAGCACTGCCCCCCCCGAAAACCTAATTATAGCACTGCAAGTAGGTTTAGAAAGTAGGGTGGCCAGATACCAGTGGATCAGAGCCATAGCTGTCAAATTTTCCCTTTTCCTGCGAGGAATCCTATTCGAAATAAGGGAATTTCCCTTTTAAAAAAGGGAAACATTGATAGATATGAATTCAGAGCTTGGTCAGAAAGCATTGCAGAAGGATGGCCCCTTTAAATTCCCCCCACTCCTCACAAAACAGTCACAGCACGGGAAAGAGCTTCCTTCAGAAAAAGCCCCATTGAGAATTGCTCAGTCATGGGAGTGACTTTTGTTTTCTAGCTGCTCATAGCTCACATCTCTATACCTTGCCAAATGTCTGGCCTGGGGTGGCAAAATACACCACCATTAAGGGAGGGTGTTGGGTTTGGACATAAACAGCAAACCATAGTTAAAGCAAGCCACAGTTTGTAACCCAACATCAAACCATGGCTTGACATCAGGGTTCTGTCAAACCATAGTAAATATGCTCTGCTGACTTTTGATGCCTGAGCAAGCCACAGTTTGGCTGAGCAAAGCACAGCGTCACGTTCTGTGAGATCCAGGCTGTTGTCTAAGTTTAAAAAAAGAATCCAAAATCCATCACCATCTCTCTTGACAGAGACAGTTCCCCAGCAGATACCTACCCGACGGTTGGTGAAATGGGTGTAGAATTCTTTCACCAGGATGGTTTTGATCATGACAGGATCCAGAATAGCCATCATGGGCTGCCGGCCGTCAAAAATTCTAATTGCCCAGAAAGAAGAAGAATCTTGGTAATTTTTGCTTGGATGCAACAATTGGTTTGTGGCAAGAAGCTAGGAACAATGAACCCTGGAGCTGGTCCCTAAAAACCATCTAGGCTGACACCGTTAGATGCAGGAAATCCAGAGATCTACAGCATTCACAGCAGGTGGCTGTGCAACTGGGAGAGACCACCACCCTAACAGGTAATCAGGATTCTTTTTTAGTGTCAGATTGGGACTCTCTACCTAACCTCCAGCTGCAGTGCTGGAAAACCTGTGGCTCTCCAGGTGTCATTGGACTCCAGCTCCCATCAGCCATAGTCAGCATGGCTGATGGCCAGGGATGATGGGACATGTAGTCCAAACAGCCCCTGGAGGGCTACACTTCCTCCAGCCCTGCCTTTTAGCCAACACTTGGGATGATTACCTGTTAAAACCTCAGAAGTCAAGAGCCAGAGGAATAAAATGACCATCTGTTGGTGACAAATGCTACTCTGACAATGAGCAAAACCTGAACAATAAATTCTACCAGAAAACATTTTCGGAACAAATTATGCTTAGTGTATCACACACACCTTCTCAATCTGTATCATAGGTACAGTATGCAAAATGTGGGTTGCCTGAGCACAGGATTGTATTATTATTCTATAGCAGCAAGGAACACTTTCCACTTGGGCCACAATTTGCAGGCAGCAACAGGCACAGCTGCCTTCTCCAGTGACCAACCTCCCCACACGCCCGGTTCTGTTTTGCGGGACACTCACCCCCAGATTTTGCCATACTTCTGAAAACACTCCAGGTCAAAATCCAGAATCCCCTGCAGAGATAAAAACAGTTGTCAGAGAAACAGGCATCTCCCGTCAGTGCAGCTGTGCTGTCTTAAGGGCAAGGCAGACTTAGGGGCTGTAAAGAACTTTGCTTTGTCTCAGAAGCAGCCCAAACACACCCAAACACACCACAGGAATGTGATTCATCCTCCTTGTCTGTTCACACCACAACATGACTGCTAGAATACACTTGGGAAATAGCTTGTTTGAAAACACCCATATCATCTCCTATATGTAGACACAGGCAACACGGACCGCCAAAACTGAATGCTGGTCTTGGGTTGCGGAGACCTGAGTTCGAGTCCCTGCTTAGCCTTGAGTACTCCCTAGGTACTACCTTAACGTTTGTTGGAAGGACAAAGTAAAATAAAACTTGAAGGAAGGGTGGGACATAAATGTGGCAGAGAAGGAAGCTTGTATGTTGTGCAGGTTGGTTGACACAAAGTAAAAGGGTATAGTTTTTTAATACATAAAATTTCTGTGTGGATGTTATTGGCCCAGAGATGGAAAGATGATAAAGTCCTGACAAGAGAAGAATGGCAGATTAAGTTGATGGATTATGTTGAAATGGCAAAAAATGACCGGAAGAATCAGAAATCAGAAATACTAAAATTTTAATAAGGAAGAGGGAAAATCTATAATCTATCATAAAAATCATTGTAAACCATTAAAATTGTTTGTAGGATTGGAGTAACACTTGTAGTTTAACGGTGAATTTTTGATTTAATGGAGATGTAAAAGATTTGGGTTATTGTAAAAGATGCAGGAGGAAATGGAATCTTGTTTTTGGGATGAAGGTCAGATATGTGATTGCAAAACTTTAATTTGAAAACCCATCTACACACACTCACACACACACACAAAATCACAACACACATTTAACAAAACAATTCAAAAAAGCAATTCTGAGGGTAAATCTCAAAATGTCCCATGGTATTAAAAGCTGTTCATTTGTTTCCAAAATGACCAGTACAGGACATAGGGAGTCACATACAAGCTACAGACTCCCTGTCCCATCCAAAGTCACCTACTCTCTCCCCCCCTCCCCAATCCTTTGATTACCTCCCAGGGCAACTGTCACAAGACTGGCTGCAGAATACTCACTTTCCGGTATTCGAGAAAGGTCCCGATGAAGGGCAGAGGCCTTGGACCAGGAATTCCCAGCTTCTTAAAGAAATTGTATGGCCAGATCCCATAGCTGGAAAGACAACCAGTGAAAGAGAAGTCAATGAGAAAAGTGGTTTGAAAAACAAGATACAGTGGTGCCCCGCAAGACAAATGCCTCGCAAGACGGAAAACTCGCTAGATGAAAGAGTTTTCCGTTTTGGAGGTGCTTTGCAAAACGAATTTCCTATGGGCTTGCTTCGCAAGACGACAATGTCTTGCGAGTTCCTGCTGGTCCCCCCCCTTTTTTCTAAGCCGCTAAGCCGCTTATCAGCTGATCCGATCAGCAGATAAGACACTAAAAGCTGCTAATAGCGCTAATAGCGCTAATCCGCTAATCCTTCAATGGGCTTGCTTCGCAAGACGAAAAAACCGCTAGACGAAGAGAATCACAGAACGGATTCTTTTCGTCTTGCGAGGCACCACTGTATTCCAGTCCACCTGGCCTTGCAGTTATCCGCTCGCCCAGAAGCCACAGGCAACCAGGAATTCCCTGTGGGTGAACGAATGAGCAGCCTGGCCGAGGATGGACGGGTGGCTGTCTCCATCTTCTTCCAGCCCACCTGGCTTCCACATCTACTGGTCCACTATTGAGCTACGTGGCCCAGTAGATCTGACTAAGTACTTTCCTATGTTCCTATGAGCCTGGCAAAGGCGAGGCAGAGTAAGCCTTCAACCTCCTGGCCAGACTGCATTGTCAGTTTTAGAAACTCAGAAATACAGTGGTACGTCAGGTTAAGAACTTAATTCGTTCTGGAGGTCCGTTCTTAACCTGAAACAATTCTTAACCTGAAGCACCACATTAGCTAATGGGGCCTCCCACTGCCGCTGCGCGATTTCTGTTCTCATCCTGAAGTAAAGTTCTTAAGGTACTATTTCTGGGTTAGCAAAGTCTGTAACCTGAAGCGTCCGTAACCCGAGGTACCACTGTATAAGCTAATTGCCAAATAGCACTTTAAAACCAAGGTTACAGGCGCCACAACAGAATGTCTAAGCACCATTTATTATTATTATTTATTAAACATTTCAGTTCCATATATCTATAAGCTGACTGGGTGACCTTGGGCCTGTCACAGCCTCTTGGCCTACCTCGCAGGGCTGTTGTAGGGATTAACTGAGGCGGGGAGGTCAACCATATACTCCTTGGAGGAAAAGGTGGAAAATCAATGCAACAAATGAGCTCTTCTGCTGCCCTGCTTAAGGAGGCCAGGGGCCAGCCAGGTGGAGAGGTCAGTTGCCAACCTGGCGTCCAGAAATCTCCACGTGGTTTCAAATTGGACCCACACCAGTCACGAAATACACCGGGCATTTCGAACACTGTAGATTTTACATTTTTATTTATTTTGCCAGCCTAAGAAGCTGGTTGCTTGCTGACGGGCTGTGGTGGCACCAGAACAGGGCTTGGGGGTGGGTGTCCGGGCCGCGACTCTCACTTTTGACCCTTGCACCTTGGAACTGCAGCAGGCGTCGCCTCCATCGGGCACAGCCTGGTATGGAGATTAGATTAGAGCCAACACGAATGACCTCTGAAGGCTACAGACTCAGCAGAAATTCATCAGGTAGCACTTTTCCTGCCACAGAACTACAGGGCCGGGGGAAGCTGCTCCTACAGAACAGCTGCCTGCCTCGTCCAGGTGGGGAGCCCTTTGTAAACATGTGGAGGAGGAAGAGAGATCCCTCTGCTCTATGCAGCGACCCTGGAAAAGTACCAGAGTTGCTTGCCTCCTCTCTCGCTTTTAGCCTCTTCCTTCCCAGTAAACAGCAGCTTGGCAAAACGGCACCTTTGAAATGCAGGAAGTTGCCACAGACCAAAGTCAGAGGACACAGTCTAGAAGTCGGCACTGACCGGCAGCATTTCAGGCAGGGCTTTCTCCCAGCCCGGTCCGGAGAGGCCACGGGGGACTGAGCCTTGGTGCCTTCTGCCTGCAAAGCAGGTGCCTTACCCCTTGAACCACTACAGGCTTTCTCTCCAAAAGCCAAGTTCCCAGTCCTCAGGATCTGAACAAAGGGCTGATTTCGACTTCTGCCGAGTGAGGCCATTGCTCACTCCAGCTCAGCGATGTCTCCGCTGAGCGGCCCTAGGAGCTCTCCAGGGTTTCAGACAGGGCGCCTGGCCCAAGTCTTCCCCGGAGAGGCTCCAGGGGCTTAAACCCGGAGCCCTTCTGCGGGCAAGGCAGCGCGCTAAGCGCGGGCGACAGCGCTTCCCCGAACATCTCGCCAGCCCTTTCCTTCCTGGAATCCCGCAGCAGCAGGTTCCGCCGATCCCGGAGAAACAACGGCCGCCCGCCCGTGCGCGCTCCCTGTTCTCTGAGTTGAACTCACAGTCCCAGAAGGACCAAGAAGACGAGAAGCAACACCCAGGTTTCCGAGGAAAGGCTGGGCAGGAAGAAGAAGCCCATCCTGCGGCCAGGAGGGTGCCAGGACCAGCAGTCGCGCTCTTTCGTTCCCGAGGCCGAGGAGGAGGAAGAGGCTTGCTTTTGCCAAGAGTCAGCCTCCGAGGCGCAGTTTTGCCTTTACTTGGCCGCCACGTCACGTGAAGCCCGGAGAGGCGGGTGGTGGCTCTCGCCGTTGCGTAACACACACCAGTGGCGTAGCGTGGGGGGTGCCAAGGGTGCCGGCCGCACCGGGCGCAACATCTGGGGGGGCGCGAGTCCAGAGGGAAGGGACAAGTTCCTTCCTCCACCGGGCTCCCCGCAGCCACCGCCAGCCTTGCGCCCTAGCGCGCGCGCGCCCCCCGCCGCCGCTGCGGCTGCGCTCCACTCACTGCTTGCAGGAGGAGCAGCCGCTGCAGCAGCACCGCCGCCGCCACCGCCGCCTGGCCGGCACGGGCAGCCTCCGCACCCCGACGCGCCGCCGGGCCTCGCCGCGCCCTGCGCTCCCCAAAAACCTCCGAGAGGAAGCCGGTGGGCGGGCGAGGCCCGGCTAAGCCTCTCGCCAGCGAGTTAAGGGGCTTTCGGTTTTAAAAGGATTAGCTTGGGAAGGGGGGGGGCTGCTCGCCGGCAAGCGCCTGCTCCGCGTTTCCAAAGGCGCTCGCCATCCGAGGGACACGGAGCGCTTGCAAGGAACGGGCTCCGTGGAGCAGGTTAGGAAGAGATCCCTTCCCTGGCAGGCCGCCGGCTTCGCCAGCTGTTTCCCATTCATGATCAGGAGGAACTTCAGGCTGCTTTCAGCTTTGGTAGAGGGAATCTAAGCAAGGGGATGGAGCCGGTGCCCTGAGGAAAGGCGGCAGCATTGGGTTTGTTTTTAGTTTAGAGAAAAGGCAAGCAAGAGGCAACAGGAGAGAAGCCTGCAAAACTAAGGCATGGCAAGGATAGAGTGGACAGAGAGGAAAGTTTTTATCCCTCTCTCTGTACAATATAACTCGTGGGCATCCAGTGAAGCTGAACGTTGGAACAGTGGCGTAGCGTGGGGGGTGCCAAGGGTGCCGGCCGCACCGGGTGCAACATGGGGGGGGGGCGCGCTCGCACTCGGGTGCTAAAATCCATGGGTTAGGGGGCGCAAATTACTTGCCTTGCCCCGGGTGCTGACAACCCACGCTACGCCACTGACACACACACTCTCTCTGTTTCCTGGTGGCTCCCAGTCAAAAGAATCGCGCTGGGTAGTTTCGTTTTGCAGCATCAGCATCACATCCTGTTGCGTCCTGGGTCCTCAGCAACCCGGAGCGTCAACTTGCGAAGCAGGAGGAGACGTGGGCACAACTCACAGGGTCTCTGCAAAGCGGAACTGTTGGCATCAGGAGTGCCAGGTCGCGACCGTGGGTGCCCGAGGTCGTGGGTGCCATGCAGCGTTCATGGCCTTGGCACTGAAATTTGTGGGTGCCTGGCCCCTTCATGGGGGATTTTTCTTTTTTTCTTTTATTTCAAAACAAAAAAAAAAATATTACAAACATTCTGGTAGGGGGAAAATGGTAGTCACACCATGATAGCCGATTGGCACCATGTACAGCAGGCACCCCCCAAACTCGGCCCTCCAGCTGTTTTGGGACTACAATCCCCATCATCCCTGACCACTGGTCCTGTTAGCTAGGGATGATGGGAGTTGTAGTCCCAAAACATCTGGAGGGCCGAGTTTGGGGATGCCTGAGTCTGGGTTGTAAAGGTGTTTTTGAATTTATATTCTAACTTTTTCTCCCAGGAGCTCAAGGTGGTGTAAACTTAACTCCCACCTCCTGCTCTTCATTTAATCTTCACAACGTCCCTGTGAGGCAGGTTAGGCTGAGAGGCAGCGACTGACCCCCAAGGTCTGCCAGTGAGCTTTATTTTAGCCAGGTGGGGGGATTTGAACTCCCATTTCCCCCTAGCCCACCACTCTGACCATACTGGCTTGTTTCCCCCCCTCCCCATTTTATCCCCACAAGAACCCTGTGAGGGAGGCTGGGCTGAGAAAGAAGTGACTGGTCATACAGTGAGCTCCTTTGTTGGCAAGGTGATGTCTCTGCTTTTTAAGATGCTGTCTAGGTTTGTCATTGCTTTTCTCCCAAGAAGCAGGCCTCTTTTTATTTCGTGACTGCTGTCACCATCTGCAGTGATCATGGAACCCAAGAAGGTACTGTTTTTCCCAGTAAGTGATGTATGGAAGTGAGAGCTGGACCATAAAGAAGGCTGATCGCTGAAGAATTGATGCTTTTGAATTACGGTGCTGGAGGAGACTCTTGAGAGTCCCATGGACTGCAAGAAGATCAAACCTCTCCATTCTTAAGGAAATTAGCCCTGAGTGCTCATTGGAAGGACAGATCGTGAAGCTGAGGCTCCAAGACTTTGGCCACCTCAGGAGAAGAGAAGACTCCCTGGAAAAGACCCTGATGTTGGGAAAGATGGAGGGCACAAGGAGAAGGGGATGACAGAGGACGAGATGGTGGGACAGTGTTCTCGAAGCTACTAACATGAGTTTGACCAAACTGCGGGAGGCAGTGGAAGACAGGAGTGCCTGGCGTGCTCTGGTCCAGGGGGTCACGAAGAGTTGGACACGACTAAACAACTAAACAACAACACAGTGAGCTCCAGTGTGGTTGTGCAGCGGGATTTGAACCCCAGTCTCTCCCAGGTCCTAGTCTGGCACTCTAACCACTGCACCCCAGTGTTTCTTTCCCCTTCTTTCCCACTTCCCTCTCCAAAGTCTCCTCCAGGTCACTGCTGAGCATAATATGGAAACTGAGGAAGCAGGTCACGTAAGTTGTGCACACACATCACCTTGAGAGCACATTAGAAGCACTTTTTGTCCCACAAAAATAAATCGAGGCACTGTAGTTTTGGGGTTTTTTTTTACCTCTCAGAGAGTTAAGATTCTCAGCAACGTTGGATGAATGATAGTGCCCAGACTTCTTTGAGGAGTGAAAATGTGTTTTGGATATGCTTTAAGTCCAGATACTCCAACAGCGGGATATAAATCATTAGAAACCCAACCAGAGCCTGGTGGATCACACCAAATGGGACTCAGCTAGCCCAACATCCTGTCCTCACAGCAGCCCCCCAGATGCCTGTGGGAAACCTGCAAACACAGCCACTGTTCAGAGGTGCCACCTGTCTATTTACTTTTATAGGAACTTGCTTCATTGGGGATGTTGCCTGAGATCTGGGAGTCCACCATGAGCTGCAGAAAGTCAACTCTGTCCTGCAAAGGAACAGAGACAGAGGCAAGGGTTAGCAGGACAGAATGGAGTGTCAATCACACACCTGACCTTTCACATGCGATGTCCGGGAAGGGGCCATACTGACTGGGTGCTGATTCTTTTGACGGTCCTTCTTGATTTTTTTGACAGCATCAATAAAGAAATCTATGAAGGCAGTAGATGACAGGGTGAAGTTTAGTTTATTCAGCAGCAGTGAATAAACTCAACTGCTCCCTGTGGCCCCAAAACAGTACTTCTGTCTTGTCAGGATTCAACCTCAATCTGTTAGCCGCCATCCATCCTCCAACTGTTTACCTCACCACTTTTTCCAGGAAAATGCACTCTTTAGCACTGAAAACACCAAATTGCAGAAATCCTGGTTGATGTTTCATCAACTAGCAAAGCCACCCGCTCTTGCTTGCCACAGGGCGACTGTCACAAGACTGGCTGCAGAACACTCACTTTCCGGTATTCAAGAAAGGTCCAGGTGAAAGGCAAAGGCCTTGGGCCAGGAATCCCCAGCTTCTTAAACAAACTGTGTGGCCAGATTCCATAGCTGGAGAGACAGCCAGTGAGAGAAAACCAGTTTAAGAGGTGTTGTAATGAAAGCGTGTGCCGGACCGGAAAAAATAGCTGAATAGCAAGTAACATAAGTGTTAGGTGCAGGGTTTTTGTTTTGTTTTGTTTTGATGGTTGGGTTTGTTTGTTTTTGTATTGGACTATTTGCTTGGACTACTGCAATGCGCTCTACGTGGGGGTACCTTTGAAGGTGACTCAGAAACTGCAATTAATCCAGAATGCGGTAGCTAGACTGGTGACTGGGAGTGAGAGCGAGACCATATAACAATGGTCCTGAAAGACCTACAATGACTCCCAGTACATTTCCAAGCACAATTCAAAGTGTTGGTGCTGACCTTGAAAGCCCTAAAAGGCTTCGGTCCAGTATACCTGAAGGAGCGTCTCCACCCCCATCATTCTGCCCAAACACTGAGGTCCAGCGCCAAGGGCCTTCTGGCGGTTCCCTCACTGAGAGAAGCATAGCTACAGGGAACCAGGCAGAGGGCCTTCTCAGTAGTGGCGCCTGCCCTGTGGAACACCCTCCCATCAGATGTCAAGGAAATAAACAACTGACATTTAGAAGACATTTGAAGGCAGCCCTGTTCAGGGAAGTTTTTAATGTGTGACATTTTAATGTATTTTTAATATTTTGTTGGAAGCCGCCCAGAGTGGCTGGGGAAACCCAGCCAGATGGGTGGGGTACGAATAATTAATTTATTATTATTATTATTATTATTATTATTATTATTATTATTATTATTATTATTATTATTATCTCTCTTCACCACTCTCTTACCCAAGAAGTGGGGGCTATATCACCAAGTAGTTACAAACAACAGGCAGGAGGTGATGACCCAGCCGCTGCTGTAAGGGCAGAAGGCATCGCGGAAAGACATGTTCACTACAACCAGCTATGCCACCCACCTGCTCAACTTCACCCCCAACTGGCCCCCACCCTCCAGAACGCACTGAGAGAGCCAGAAGCTGATCTCATCATTGGAAAGGTCCTGCCTAAACTGAAATCAGTGCTAATAACTTTCTGGATTTTTTGTTGGAAAGGGTAAATGAGGAAAACATATGGGGTAGCGTTTGGATGCCTACGTCAGACATCGCCGTGCAGACTCAGAAAACATTGCAGCATCCATCCCACAATAAGCACCCATCTGGAAGGCCCCTCCCTGACACTAGTCCTCATGAGTTAATGTCCGCAAGGTTCTGTAAGGTTCTTTCTTGAATCCTTGTATTCCAGGGCTGGCATACATCCGAATTTTCCTGGACATTACCGGGATTTCAAAGGTGGAATTGACATCTGGGGGGAATTTCCAAAAGGCAGTGCTTTCTCCTGGATCTTCGGCAAGTCAATTGAAAAAACACGTGTGTTTTTGTAACAACTTTAGGGTCTTTTTTTTTTTATTAAAAAAAAACCCACCTCAACAATTTTTTGGGTTTCCTGGTTTTTACCTTTTGAAATATGGTAACCTTATTGTATTCCATCTTGATCCCTGAGATTATCTGCAGGGGCCTCGTCAGTCATTTCTCTGCTTGAAGGCAACAAGAAACGGAGCCTTTAGTGACATTGGCCTAGTCCTGTGGAACTCCCTGCCACTGGAGATTCCCCAGGCACCTTCCATTCCAACTTTTAAATGCTGGTGGGAAACGTTCCTGTTCTGTCAGGTTTATGCAAGTAGTTAAGAATACATATTTTCACAATAGTTACTGTAGTTGATTTCTGGTTTTAATGTTTAAAATATGGTTCCTATTGTATGCTTTCATACACAAATATTGTAACCCACTCTGATATTTTAATGAGAATATAAATAATTTTATGAATAAATGTTGAAAAAAGTCAACTTGTATCAGAGAGCCCTTCAAACTGAGGATGTCATCAGAAAGAGGACTGCCTTCTGCAATGGAGGACACATGGCCACCGTATGTTCTTTGTGTGTGTGTGTGTGTGTGTGTGTGTGTGTGTGTGCATGCGCAAGCACACACACTTGGAGGAGGAAGCTGATGTCTGTAGCTTTGCCGCACGTCCCTTCCCAAGCTGGAATTTGAAAGCAAATTGATTTAAGGGGGGGGATGGACGACTAAAGCGCTAGCAATTATTTTGTCATTTGAGGATAATAAGCCTGTGGAAATGCAAGATAATGCAAGAAAAAACGAGTGTGCTAACCAATTATTTTCTTAAAATATAAAATAGGAGGAGGAATAATCAATAATGTTAAAACTACGTGGCAGTCATTTTAGGACGATTGCTGCTGTTTGTGTCAACCTGCTTCTTGAAAACAAGACAATCTCTTTGCTGGAGCTTCCCAGCTTGGTTTTTTCTTTCTTTCTTTCTATGAAGAGCCCCTCCCTTCAACAACAGAATCCTGATTTTGCTCCAGATAGTAGGGGGATATTATGCTAAACCAGATTGCGGGAGTATTATATATATTTTCTACCAGGGAGGAGGGCTGTGACACCCCCATTCCGCCGAGTTGTAGCAAGAATCCAGGGAGTCCCAAGGTCTATACTCCTTTGGGGAACTGAAGGCACAGCAGAGACTGTTGTTGCTTTAATAAATATGATTTATTCACCTATTTACACCTTCAGTCTGCATGGAGAGAGTCCAGATCTTACAGCACAATCCTTTCTAGAGGGGCTTGTCCCCCATAGCAGTGCAGCCCTGGAGTACAAGGCATCTCACTCCACCAGCCTTCAGCCAGCCTGCCCAAGATGGATCCCAGTCTTCCTTCTTCCTTCTTCGTCTTCCCAGAACACCTGACCAAAACACTCCCCTTTCCTGACACTTCAAACACACACTCCATCACCTTGGCAACATCTGTCTCCCTAGGCCATAGGATTCCGCTGGTCTCCAATCTTAATTGTCAAAATAATTGAAATCTTACCATTTATTAATTCATAGGGTTTACGGAGGTCCCCCAAAATCTATAATAATATGTATCTATCTGTTGCCAAATACCTATTTGCAATATTAAGCCCCCATCTGGAAGTACCCAGAGCCACAAGGCTGGGCTTGATCCAATCTGGAAAGACAGCTCTTAACTGGTTTAGATGCAGAAACAGAATCAATCAATCAAAACAGAGACTGGTGTGTCCTTCATGATGGAAATGCCAGCTTTGCTCTCCAGAAGCCTCTCTAGGAAGGCCTGTGGGATCTTGGGAGAGAAGGTAATGCTGAGCTGGATAGACCAATGATGGCGGCTAAGAGATTGAGGTTGAATCCTGACAAGATAGAAGTACTGTTCTTGGGGGACAGGGGGTGGGCGGGTGTGGAGGACTCCCTGGTCCTGAATGGGGCAACTGTGCCCCTGAAGGACAAGGTGCGCAGCCTGGGAGTCATTTTGGACTCACAGCTGTCCATGGAGGCACAAGTCAATTCTGTGTCCAGGGCAGCTGTCTACCAGCTCCATCTGGTATGCAGGCTGAGACCCTACCTGCCCACAGACTGTCTTGCCAGAGTGGTGCATGCTCTGGTTATCTCCTGCTTGGACTACTGCCATGCGCTCTACATGGGGCCACCTTTGAAGGTGACCCAGAAACCGCAACAAATCCAGAATATGGCAGCTAGACTGGGGACTGGGAGTGGCTGCCGAGACGATATAACACCAGTCCTGAAAGACCTACAGTGGCTCCCAGTACATTTCCGAGCACAATTCAAAGTATTGATGCTGACCTTGAAAGCCCTAAATGGCCTTGGCACAGTATACCTGAAGGAGCATCTCCACCCCCATTGTTCAGCCCAGACACTGAGGTCCAGCTCCAAGGGCCTTCTGGCAGTTCCCTCACTGTGAGAAGCGAGGTTACAGGGAACCGGGCAGAAAGCCTTCTCGGTAGTGGTGCCCACCCTGTGGAACGCCCTCCCATCAGATGCCAAGGAAATAAAGAATTACACAACTTTTAAAAGGCAGCCCTGTATTGGGATGTTTTTAATGCTTGATGTTTTATTATGTTTTCAGATATGCAGGAAGCCACCTGGAGTGACTGGGGAAACCCAGTCAGATGGGTGGGGTATTAATAATAAAATTGTTGTTGTTGTTGTTGTTGTTGATGATGATGATGATGTGACTTCATATTAAGCCTGGAGCTGGAGTTGACAACATCTGCCTACTCTTCCTTTATAGAAGCTCTTCAGATACATTATTATACTTATGACTGATGAAGATAGAAAATGAACTAAGTATTGAGGCAGAATCAGGGCCAAGCATTTTCGAGTTCAAGCTGTCTTTGCTTGAGTTTATGATGTAATCATGAGCCAATGGCTTGAGGCAAGGAAGGAAGAGGCTGAACCCTGGAAGGGAATTTCCCTGCCTTGTTCAAGAAGAGTAAAGTGCAGTTTTCCTGCTCAGTGTGATCTTGTGACAGAGATGCTGGCTGAGGCAAGAGTGAAAGTCTTGCATCTTCCTCTGGCTGTGGTACAGTATCTGCTGGGCTGGAAAACACCTCCAGAGAAAGAGGAAGCCAGCCTGGTCTCGTGGGTTGTCTACAAGGAAATCCTTCTTCATGCAATGCATAGTTAAACTATGGAACTCACTCCCACAGGAGGCAGGGATAACCAAGCCACCAAAAGAGGATTGGACTGCTAGGATTTTACATAACCGATGCTGGCTAGTGTGATTAGTATAAATCACATGAGGTGTCTGAGAAGAGTGTGGGAACGGAAGACTGTCTTATCTCTTCCGTCTGAGAGTGTTATTGCACTGTACTTTCACTTTTGCTGTATGCTTTCGGTTTCTGCTTTTGAATTCTGGTGCTGGAGGAGACTCTTGAGAGTCCCATGGACTGCGAGAAGATCCAACCTCTCCATTCTGAAGGAAATCAGCCCTGAGTGCTCACTGGAAGGACAGATCCTGAAGCTGAGGCTCCAAGACTTTGGCCACCTCATGAGAAGAGAAGACTCCCTGGAAAAGACCCTGATGTTGGGAAAGGTTGAGGGCACAAGGAGAAGGGGATGACAGAGGATGAGATGGTTGGACAGTGTTCTCGAAGCTACCAACATGAGTTTGACCAAACTGTGGGAGGCAGTGGAAGACAGGAGTGCCTGGCGTGCTCTGGTCCATGGGGTCACGAAGAGTCGGACACGACTGAACGACTAAACAACAACAACAAATTCTGTTTCTTCCAGAGTTTGGAGGGCACAGACGTGATTATGGATTCTCTGTGTATATTGTGAATAAAATGTAGTTTAGACCTATGGATGTCTCTATCTTCTTGCTGCGCGATGCCAGAAGACTTGTGTGCACTTTTCATATGAGAAGAGTCTCAGAGGGGCACTCTGGAGTGAAGGGACATGCCATTCCAGAGACGTGCCTACTGGGAGACGCTCGGAGGTACTGGGGGTCTGCCGTCCCCCCAGGAGCATTTGCCAACATGGACAAGTTCGTGGGGGAGAAGACTATCAATGTCTATGCTCTGCCTCCCATAGTTGAAGGCAGCAGTGCTTCTGAATTTCAGTTGCTGGAGATTATGGGAGGGGAGGGGGCTTTGCGAATGATTCCGGCTTGCTGGCTTCCCACAGGCCAGATGGGGTCCCTCAGCCTGATCCAACAGCCTCTTCTCATGTCCATAAGACTATCTCTGCCAAAGGCTGATTTACTCCAGATGCCCCAATGGGAAACTTGCAAGCAGGACCAGAGAAGAAGAAGAAGAAGAAGAAGAGGAGGAGGAGGAGGAGGAGTTTGGATTTGATATCCCGCCTTTCACTCCCCTTCAGGAGTCTCCCCCGCAACAAACACTCTGTGGGGTGAGTGGGGCTAAGAGACTTCACAGAAGTGTGACTGGCCCAAGGTCAGCCAGCAGCTGCATGTGGGGAGTGGAGACTCGAACCCGGTTTCCCAGATTACGAGACTACCGCTCTTAACCACTACACCACACTGGCTCTCAACAGAACTCCTCTCCCCATTTGTGATCTCCAGAAAACAGTCATCTTTCCTCCATTGGAGGTGGGAGAACATTGCCCTTGTGGCTAGTGGGCATGGATAGTTTTTCTTCTCTATGGATTTGTCTAAGCCAGGCTTCCTCAACCTTGGCCCTCCAGTTGTTTTTGGCCTACAATTCCCATGATCCCTAGCTAGCAGGACCAGTGGTCAGGGATGATGGGAATTGTAGTCTCAAAACATCTGGAGGGCCGAGGTTGAGGAAGCCTGGTCTAAGCTACCTTCCAAGACATCCCTACACCTTTTCGGGATGAATTCCACCACCCCTTTTATCATATCACTTTAAACAGTCATGGCTTCCCTCAAAGAATCCTGGGAATTGTGGTTTGTTAAAGATGCTGAGAGTCTGAAGACCCCCCCTAGTCCTCTTACAGAGCCATGATTCCAAAATGGCTTAACAATCAATCACTCTGGGAACTGCATCTCTGCAACAGGAAAAGGGGTCACCTAGCAAGACTTAACGCCCTTAACAAACTACAGTTCCCATTATTTTTGGGACGGGGGAGCCAGTATTGTTTAACGTGCTTTACCGAGTTGCTTCTCTCTGGACTTGTCCTTTTGAAGGGACTAGAGAGACCCTCTTGGGTTCTCCCCTAGTTAGATTAGGCTTGCAAATGACAAAAGATGTCCTGGCAATAAGGCAATGCCCAGGTCGAGGAAGTGTGAGTGATGGGTAGTGTCAGGGAACTGCCATCAGTACCGGAGCGAGAGAGCAAGCTGCAGAGGGATCCCAGAGAGCGTCCCGGGATTGGGAGAGGCAGCCCATCTTCTGGGGATCAGTGTAGCTCCAGTGGAGAAGGGGGGCAGATGGGGGAATCAGAGAGGCGGTCCCATGACTTCTTGCCGGGGACCAGCGGGGAGAGGAAGGGTCCTCCGCTGCCTACGCCCTCCTTGCGCAGAAGGCTTCCACACAGGGAGAGTAGGAGGAGACTGGGCGTCAAAGAACTTCTTTGCTGGAAGAAGTTTAAGAAATGCCCACTGACGGATTCTGCCAGCGATTGAGACAGCCACAGGTGAGTGGCTGTCCGGACAGGAAAGGTTCACTCAGGCAACCCAGCCAGGTGTGGGCACCGGCTTACGCATGAGCAACCCCCAGAACCATTACAGGTAGTGACCAAAGGACTCTGGGAATTGAGCCTGAGACTAGCAGGAAGACTAACCTCAAGGTCTATGCTTAATGCTATGTGTATGTAGCCCATAGCAATCACGACCACATGTTCTACATGTGTAATAATGTGCTGGTACTATATGAATAAGTGTTTTGTGCTCCTTGCAATGGCACAGAATTTTTTGGGGGTGCTAACCCAATCTATTGGCTTCTGCCATGGCTGAATTTGACTTTCCAGCTCAATGTGTTCATTGGCTACATTCACCCCAAATTCTATTACAGTGGTACCTCGGGTTACAGATGCTTCAGGTTACATACGCTTCAGGTTACAGACTCCGCTAACCCAGAAATAGTACCTCAGGCTAAGAACTTTGCTTCAGGATGAGAACAGAAATCGTGCTCTGGCAGCATGGCAGGCCCCATTAGCTAAAGTGGTGCTTCAGGTTAAGAACAGTTTCAGGTTAAGAACGGACCTCCAGAATGAATTAAGTTCTTAACCCGAGGTACCACTGTACCCTGAAATCTCCAGATTTGTATACGTGTGGAAAAGTAGCATTTAGAAGTATTGACCCAGAATGAACTATGGAAGCCCCTGCTAGGACAAGGTCGGCGGCTGTTTGCGGCTATATTCATTGTTTGTTGAGTAGAGCAGCGACTTGTGTGCAAGGACTGCGATGGACTGGGAACGGTTGATTTAGTGCCAAGTACATTGTAGAGATGCAGTGGGGGCAATGAGGCTATTGTATCAATAAGGGAAGAAGTATGAACAGAAATAAAAGACATTACAGGATATTAATATTATTTAAGATAAGTTCAATGCACAAATATATTCTTGTTCTTTTGCACACATTTCCTAATGTTTACTAATTATTAGTTTGTTTGAACATGGTTATGGGAGAGATATGGAAGCCTTTGCCGATTTCAAAAGCATGCTCCTTCCTCACAGATCAGAGACAGAGATGATGAAAAATCTGTCTAATTAGTTTAAAGATTAACTTTGGTGCAATTTGCCGCCGTTTACTGTGCTTGTATGGTATGTGTGGGTTATGTTCTGGGCCTCCGCACAAGTCAGTGAAGTGCACATAAATGGGAAGAACCCTGAAGAGTCCTCCTGGCTCATGAGGAGACCCACCCAAGAACCCAAAGAAGACAGCCTCTTCAGGCTCCAGGGAGGGGCTCCTTGCAAGCCAGGAGGACTCTCTAGGGTGCTCTCCACTTCTGGGTTCCACTTCTGGGTCCCTGGCAAGGTAAAAAAAAGGTAAAGGACCCCTGGACGGTTAAGTCCAGTCAAAGGCGACTGTGGGGTGTGGTGCCCATCTCACTTTCAGACTGAGGGAACCAGCGTTTGTCCGCATACAGCGTTCTGGGTCATGTGGCCCACAGAACTAAACCACTTCTGGTGCAACGGGACACACTGACAGAAGCAAGAGTGCACGGAAACACCATTTACCTTCCCGCCAGAGAGGTACCTATTCATCTACTTGCACTGGCGTGCTTTTGAACTGCTAGGTTGGCAGGAGCTGGGACAGAGCAATAGGAGCTCACCCCGTTGAGCGGATTCGAACCGCTGACCTTCTGATTGGCAAGCTCAAGAGGCTCAGTGGTTTAGACCACAGCACTACCTGCGTCCCTTGGGTCCCTAGCGCCGCATCAGTGCATGGTTGTGTGCAGATAGGTCACATGTACTGTAAATGTACCTGCATTGGCCTGGCCAACTGTACAGTTTCTCTGACCGGTATGTGAAGATGTCATGTCACAGCTGAAGTGGAATGGGCAACGTGAAAGTTATTATGTAATGAGTAGGCTATATAAAAAGCTGTACAAAAGCTGTGATCAGTGCAGCGCCCATTACTTTAGAGGACTGTCCTTTACTGCAGTGAAGTCCATAAAGAGGGGTATCGTCTTGCTTGGATATTGGGTGTGTTTTTAGTTTCCTACCTGGGCAAACCAAGGGAGTGATTTTGGCCACCCCTGTGACACTTTGATTCTGGACCTGCTGCTGGATCTGACAGTGGTGCCTGCCTCCCAGATCAGCGCAGACTTCTGCTGTGGGGTGTGTGTGTGCAGGAACATAGGTGCCAGCTCCCAGGAGACCTGGGTGCCCAAGCACTCACAAAATTCCCCATGAGGGAGCTGGGCACGCACAAATTTCGGCTCCAGGGCCATGCACGGTGCATGGCACCCACAGCCCTGGGCACCCATGGTCGTGGGGCCAAGCTGACACTCCTGGCGGAAACTGGCTGGTGTGATGAGTGGGGTCCACACTGCTCCCCCTTGCCTCCCTCCATTGCAGCTCTCCTATTCCCCTCCCCTGCTGTTTACTCCAATACACCGTCCCTTCCTAAATCACTGCTTTACGTTCCTCCATGGGAATGAATGGTAGCCATTGACCGGTGCAGGAGGCAAGGAGGGTACCCCTCTCACCCACCACGAGAGTGGCACCCCAATATGTTACTGGCCCCTCTCCAGCACGACAAGAGCTGGCTTCTTTTGTCCTGTGGGAGGTGTGCACAATGCAGCCCGCCTTTCAGAAAAAGCTTTGTGCCTTTGGGAGTTACTTTCTTCACTTAACAAAAAGGAGCATTGATTTATTTCCTCTCTCTCCCTCTGCTCATCTCGCCCACAGACTTGCGGACAACCTGCTTCTCTGCCATTTATACATCGCTAAAGCTCTGCCACAGCTGACCTTGGCTGGCGCAGCCTTCCCATCGATTTCAAGGCAGAGATGCTGATCTATACCAGCAGCCAGGGAGCGCGGCCTGCTTCTCTCTGGGCACGACTCATTTGCTTTGGAGGGTATGTGTGTATGTCTTCTGAGCTCAGGCTTCAATTTCTGGCTCTCTGGTTTCAGCAGGGGGATTTCGGTATTGCATGGAATCTACTCTTATCATGTAATGGATGTGGGAACTCTCAGGGAGGGGAGCTCAGAGGCAGCACAGTCCCTTTGCCTTGAGGAGTAAAGGTACCCCTGACAATTAGTCCAGTCGTGAACGACTCTAGGGTTGCGGTGCTCATCTCGCTTTACAGGCCAAGGGCGCTGGCACCCGTCTGCTTTCGCAGACAGTATTTCCGAGTCATGTGGCCAGCATGACTAAGTCGCTCCTGCCAAAGTCAGAGCAGCGAATGGAAATGCTGTGTACCTTCCTGCCAGAGCGGTACCTGTTCATCTACTTGCACTGGTGTGCTTTCAAACTGCTAGGTTGGCAGGAGCTGGGACCAAGCAACAGGAGCTCACCCTGTCGCGGGGATTCGAACCACCGACCTTTCAATCGGCAAACCCAAGTGGCACAGTGGTTTAACCCACAGCGCCAGGCATGTCCCTGCCTGCTTTGAGGAGTTGTTGTTGTTTAGTCCTTTAGTCGTGTCCGACTCTTCATGACCCCCTGGACCAGAACACGCTCAGGCACTCCTGTCTTCCACTGCCTCCCACAGTTTGGTCAAACTCATGTTACTAGCTTCGAGAACACTGCCCAACAATCTCATCCTCTGTTGTCCCCTTCTTCTTGTGCCCTCCATCTTTCCCAACATCAGGGTCTTTTCCAGGGAGTCTTCTCTTCTCATGAGGTGGCCAAAGTATTGGAGCCTCAGCTTCAGGATCTGTCCTTCCAATGAGCACTCAGGGCTGATTTCCTTTAGAATGGAGAGGTTGGATCTTCTTGCAGTCTATGGGACTCTCAAGAGTCTCCTCCAGCACCATAATTCAAAAGCATTAATTCTTCGGCGATCGGCCTTCTTTATGGTCCAGCTCTCACTTCCATACATCACTACTGGGAAAACCATAACTTTAACTATACGGACCTTTGTCGGCAAGGTGATATCTCTGCTTTTTAAGATGCTGTCTAGGTTTGTCATTGCTTTTCTCCCAAGAAGCAGGCGTCTTTTAATTTCGTGGCTGCTGTCACCATCTGTAGTGATCATGGAGCCCAAGAAAGTAAAATCTCTCACTGCCTCCATTTCTTCCCCTTCTATTTGCCAGGAGGTGATGGGCCCAGTGGCCATGATCTTAGTTTTTTTGAAGTTGAGCTTCAGACCATATTTTGCGCTCTCCTCTTTCATTAAAAGGTTCTTTAATTCCTCCTCACTTTCTGCCATCAAGGTTGTGAAATCTGCATATCTGAGGTTGTTGATATTTCTTCCTTGAGGAGTGCCAACTGGCAACTCTCCTTTGAAAAAATTTCCATTAAGACCCTCATCTTGCCCCTTTTGCTTTCAGATGACATATTCACGATGGCTTCGTGTCTGCAGGTCCAGAGGAAGTCTGAGGAGGAGGAGGCAGAAGCTGTAATCAGGATGCAACCTAAGAGGTATCCGTTTAAACTTTAAAGGCTAGCAAGGTTAAAGGTACAGGGATAGTCTAGGAACCTGGCAATCCCTTGCTGTTTAAATCCCATGGAAACCCCTTTCTGCAAGCTGTTGCACCCAACTTTCCAACAACATGCTCGCTTTATGACTAAATGTCCTGAAAAGGGCTAAGAGGTGTATTTGAAGAGGAGTGAAATAGCCTGGGATTCTTCCCTGTTACTTCTTTATTTTTTGTTCACTCAAGAATGCAGCTGGCAAGACTTTCTAAAACATTCCTAAGAAAGAAAGAAAGAAAGAAAGAAAGAAAGAAAGAAAGAAAGAAAGAAAGAAAGAATAGAAGCATCCAAAGACACATACAATTTCCAGTAAAAAAAGCTTCCATTTTTATTGGAAGCAAAATCTGGGAGTTGACCAGGGGAAGAGGGGAAGGATGGTTTCCATATAAAACAGCTGAAGCAAAATTTAACAATAGGTGGTAGAATAAAAACAGGCTGAATTTTCAGGAACTTCTCCATCTTTCCCCAGCCCAAAGCTAAAGCAAGGATTTCTTGACTGTGATATTGTTAAGGAAAGATTAATTTTTAAAAGTGGCAAGCTGTATCGGTTTTGTTCTCTAAGCTGACAGCAGGCAGGCATGTTGAAAGTTTAAACTGAGTGTTGAACAATACTGTTTTCTCATTTTTATCTCTTTTTACTTTGCTACCTGAAAGTTAGTGCTGCGAGTGGAAAGCTGTTCCCTTGAGAGTTTTATTGGCGTTACAATATTACTCCTCTCTTAACCCATTTAACACTGTCATCCTATCTTGGGCCAGATGATTTAACTCACGTACCTGTATGATTGCATTTATAAATCCAGAGAAGAGGGAGAAAGGTGTGTCCAAAGGTAGGCATGAAAAATCCCCAAACAGCACCCTCCTCCAGTGCTGCTCTTAAACCTCACACACAGGTACCTCTCTGCTCACTTTCAACCACAGGCCAGAGAATTTGTGTTTGATAGCTGAAGGTGAGAGCAGAGGTGGACTTTGGGTGGGGTATAAATAAAAATTATTATTATTATTATCTCTGGGCCCTGACTGTACTTGCCAAGTGCTGGGGTTGCCAGTGTTTTCAGACCTGCTCCCATCATCCCCTGTTTCCACATAAATCACACAAATCTTTCTATCCACCACAGCCTCTTCCTCTGCTGCTGTAAACTGAGCAGGCTAAAAGCCCTCGCCTTCAGCTAATGAACTGCCCGGCTATGCCACCTGTCCAGAGCATGTAAATTGATGCAAATCTGCCCATTTCACACGATTAATCCCACCTTCCTGAAATCAGCCTGAAACAGTTTGAGAGAGGCTGGGAAATAACTGATAGCAGAACTTTCACACATTGCAACATTAGGGCAGCCCAGTTTCCGGAGGGAAGCAATGAGAGAGGCATCAACAGACTATTTCCAGGTAGGTGGGGGAAACCAATCTTGTTAGATCTTAATGTGAGACTTGCCAGAGGTGCCGTATTCAGCATTAACAGAAAGATAATCAGTTTCTTTTCTTCAGGTAAACAAGCCACCTGCCCTTTGGACAAATATTATCCACCCACCGCTGAGGCTTAGGACCAGTTTATATACTCAGCAGAATTAAGCTGTATGCTCTCCCCCCCCCCCTAATTTTACCTTTTCAGGCTCTGGGTGCAGACAGATTGCCTGCTTGCCATGGAGGTTTGGGTGCAACTCAGACAGGGGTGTACCTAGAGGTTGGCAAAACCTGCTGTGGGTGCAAAAATCACCCAAGAAATCTATCTCCAATTATCTGTATAAGGTTCTGAGTTTAAATAAGAGCTGGGAGCTGAGTGTTAGGAGAAATGGCAAGTCCATACGAAGGTAGCCTGCTGGAGACTATGGAGTGTACAACATAAATGTGTGTGGCGATGGGATGCCGCTGTCACAGTGAGACTGAATGTAGAAGCTCCCCATCCCTCTTTCACTCTGGACCAAAGGTGTGCATTTTTTCACTTTTCATAGAATCATAGAATCATAGAGTTGGAAGAGACCACAAGGGCCATCGAGTCCAACCCCCTGCCAAGCAGGAAACACCATCAGAGCACTCCTGACATATGGTTGTCAAGCCTCTGCTTAAAGACCTCCAAATAAGGAGACTCCACCACACTCCTTGGCAGCAAATTCCACTGTCGAACAGCTCTTACTGTCAGGAAGTTCTTCCTAATGTTTAGGTGGAATCTTCTTTCTTGTAGTTTGGATCCATTGCTCCGTGTCCGCTTGTCTGGAGCAGCAGGAAACAACCTTTCTCCCTCCTCTATGTGACATCCTTTTATATATTTGAACATGGCTATCATATCACCCCTTAACCTCCTCTTCTCCAGGCTAATCATGCCCAGCTCCCTTAGCCGTTCCTCATAAGGCATCGTTTCCAGGCCTTTGAGCATTTTGGTTGCCCTCCTCTGGACACGTTCCAGTTTGTCAGTGTCCTTCTTGAACTGTGGTGCCCAGAACTGGACACAGTACTCCAGGTGAGGTCTGACCAGAGCAGAATACAGTGGCACTATTACTTCCCTTGATCTAGATGCTATACTCCTATTGATGCAGCCCAGAATTGCATTGGCTTTTTTTTAGCTGCTGCGTCACACTGTTGGCTCATGTCAAGTTTGTGGTCAACCAAGACTCCTAGATCCTTTTCACATGTACTGCTCTCAAGCCAGGTGTCACCCATCTTGTATTTGTGCCTCTCATTTTTTTTGCCCAAGTGCAATACTTTACATTTCTCCCTGTTAAAATTCATCTTGTTTGTTTTGGCCCAGTTCTCTAATCTGTCAAGGTCATTTTGAAGTGTGATCCTGTCCTCTGGGGTGTTAGCCACCCCTCCCATTTTGGTGTCATCTGCAAATTTGATCAGGATGCCCTTGAGTCCATCATCCAAGTCGTTGATAAAGATGTTGAATAAGACCGGGCCCAAGACAGAACCCTGTGGCACCCCACTAGTCACTCTTCTCCAGGATGAAGAGGAACCATTGATGAGCACCCTTTGGGTTCGGTCAGCCAGCCAGTTACAAATCCACTGAGTGGTAGCATAGTCAAGACCGCATTTTCCTCCTTGCCTTGCCCTCACCCTGGAAGCTTTGAGTACTTCTGTAAAACGTAGTGATTTATAATGTGGCTATTGTGGCAAAGCAACTTTTTCAGGGTGGGAGTGCCAATACAGCTCCTTGCCAAGGACACAAGGGACCCTAGGTATGTCCCTCAACTCAGCTTGCCAAATTGGGGAGGTCTTGCGTGGGTTAAGAAGACAGATAGAGTTAGGGGGCCTCCAGATTCCCAGACTGTCCCCGTAGCTTTTAACCTCTTGAGCTGACCTTTCTGTCTCTTTCGATGGGAAGACTGATATTCTCAGGTTGCATGCTGTTTTACAACTTCCTGCTCCCCTCACACGACTCTCTCAGACCCCAAGACGAGAGGCCACGCTGGAACTCAAAAAAGGATTTTGCAAAGTTGAGAAAGGGCGGCCAGAATGGATGGAGCAGCTCACCTATGCAGAAAGGTTGCCACGTTTGGGACTTTATAGTTTAGAGAGATGGCGTGGAGGAAATGGGTAGGGAAACGTTGTCCTCCCTCTCTCATTAATACTAGAACTCCAGGATATCCAACGAATCTGAACGTTGGACGATTCAGGACAGACAGAAGAAAGTCCTTTTTCAATGCAACACATAGTTCTCCCATAGGCGGCTGTGATGGCCACCAACATAGATAGCTTTAAAAAAGGCGTGGAAAAAGTCATGGGGAGCTATTTAGGGCTAGTAGCCACAATAGCACGGGACGCGGGTGGCGCTGTGAGTTAAACCACAGAGCCTAGGACTTGCTGATCAGAAGGTCGGCGGTTCGAATCCCCGCAATGGAGTGAGTTCCCATTGCTCGGTCCCTGCTCCTGCCAACCTAGCAATTCGAAAGCATGTCTAGGTGCAAGTAGATAAATAGGTACTGCTCTGGTGGGAAGATAAACGGTGTTTCCGTGCGCTGCTCTGGTTTGCCAGAAGCGGCTTAGTCATGCTGGCCACATGACCCGGAAGCTGTACGCCGGCTCCCTCGGCCAATAAAGCGAGATGAGCGCCGCAACCCCAGAGTCGGCCACGACTGGACCTAATCAGGTCAGGGGTCCCTTTACCTTTTACTAGCCACAATGGCTATGCTCTGCCTCTATGGTCTCAGGCAGAAATGCTTCTGCATACCAGCTGCTGGGAACTACAGAACGTGAGAGTGCTCTTGTGGTTGGGTTCTGCTTCCAGGTTTCTCACAGGGATATGGTTGTGAGAGCACTGTGAGATACTTGACTCGTTTGGCTTGATCCAGCAGACACTTCTTATGTTCTGAATAGGCAGCAAGGATTCTGGCGATGCTGCCGGCAGGTGAATGACTGAAAGCCAAGCGGCGCCCTCTGCTGCCTTGTCCTCCATCCTGCACCCAAGGCCCAGGGCTTTGCTGCTTGGCAACGCGACAGAGGCATCAGATTAACAGACATCTCCCAGTGAAAATGCTCTGCGGTCCATGGGGAGAGTAAACGTGCGGAGCTTGGTGGAAATAGGTGACACGTCAGGAAGGTGAATATCACGGGAGGGCAACAGTTGCACTCGTAATAGGATAGCAAACGGTGCTTTTGATATGGTGTGTGGGAGAAAGAGAGAGAGGAAGCTGGTGCTGAAATTGCAGGTGCAAATTCTTTAGCTGAATTTGAAGATTATGGTTTAGGATGGAACTTTGCAGTGGCGCCTGGGCCCTGTAGCTTCCAGATTTCAAGGGGCTCGTCATTCTTCTCTAATGAGAGGTATCTGGTGTGGAAGCTTTTTGGGCTAGAAACGTGCGCTGGCAGGATGCCCCTTCCAGAGCCATGCCCCTGTTGCTCCAGAATGCAGCCAACCTCTCCCTTTTATGAATAGAAAGCAAGTTCCTGTTGGCCAAAGCAACAAGGAACCCATCCCACTGGCAGCCATCTCTGTGGCTGGCAAAATGATGCTGTTTTTGGCATCCGTCTGTGGAGAAAAGGCAGCCACCCCACCCCCTGCCTTTGGAAACCTCATAATAAGTTGTTGCAGAAGAGGGACTGTGGGCATCTTCACAGGAGGTGGGTTTCCAGGGCCAGGTGAAACTGACAAGCCCCCTTGTTATTTTCCCTATTGCCAGGAGGCGTGATGTTGTTAAACCTAATGTCGTTACATTTATAGCACTGAAATCTTCCTTTTCGCCTGCTGTTACATTTGCTGCTGCTTTGCCATTTCAGCATGCTTGCTATTAAACTGTTCTTGCATTGCTGGTTCTGAGATTTCTCACTGTCCCCTTTGTTGTAAGCCACCGGGAGCATAATCTGAGGAGAGGTTTTCTGGAAAGGCGGCATATAAATTTACTTGTTTTCATAAAATCTATCTGCCACTTGGTGGTTAAAAAACAACAACAAAGCGGTTTACGAAAAGACTGAAGTACTAAAATCATCAATAAAAAGAGTTAAGAACAAGCATTTAAAACATTCATACAAAACTTGAAATCAGTAAAAAAACAAAAACAAAACAGGCTTGTCTAACCAAAGATGTTTTTAGCAGGTGCTGAAAAGAGCACAGTGAAGGCACCTGCCTGATGTCAATAGACAGTGGATTAAATGGTGATAGAGAAGGTGGGGATGAAAAGGAACTGCTGCGCTTGTGGGAATCAGAGCAGTCATGCAGGCAGGCATTCAGGCAACTTCCACCTCTGCCTGATTCCTGCTCTGTTGGTTGCCAACTATCTAACCCATGGGTAGGCAAACTAAGGCCGGGGGCCAGATCCAGCCCAGTCACCTTCTAAATCTGGCCCGTGGACAGTCCGGGAATCAGTGTGTTTTTACGTAAGTAGAATGTGTCCTTTTATTTAAAATGCATCCCTGGGTTATTTGTGAGGCATAGGAATTCATTCATTTCCCCCCAAAAATATAGTCTGTTCCCCCACAAGGTCTGAGGAACAGTGGACCGGCCCCTTGCTGAAGAAGTTTGCTGAGCCCTGATTCTAACCTATCTGCTTAGCCTTCCTGAACAAGGTCAGATGGCCTGCTGGGGGAAGCAATGGATGGACGTAATCTTGGGCACACCTGCCTTGCACAAACTCCGCCTTGTCCACAGAAGATGCCTGGTGTGAGGACAATCCCTTCCCTCAGGCAGGAGGCGCCCCCCCCATCTCATGCTGTTCAGAGAACTCCCTTCCATTCATGCTATATAGGAACCAAAACCCCTCTCTTTCCTAACACAAGAACAATACTTGCCTTGTCTTTAGATGAAGCACCTGATCTTTTTTCTCTCATGGGTGAACTGATGCAAAGGAGGCCTCCTCTTGAACAAGCCTCAGGTGCCACCATGACTTTGCCTCCAGTGCAGTTATTCAAGGTAAGAAAGCTCTGTTCCCCTTTGCACCTGCTCTCTCCTTGTCTTCTGCTGCTCTTAAAACTGGGGAGGGGAGAAAAGAACCCCCAATAAAGCCAGCAGTGCTGCTTCTGCTTAGATCTGTATAGACAAGGGTGCAGTGGACCAGCCGAAGTCTGGTATTTGGGCAAGCCTCAGGTCTTTTGAGCCACCTCCTCCTAATTGAGCACATGCGTGGCAGAAACTAGATAGAATTATAGAACTCTAAATTTGCAAGGGACTCCATGGGCCAACTCCTCCAATCCCTGCAATGTAGGAATCTCAACTAAAACATCCACGGCAGATGGCCATCCAACCTCTGCTTAAAAACCTCCAAGGAAGGAGAGCCCACAACCGTCTACTGTTGAGCAGCTCATACTGTCAGAAAGTTCTTCCTGTTATTTAGTCAGAATCTCCTTTCTTGTAACTTGATTGATTCGGGTCCTACCTCTGGAGCAGGAGAAAACAATCCATCTTCCATGTCACAACCCATCAGATATTTGAAGAGGGCTCTCATATCCCCGCTCAGCCTTCTTTTCTCCAGGCTAAACACACCCAACTCTCTCAACCATTCCTCATAAGACTTGGTTCCCAGGTCTTTGATAATGTTGGTTACTCTTCTGTGCACATGTTTCAGCTTCTCGGTAAAGGTAAAGGGACCCCTGACCATTAGGTCCGGTTGTAGCCGACTCTGGGGTTGGGGCGCTCATCTCGCTTTACTGGCCGAGGGAGCGGGCGTACAGCTTCCAGGTCATGTGGCCAGGATGACTAAGCCGCTTCTGGTGAACCAGAACAGCGTACGGAAATGCCGTTTACCTTCCCGCTGGAACGGTACCTATTTATCTACTTGCACTTTGAGGTGCTTTTGAACTGCTAGGTTGGCAGGAGCAGGGACCGAGCAACGGGAGCTCACCCCGTCGAGGGGATTCGAACTGCCAACCTTCTGATCAGCAAGTCCTAGGCTCTGTGGTTTCACCCACAGCGCCACCCACGTCCCTCAGCTTCTCAGTAGCCTTTTCAAACTGGGATACCCAGAGCTGGACAGAGGACTGCAGGTGGGGTCTGACCAAGGCAGAGTAGAGTGGTACGATTGCATTGGACACTTTATTTCTGTTGATGCAGCTGAGGATTATATTAGCTCATTTTGCTGCAGCATCACACGGTTGACTCATGTTAACACATGGTGATGTGTTCGCAGTGCATCAACAAAGGTTTCTGACTTCCAGTTAACCACAGCAGCGACAGCCCCCACCCTCTAAATTGGGCTGCTGAAATAAGAGATACCAGGAGTGCTCAGTTCTGGTAACTTATGGGAGAACCATGTAAGAAGATGTGCTCAGAGGCACCTTCAGTATCAAATCAAGGGAGAGGTAGTACCTGCCTGACTCCCACTCTGAAAGAAGAAACTAAACCTGCTCAGCTCAAGCTGCAAGTGGGCTGCACAATCGTCCCTTGGTTCAATACAAGTTTTTGTTGGGTTCGTTGTTCTCTCCATTGAATGAGCAGGTCAGAGAGGGAAGCTGGTGATTTTATAAGTAGCAGGAAATTTCTTGAGTGTTCTAAAAATGGTGGGAGGGGAAGGCAAATCTGGACAAGCTGAAAGGCAAAAATAACAGGCTATTTGTGCATCCTGGCCTCTCTAGATGAAAGGTTGCGGAAACATTTTAAAAGGATATGTTCTCAACAAGATTATGATTCCCAAAGCTTTTAGCTATACAGGAAAGCTTTCTTGCTAGACCTAGCAATTTATGGCACATCTATGGTAAATAGCAAAAAAAAGGAGGGAGAAAACCCCCAAACCCCCAACCCTCTCATGATTAATCCCATTTTTATAGCTGCTGTGGTGGCTGCATAGGGGAGCCCAGCCTTGTCAAGTCCCTAATACATGATAATGAAGGGAGGGAAGTATAATTTAATTCCTGTGTCTTGAGGATATCCAATTCTGTGCCTTTCAATTGCCCTCCCCTCTCTGGACTCAATTGTAACTGAATAAACACAGCCAATAAAAACACAATTACAGAGATGGATGTGGATTGGGAGAACAGAAATTACTCTGTTAGTGTCAGCGAGTCTTATAAGAATCACCCCTGATGTCTCCCATTTGAAAGGCCAATGGATGGGCAAGGAGGGAATGGCTTTCTGGATTTCCTCGTCTTGTTGTAAGTCTCTTTCCATGATAAATTCTTGTTTCGGGGGCTATGGTTGTTGTCTTAAGTGCATTAAGAGGTGGGGTGGGCGGAAAGAAACCTTCTGATTGCCAAACTCCTTTCAGATCTTCTCTGAAAGGAATCATCCTTCAGAAGGCCTAATTTATTTTAACTGATTCTCATATTGTGTTTTTACACTGTAGTAACCAGCCCTGGGGTTTCACAGTAAAGGGCAGGTGAGACATCGGACAAATAATAATAGGTGAGAAGACAAGTGGAACCTGCAAGAAAAAGTTGCAGTGTGGCGTGTGCCAGCCAGCCATGCCCTCCGGCACAATACTCCATTCTGTTCCCTCTCTGAACTGTCAGTCAGCATTCTTCTGAAACTGAGCACATTCGCTCCTCACTGGGCTATTTTTAGGATTCCCTTTAGGGTTTTCCCCCTCTAGTTCTTTCTCCCGTGAGTCTGCTAACCCCTCCCTCTTCAGTGTTGCTGATGGTGTTTCCACTATGGCACTCACACCTGAGTGGAAGAAGACAGAATGAAAGCAGTCGGTTGTTCAGCCTTGCTAACTAAATGGGACTCAGCCACAGTATACTTCTAACTCTGGAGTCAAGGGTCAAAGAACAAGACATGACCTGTCTTCCCAGTGCATAAGGATGGCTGTATGAAAGAGACAGGTTGGTGCACTAGATGAACTTTGGTCTGATCCATGAAAGGCAATTCTTATTTTTACAGATTGCAGGAAAAGTCAAACACACTGGTCCCATTTAGTAGAAGAGACCCAGCAATGTCCTATCAGCCAGTCAACACCACCAAACCACTGCAATTCCTTGGATTTCATGGGGAGATGCACTGCATAATTTCTATTAATATGCACGATTTCTATTAATATATAAAGTCAGCTATATCCAGGTTTGTGTTATACCCCAAAGACACAAAATGGAAGCAAGCACGATCAGTTAAAGCAAGACTCTGGAGACTCGTTGAAGTGAAGAACAATCATGGCAACACTCTTGGTTCTTTCCATATTTCACATCATTCCATCTGGCCCCCTTTATTATATGAACACAACCCTGGAAGCTACGAGGAAGGGAGCACCCTCTCTGTAGCACTTTGTACCTGTGACACGGAGGAGTTCCCTGGAAATGTGAACAGTGACCTCAGCTTCAAAGGCCTGGAGGAGGAGGAGCAGGTGGTGTTGCTGGGAATCTAACTCTCAAGTTGACCTAAACAATTGGACTTGCTGTCAAAGACGTGTAGTTGCAACGCATTCAGAGAAAATAAAATGCTGAGGTTCATAATTAAAACGAGGTTTCATGCACAGGCCTTGTGAGGTGAAACTCAAGTTCTGAAACCTAGAAATGGAAGAGGTAGGGAACGCAAGGCCATTCGCCCATTGACCATTTCAGCTCCAGAAATTTCTCTTTTATGCATCATTCCCCCCCCCCTTTTGCTTCAGCAGAAAACAAACCCAAGATCAGCACACAGCGTGACCTTGCTTGTTCTTACAGTGCAATGGACAGGATCAAAGAGGCCTCTCTCCAGGAGGTGCCAAGGGACCCTTCAGGAGGCTCAATGCGGCAACTTCGCAGTCTGTGTATCTGCGGTGAAAGCAACACACCACCTGCCACTCCGATTTCACTTAAATACAAGTTTGGCTTGATCCAGAGATTTAAAAAGCAGAGGCGGAAGCAGTCCAGATATGCAAACGCAGCTTTGGCATAGACTGCCCTGCCCTGGCAGGACACAAATGGGAATGACTCATGAGACTGGCAGGACAAGCACGACAGAACAGCTTCCCGCCTCCTTAGCTCGGCAACAAAGAGCAAACAAGAGTTTCAAGGCTGGAAGCCCCGAGAGGAGGGCCACAGGCAAAGATGAAGGCCAGCTTTTAGGGCCGAGCCCTTGTTCTGGGGGGCCGGGCAGGGACCCGGGGAAGCAGCAATTCTGAAGATGCCGTTTGTGTGCAAGCAGCCCTTTCTGTTCCAGGGCAGTTGCCACCAGCGCCTCCCTTTCAGATATGCAGCAATGAACATAATGTGCCTTGGCATAAACGAGCCAGCGGCTTCCCGTGTGGGTCAAAGACGGGGCAGCCTGCAACAAGGGGAAGAACAAAGCCGCCTTTCGCCTTTCGGGAGGGGCTCTCTTGGCTGCAGAGCACAGAGGCAGCAGTGCAGGGAGGGAATGGGCAGGAGGCAACTGGTAACGCTGTGGTTCCCGAACCCACCGGAGCTTCACTCCTCAGAGACTTGTGGCTGCTTGTCTTGCACGCTCTGCTGAATCATTACAAAAAGGCACCAAAGAAACCCTCACCCAGTAGAGTCTGATGTGTCTTTGTATTATTTTTTTTAAAAAATCATTAAAAATATACATTTTATAAAAAAATCAAATAAATCTGGTGTTAACAACATGTACCCCCCTCTTTTTTTTTTTTTTTTACAAAGCTGCAGAACAGCATCCCAGCAACTGAGGGAGGGGTCGGTTGGTTTCCTTTATATGGAAAGACGCTTTTTAAAGAAATGACAGAAGTGTTGTCCAACTAGCGCGTTCTCCCCACCGGTCCACAAATGCTGCATTCATTTCACAGACCCTCTTCTTCTTGCTGGCAGTTTTTCCTTTTCTTTCAGATTTACAAAGGACATTGGCACATGCAATCCACAAAGGAGGACCCAGACCCACAATAAGCGCAAAACGGACACCTCGTCAGGCCTCCCCCCCAGCTGTTTCACCTAACGCAGCCCAGATGTTGTTGGACCACAACTCCCATCTGCCCCAGGCAGAGGGGTGGAAACTGTGGTCCAAAACATCTGGATGGCACCCAGATTTGGGGGGGGGGGAGTGGTTGACCTGACGCTTTTTTGGTGCTTGTCAGCTGACATGTCTGACAGAAACCCTGGAGAGGGGGATATCTTTAGGAGCACAACAAGCTCAACTGGAACAGAACAGAAACAAAGGTGAGAGAGAAGGTTGATCACAAAACCACCAGGAGTGAACCTCGCAGGCATACAGGAAAGACGTGACATTGAGACTAAGTGATTCGGCTGGTGCTTCTAAGGCAGAAGCAGCAAAGAGTGTCTGTGTGTGTGAGAGAGAAACCATTCTTAAAAGTCCCCCCAGCCTCCTAATTCACCCAGATAACAGGAGAAGGGAAGAGTGTTCGGAAGGCAGGATGGTTTCCGCTTCAAATTACATCACAATGGGGCCACCAAGTTTCCACAAGAACAGAATTCATCTCCTTGGCTTGAGAAAGGAAAGTGGGGGAAAGAGAGGAACACATCGCAAGCTGCTTCCAAAAGCAGCGTTACAAAAGCATTTTTGTTTATTATCAATTAAAAAATCCCCTTAAATCATATTCCAAAGTGGTTAAAACTGCCATCATTTGTGTGTGATGGGGTTTCTTTAAGGAGGAGGAGGAGGGGAAAAGAAAAATCAAAGCAAGTTCATCTAGGTCAGCTCCATGTCTTAAAGAGTTGATTGTCTTGGGAGGGGAAAAATAGAAGAAGACATTCACATGTACATCCATTCTACCCTGATAAGAGATTTTTTTTTTTTACCCACAGTTCACTGCACCTGCCACGCATACAGTCATCCGGTTGGGTTGGCGGTTGCCCCGAACTCAGCTGGCGGCTGAGTTGGCGTGGCTGATTTCCCCTCCTTTCCCTTCTCCCCCCCCCCCCAGGTGTTAGACGAAGGAGGAGAAGCCGGTCACTGGAGTCCGTGAGCCTGGCGCAGGCTGTCCTGTCGGGGTGTACACCCCTCCTGAGCTCTGTGTCGTGATGACAGTCTGGAAGTAAGGCTCGGCCTCGCTTGCCACACATTCCTCATACCGGTATGGCGCCGGGTGCTTTGTGGTCTTTGGCTGACGCTTCCACGAGTTGTAGTACGTGGGGTCGCTCATGTAGTGGTTGACAAAGGAGTGCTTGGGCAACTCGTCCTCGTAGTCCGAGTCCGTCGCCTGCAGGTTTCAAGAGAGAAAAGGTCTGTTAGTGTCAAAGACCAGACTGAGGATTACAGCTCCAAAGAGGAATGGTGGGCACCTTCCCCTCTTCCTGCTCCTGACCAGGATCCTGAAGCCGTCCAGGAACAGTGGAGCAGTATAGATTTAGAGAATTGGTTTGCAAAGGGGCATAGTTTGGAAAACAACAGCTGGGCAGAGCTGAGTGGGGAGCAGCTAGAAGAAGCAGAACAGGGAGAGAGAGAGAGATAACAGACTCCCCTTCACTTGACAGTGTCCAGCCTCTCTCTCCAAAGGCAAGGAGAGCTGATCAGGCTGCTACGCAGAAGGCTCAGTGGTTGCAAGATCAGGTTGCAAGAAGGGGGAAGTGAAAAAGATAAGTTGGGGGGAAGGAGTAGGAGGGAAGCACCTTTATTCAGAGAATGGCTGCATTGTTCCTTTGATATGATCATTAAACACTCTTAAACTGGTAAGGGACTCTAATTGCTTTGTTCTGCTGATGCACGGACAAGGGGGGGCGGGGTGGGGGGAAGCTGTTTCTCCGATGCCTGACAGTTAGTGACGGATGCTATTTTCACCCACTGGTCCATTGAGCAATATATGGTGGGAATGCACACTTGTGCAATTATTTTGGAAAACGGTCTTGTTACGGGACAGGTAATGCAACCTCATCCGAGGCTGGCTATAGTCAATCTGATTATAGGTGACCCTAAGAGATTATTTCTCTTCAACATTTTGCTTCCATGCCCTTCCAATTTGCTTGCCTGGCCCAGATTTATTATATCATGCCCCATGCAATGACTGCTGGACCCTTTCCTTTATTGGATAAAATTCATCTGCTTCCTTGATGTTGCTGATGTAGAACATTTTCCCCATGCACAGTTTTTTGTTTTGTTTTTTACTTGAGTACAACACAATTTAAATAAAAATATACTATGCCATACTTTCAAATAAATGAAAAGCCTCCCCTCCATACCAACTCAATCAGGGTTTAGCTTCTCTTGTGCAAAGGATTCTGGACTGTGGCTTAGATCTGCTGGCTGCCCACCCTACCCAATTAACACCCCCCAACCCATGGGGAGGAGGAAGGTACCTCAACCATCTTCAATTTATGGCAAGGCCTGTTCTGACCCTGGCTCAGGGCGATTGCTATTTATCTGTCGGGAGAAATTCAAAGGTCCAAGCATTTCATTTATTATCTTTAAATGCAACATTCTGTATTTTAGCTGTTTCTTAAAATGCATTTGAGAACCCTAAACCTTGCAGGATACAGTTTGAAATGCATAAAATCAATTCACACTTTGCAGCTGCCCGTATAATGAGAAATTCCATGTCCTGTTTTTCAGCAGTGGATTTAGGTAAGAAGCTGCATGTTATCCATGTGATTTTTTGGGGGGGGGGGGTGAGACACGGGGGGTGGGGGTGGGGGGGGATTGAATGGAACGAGGTAGGGGAAATCCAGAATGGGCAGAGAGCAGGTATGCAAACTGCACATTAGGAAAGGCACGCTAGCTAATTAGGAAAGGTAATGAAGAAAAGTATTTGACCATCCAAAATACAAAGTCTATTGAAAAAAGCTCCACAATATTTTACATGTGTTAACACAAAATGATGATACTGATAACAATAGTCAGTATAGTCAAGAGATTATGAATCTAGTACCAATTGGAGCATAAGCCTTAATCATGGAACTGGTCAAAAATACGAGGCAGGTACTATTTGCCAAAATGACATTGTGGGTGCAAAATGGGGATTTTGCTTAACAGTGATTCCAATGAACATGCCAGCAAATTGCAAGGACAGTCAGTCACATGCACCATTGTCATTTTTTGAGCTGCCTTAACCTGTGGGGGCTTCCCATCTTGAGGATGTACAAATAACTTCAGAAATGAAGGATGTTGACATAAGTAAGCAGTTGTGGCCTTTGAATTGTCCCACGGCATGGGGAATGCATTCTCAATTCCCTCTTGAAATCAGCCTTTAAGATTCCAGGCTCTCCAAAATTAAAAACCACTAGGAGAGGGAGATGGTCTTAAACGCCACCTTATGTTGTCAAGGACAGACTAATGCTCCTAGGGCGAAGATCACACCTAAAAAGCTATCTATCATTAACCCCTTGCCTTTTCTCCTTTTTAGACAGGCTCTCCTCTCTCTACCCTGCTGAACTTCTGATATACGAAGACAACGACTCCGTGGGAACTCACATCCTCCCCCAATGTGTCAAAAAGACCTCAGGAAAACCATCACATCCTGCTATGCTCCATCAGAAATAACCTTCCATTATTAGGAGGCATATAAATAAGGAGAATTATTTATGTATGTTATTTTTATATTGCCCAACAACCAGGGCCTCTGGGAGGCTTACAAGGTAATAAGGAATCCAGCCAAGCAGAAACAAAATGAAATGAGAGGGGCCAATTTCCTTCTCCCCTTCCTTCTTTACATAATGTTGCATGCCAGCTCCATCTCTGAGTGGTATTGTTTTACCAGGGTTTGGCTTCCTTGACATGAAGGACAACAGAGACTGTGGTGTCTTTGTGATATACGGTTTATTTACACATATCTACAACCTGAGCTCAATACGGATGGACTCACAGCATTAACACCCCAAGAGGGTTTTCCTCCCCCCCTGCTACAGCCTTGGATTCCACCAGAGCTCAAGCATGGCTCTGTCTGCCAGCTGCCCAGCCTGCTTCCAGCTCACACACCCCTGGACTCTGGCTTTTGTCTTTCTAACTAACAGACAGTTGAAGGAGGGGGCCCATCCATTTGGCTTCTGGCACAGAGCCACTCCCTTTGTTACCTTGATGACCCAGACTTAAGGGGACCATTACCAAGAAACTTGCATGGCCATTCTAGCAATTGAATCCCTCTTGGATTCAAGAATTGGAAGGGACTCATGCCTTCAGCCTACTCCCACCTCCCAAACTCACAGGAATAGGAAGCTGCCTTAGACCGAGTCAGACCCTTGGTCCATTCTAGTTCAGTATTGTTTACACTGACTGGCAGCAGCTCTCCAGGAGTCTCTCCCCTGCTACCTGGAGATGCTGAGGGCCTTCTGCTTGCGAGGCAGAGCCTGTACAGCTGAGCTGTGCGTGGGGTCTGCACGCCCTCCTTACAAAATGCACACTGGGATGCTTTAGAGTAAGGCAAAATATAATGCATAAAATGGACGCAAGCAAGCAAGCAAGCAAGCAAGCAAGCAAGCAAGCAAGCAGATAGATAGATAGATGATAGATAGATAGATAGATAGATAGGTAGATAGATAGATAGATAGATAGATAGATAGTAGATAGATAGATAGATAGATAGATAGATAGATAGATAGTAGATAGCAGATAGATAGATAGATAGATAGTAGATAGCAGATAGATAGATGATAGATAGATAGATAGATAGATAGATAGATAGATAGATAGACAGATAGACAGACAGACAGACTTCTCTGGAAGAAGACCAGCTGAGTGACCTGTCCACCTGCAGACACTGTGGGAAGCGACCCCTTGGTCACAGCCACCTCTGTGATCCCAGGCATGTTGGGAGCGGAAATGTAAATCAACCCTCTTCTGAAACACGGAGGAAGGCAGAGCGAGGAAGGTGGCGGCCAGGTCTGTGGAGGTGGCTGGTTATGGGCAGCAGGAGACAATGGGGTGATCCAAAAGGGCCGGTGCGTCTCCAGCCTTCCCTGGTGTGCCTGAATGTTTTAAATGCAGCCGCAGCTAACAACTGCCCAGCGCGCCATCTGGAACTCGGTGGGTTCTGGGAAAAGCAATCCTGGCGCTCTTAACTCAGGGGGACTCTTGAAGTCTGTTCCTCCCCCCGCCTCCCCCCCCCATTATTACACAAATTGCTCCTCCAGCAGGATTATGCTTTAGAGTGGACATATTATTTTTAATGATTCAAAACTATTGACAAAATGGAAATGCTGCAGGCCGCCGTCTCCTCGGCTGCGCGGCAGGCAGGCCACTCCTTTGCCGCATCTGCAGGCCGGTTGCCCAGGCAACGGCAACGGCCTTGAATCTGAATGGGTGCACCGCTAGATTAGAAATTGACAAGCAAAGGTGTGCGGATGCCTGGGAAGCAACAAAACAGAGAAAATGCCTGACAATTTAAAGTATTTTTTTATTGGCGAGATGAAAGAAACAAACGCTATTAGGGGGACAAATTAGGGACTAGCCGGCTAGTTTAGTCTAAGGCCGGCATTACATGGAATTTAAAAACAGTTGTGGCTGTCAAATTTCTTTTGAAAATGGCTGGAGAAAAGGAATTGTGTGCATTTATTTATAGCTGGCGGCGGAGGGAACAGCCCCGTATATCCATGAGCTTTCAAAAGACTGCAGTGGAAATACGCCCAACACTGTCGGGGGTCTCAAGGAGGGTGGGAAGGGGCTGCCAAGTCCTAAGTGGGCTCTGCCTTTGTCCGCCTCCCTGTTCTGACTGGCTTGCTCTGCATCCTCTCTGTTCCGGTAAGAACAAATTCTCTGCTAGTTAGTCACAGAAGAAGAAAGGCTCTCGTGGCTCCTGGAAACCTGTATGAGTCTTAAAGGGGCCCACGAGCAACTGCCTGTGTGTCTGCTTTGGGAGACAGAGTGGTCATGCTGTGGGCAGAAGGTCCCAGGCTTGTAGAACCATACACCTGTAGAGGACACCAAGGGTCATCTAGTCCAACCCCCTGAAGTTCAGGAATCACAGCTAAAGCACCCCTGACAGATGGCCACCCAACCTCTGCTTAAAAACCTCCAGCGAAGAGAGTCCACCACCTTCTGAGATGGTCCGTTCCAATGTCAAATGGAAGCTCTCCCTAATGTTTGGTTGGAATTCCTTTCCTTGCAATTTTAATCCATTGGTTTGGCTCCTACAGAAAACAAGCTTGCTCCATCTTCCAAGTGATGGAGGTGGCCAGGGCTGGATTTAGGTTTGATGAGGCCCTAAGCTCCTGAAGGCAATGGGGCCCTTTCTATGTCCAGCTGTCCTTTGTCAACAACAAATTGCTGCTGTTTTTCTTGTTGAATATATGCTATATGGTAATTTATGGACCTAATAGGTTTCTCAAGCCATTTGCACATAACAAAATAAGTATTTTATCAAAGTAATTGTTGAATTGAAATACAATTAAGCAGAAGTATATTCAAAGTGAAATTTTTTTTGGGGGGGGGCCTCCAAGAGAGTGGGGCCCTAAACTATAGCTTGTTTAGCTTATACATAAATCCGGCACTGGAGGTGGCTATTCTATCACCTTTCAGTCTTATCCAGGCTAAGCAGATCCAAATCCCTCCCAGACCCTTGATCATCGGCAAAACTTCCAGCTTGTCAATATCCTTCTTAAACTGTGGCACCCAGAACTGGACACAATACTCCAGGTGTGTTTTGACCAAGGCAGAAGAGAGTGGTACTATTGGTTCTCTTGATCTGGACACTAGACGTCTGCTGAATCTCCGGCACTTGCAGGTATGGATGGGAAAGCGACTCCTGCCTCGAACCCTGGAGAGCAGCTGTCAGTCAGCGTGGACAGCAGTGAGCAAGATGGAGCAATGATCTGACTCTCTATAAGGCAGCTTCGTGCGTTCCTATTTGCAACAGGGCAAGCTCTCTCTCTCTCTCTCTTTCTCATCTCTCAATTTTTTGCTCTGTATGGCTTTTCTAGCAGTGTGGGTGGAAAAAAACATTATTTATGCAAGTGGCTTGACCTCATTAAAAGCCTTTATTTATGTTGGAGGGCGTCCAAAACTTTCAGCTTAACAGCCATGCTGCTTAAATAGGGTCACAGGAGGTCAGTGTGGGTTCAGGGCACAACTCTGTGTCTGCTTCAGCAAATATATGTTTTCGACCCCATGGCTGAGGAAGGCATGGGGTGGGGTTGTAGGGAGAAGAGGCAGGGGAGGGGGTGCTGGCGCTTCCTCACTTCTGCCAGTTCTCTTGTGAAATGCAACCCTCGGTGTCCTCCTTCTCTGGTCTCCATGCCTGGCTAAATGGGGAATGGGTTAAGGGGGAGGGGGCTTCTGTAGAGGAGAATTGGGCAAGGCGTTAAACTGCCTTGGCTTGCCAGGTCTCTCTTGCAAACGCTCCACCCCTCAAGTGCAGGTCTGTTTTGGAATGTGTTCACCTGCCCTCGAATAAACAGGATTTTGAAAGATGTCACTCCCAATTTCAATGGGGGTGTCTTTGCTACACCAGAGCTCCCCCTGCAAAAGAGGACACAGGTGGTATTGCCTGTGGCAGGAGTTGGGGGGTGTTCACATGGCTATTGCAGCCTGTTAAGTTTGAGAGGGTAAAGGCTATATTGGGCTGCTCCTCCCCCAACTTTCCACCGTAGTGCCCTCCTTTCCTAAGCAAGATGGACTTTTGCTAGCTCCCTGTATTTGGGGGGTTGGACAGGAATTTTGGGGGGAGCCCTGATTGGCCTTTGGACTCTGCCTATTGATAGGGCTGGCCCTTCTGCAGACCCAAGCAAGCAGCGCTGGGGGAAAGCGTGTATGTATCTAAGGCCTGCCCTACTGCCATAATCCAGCCCCTGCCCTCCACCCACACCTGCCCTCCAAGCACATGAGCGGCTCATACTGTGGATTTGAGCACTGGAATGTTTCACTTCAGTGGCCAGTGATAGATCCAGGGCTCAAATCTACAGCATGAGCCGCTCGTGTGCTTCGGAGCCAGGCTGCAGCAACCACAGCATCAGTCAGGGGGACGTGTGTGACAGAAGGTTGCCTCTCCATCATGAGCACAGCTGCAACATCTTAAAGCCTGGGGATGAAGATTTAACGGGAAAATGTATCGAGATGATTTTGGCCTTGGCTGTCTCGGCATTTGATGGCATCCTGTACACAGGAAGTTTTATCAAAGGGAAACGGCCCTTTGACAAGCTTAAATAGGCTCGGCTGCGCACGGAAGAGCATCTGGCCAAGTCCTCCTAAGGAATGAGGTGCTTCGTCCCCCACATCCTGCACAACATCTTTCCCCCGTGAAGACGGAGTGGTTGAAATCCTTGGGTAAGCAAAAGCTCATCTCCTCGGAAGCCTTAGAATAACAAAAGCTGAAGGAAAACAACAGCCACCACCCTAAAATGGCACCAGGAAAGATAATAGAATGAGATAAATTTGATGCACCACACACACACACACACACACACACACACACACACACAAATATGGCTAAAGCCATTTTTCCACGATGATCAAAAGAGCCTGTCACCTCTGAGCGTGTCCATTAGTATTTTCTCCAAGTGCACACTGCTGGAAACAAGCAGGCATCAAAGGGCCAGTGGAGACTGATTGGATATCAAAGCTCTGGAGGAAAATGGGGGCCTCATTTCGCCTGCCACAAAAGCTGGCCTGTGCCTCAGCTGCGAGGCTCTGCTAGGAAGCCCTGGGCTCCGTATGCTTGACATCAAGGGCAAGGAAAGAGCGTAACGAGAGAATGGATAGACTCCGGCGACCTCTGCGTCCGCCGCGCCTGCATGCAGGAGTTGCCTCGGGCAGGAGATGGTCATTATGCACTATCAGGAACCGGCACATGGAACTCCTGACATGAATAACAAAAAGCGGCATGGCGACATTCATATTTATGCCCAGCACGCTCCGCTAATGGCAGGTTTAATTCCAGGTTGTCAAAGGGAGAGGAGCAGAGCCACTGGGAGTATAATCTCAAGATAATGTATGTACATCGCCAGGAACGGCTGGAGACGGGACAACGAGGGATGCTGCCTACCTGGCAGGCTGGTCAGAGGGCAACGCAAAGCAGCCAGTGGTCGCCAGAGGCAATTAAGGAGAGGAGGAAGGCAGACAACCAACAGAGAAGGAAGGCGGACTGTCATCTGCCTCCCTGCTCCGTTGCCTGAGCTGGGTTCTTCTCGGATTCTTCTTGATAAAAGGGCAAGCTAGTCCTCTTTCAGGGCCCACTGCTTTCTCTTACTGATTAGACCAGCTAGATTTTGGTCAGGATTTCAGCAGAGGAACATCAGAAGCTACCTGATTCTGAATCAGGCCACAGGTCCATCTTGCTCTGTATTGCTGACACTGACTGACAGCAGTGACTTTCTAGGGTCCCCCCCCCCACTTGGAGATTTTGGGGATTGGGACTTCTACATGTAAGGCAGATCTCTGTCACTGAGCTACAGCCTGTCCACATAGGAGGGGTGAAGTTTACAACTGAGTTCCCAACCGACCCTTCCAAACACCACTTCTAAAATTCACCTGCTATCTTAGGCCTGGCCTTCTGTCACTGCTGATAAGCAAAGAATAGAATTGTATGATTTGGAAGGGACCCCGAGGGTCATCTAGTCCAACCTCCTGCAACACAGGGATCGTTCGCCCAATGAAAAGACAAATAATGGGTAGACAAAGACCACACTGCATTTCGAACCCAGTACCATTTGGATAAAAGCCACAAGAGGTGGCAAAACCCTGGGATGAGTTTGACAGCTTTTTCCTAAGTGCCGTTTCACAAGTATTTTCTCTCTTTCGTTTCTTCTGAGCCAATCCCACCATAGATTAGGTATGGACAGATGTTGGTAAACATCTGGGAGGCTTGAAAGAGAGCTGGGAGTGGACTCTCAAGATATAAATGTAAGAAAAGGGCTTCTGGTAATTCCTCAAGGTTTCCACAGCATCTTCCCAAAATGCCTCTGCATTCTGTTCTGCCACTTCTGAAACCAAATTGTAGGGAGAATTTGATGGAGGACATGCACTCTTGAGCCCGGGACACCCACCCCACCTCACCATTTCAGCTTCTCAGGGACTTCTGCTTTGAAACCAGGCCCCCATGGGTCACCTGAGTCCAAGAGAGGTAAGGTGTGCAGCCACTCTCTCTGCCTCCAACCAGTCACGGAGGAAGGGGCTTTGGGACCCGGGGTGGCGGGGGCATGGCACGTTGCACGTGTGAGCGTTGTCCCAATGGGGAGGCTCCCGCCCACGGCAATGTCACCCCCCCCCAGGCTGGCACCTGGGGTGACCCCGCCCCCTGCTCACTTCCTCCGCCACTGTCTCCAGCCTCCTCGGATGGCATCAGACTCCAGCAGCGCTACAAGCCTTTTCGCATCCTCAGGACAGACGCTACTTGTCTTGGATCTGTGGACATGTGGTGCTTGGGAAACAGTCAGTCATTTCCTTTGTCAAGTTATCTCAGCCCCGTGCAAGGCCTTCTTAACATACGAGCCTCGTACTTTAAGGAAAGTTAATTATTTCTCCACGTCTCCGAGCCAGGCTACTTGTTACATTTGCCATGCAGACAGTATCCTGGCTCGGCCTGTTCAGAATACTGAGAGATCCCAGGAGGCAAAGCAGGGCTTGGCATGATTGCCAGTGGCGGGAATCTTCCCTCTTCCCATCTTAACTGCTTGGGCACATTAGCAGAGTGAAGGGGGAGAGCTGGAGCTCTCAAGCCTGGGGTTTTTAGAGCAGAGAAAAGGTGAAAAAGAAGGGCCAGGACAAATGCATATAACATCACGCTTGGTGTGGATGAAGGGCCCAGGGAGAGGTTTTCCTCCCTCTCTCATAATGATAGAACTCCAACAAAGATGAATGTTGGCAGAATACTGTGCCCAGTTCTGGTCGCCTTACAAGGGATGTTGTAGAGTTAGAAAAGGGCAACCCAAATATTTGAGGGGGTGGAGAGGCACCCCAAGAGGAAAAGTTGCAGCATTTGGGACTTTTTCATTTAGAGAAAAGGCGAGTAAGTGGAGATGTGATAGATGCTGATGAAATGATTCAGGAAAGATCAAAGAAAGCCCTTCTGCATGGAGAACTCCCTCCCACTGGAGGCTGGCATAGCCACCAAGTTGGATGTCTTTAAAATAGGGTTAGATAAATTTATGGAGGCAGGGGTGCCAACTTGAATAAAATATTTTTTGGGGGGAGAGATAAGCCCCGTTCCTATAATTGATCACATAACACGGTGCGCGCACACCCTTTGAATGGCAATGGCCATTAAACTTGGGGGGGGTTCCAGCCCCCTCAAATATTTTATTGGGGGAGCCTAGGACCCCTCGGCCCCTAGGAGTTGGCTCCTATGCAACAGTGTGATTCAGCAGCAAGAAAAGCTAATGCTATTCTAGGCTGCATCAACAAAAGTATAGTGTTCCGAACAAGGGAAGTCATAGTTCCACTCTGTTCTGCCTTGGTCAGACCACACCTGGTGTCCAGTTCCGGGTGTCCAGTTCTGGTTTCCGCACCACACCTGGTGTCCAGTTCTGGGCACCACAATTTAAGAAAGATATTGACAAGCTGGAACGTGTGCAGAGGAGGGAAACTAAGATGATCAAGGGTCTGGAAACCAAGCCTGATGAGGAACGGTTGAGGGAATTGGGCATGTTTAGCCTGGAAAAGAGGAGATATGAGAGCCATCTTCAAATATCTAAAGGGCTGTCAAATGGAAGATGGAGCAAGCTTGTTTGTTCCTGCTCCAGAAGGAGGACCCAAACCAATGAATTAAGTTACAGGAAAGGCGATTCTGACTAAACATGAGGAATAACTTTCTGACTTTTGCTCTGTTTTTATATTTTGTTGGAAGTGGTCCAGAGTGGCTGTGGCAACCCAGCCAGATGGGTGGGGTATAAGTAAGTGTCAGGGAACTGCCATCAGAGGCACGGGAGAAGGAGAGGGTCTCTGATTCTGCAGGAGAAGGTTCCAGCGCTAGGGGGAGACTCAGCTGGGAAGAAGGGGAAGAGAATGAGTGTAACACCAGGGATCCAGGAGAGCAACGGGACAGGGAGGTGCAGGGTCTCCCGGACTCTTCGTTGGAAGTGAGTGAGGAGAGCCCAAGCACCCCGCTGCCCACGCCCACCCTGCGCAGGAGACTCCCGCGCAGTGAGAGGCGGAAACGATTGGGCGTCAAACAACTCTTATGTTGGCAACGCTTTAAGAAACGCCCACAGACAGATTCTACGAGTGACTAAGGGCAGCCACGCAAAGATGGGCTGCGTAGTCCGGAGGGTTTAACCAGGCAATCCGATGCTCAAACGGAGCAGGATTACTCACGAGTAACTCCCAACCACTACAGTAAGTAAATAATAATAATTCTGATGTTAAGAGCTGTTTGACAGTGGAACATACTCCCTCAGGAGGTAGTGGACTCTCCTTGACTGGAAGTTCATAACAGAGGTTAGATGGCCATCTGTCAGCAGTGCTTTAGCTGAGATCCCTGCATTGCAGGGGGTTGGACTGGCTATCCCACAGGGTCATTTCCAATTCTACAATTTTATGATTCTATGAACTTGCCTGCCAACCCTCAACCACAGGGCAACAAACTCACCTCTGATTCTGAAGCATCCAGGGGTTTCTCACTGAGGGCGACGCTTTCCGTCAGCACTGCTCCATTGTACTTGTTACAGATGTCCTCGTCGGAATAGTGGAGTCCACCAGGGCTTGGGCGAGGAGGAGATCTGGATGCAGCAAAAGGGGGGGGGGAGTTATGGGCTGTCACAGCTATCAAGCAGAACGCATGTACTCTAATCTTTTTTTTTAAAAAAAAATATGTGTGTATAGCTGAAACTTGAGGGCATTTTGTGCAGCTCATTTAAAAAACAAACAAGCAAAGTATTTTGTGAATTTCAAATACAAACCTAAAAAGCAACAACCAGTTACGTGAGGAGAAACTGGAAAAAGTATTCAAGGACACAGGTAAAGGAGGCAAGTCAACAGAAGCACATGTGTATTATTGCTTCTTACCCTGTAACCAGGGCTGGATTTAGGTGTGATGAGGCCCTAAGCTACTGAAGGCCCTTTATATGTCCAGCTGTCCTTTGTCAACAACAAATTGTAGCTGGTTTTTGTGTTGAATATATGCTATTTGGTAATTTATGGACCTCATAGGTCCATGCACAACACAAAACACTGTTGCTGTATGTAGGTTTTATTTTATTTGTTTTTTATCTTATATTTTAGAAATGTACATCCAGGCTTTTTTCCTTTACATTTTTGGGGGGCCCCTAAGAGTGTGAGGCCCTAAGCTATAGCTTGTTTAGCTTATACATAAATCCGGCACTGCCTGTAACACATGCGTGTTATATAACCAAAGTTTTCAAGCGCTGTTGCATGACCATATCACAAATTTGGAAGAATGGTGATCCATGTCCTTCTATGCAATTATCGGGGTGGTAGACCGGCTGGGTTAATTCAGCCACAGACTCACAGAGCAGACAGAGGGACTTTGATGCTTATGACAGCTCAGCCTACATGATGTGGGTTGTCATGCTGTCTTCCTTCCTTGAGGCTTAGCGTGGCCCAATCCTTAATAAGGGGCACTGGCACATCAACACTCATTTGGCTGCTCCAAGGACCCGGAATCAAGGTTGCACCCAACACGGTGGAGCAGAAACTGGCCTATCTGGGCTGAGGGGGGAGGATGTGTGTCTGTGTGAAGAAAACCATTTTGGATGTGGCTTTGGGGTTGCTTTAGGATTTCATTTCGGACCAGCACAGTCTGGGCTGGCTTCTGCGCACCTGTAATATTTGCTCAGCCTAAAACACTGGTAACCGTATTTTTCGCCCTATAGGACGCACTTTTTCCCCTCCAAAAATGAAGGGGAAATCTGGGTGCGTCCTATAGGGTGAATGCAGGCTTTTGCTGAAGCTTGGAGAGCGAGAGGGGTTGGTGCGCACCGACCCCTCTCGCTCTCCAGGCTTCGGGAACACATCCGCAGCCTAGGCAGCCCTGCGGGAGGTCCCGCAGGGAGGTCTAGGCTGCAGATAGCAGCCTGCCGCCCAGCGCGAGGGGCGCCCTGAAGCAGAGCGCCCCTCGTGCCGGGCAGACATCCGCAGCGTGGGGAGCCTTGCAGGAGTTCCCCGCAAGGCTCCCCACGCTGCGCATAGCAGCCTGCCGCCCGGCGGGCGGGCGCCCTGATGCAGAGCGCCCCTCGTGCCGGGCAGACATCGGCCAGCCCCACAAGCTCGGGGGGCAGCAGGGAGGCGCAGTGCCGCCATCCCGCTGTTCCTCGACCTGGTTCGGTTTCCCTGACCTGCTTTTGGGGGGGAAATAAAGGGAAATTTTTTTTCCTTTATTTCCCCCCCAAAAAACTAGGTGCGTCCTATGGGACGAAAAATACGGTAATAGATCACTCCGAAGACACCATGGATCTCTCTGGTGCTCTTTCATCTTAAGGAAAACTTGCTTCCCAAAGACTGCACTGAGCTTCTCATTGCCGAGGGGGAGACCGAGTTTTGTACTAGCTTCCCCCACCCCAATCCACGCTCAAGGAAAAGGGCTGCCTGCTGCACCACAGCTGTTGAATTTACTGTGCCCAGGGAGCATCTTTCAGAAGAGTTACGTCTAATTTGGCTGAATTTTTCTTTTCTTTTTGCAGGGGTGGGGGCTAAGCTGGGTAAAGTGTGTAGGCAGGAATGAAAGATCTGGAAGGTGTAAGTTCATACCTCCCAACGTTTCTTTGATGAAAATAGGAACGTCCTAAATAATAATAATAATAATAATAATAATAATAATAATAATAATAATAATAATAATACCCCATTCACCTGACTGGGTTGCCCCAGCCATGCTGGGCTGCTTCCAGCATATAAATAATAATAATAAAACACTAAAAAAAACCATCCCTATCTAGGACTGCCTTCAGATGTCTTCTAAAGGTTGTATAGTGACTTATCTCCTTGGCTTGGGAGTCGCATAACTCATACCCTCCAAAATTTCTCTGACGAAAATAGGGACGTCCTAAGGAAAAGCGGGACATTCCAGAATCAAATCAGAAACCGGGATGGCTTCTGTAAATCTGGAACTGTCCCTGGAAAATAGGGACACTTGGAGGGTTTGTAAGTTTTTACCTCTTCATGTTTTGTTTCAAGGGGATATTTTATGTGTGCGTTTTTAAATATGCAGCGATATGCCCCTAGCCCTGAGTCTGGCGTGGGTTCCAAACTGGAATAAATAAGCATATAAAACACACTCCTTGATGGCAAGGGTCTCATCCTGCCTGCAGCCCTTCTCCAGAGCGCCTGTGCTTGGCCGGATGCTGAGAGCCATGGGTCCAGGCCGCGTGGGGCTCAGAGCTGCCTTACCTCGTCCCATTCTTCTTGGAGAAAGTGTTTTTGACGTTGAGGTGCCGGCTGTTGAGCTCAAGGGCTGTAAACCCCCCATTATCCAGAGTGACAGATTCTTCCACATTGGAAATACTTTTTCCTGGGGACAAACGGCGACAGAATGAGCGCAGGCAAAGTTCCTGCCCTGGCTCTGCATGAAGACAGGGAGAGAACCGGCATTTTCAGACAATCATACTTCCTTTTAACAAGGTCTTTGCTATGAAGACAAGACAGTTTGTCACAGGAATTTGCTATGTTTCCCTGATTATTGGAGTACTACCAACGAGGCAATTTTTCGTCCATGTTTTCACAAATAATTTCTACAAAAGGGCTCACCAACCTGGTGCCCACGGGCGCAATGCTGCCTGTTAAAAGTTTCCAGTGGGCTTCCTGGGGAAGTGCCCCAGACTCTTGAGCTTTTTTTATTTTTAAAAAAGCAGATTTCTAGCCCTTCTGGAAAGAAAGTCACAGAGCAAAATGTGCAGGTACCTTTTCTTATTATGATTAATTATTAAATGTCTATACCGCCCTTCATCCAAGGATCACAGGGTGGTTTACAATATAAAAACACAAAAATACATAACATACTAATATAGTTTAAAGCCCATAGATTGTTTAACAGCCAAAGTCCTAGGTGAAGAGTAACACTTTTGCTTGGTGCCTAAAGATATGAAGGCACCAGGCGAGCTTCCCTGGGGAAAGCATTCCACACATGGGGGCCACCACAGAAAAGGCCTGTTCTCATGTTGATGCTCTCCAGACCTCTTGTAGAGGAGGCACACTAAGAAGAACCTCAGATGATGATCACAGGGTCTGGGCTGATTTATATAAGGAGAGGCGGTCCTTGGTGTATTGCGGTCCTGAGCTGTTTACAGCTTTATAGGTCAAAACCAATGCTTTGAATTGGGCCCGAAAAGTGACAGGCAGTCAGTGCAGTTGGGCAATTTCTGTGAAATCTGAGAGGTGGGGCTACATTTTCCCCAGTCCTGAGGATTGCTCCCTGTTGTTATTAGACAGCAACATCTGTGCATCTCTCTGTGCGTGATATTTCCGTAACTAGGGCTGGCAGGACATCGTTGACATCTCACAGCAAGCATAAGGTTGTCTTTCTAATTTTGCATTATTATTTCCTAATTTAGGCATTTTGTGACTGGGACGCCCAGAATGCTCCCAAAATTCACTAGTCCAAAAAGGTTGGCGACTCCTGACCTACAATGTCGCATTTCATTAGGACAACACCAGCAATTTGCAATTTCTTCTTTTGTAAGGGTTTTTTTTCCCCTTAAGGGGGTTCTGGGGCTCTGATGGTAAGCAAGATTTGTAATCACATACAGGTTTCGCCATCAGGCACAGATGCCTGGAGCAAAATTTAAAGCAAACAGATTAAGTGCTCTCAGGCTTAAACAGCTCCTCTCACCTGTGTACCCTGAGAACACAAGAGAGGCTTTCAAGTTACACAGCCCCCGAATCTCATTCAAGTTATCTTGAAAGTAAAGCTCCATTGATTTCAGTGGGATTTATTCCTGAGGAAGTATGTTTAGGATTACAGCTCTGCTGCCTGCCCCTCCAATGTTTACTGAGAAACACCTTTGACTCAGCTCAGTGGCACCAAGGTCTGGCCTGCATGCAACAGAATGAGGAGACTTAATAGCACCCTGAGGTGGCAGAAGGGATCAACGCCCCTTCAGAATGCAGGGTTACATTCCTGAATATTCCTTTGCATGAACTCACTGTAAGAAGAAAACTAGCACAGGAGGGAGTGGGCTGTAACTTTTCTCCCTAGTGTGCTCATGTTTTGTTTATTTGCAGGGAGCATTTTTAAAGGTATTCACCATCTTCGGTCTGAAGTGCTACTGTCCACAGCACCACCTAGTTTGCTGCTACATCGCATTCTGTCTCTTTTCCTGGTTAAGGGCTCGTCCATACCCACATTTCTAAGCACAGGTCCTGGCTTTCCAGGTCTGTGCCCAAGTGTTTTTGTTTTTGTTTAGTTTTATTTGTCCTGGCACTTTCCCCAGGAAAGCCTATGTTTAACTGCTGAATTGGAACAAGTGGCAATGGAATTTTCCGCGATTGCTCTTTGCTCCAGTTCGGCAGAAAGTGTGGGCTTGCCCAGGACAACAGCACAGTGCTATGTCTGTTTGCTCGAAGAAATTTACTTGCACACAAGGAAGGCTGTATTGGTTTGCACAGTTGCATCCCTGCGAGTTGTGAGCTCGACATATTCCAGCTTCTAGTGCTGCGCAGAGCGCTCACTGAGAACAAAATCATTGCTCCACTACCTTCATAGAAGAGGCCACATCACGAGCTATAGGGACAGGATAGCATTTCCAAAAATTCAGCTCTTAAAAAAGAGTGCCAGAAGCTAGAGAAGCATGAGGAAATATATTCTGGGGTTACCAAACGGTAAACAGATCTTACACCCAACGTGCAATTTGCTCAGGCTTTAAAATGCAGAATCCAGAACAGAATTCAGTGCTTGCATTCCACAAGGGTTAGTAGCCAGAGGGCTATATGCCCAAACCAAGGGCATCTCTGCACAGCTGGCAACCCATCTAGATGAGTGTAGTCCACCTGCCAGGGGCTCAACAACCCATCCACCCCACTCTCATTCTGTAGACCAGGGCAGGCAGGAAAAACAGGAGGTTTATTTAGCTCCTGGCTGACCACCATACATGGCGGGTGACTTGCCTTTGACTTAGAGGGTCACCTGTTGCTCGGGCAGCCTGCATTAAGGCAGGGGGGTTAGCTTTGCATTTAGCTACTTGTTATTGATACATTTCAGCTTCATGGAGGGAACTCGGAGGACATTCCTGTCCCTCCCTTTATCCTCACAACTGCCCTGTAAGATCTGTTGTGTGCCCTGCAACTCAAGGGCCTTGCTGCCCCAGCTGTGTAACCCCACAGGACTCTGAGAGGAGAGACAGACAGACAGACAGACAGACACACACACACACACACACACACACACACACACACACAGCGAGAGCTCATTTAATGAGCATGCTCTCCTCCCACCCCACCCCTAGGCCAGCCATAAATCTCCTCTGCTACAACAGGCAGCTATTTGATCCCAGACTTCAGCTGTGATGCTGCATTAAGGCTTGGCAGAAAGGTGGAGGACAGAGCTGCCTTTTCATGTGCATCCTCCAGATGGAGAGCACAAGGAAGGAGATGAGAGATTTGTCTATGCACTGTGCATAGAAGCCTGTAATAACATTAGCTCAGTAAAATGCCATGGCATTCATACATTTCAAATCCCAGGGGAATAAAACCTGATTTACTAACACTTGTTAGAAGTGAATTTATACTGGGGGAAGGTGGGGGATATATAAATCCTTTCTTTGAGCATTGAATCGCTGAGTCTTCAGAAAAGAAAAGATGGCTTTCCTTAGCCAGTCCCTAATACTCCCTCTTCCCATTGCCTTGCCCCAAATCTTTTATTAGCGGTGCAGCACCACAGAGCCCAGGACACAGTGACTTCCTCCACCTGCACGCTAGAAGTTCCAGGAAACCCCTGGCTCTTAAAACTAATGCATATTTCACAAGTCCGTGCAGGTTACTGAAGCATCACGCACAACTGGCAGCAGCTGGAAAGACTTGGACATCTCAGGAGGAAAACGGGAGGGAAACTGATTTGAGAAGTTCCTGACGCAGGATTCAGGGGCTGAGCAATCCATATATAAGCACCCCTTGCGAAAGGCCAAGAGGCCAGTTTTAAAGAAAGGAGGAGGGAGAAAAGAAGAGGTGACTTTTGCTGGCATTGCAAAGGGTGCTTTAAAAGCCCAAAGGGTAAGGAATTCACAATGGGGAACAAAAGTTACCAAGAGACATGCAATCCCGCAGCAGCCAGGCAACAGCGAGCCCCACAGCCAGGACAGGACAACCCAGACACAAACATATTTTTCCACTGAATGCCCAGAATGGTCAGGCATATGGTGACGCAAAGAGATATTAGCATTTTATCACATGACAAATTCCACATGCACTCAGGTGACGGCACATTTCAGCAAGAGCAGAGATTTTTGGAAAGAGCAGAGATCACAGCGGTGTTGTTCAAAATCACGTTAAGCTTTTAGCCATTGTCAGGGCAAGACTCTCCCCTTGTTTTCTCTATGCATTTTGAAATGTAGGTGCCCCTGGTTCTTTTTGGAAAGCACCCAGCTTAGGAAGGGTCTCCTACACATATGGTAACGTGAGCTAGCAAAATGGACAGCACCATTTCAGGCAGCAGGTGGGGGGGGGGGAATTTCATCTTTTGAAGCTCTCTTGTTTTAAAAATTCACTGCAACTAGCAGATCAGCATGGCAAAGGGCTGAGTGAGAACCTTTCTCTCTGATGCACTAGTTTTCTATCCATGGGAAACTGATTCTAAATTTGTATCCATTATCCGGGTGAGGGTGCAGTGCATTGTCTCCCTGCAGCTTTCTACGGGGAGAAATTTTTTTTGTTACGTTGTTATGTTCATTATACAGTCATACCTTGGTTCTGGAATGGAATCCATTCGACTTCCGAAAATGTTTGAAAACCAAGGCGTGGCTGAGGGGGGTTCCTGCACTCAATCGGAAACCATGTTGGATGTTCGGCTTCCAAAAAGCGCCTGCAAACCGGAGCACTCACTTTTGGGTTTGCAGTGTTCGGGAGTCAAAACATACGAGTACCAAGGCGTTTGAGAACCAAGGTACGCCTGTACTGTAGTCTCTGTTTCTACTACATAGTATTCTTTGGGGGCCTGTAAGTCACAGGCAGAAGGGCAGAATGCCCAGTATCACTGAGAAGCTATCTCACCTGTGTTGCAGTTCCGGTATTTCTTGGTCTGGCCATGCAGGATCAGGGCAAACACCACCATCAGGATGAGAATGAGGCTGCAGAGAGCCATCACGAGCAGGAACCACCATTCCTCATAGAAAGGAGATTCTGTATGAGCTGCAAGCAAGGAGATTGGCAGGGTGGGGAGGCGAGGGGGAGACAAACAACCTGTTTAGGAATCAACCTTGCAACAAAATAATCTTAATCATTTGCCCAGCTTAACTCATCCCATCCAGAACTTCTATTCCTTTCATTACTCATTTTGTGATCAAGATTTCTCCAAAGGTGACAATGGCTCGGGTCAGTCATATCAAAGGTGAATAGCAAAAGTTTCCAATTTTGGAGAAGCCAGAGTTTCCCTTGAAAATGGACCAGGATCTGAACCATTATTTTTATTATTGCTTGTTCCCGCTCCCTGTGCTCCAGTTTCTGTTGCAAAGGCAGTTTGCACATCTCTTGGGTTCTGCTTTGGGCAACAACAAGCATGAATAACGGGCAGCGCGCGGACAGCCACATTTCCCATTTCTCCTGCCACTCAGAAAGATTATCTGCTGCGAATCTGACAAGGACCAGAGCAGCATCCAAGCAGCACTGGCTGAGCTCCGCTGTGGCAAGGCAAACCACAGGCAAGTCTGAGAACGGGTTTAATTAATCACACTCGGCTTGAGTGGCAGGAGCCTGTAGTGCTCTGCATCCTTTATTCCTGGCGCTCCCAACAGAAAATGATATTCTCCCCTGTGGCCGATCTGAAGCAGGCATTAGGGCATCACAAGGAAGTGGGTGGTTAAATAGTTCCACTCAAGCGGAGATCACATAAATATGCTGTTTACTTGCAAGGAGTTGCACCTATCCCTGGGAGGCAACAGAGCCAAGGAGTTGCGGCACTTTGCAAAGTATGACTTGCGTCCAGGCTACGGGAAATATTGCATCTCCATAAATGAACCTGACCAGGTGATGAGATTCTCAGGTGAGCACCTTCTCTCGGTCCCATCAGATGCACCATTGATGGTGACACGAGAGAGAGAGCGCCTCTTCTGTGGCTACTTTGCGATGGTGGGATTCCCTCTCAAGAGAGGTCAGTCTGGCACCTTCTCTGTCATCCTTATGCCAGCAGGCCTTTGGAAACTAAGGGGCAGGTGAAGCTGGCCACTGGGCTGCTCTCAGGACAAACTGGATTTCAATGCTGGTACTAAATTGTGCTTTGATGTACCGGTATTTTAACTACAGTTTTAAACCAATCTGTTGTACTACTTTGTATCTTAGAATGATGTTTTAAAATGTTGGAAGCCGCCGTGAATCCCAACTTTGGGAGAAATGTGGGTTATAAATGCATTAAATAGTAAATAAATAAAGCATCCCTTTGAATGAGCTGGAGCCTCCGTCCCTGTGCCACCGCTGCCCTTGTGGGGTTCTGAAATAGGAGCTGCTCTCCTCCTGGGGGGGGGGGAGAGTTGGGGTTCAGCTATGCAGGGCCAGAGCAGGGGCAGTGAAGGTAACTGCAATGATGGGGGCATTTGGCTCCCACTTTCGATTCTCCTTCTGCTCAACTGTGTTTGGGCATCTCACACCAGGAGCAGAGAAAAATGATGGCAAGAGAAATTTCTTTTCTTTTCTTTTTTAAGGGAAAAGAAAAAGAGAGAGTGGTGCGAGGCTTGCAGAACTATCCAAATCCCCCCTCAGGAACCAAACTTTTGAACCATGAAAAGATAAAAAATAAAAAGGTTTTTTTCTTCTTCTCAGCTTTTGCTGAAGCAGCAGAAGTGATCTGAAAAATGCCTCCCTGAAGCCAGACAGAGACTTTCACTAAGCACAGGGAGATCTCTGAATGCTGGGTCTAGCAAGGCTTCTAAACCTGCAGGAGGCCACCGGTTGATGCTGCCTATAGGAAGTTGTGTTTCCCCCCAGCAAAACACAAATCTATGTACAGTGGTACCTCGGGTTACATATGCTCCGCTAACCCAGAAATATTACCTTGGGTTAAGAACTTTGCTTCAGGATGAGAACAGAAATCGTGCTCTGGCGGCGCGGACCTCCGGAACGAATTAAGTACCACTGTATCTCAGGTTAAGTACTTAATTCGTTCTGGAGGTCCGTTCTTAACCTGAAACTGTTCTTAACCTGAAGCTCCACTTTAGCTAATGGGGCCTCCTGCTGCTGCCGTGCTGCCGGAGCATGATTTCTGTTCTCATCCTGAAGCACTGTATCTGGATTATTTTCTAAGCATTTGGGTAGGCCACCTGCAGTTTGGAGGCCAAATTTGGTCTCCTCACTGTGTCCTACTGTTCTATCGCTCCCGTTAATCTTCTTTCCAGAAGTTGCATCATGGACAGTCAGATCTTATCACACCACATCGTGGGCCTAGCATTACAGTGGTACCTTGGTTCTCAAACATAATCTGTTCCGGAAGTCCGTTCCAAAACCAAAGTGCTCCAAAACCAAGGCATGCTTTCCCATAGAAAGTAATGCAAAATGGATTAATCCATTGCAGACTTTTAAAAACAAGCCCTAAAACAGCAATTTAACATGAATTTTATTATCTAATGAGACCATTGATCCAAAAAAGGAAAGCAATAAACAATGTCCTGCAGTCACACAATCAACCAAACAGTCACAAAAACAAAAAAAGAGCAGCAAAAACAAAAACGCAAAATAAATAGCAAAAACAGACAGACCTCAGCGTAACACTCGAAACAGAAGTGTGGCACTCAAATCGGAAGCATAACACTCAAAACAGAGCATGTTCGACTTCTGAAAATAGTTTCTAACCGGAACACTTACTTCTTGGTTTACAGTGTTCGGGTTCCAAGTTGTTTGAGCAGGAAGGCATTTGAGAACCAAGGTACCACTGAGCTTGAACTCTGAGCCATGTTCTTTCATTCAAAGCAGGGAAGTTGGGCCAGGGGAGGAAGGCCATGTACATGGTATCATTTTAAACAGCCATGCCCCCCCCCCCGGATTCTGGGAGCTGTAGTTTAAGGGTGCTGAGAGTTGTTTGGAGACACCTCCTCCCCAGTGCCACGGTTCCCAGTGGTTTCACAATCAAACACTCTGGAAACTGCAGCTCTGTGAAGGGACTGGTGATCTCTGAATACGCACATACATACATAATTTTATGTGCTCAATTCGTGCTCAAGGTGACGTACAGCATAACAAAAGTAGTCATAAAAATAATTAAAACACTTAAAAATATGCAACCAAACTGAACAATTGCCACATAAATCACAACAACATTTTAAAAAAAGATACAGAAAACCACCAGCAGAAACCCACAACCCAACAAACGCCCCCTAGCAGCCCTCCAACCCAAGAGCCAGTTTTTGTAGGTGGAGTCAGTCCAGGCTAGGTGGAAAAGGCCTGCAAGGCAGAGAGAAGATATTCTAGGACTCACAACCAAGATGTTAATGCCCTTAACAAATTACAGTTCCCATGTGGGCAAAGCCATTATAGTTTGAAGTGGTATGATACTGCTGAGTAGCTCCACGGAGGAAGAGCAGGTTATCAATGAAGCTGCAAGCTGAATGCTGGAACATTCAAGGTCCCATCTGCACTGTACACCTAGAGCAGAATCATGCCATTTTGGAGGTCTTTAAGCAGAGGCTTGACAACCATATGTCAGGAGTGCTCTGATGGTGTTTCCTGCTTGGCAGGGGGTTGGACTCGATGGCCCTTGTGGTCTCTTCCAACTCTATGATTCTATGATTCTATGATTCTATGATTCTAAACAACCATGGCTTTCTAAAAAGATGATAATAATAATAATGGGAACTGTAGTTTGTTGAGGATATTAAGAGTTGTTAGAGACCCCCTACCTCTCTACAGAGCAACAGTTCCCAGAGTTACCTGGGAAGAGGAATCGATCATTAAACCACTCCAGAACTGCAGCTATGTGAGGGGAACACCTCTCAGCACATGTAACAAACTACAGTTCCCAGGGATTCTTTGGCAGAAGATTGTGACTGTTCAAAGTGGTGTGAATGTGACGTAAGAATAGTTTGATTAAAACATTCGTATCCTGCCTTTCCTCTGGGAAACACAAACTGGGTGCATGTCTCCCATGTATCCTGCCCTGTTTTAGAAAATTGGGCTTTAATGCTTTTGCATTAATGCAGCATTGACCCCTGCTCTCTGAATTGCGAGGTGCTGTCACCTTTACACTTTGAAAAGATCCCTGGCCCTGAATGGTGTTGGCTCATGAAATAGAGCCACACAGAACGGGCACGACTGCATGTTTACATGTGAGAGTGCAAGTTTATACTGCTGCAGCTTCTCCTGTTGCAGTGAGCCCCCTTCCCAGATTAAAGAAAGGCACCAGCTGTGCTCCAATTCAAACAGTCTCTAGTGGACTAGTACATTGCAGGGGGCTTTGGGTTCCTTCTGTGATTCCATGACCAAATCCTACAATGGGAGGAGTCGCTAGATGTTGACCACCCACAATAACTAGACTTTGCCCAAGTCCCCGGTGAGGCACCGGCACAGTTTACCCACCTGATACTGCAGTGGAAGGAGCGCTGGGTTCTCCGTATCCAAACTCGTTCACAGCCACCACCCGGAATTCATAGCTCACTCCCTGCTTCAGCCTGTCCAGGCCGACTGTGTAAGACGTGGCGCCGCGGGGAATGTCCTTCACAAACAGGTCCCACAACCCTTCATCTAGAAAAGAAGCAAGGAAAGGGGTTTGGGGGAGCATTCCTGGACCTTTCACAGAAACATGGCGTGAGTGCTAGCCACCGATGAGCTCCACTCCCAGAGTTCACAAGGATAACCTATGTGCAAGGGTAGGAAATCCCATCGTGTGCAGTCGCGCAAGTGGCCTTCCAACTCCACGCTGAAATATGCCAGTATCAGGTTTCCTAACTGATGAGGGAACACAGCACATGATGTGGAGCCCATCCTTTGCACTTGCCAAGGAGCATTCCTCGCATGGCTTCCAGACATTGGTATTCCAGAAGCAATACTGTCTATGGAGGCAAAGCATAGCCAAAGCCCCTACTAGCTTTTGATAGCCCCCTCCTCCTCCATGCATCTGTCCAATCATCTTTTCAAGCCATCCAATTTGATGGCCAACTGCCTCCTGTGGCAGAGAGTTCCAAAGTTTAACTAGGTGCTGCATGAAGAAGGACTTTCTTTCTGCTAAAATAAAAAAAATTCCTTCCAGTAGCACCTTAAAGACCAACTAAGTTAGTTCTTGGTATGAGCTTTCGTGTGCATGCACACTTCTTGGTTGCTGTCTTGAATCTTCACCGGATGCCCATGAGTTTTAGTGTTATGAGGGAGAAGAACTTTTCTCTACTGCTTTCTCCATGTCCTGCATAATTTTATAAGCTTCTATCCCATCACTCCTTGCTTGCCTTTTCCCAAAACTAAAAAGTTTCAAAGGCTGCAACCTTTCCTCAAAGAGGAGTTGCTTCACCCCCTTGATCAACTGGGCTGCTCTTCCATGAACCTGCTTGAATTACTATACAGAAGAGGCATTCAATGCCCACAAAACTGGTTTCTAAGAGCCTAAATGGTACGATTTTTGTCCATAAAGGAACTGTGTGCAAGGCAGGGGGAAATAAGACATTTCCGTTAAAACAACAACAAAAAACAACAACAATAATCTTACAATGTAATAAGGAAAGCCTAGACTTTTATTTAAAGTCAGAGGGCAGATACACAGCAACCGAGAAGGTAGCTTGCAGTACATAAAAACAAATAAAAGCTTCATTTCATTCTGCACAACATCCGTGTAATAGAACGGGCTGTCTGTGTTAGTAAATACTGAGAATTTCAATTTGAGGGCTGTCTGGGTGGTGGCTTCCCTCTATAAAGGCAAGATCCCATTGGTGAATCCCATTAAGGAAGTGACTGGGAATACCTGCTTTTGCTAAACTAGGGCTTTCTGCCATGTCTATTACAACAGCCACTTGGTCCATAATGGAGGTGGGGGAGGAGAATCCAATTACCTGGAGAAAATCTACCAGTTCTGCTTGCAAGCTGGCCTTTTTCTTGACCTGGAGCTGCTATTCTTGCAGGTTTCTCTCAAAACCACTTAAATGAGTCGTGTGCACAGGCATTTAGAGTGTCATCCTGCTGAGGTTTCCCTACTTGGAAGAGTCTGGGTCTGTCCTAGACAGCCAATATACCCACAGGAAGCCTCACGCTGAGTCAGGCCATTAGTCCATCTGGCTCAGCATTGTCTTCACTGACTGGCAGCATCCCCACGATGGTTTGAGACAGGAAGTCTCTCCAAGCCCTACCTGGAGTTACTGGGGATTGAAGCGATGACCTATTGCAAGCGAGACAGATGCCCTTCCCCAATCATATGATGCTTCCTTCTAGCTCAGTAGCCTGGGCCTCAGACAATGGTGCTTCCCACCGCTAGAGATCCCTTTAGCTGGAGATGCCAAGGATGTGCTTTGGGCTGTCTCCTTTTTATGCAGAATAGCAGCTCTTCCTCCTTTGAATCACCTTATACGGCAGGCCCATCTCTAGCCCACTGCGTTGTCTAATCTGAATGAGAGCTGCTTCCCAAGGTCTCGCAGAAGGGTCTCTCCTAGCCCTGCTACTCAGCCTTCTTCCACCTTAGGCCCTCCAGATGTTGTTGGGCTCTGACTGCCAAACTGGTGGCAAGCATATTGCTCTGCTTTCCTTTGGACCACATCAGAGAGGCTGAGGGGGGGGGGTCGTCTTGTTGTCTGGCAGCCCAGGACCTCTATCCACACTGCCCAGGCTTGTACTGCGGGGAGGCCACTTCAGTTCTGCTAATGCAGCAGTTTTACTTCACCCCTGGAAGCACACTCCATTGCCTCTCGAGACAGATGGATGCCCAAAACACCAGCTTTTCTTTTGAGGCTAAAGGGGAACACTCTAATCACCATGTGCCAAGGCTTTCTGTAACCAAAAGCCATTGCAACGAGCTTCCTGCCTTCAAAATGTCTGCTTGAAAGTGTCAGAAAACAACGCATTTTTTGGGTGGGGGGAAGGGCCATTTGGTAAATAGGACCTGGAGCTTGGGCTGCATTTTTCATTCCAGAGAGATCACTTGTGGGCTGCAAGCAATGCACCCCCTTCCCCAAAACTTGATAAGGGAACCCTAGAAGGCAAAAACCTGATAAAGGGCTGCTTATGATTAACGCAGGGAGAAAAGACACTTCCTATGCCTCTCACACAGAGTCCCCGGCCCAGCTGCTCCACCCCAGTTCTTGGGTAATGTGCTGTGAGATGCAATGCAGCTGGCTGTGGGGTTATAAGAGGACAGCTTGCCATGGGCTTTTTGAAACACCTGTCCTTTCCCTAACTTTGCTTAGGCTGTACACACATTTTTGCAAAAGAAGGGGGAAATGTAAAGACCCTAAAAGGGAAATTTCTTCCTGGTGGGGGCAGGGTAGAGGGAAAGAATCCTGTCATTATGAATCCCTCACTGCCTCCTAAGCCCACCCAAGTTGCCTACGAAGGGGTGGGGGCGGTGGTCAGAGGGAAGACACATCTTGCGCCAAAACACTTTGAGCCTCCTACCAGATCCCGAAGCAGGCGCAGGCATTGCCAGAGAAGGCAATGATGACTCCCACCTGGCCTCACCACAGAAGGGACAAAGCAGAGCTGGGGAAAAATTCAAAAAAGGGCAGCCAAGGGGTCAAGGGGGTGAAGCAACTCCCCTGTGAGGAAAGCTTGCAGCATTTGGGACTTTTTCATTTATAGAAAAGTGTGCAAGAAGCGACACAAGCATTAGTGGCATAGTGGTGAGCATAGGTGCCTTCCAAGCAGCTGACCCGGGTTCGATTCCCAGCCAACGTGCCTTGTATGGAATAGCTCCGACAGCAGAGCACGAGACTCTTAATCTCAGGGTCCTACGTTTGAGCCCCATGTTGGACGAAAGATTCCTGCATTTCAGGGGGTCAGACTAGATAAGCCTCGTGGTCCCTTCCAACTCTACAGTTTCCATGACAGAAGTTCATAAAATGACGCCCGGCATGGAAGGGTGGATGGAGAAGCGTTTTCCTCCCTGTCTCCTAACATTAGAACTTCTGGGCATTCAGGGATGCTGGAGTTTGGAAGATGCAGGAGGAACAAAAGAAGTGACTTTTTCATGCAAGGACGGAACTCATTTCCCCCAGGATGGCCACCAGCTTGGATGCCTTTAAAAGAGGATTAGACAAATTCTTGGGGGTGGAAGAAGGCTACCCCTGGCTACCAGCCAGGGTGGATGTGCTCTGCTTCCATGCCAGCGATGCTTCTGAATACCAGTTGCTGGAAACCATAGGAAGGAAGAGTGGGTTTGTGGGTTTTGCACTGAGGCATCTGCTTGGCCACAGCAAAAAGAGGCTGCTGGATTAGTTGGCCAACCGGCCTGATCCCGCAGGCTGTTCGGGAGTTCTCACACTCTTTTTCCGGTGCCTCAGAAGCACTCCTGCACTGTGTGCTTTTTTTAATCCTTCGGAGGGGGTGAGCGGCAGGCACCGCGCGAGCTGCAGGTGTTAGAACAGACGCGGCCCCGACACAAGAGCGCGATTTCACGGACAATTAGTCAGGTGCTCTGGGCTGAAGCAAACTGCCAGTCAACCCACAGCAGCTCCTAGACCTGATGGCGCGCAGGCCACTAACAGATGCCTGCCAGGCTGGAGCAGGAGATGGGGGCGGCTGGAGAGCCCTCTCTTGCACACGCACCACCAGGGATTTCCCTGCCCTGCTTTTTGGGGTCGGAGAGACTGTGCTGTAAATGTCGCTCCCCCTGCCGCCCCAGAAGGGCCTGACAAGAACCGGGGTTAATTTGTTTTTAAGGAGGAAAGGCTGAGTTTATGGCACAGACCAGATGCCAAGCGAAGGCTGGCAAACTGTTGACGTGCTGCCAGAGGGTGGGACAAGGCAGGGATGGTGGGGGGTGGCCGTTGCGGCACAGGGATGAGGCAGAGAGGCAGAGACTTTGCATTTGACTGGCTCTTGCTGCTTTGCATCCACGTCCGAGATGGAATAAGTGGAAGCAATGAAATAGGGGGATTGTGCCAACAGGCACTCTTGGTTGCTACTTCACTGGAGCCTCACCAAAGGCAGGGCATTTTTTTAAAGCTGTAGCAGGTCATGGTCATCAACCCATTGGGTGGAATGGAAGGCTGCTGGCTGGGTTCCTTAGCCACATCCACAATGGATCGATACCTCTTGGTCCTGTTGTCACAACCAACAATACCCCACACTGCAGGGGTTTGAGTCCCTTTCAACTCTACACTTCTATGATCCTCTGATATTCCCTTACTTCTGGGTTGGCAATCAGAGACTGGCACTTTTCACTGCTGGATATTGGCAGTAAAGAATTGCTTGCAGTTCTGATCCTGCACCTTCTAGCTGTTTGAGCAGGTCCAGCAATCTGGGGCAGGAGCAGCTGGTACTTCTCAGGGGGCTGCATCTGGCCCTGCCCTTCTGTATTGCCCCTTCTGCCCCAGCTGTAAGGTTTTCTTACTTGGCTGGCTGGTGCTCAGTAGCAGGAAAAATTTCTGGTGGAGGCATCAGACCTCATCTGTTTGTTTTCTGTCTTTTAAAATATGCTTGCCCAGCCAGATTCACTGGAGTTGGGTGAGCTCAAACAAACAAACAAACAAACAAACAAACAAACAAACAGGCATAGCTTGAGGGCTTTCTTTAAAAAAAAAATAGTATGGCAAAGGACCCCTTTGATAGTGAGAAAAGCACTGAACGCTTGTCAGGTAGAAGCAACTGGAGGTAACACCCAGCATGGTTTCGCAGTGCATTTTCAGTTCCCTGGCTGAGAGCTACAGCAGCAGTTGGGAGGAGGAAAAAAAGAGAGAAGGCAGCATTTAACGTTTAGGGTAATGAGGCCTATAATAGATGACAGCTGAGATGTGGAACCCTAAGGTAATGGTAAGTTGTTTAAATATTGACAAAGTGCTCACGCTTTTCATTTGCCTATTAAGACGCCTTGATTGTGGTTGCACAAACACAGAGGTCCTTCCCCCCTCTGGGGTTTTATGCACAAAGAGAGCTGGTCTGGGTCAGCCATTTGCCTCCCGCTCAGGGCAACACATCGCTGTCCAGGAGCAAAGATGCAGCAAAGGTGCAGCATAATCTCCAGCGTTAGTTGTAGAGCAGTGACTCAGGGAGGAGAACCGTTGCCTCTTCTCTCCGGCTGAGCTCTGAACTCGGAGAGAGAGAGAAAAACTCTACACAAAAGCACAGGAGGGGCAAAACTGAGCGAGATGCAGAACGTTTTAATGAAGCCGAAGCATGTGTGAAATAAGCCAGAGATCCAATTATTATCCTCCCCTTGCCTGGATCGCATTTCACGCTCTCTGCAGATTCTGCCTGAAAGGAAGAATAGGAATCCCAGCGCACAAACAGCCTCGTTCGTTTATTATGGCGGCATGAACGGGATTAAAATAATCTGTGGGAGAATTAAGAGACTCAGTTGTTAGGCCCAGCGAGGGGCTCTCTCTTTCTATGCACTCCTCGCCCAATCTGTTTGCAGATGCAGTGGAGTGGGTCCAGGCTGCACAAAGCTGTGCTAATGTAACTGAGAACCTCACTGGAAGGACTCTCTCAACTGCCTCCAAGTGAGACGACACACGACATACCAGCAGGTCTGGCACAGAGAATGGATACAGCGTTGAACAATGGATATTACCCAGGAGGGCCAGAGGAAGCTGCCAAGATTTTGCAGATGATGGAAGGCCCAGCCCAGGACATTTTGTCGCTTTGGGCTAAACAGAAAATGCCTCTATTTCTGCCCACCACCATAGCTGTGCACGGAGAAGGTGGAGGGCAGGTAGGTGCAGAAGAGGCAGCAGAGGAGGCCACATCTGCTGCCTGAGGCAACTGCCTCACCTCGCCTCATGGGTGGCCTGGGCTCTGGTCCAGCAGAACCTTCTCCTTTGCAAACCTTGTTGAAATGATTGAAAACTGAGCAAGGAGAACACAAGAAGAGCCATGGTGGATCCGTCAATGGCCCATCTAGTCCGGCATCCTGTTTTTGCAGTTGCCAACCAGATGCCTCAATGGAAAACCCACATGCAGGATCCGAGCACAAAAGCCCACTCCCGGGACTCCTGTGGTTTCCAGCCACTGGCATTCAGAAGCATTGCTGCCTCCAACTGTGGAGACAGAGCAGAGTCACCAAGGCTGGTAGCCAGTGAGAAACCTTTTATTCCTTCTTCCTGGGTTATGTCACCTAAAGACCTGCAAGTCAGGGCTGGCACTTAGCGTCCCTTGCAACTCAGGAGAATCTGCCCTGAGCAGGAAGGAATCGTGGCTCCAAGCCAGGAGAGGAACTATTCCAAATGGTCGCAGCTAAGGTGCCATCCTCCTAGCAGGAGGCAGGCCAAAGTGATGGCTCGTCCACACTGCCAATTGCCATGTGCTGAAAAGCACGGGTCTGAGGGGTTTCCCCCTTGCCCTGCTCCTTTTCCTGGGGAAACTCACTCTTTAGTGCTAAATTGGAGCAGACATCAATCTGGAGAAAACCTGAATTTCTGGTTGTTCCGATTGAACACTAAAGAGCGGCTTTCTCTGAGGGAAAGCAGTGGCACAAGAAGCAGGGTGGGTAAGCCAGAGGTTGTGTGGGGTCAAGTGTGAAAGGAGAAATCATCCAGATGTCAATGTTTTGGAGCTTGTCAAAATGTGATAAGATATGACCCCCTTCCCAACTTTCCCCCTCCCATCCTCCGTGCCCCCCCTACCCCAGACCATGTTTTTAGGGATCAGATGATCTGCACACTCTCTTTCTCCATTTCTGTGGCCTACCTGATGGTCTGGTTTCTATTATGTAGCCAGTCGTGGGTCGGCTTCCTGGTACTCCCTCAGTCCAGTACAAAGTCAGTCCAGAGGCTGTTTTTGAAACCAGCACATGCTGAGGGGAACCCGGGGAGCCTATAGGGAGGGGTGAAATGGAAAGAACAAGCATGAGGCAGGGTGAAAGGAACAGCCATTTCCACCATGTGGTCCAGTCACTTTGGAGAGATGAAAAATCAGGAGGCCTCTGGCAAATAGATGCCTCTTTCGAGAAGAGAGTTACCTGGTGAAGCTACTCTGTTCTCGACTCTCCCATTAACAGGCTCTGCATCACCCAGGCTGGGTCATGCCATGAGCAGACAGGACAACCCTGTGTTCACTGTGGGAAGACAACTGCACTGTGGAGCCTGGACCGGTGTGTCATGAAGGCCACTGCCCATCTCTGCCAAATGGCCTCCTGAGAATCTCAGACTCCCTTAGAGAAAGGGGCCAGGTCATTTCCAAGCCTTTACAGCTACAAAGATTTGATTGAATGTGCAGGATAACTGTTGAGGAGCCAGGAGCCAGAAAGCTGGAGGATTTATTTGTTAATTTTCCTCCAATTTTCAGTGGCAGGGATTCAGAGCCCTACTTAGGTCTGCCATCTTTGTTAGTAGCAGTGCTAGAATATGCGAAAATAATAAGAATAAGAATAGCCCAGTATTAATGCAAAATATGCAAATTTGCCTGATTTATACAGGTTGTGGAATTTTTTTTGGGGGGGGGGAGAGGGATGAATCCAAAAGCCACAGTAGAGTGAGGACCAGTAACACAAGCCGATTGTCAGTTGGGTGTAGTTTGGGGGAAATGACCCATGCGGTAGGGTTCTCCCCCCCAACCAGTCTGTGGGCTGAGGCCTTTTATGTAGAGACACCTGGACATTGCCACTGTCTGTGAAGGAGGACATGAAATCATGCCTTGCCGCTTAACTTTCCCCTGGCTTGAAAATGCCTTTTGAACACCTTCCTTGCTGCTGGGTGCTGTGTTAATGCAATGGGCTCTGTTTGGTCTTCCCCCCCTCTTGCCTCCCTCGCCTTGGCACGTTCCTCGTGTCTCACTTACCCTCTGCTGGCCCAGCTGTGATGTTGGCTTGCAGCTCTGGCCCATAGGTGATGGTCTTGGCTTGTACTCGGAACAAGTAGGTCATGCCCTTGGTGAGGTCTCTGACTTTCAGCCACCGCTGCCAATTCCCATTGATACCCACGGTCACCACTTTGCTCACCCCTGGAACAGAGCCATCCAGATGGGGGCAGGGGGGGAATAAAAAATAAGACAAGAGTGTTAAATGTATTAACAAGAAAAGAGGAAGGCAGTGGAGCAGTGGAGCTTATCCTGTCTAGATTACCAGTGAAAATTATCTAGCCATTTGCTAAGGAAGTATTTCTTACAATTAGTGGGAATTTAAGGAGCGATAATGGCCAATTTTCAGCACAGATAAGTGTAATTAGACTTTAAGCTTGATAAGTGGGCACCAAGAAGGGGAGGGGGAAAAAATCTTACAGCGCAATTGGGAAATTACCAAGAGGCTGGAGACTACCTCACTAATTACATTAGGATGGAGGAAAAAGGTGAGTTTAGGGGATTGTAAGCAGTAGCTCATTCAACCCAGCTTGTCTTCACCCGGGGCCTCTGGGCCAATCATTCTTTCAAATCACTCCTGGGGAAAATAAATTCACCAGGCCAAACCTCTGTTGACCAATGCCTCATCCATGGACAGCAAAGCAACAGGAGTGAAAATCTTCTGACCTTTCAGACTGGATTAATTTATGCATGTTCAATTTAACCCCCCACTCCCGTGGAAGAGGAAGGTGAATGGAGCCTAGGTAAGTTCCCCCCCCCCCCAAGGATCTTTGTTTGAATTTGCCTGTGAATAATTCAGATGCATAACCTGCTGACGTAGTTGTGTTAACATTTCCCACAGGTAGGTGATGTTGGAGTCTGGCCTTTCAGTGAGGAATGGATATTGTGATAGGAATTTTATGGTCTTAGATATATGGTGATGTTCATAACTGCACATACATAGATCAACACAGGAAGACCAATCTGGAACCATTTTGATTCCTAAACTGACCAAATCCTTTCTCTGCAAGGTTAAACTGGAAAAGCCTCCCCATTGTCTCTTTCCTCACAAATCCTGTCTCAAGGATATGTCTGTTTGAATAAGGTGTGAGCCTGTGACCTGGCCCAGGAAATAAGTATTTTACCACTACAAAAGAATGGCCAGGCTCCCCAAGAAATCCAATCAAGTAACTTGCCAGACAGGAGAAAAACAACATTTAAATTTCTGTGATGTAGGTGGGATGTATCTGAGGGGTGGTCTTAGGTTACACCCCTTCTGTGATGTATGCATAATGTTTCTGGGGGTGGTCTTGATCTAGAGAATGGGAATTTCAAAAGTCTTTATAAGGCCTTGCACGCCATTGTTCTGGGTCCTCTTCCTCTCCTGCGTGTGAGGGGAGCACCCTGTTGCAACAGATCAATAAAGATCAAGCTTACTAGCTGCTTTGCTTCTCAATATTCTCTGGTTGGCCTCTGTTATTTTCTCCTACCAATAGGGAACCTATGTAAGGACTCTATATGGGCTCTTGGATACCCCATAAGGGAAAAGGGCAGATTTTTATTTACAACAATATAAAGAGATAATATGAAAACACAAGAATGTTAAGACCTGCCACACTGAGTTGCAGCCTGGGGCCTCTGTTAGGATGAGCATGGAGCCTGTTCGGGCTGCCTCTTTGCTTCGGAGCCGAGTTCAAGGGGCTCGCTCACCTTGGTGTTTGGAGCCCTAAATGACTTGGGCCCCAAATACCTGCAAGAGGACCTCCTCCCCTATGTGCCAGTCAGGCTGTTATGATCTGCAGCAGGAGAGTTCTTCTTAGGGTGCCATTGAAGGTGTGGGGGGTGATGACTTGAAACCAGCCTTCTCTGCAATGACTTCCAAAGCTGTGGAATTCCCTCCCTATAGGGAAGAGTCAGGTGCCCATCTCTTGATAGCTTTAGATGGCCACCTCTTTTCCTTGGTCTTTGATGGCTGAACTATTATTGTGTGTCCCTTGTGAATACCACCCCAGATTTCATCACTTCAATTCTGTGATTTTCTGGGTTAAGGTGGCTGCAAAAGGATTTTTTTAAAATCAAAGAACATGGAAATGAGCACTAGACATGTGCTATTTTCCAATAGTTTTCTAAAAGCGGCTGTTATGTCGCGCAGAAGCCCAAAGGCAATGGAGAAATTAACAGGGAAACATCGGAGAAATGGAATAAACTGTTGTGTGAATGTAGTCTATGTATGTCCCGTCCACTCTAGTGGGTGGGGAATGGTGGGATGAAGTCACACTGCGTTCTGCCGTCCCCTCTCCTCAGTGAGTAGTTCCCCACCCTCCCTCAGTTCCAGCACCCAGCAAAACATCACCACTCATGTCAAAAAACCAAATCAAACTGCCCCCACAATGTGCTTCAGTATGTCCACAGTTGGGCAAATTGCAGTATCCATGGATTGCTAAAGTCTGAAATAAATAGGTGGAAAGAGCAGGTTGCCACTTGGATGAGGACAATGCCATGTGGGTGGCACGAAAAATGTGCTCAAGGAGGAAGCACTCAATCCATTCTAAACTGCTGTGTGCACACAGCCTTGATTCTTGTGTCAAAGCATCTTTTCTCCTTCTGGAATGTGTCTAGTGTTTTAGATTTTAAGCCTGAGAGCTTAAGGTCTATAGGCTACATTTATTTTCTGCAGATGCAATACAGGCGGCAAAGAAGGTCCTCTTCACCATCGATATCACCACTTGGTAGGCTCGACGTTGAGCTGTAACCTGTGTTCAGTCCAATTCAGAATGAGTTTTCCTCCACAGGCACTCTAGCTGTCTCAGCAATTGTTTCATCGCCATCAGCTCCAGGGAAAACCACAGGGCCATCCATGCAATTGGCGAGGGAAGTCAATAGCCCCGGTTAACTCTGCATTCCAGCAGGCCACCATGGAATCAGCTGGAAGGCCATCAGCATGGGATAAAACATCTCCTACCACTATTTGGAAACCATTTGGATCCTTTAAGTGATGGGGGCGCGCTATCTGAATCGGTCCCACCTCCCTGCAGTGGGGAAGGCCTGCGGAGATGGCCTGGAGTTTTAAAGGTGATTTTAAGAGTGGCATAATAGTAGTTTATTTAAAAAGAAATATTTTCAATCTCTTGAAAAATGCTCCCCCCCCCCCCATATTACATTTGCCTTCTTGACTGCTGTGTTATATTCAAAGTTTCCCGAAAAGTGTCAAACTCCTTGGACAACACAAGAGTTCATTTAAAATCTGACAGAAGCTGGTTGGATCAAACTTTTCAGAGCACATTACATCTGCCGTGCTATCAACCATCTCTTTAGTTTATTACTAAGTTATATTAAAGATATTTATCTCAGCTTTTATTGGCTAAATCTAAATAAAGAAAGAAAGAAAGAAAAGAAACAAGTCTAGTTCAAATTTTCTTTCTAATTAATATTTTAATTCAGAGACATATTATTGTTCAAATGCCCAACAGAGGAAAATCACACTGGACATCACCCAGTGTTTCCGGAGGGGGTGTCATTTAACTGATCAGAGAAATTAGAGATGAAAGAGACCTCGCCCCCCCCCCAATAATGCACATTTCAAGCTGTTTTAGAGCAAGCTGTGAGAAACAGCTGCAGGGTTCTTTGTTGTCATCTGTGACTCAGGTTAAAAGCAGCATCCCATAAACATTCAAGAATCCATAAACAGGGACTGCAAGTGAAAGTCACCTGAGCAGAAAAAATCTCAACAGAAAAGAACTCAGGGTGGGCCCCCACTTCTTTGGGGGTCTCTGGAAATGGGTGTGTGGGGGGGGGGGAATACATAGAGAGATACAATGAAAAATTAAAGCTGAATCATCTCGTTTCTCCATCCATGAGGTCATGGCAAACCCCAGTTAATGGAGATGTACAAAGGGGTGGGTGGACATATACTGTATATTGGGAGACCAGACACACAACTGCAATGTGCAGTGTTCCCCAGTTGGGCACACTGATCTCTCCTCGGCACTCTTACCTTGCACTGGGGCCAAAGGCTCATAGATCACCCGGTAGCCCTGCAGAAGGCCATTGGCTGCAGCTGGTTCCCCCCAAGACACGTTGACGGTGGAGCAAGTGATTTCTGAGAAAGCCAGGAAGCTGGGGACGCTTGGAGCTGAAAGAGGGATGAACATCAGCAGAAACACTTAGCAGCAGGAAGATCACCACTCCCCTTCGGTTTGGGTTTCCATTAAAAGTTTTGGGAAACTTTTAATGTTTGATGTATTATAGTATTTTAATATTCTTTTGGAAGCCGCCCAGAGTGGCTGGGGAAGCCCAGCCAGATGGGCGGGGTATAAATAATAATAATAATAATAATAATAATAATAATAATAATAATAATAATAATAAATTTTATTTATATCCCGCCCTCCCCAGCCAAAGCCGGGCTCAGGGCGGCTAACAACAATCAAATAATCAGTCAAATAATCACACAATCTAAAAATATTTCATTATAAAAATTAATTAAATCAAATTGATGGCAACCAATTAAGCAGAATTATGTGCAGGTTGCCAGAGGAGGGAGTCAGGCTGCGCCCTGACCAAAGGCCTGGCGGAACAACTCTGTCTTGCAGGCCCTGCGGAAAGATGTCAGGTCCCGCAGGGCCCTAGTCTCTTGTGACAGAGCATTCCACCAGTTTGGAGCCGCAGCCGAGAAGGCCCTGGCTCTAGTTGAGGCCAGCCTAACCTCTCTGAGGCCTGGGACCTTGAGGATGTTATTATTTGCAGACCGTAGGTTTCTCTGTGGGGCATACCAGGAGAGGCGGTCCTGTATTATTCCAGCCCATGACATTGCTCATAATCTACGGCTGTGCACACATTACTGGTCGTTCTTTTTCTCAGTTTGGATCAAAGATGGTTTTTTGGGGGGGTAGATAAAAGATGGACATGAACTAAACCAGCATACACGGCCGTGTCTGTGGCATGTCAGATGGGAACGTGGCCTATGGCAGAATCCTCTTTGTAGTCTAGTCTGCTTCAGTGTCTTTTGCAGCAGTAATTTTAGTTAGAAGATCCCAAAGCACCACCTCTTTTTTTTAAAAAAAAATCCATTAATCTCACTTGCCAAGTGAAACTGCCTTGTGACTGTTCAGTGCTTGACATCTAAAAGTCTAAAAACCTTGCTCCCTTTCTGTATTTGGAGGCCTCAGAACAGTGGGGTTGGGGGAACCAACATCTCTCTCGAAGTCCTTGGACCACAGCTCCCATCTGCCCTAGACCAACAAAGCCCATAGTCAGGAATGATGGGAGTTGTAGTTCATGACATCTGGAGAGCCACAGGTTTCCTCTCTGCTGTCTTAGAAGGAAAATAAATAAATAAGGAGCCTTATGAAGGCAGAAGCTGAGGCTCCAATACTTTGGCCACCTCCTGAGAAGAGAAGACCCCCTGGAAAAGACCCTGATGTTGGGAAAGATGGAGGGCACAAGGAGAAGGGGACGACGGAGGACGAGATGGTTGGATAGTGTTCTCGCAGCTACCAACATGAGTTTGACCAAACTGCGGGAGGCAGTGGAAGACAGGAGTGTCTGGCGTGCTCTGGTCCAGGGGGTCACGAAGAGTCGGACACGACTAATCAACTAAACAACAACAACAACGCAGGCAGAGCTGTAGCAGTATAAACGTTTGTTGTTGTGGGCTGTGGGTGGGTTTGATCAGAATTGCTCTGGCACAATCTGCTACATGTTTGACATGTGTAGCCTCAATCTGTGCAAAAACTATGAAGGCCACTCGTCCTAAGAGTGGATGTCAGATCAATGTGATCTCAACCCCCCACTGCACATAGAATGGGTGTCTGGAATGATGTGTGTATAGCTCTAAGGCAGCCTTTGCCAATCTTGTGTCTTCCATAAGTATTGACCGAGAATTCCCATCGGTCCCAGCCACTGGTGGGCAGCGGCTTGGCAAAGGAAGCTCGAGGAAGCCTCTGATGTCCCATTGCCCATGTGTGCAGGGAAGTAGTTTGGTAAATGCCCCCAAATGCTCATCTTCGTAATGTCAGAGAGCATTCGGCTTTGAGGACAGGGCAGGAGTCAGACATTCTGGAAAAGGTCCTGGGTTATTGAGGCAGGCTTCATCCTTATGTCTCATCGTTATGACATTCCAAGGATGTGTGGCTTTGGCAGCCTTCTATTTAAAACACAGAGGGGAACACACAGAGTTGGAGGTCAGGCAATAGAGGTTCCAGCTTCTCCATGCTTCGTACATGGCAGTGGCATCCTTACCTGCTTGGTGGGTCCTGCCTTGCCCAGGGCTGCTCTTTGGCCCATCACCTGCTGCGTTGAAAGCAGAGATACAGATCAAGTACTTAGAGTAACTGGTGAGGTTCTTCAGCCGAATGCTTGTCTCCGGGTGGAAAAGGACCTTCACTTTTTCCGTGTCATTCTGACTCTCCTCCTGCCAGTAGTAAACCTAATTGGAAGAGAAAGGGTTACTTAATGTGGATTTTTACCCTGCCTCTCTAAAGTTGCCATCTGTTCCTCTGCTGCCTCTAACTCACCCCCCACGACATGCTATAAATTAATGATTTTTGAACCTCTTTCTCTCTCTTTGCTGTGTCCATTGGTCTTCCGGTAAGGAGCAAATAAAATTTGACATAGTTTGAAGGAAATGGAAAGGTAGAAAGCAGGAGAGAAGTGTCTTCCTCCCTCTCTCATCCCATAATGATTGGGGTCATCTATTGAAACTGAGCATCAAGAGATTCAGGCCAGGCAAAAGGCGTAACTGATTTATGGAATTCTTGCTGCAAGTTAACGTAAGAACACCAGAAAAGTCCTGAAGGATCTGTCGAATGCCCCATCTAGTCCAGTCTCCTGTTCTCACAGTGGCCAACCACATGCGCTCTCCCACCTGTGGTTTCCAGCAACTGGTATTCAGAAGCTTTGCTGCCTCCAACCATGGAATCACCATTGCTAGTCACCATTCATAGTCCTCTCCTCTGGGAATTTGTCCAGTGCTCCTTTAAAGCCATCCAAGCTGGTGGCTATCATCACTTATTGTGCGAGTGAGTTGCACAGCTCAGCTATGCACTGTGTGAATTGCCGTCCTGAATCTTCCAACATTCAACTTCCAAGATGTAGCTTTAAGATAAGATTAGGCTAATTGGTGGAGGAGAAGAGGTCCAGCCATGGTTATTACTAGCCACAAGGAGAATAGCCTTTACCAAGGTGCCATGGGCTTTGAAGACACTCAAACTCAGGACGCAAGGGAGAAATGTGCTAAGAGGAAGGCATACTTGGCAAACCCTCACCGTGATCAACTCCCACCCAGAAACCAATGTCCCCACTGTGGAAGGATGTGTGGATCCAGAATTGGCCTCCACAGTCACTTGCGGACTCACTGCTAAGACCGTGTTTATGGAAGACAATCTTACTCGGCTACGAGGGATCGCCAAAGAAGAAGAAAATTTACTAGCCACAAGGCTTCTGCAGAGGCACCATGCCTCTGCATATCAGTGGGGGGAGGGAGGGGGCAACTCAGGGTGGAGCTACTGCCCAGCCACCCTGCTTGGGTGCTTCTCAGGATGCACCTGGCTGCCATGGAGACAAGGATGCTTAGATGGACCCCTAGGGCTGCTCTCATGACCATGCCACATCTGTGGCCTTTTCAGTGCCTGGTGGGAAAACTGCAGACACTCTCTTCTCCCCCTAACGACACCCCAGCAGGAACCCCACCTTGGCTGTGGGACAGCCACAAATGGGTGTAACAGTTAATTGAGCCTCTCCTGCACAAACTGGGAGCCTGACCCGAGAGCCCAGCCAAGACTCTGCCTTGGTGCTACGAGCCAAGCGATTAGAACAGCCTGTGCACAAACAAAAGCGGAAAACACACAAATTGTTATAGCAGGTAGCTTGCGCCTGCCAAGAGGCGATGCCAGATCATTTCCATTGGCTCAGCTTCGCTCCATTTGCTGCTCTGACACACAGGTGGGGGGGGGATGAGCCAGGCAACGAGCGCCAGCCAAGTCGCAGGGCTTGCAAGCAGCAGGCTGCTTGTGGCCTCTCAAAGCGACAGAACTGCAACAGAGCCACGGCCAAGTGGCTAGAGCGTCGGACTAGGACCTGGGAGAGGCCTGGGTTCGAATCCCCACTTGGCTGCGAAGATCGCTGGATGACCTTGGGGGCTCGTCACTGCCTCTCGGTATAGTCTACCTCACAGGGGTGTTGTGAGGATAAATTGAGGGTAGAGACCTATTTATGCCAACTTAAGCTCTTTGGAGAAAAAGTTGGGAAAGAAATAATGAATTAAGGACCTAGGAGACCTGGGTTCGAATCCCCACTCGGCCGTGAAGCTCGCTGTGTGACCCTAGAAGCCAGGGATGGTCTCTCTCAGCCTAACCTACCACACAGGGATGTTGTGGGGATTAAATAAGTAGGGTGAGAAACACGTACACCACCTTGAGCTCCCAGGAAAGAAACATGGGATGCAAATGCAATAAATAGCTTTAAATATAAATAAAGAAGAAATATTGAGTATGATCCTAGATCTAGCGCCACTAATGGATATACAGGTGGCAGCCATGAGTGTGCCCACCCGGTGGCGTAGGAAGGGGGGTGCGGTGGGTGCGGGCTGCTCCGGGTGTTATCATAGAGGGGGGTGACCATGGGGCCTGGCCTGCAGTTCACCCGAGTCACACGTCTCTCCTGGGGAGTGACGCGGTGGCTCGGGCACCAGCAGGCTCTGCGCTGCCCGAAACGGCAACATGGGGCTGGCGGACTCTGTGGAGGTTCTGTGCAGCATGCTCTGCCCTAGCTTGCCCCTGTTGGGATTCCATTCCACCCTTTGCTGCAGACATGGGATTGTTGTGTGTCACATGTCTGTTTACATTCCAGCACAGACTGATGGCGTGAGCAGAACTTCCGCTCTGTAACGCTTTTGTTTTTAGTCTCTCTCCGAGAAGACGGCAAGGAGAGATGCCATGTTTTCTTTGTCCTGATTTATGTATAATAAATGCGTAGTTTAGTATGTGTTTACAGCCTCAAGCCTCTTCTGTTGTGCAGCTTACACTGAAAAGTAAAGTGTGCTCAAGTCTGCAAGCTTGAGTCACTGATCACGTCGGAGCAGAGGTCGAGGGATCTCTACAGCGGCAAGGCTGAAGGGAGACGCTCCAGCTGGCCTTCTGACCCTCTGATTCCAACAGCCCTGCTCCCGGGTGCAGGGCATTTGCACTGCCCTGGGCACCTGAGGAGCTAGCTAAGCCAATGTGCCCACCCCACCCCCAGCTGGGGCTGGCATACCAGCTGCTCCCTTCCTGGACAAGGAGGAACTGGCCCCAGTCTCTCCTCTGCCATTATCCAGATCAGATGTGCCACACTGCAGTGGTAATCTCCAAGTCCTGTGCAAAGACTTACCACTGAAAAGGCACAAAAGGAAAAGGGGAGTGGGAGGGTTGAAGAAAAATTCCATTTATCAGAGCAAATTTTTGGAGAGAGTCTAAATCCATCATCGTGGTTTGAGTTGGTCAGATACCAGTTGTTGGGGATCTGCATGTTGCTTGTGCACTTTCTTTCTGAACTTGTTTGTGATTTTAAGTCGCTGCAAGCTGCCTGTTGCAGGTGCCTCTCTTTTTGCATCCGGGTCATGCCACATGTGAAGTGACCTGGCTGCAGCAGAGAGGAATAGCCAGCCCCCACCTCTGTGCCCAAGTCTTATGGAAGCTGGAAATATTAATAACAATAGGAAGAAGATTTGCAGTAGTGGACACACGCACAGAGCACTTGCCTTGTAGCCTTGGATATTCCCATTCTGGCTGTCGACTGGTGGAGGGTCCCAGGCAACTTCTAGCTGGCTTGCGGAGAGAGCACTTATTTGGATGTTCTGGGGCGGCATCGCTGGTGCTGGAGGAAGAGAGAAGAGGGGAACAGAGAGGGCAGAGAAGGAGAATGAGAAGTGAATGTCAGAGCTGGCATCTTGAGCTGGGAGGGGGGATTCAGGCTGCGGTGGGGGCGTGTTATTGGGTTATTGTTCTTATTTTGATTTTATAGATTGTGATTTTATTCTGTGAACTGCCCTGAGACCTCCGGGTGTAGGGCGGTATATAAATTCAAATAATAATAATAAAAACAAGCACACAAGTTGTGTTCCCCAGAGGCTGCTCTTGCCTCTTACAAAGTGTTTGGAAACCTTGCCCACTCCTTTAAACAAACAGTGTTGAAAGCAGCAAACACATTCTGCACCAAAAGTGCACACAGAATGCTTTTAAAAGTAGAAGGCAATGCATTCAGAATGAATTAAAGGATGCAGAGAGAGCGCTGTCTGCATCATGGGGCAGCCCCTGAATCAAGGAATTCATTTCGCACAGAGGTCTCCTCAAACACTTGCCTGAAGAGCTGTAACACTTTCTGCTGGGGGCTTGCATTCAACAGGGAGGGATAACAAATAGGGGATTGGATTCTGCCTGGCTGTTCTGTTTTTATTATGTGTGTTTTGTCGATTTCAGGCAATAGTTCACCCAACCCTTCAAGACCGGATTACTGCAATGCGCTCCAAGTGGGGCTTCCCTTGAACTTGAAGCTGCAGCCAGTGCAGAGTGCTGCAACCCAATTGCTGACAGGAGTGAGGCCATGCCAGCACATAACACCTCTGCTCAGAGATCTGCACTGGTTGCCAATTTGCTACTGGTCCAAGTTCAAGGTGTTACTATTAACATTTTGGGACCAGTTTACCTACACCATCACCTTACCCCATAGGTGCCCACTCGACTGTATTGATCTGCTGAACTGGCATAGTTACAAGTGCCACATAATATTTGCGCTGAACTTGCAAGAAATAAATCCTTTAATGTGGCAGCACTTACACTTTGGAACTCCCTGCCTATTGACATCAGGCAGGCGCCTTCGCTGAACTGTTTTTGGGGTCTGCGTAAAAGATTATTGTTTTTGCAAACCTATCCAGACATTACATGTGCTTTATGACTGTTAAGCTACTGTTGTTTTAAGCAGGTTTTGAATATTTTAAAATAGCTTTTCTGTTTTTTATCAATAAGCCCAAAGTTTTATCATATATACATTGAAAAGCACTCAAGAGGCATGAGGCTAAGTGTTCTTCCATACCAAATGAAAGAAAAACCCCACACTTAGAAAGCTAGGGAGAAAGCTCCTAGCTTAGGCTTTTCTGTTGACATGCTAGCTTTCTGTGCACAGGGATGTGATTTCCTGGGGGAGAATTCCATCACAGCAGAGCCAGCCCTGGTCTGAAACAGTATTCTCATCCGGAGTTAGATATCAGACCTGCTGCTTTGGGATACTTGTGTATTTGCTCCTTGCACGAGGGATGGCCTGCTAGCACATCTTTATGCAGACCAAGGGCATGGGCAGGGGTGGACGAAGGGGTGGGTGGTGGGTGCTGTTAGGATATAGTTCCGTTCCACCTTTAGAACAGGCATGTGGAGTTGTTGTATGTCACATGTCTGTTTCCTTCCAGCACAGTCTGCTGGGAACATGTTTTTCCTTTGTCCTGCTGCTGACTAAATGCTTTTCACATTAGTGATGTATGGAAGTGAGAGCTGGACCATAAAGAAGGCTGATCTCCGAAGAATGGATGCTTTTGAATTCTGGTGCTGGAGGAGACTCTTGAGAGTCCCATGGACTGCAAGAAGATCAAACCTCTCCATTCTGAAGGAAATCAGCCCTGAGTGCTCACTGGAAGGACAGATCCTGAAGCTGAGGCTCCAGTACTTTGGCCACCTCATGAGAAGAGAAGACTCCCTGGAAAAGACCCTGATGTTGGGAAAGATGGAGGGCACAAGGAGAAGGGGACGACAGAGGATGAGATGGTTGGATAGTGTTCTCGAAGCTACCAGCTTGAGTCCACTGTGGGAGGCATTGGAAGACAGGAGTGCCTGGCGTGCGCTGGTCCATGGGGTCACGAAGAGCCGGACACAACTAAATGACTAAACAACAACAACAACAAATATGCTTACATATGCCTCTGTCCGCTACTTCTGTGGTGAAGAGTTCTTATCTCTGCTGGCTTGCGTGCTCAGTCCCTAAAGGTCTCTGAGGCTTGAATCACAGTTTTTGATGCTGTGCCGAGAACTGGAGTTTGTCTGGGTGCTGGCCGGAGGGCTGGAGCCAGCTGGGGGCCTGCCAATTGCCCCCGTCTCCCCGGACGCATCCCAACAGGTGCAGGCCGCCCCGGGTGTCACCACTGGGGGGGGGTGTCACAAAATGTGGCAGCACTTAGCGCAGGGCCTGCAGCACACCCAAGCCATGTGTCTCTTCTGGAAGAGAGGCGGTGGCTTTGGTGCACACAGGCTCCGTGCTGCCCAAACGGTCTGCCCGCTGTAGGGCAGCTGAGTGGGAGAAGGCAGGCAGACTCCAGAGGCCCCACAGTGTGCTCCACCCCATGGGCGTCTCACCTCTCCCTTGCCTCGCCCCTACGGGCAGCTTGCCCTGCCCCTGGGCATGCCACCCCAGGTGCCCAAACGGCTTCCTCCGAACCCACTTAAGCCTGTTTTGTGTTTTTGCTAGGAACTAACTTTTACAGGGGTGTCGAAGTGAGACCAGAAAGCAGCAAGCTGCCTGCAGATGGTCTTGTCATAACCTCTGCCCACGGTGCTTGAGAGGCTGCCTCCTCCCTCCCCACCCATTTAACGGGCTGCAAATGGAAGCCATAAACTGTTTGCCACCCAAGGAAGGCGAGAGAACCCTCCTTAGTTGCTCCTCCTGAGGCTTTTTTCTTCACGGACAGTGACCTTCGCCAGCTGCGTGGTCGTTATATATTTATATATTTCCGCTCCCTCCTTCTCTCTGGGGTTACGAAATAAAATAGTAATTAACACCCACTCAGCCTGACACCAACTATTTATTTTGTTCTAACTGCGCCGCTTCCGTATTATCGCTGCCCACCCTGCCGTTAATGGAAATGTTAATAACCACAGCCAGGTTGTTGTGACAGATGCTTGGGCTCATTATCAGAAATTCTTATTTACCGCTCCATTAAACGACAGAATCGCACACCCCAAAGAAAAAAGAAAAAAAAAAGGAGGAGAAGAAACAATTCAATCAAAACTAACTGGAGGAATTTTATGAGCTGCATTAATAATCCAAAACATAAATAAAGTTGATGGCAGTTTGGGGTGGTTTTTTGTTTTTGTTTTTGTTTTCTTACTGCGGGTCTGCCACAGGCAACTCAGTTGCAAGATAGGACAATTAAAAAGCAAGAGGCAAAATGGAGAATAGCCATTAGACTAGTGCTTAATTAAAACTGATTATCATTATTATTAATAATAACAACAGAAATAATGACACAACATTTGCTAAAATCATTGTTAGACAAGCCTATCCAGAGGTTTACAAAGCAGATGAAAGTTCTAATCTGTTTTTAGTCCATTGTTATTTTAACTTTTTTTTAAAAAAAGTTTTACATTATTGGTAATTTTACATACTGATAATCTGATTATCTTTTTTTGTAAACTGCTTTGAGGTGAGTTTTTGGTTTTTTTTTTTAGAATCAAGCGGTATACCGTGGAACCTCAGAAGTTGAACATAATCTGTTCCAGAAGCAGGTTTGACTTACAAAACGTTCGAATTCTGAGGTGCAGCTTCCGACTGGCTGACAGCTAGGTTTTTTGAAGATCAGAAGCCACGTTGGACATTCGGGTTCTGAGGAACGTTCGAAAACTGGAACCCGAATGTCCGGCTTTTCGACGTTCGGGAGCCGAAATGTTCCAAAATGGAGGAGTTTGGGAACCGAGGTTTTACTGCATAAACTTTAAGAAAACTTCACCATCTGTTAATGATTACTGCCTTTACAAAGGTGCCTGGTGCTCAAGAGAGCGCAAATGAATGTTGCTTCATAAACAGAATCCCTCTAACTAGAAAAGTCTCTTGTGGATCTCACTGGAAAAATAACTGCAGACAGCAGGTGAGTTCATGGCTGCACCATGCTGGTCCTTTTTAGGCGCTGGGGGAGAAAGGGGTGGCGAAAGGTGCCTCTTGTGGGCCATAGGCATTTGTGCCACTAGGAACCTGATAAACTCAGGCCAAGGAGATAAATTGGCAGAAAACTGGCAAAAGCTTAATGACATGTATAAGTTCTCTGCTCCTGCTCTAGGGGGTGGGATGTGTTTGGGGCCTGGCTATGTCTACAGAGGTTAGGCACGGACCCGCTGCACTCTATTAGTGGTTAGAGTTATGTTCTTGTTTATTTATAGGCCACCTTTAAGCCCAAACAGCGCCCCCCCCCCCTCAGGTGGTTCACACAGAATAACATACAAATGCAAATCCAGAGTGTCTGGCTGGGATTTAGGAGACCAGAGTTCAAATCCCACTCAGCTATGAAGCTCACTGAGTGACACTGGAAGCCAGTCATTGCCTCTATCTCCCTAATCTACCTCACAGGGGTGTTCTGTGGATTAAAGAGGACTAGGAATTGGGAATTCAAATCCCTCACTTGGCTGTGGAGCTCCTCAGTAGTGGACCCTCTCACTTCCTGTGGTTTCCAGAAATTGGGATTCAGAAGCATCTGTGGAGGTAGCACTTAGCCATTGTGGCAAGTAGCCACTGAGGGCCCTCCCCTCCGTGAGGGTCAAATGGTCATCTAGTCCAACCCCCTGCAATGTAGGAATCACAGCAAGATCTTAGGGGAAGTCCTGAATTTTAAAGGGGCGTCACTATGAAATGAAATTCACCAGAGTGCCATAGAATTTCACAGGTGCCCTATATTTCATGGTGCTGAAGCTCTGTTGAAAACCCACAGAAGCCAACAGAAGCGCTGCAGACCCTCTTGTTCCTGGAATTCTGATCTGGGCCCGGCCATGACTGCGTTGTGGGTCACAAGGCACCAGCTGGAAACCCACATCCGAGTGGATCTACAGTGGATGCTTGGGTTGCGAACATGATCTGTGAGGGATGCACGTTCACAACCTGCAGCGTTCGCAACCCACAGCAGCGTGTCTGCGCACATGCGGGTTGCGATTCAGCGCTTCTACGCATGCACAAAGCGCGAGTTAGGGCTTCTGCGCATGCGCGACCCCCGAAACCTGGAAATAATCCGTTCTGGTACTTCCAGGTTTCAGCGGGTCTGTAACCTGAAAAAACACAACCTGAAGTGTCTGTAACCCGAGGTATGACTGTACTGGGAAAATGAAATGCACGTTTCTGTACAGAACCAGCCATTTATGCTAACCTGACAGTGTGTTCAAAAACAACAGCAGCTTAACAATTCTTAAGAAATCATTGGGGACTCCAAAGCATTCGCTTAAATCATGGCGTGGGGAGGGGCAGAAACCCCAGAAGTACAAGCATATCTATGTTAGACATGGAGGAATTAATGGCCTCTCATATCCAAAAGGCACTGGCAATTCCAAGCTATGCACTCCCTGCTAATCCCTTGCTGTCACACATATGCAAACAGGGCTTGATGTGGCATTTTTCCTGTGGCTTTAGGTGCCAGTTATCAAGCGTAACAGGTGCAGCAAAGAACTCCGAGGGCCTAAATGATGTTGTTGGCAAGCAAAGAGGTGCCATTTTCGTGGAAGCTCTCGTCTTCTGCTTGGGGATCCGGTACAGCTCCCCCCCCCCTTTGTATCTGGTTGCTACTTGGAGAAGGATTTGCTTTACCTTCCAGGCACAACCCCCTTGATGAATCACTCAAGAGAAAGGAAGAGCAAATAGCAGAAAAAGAGCAAGCGGTACAATTAATTAATTCTTTTTTATACATATATATATAGGAATTGCTAACTGTGGCTTTGTAGCAGTGCCAAGAGAACAGAGAGTGCAAAGGCAGGAAATCAATTGGCAGTCCCAGACACACCCCCAGGCACAAACACAGGAGGAGGCTGGTGCCAGAAAGGGGTTGCCTCTGTTGTGCACTCAGTGGTGGAATGGGAGACACGGGGCAACTCTATGCAGGACTTAGAAATTGTGCACACATGCAAAAAAGGAGACCGCGGCTGTGGTTCAGAACTGTTGCAGAAGGAACATGAGCACTGTCACGGACCACAAAGAAGCAACCTAAGTATACAAAGGTCAGGGTTTCATTTTTCAGCAGGGAACAGAAGTGCAGCTGTAGCCAGATCTTGTTGGACTCCCATCATCCCAGACCACTGGCCACTGTCCTCCCCACATCCCTCCACCCGAGGACCAGGGCCGCCTTACACATAGGCGCTAGGGGAGTGGGGCACCCGGGCACCGGGCTCTCAGGGACACCAGGCCAAGAGTCCGGAGCCTGAGAGTTGAGTCCAGGGAAGAGTCCGCCCGTCGGTTGGAGCGCCGCGGTGGGCTCTTCTGCTGCGGGTGGCTCTGCGCCGTGAGTTCAGGGGCGACCGAGCCAGCGAGACGCTGAGGCAGCTGACTGGCTCCCCCCTCCTGCGTGCCTGGACTGGGCAACCGGGGGGGGGGGGGCGCCAGGCGGATCTTTGCACCCCGGCACCGTATATGCTTAAGACAGCCCTGCCCAGGACCTCAGATTTGTTCCTACCATGTGGACTAAGACAATGCTAGCATCCCTAGCCTGGCATAGCTATTCAACGTGGCTAGAGTTCAGGTGGAAATGAGCTGGCAATTGCATGGACCATTTCCAATCCATGTAGGACTGAGCTGGGATGGTAGAGCACGAGACTCCTGATCTCAGGGGTGTGGGCAAAAGATTCCTGCACTGCAGGAGGTGGGACTAGATGACCCTTGTGGTCCCTTCCAACTCTATGATTCCATGGGGGGGGGGGAGATCTTGTCTGGTGCTCCTGATCCCAGAGGAGCCATCACTAGACCATCATTTCCATCCTGGTTAAAGAATGGGTGCACAGAGATAGATATGAGTTGAATTGCCCCGCAGCCATGGTAATCAGAGAGCTGCTCCTGACCAGCCCCAAAAGGGCTGGGGAAAAAATGAATCTGGTCACCCAATGATCTGATCAGCCAATGTTGTGCCCTTCGGATGCTGCTGGACTCCTGGCTCCCATCATCCCTGACCGTTGACCTGGAGGGCACCAGGGTAGGAAAGGTTGATCTCCAGACCATCTCCCAGACTGAACTGGGGTTCCATGGTAGATGTACAGCAGAGAGGTCGATTTGGAAAAGGGGTTCCCTGGGGTGGGGTGCAAAGGGTCTTAGCTCAGTGGCAGAGCCCATTCATTAGTCTGGAACATTTTTCAGACCATTTAATCATAGAACAGAATATCCTGGCTTCTGTCTCCAGCACCTGCCATTTTGAAGTTGATATTTTAGTGTGGCAGCACCTGAACTTTGGAACTCCCTGCCTATTGACATCAGGCAGGTGCCTTCACTGTCCTCTATTTGCCGCCTGCTGAAAACCTTTTTGTTTGGACAACCCTACCCAGATATAAATGGTATGAAAGAAATAAAAGAAGCAAATAAAAAGGAGGTGATGGAAAAAGACCCTTAGGGCCCAAGACCCCCAAGACCTCTGCCAGGGAAAGAAGGCAATGCAGGGAAGGTGGACAAAATCCCAACCTTGTCTAAGGGGCAGCTTCTGCTATTCCCCTGGAGAGTCTGAATGAATGAATCTTTATTTGTGACAGCCATTGGCCATAGCAATAAAAGAACACTACGATATACAAAGAATAGAATTAAGTCAATTACATAAAATACATTTTAGGGTTTTGAATCATTAATCAAATAGTGGATCTTATTCTGACTGCCCCAGCTAAAGACCTTGCAAACTTTGTGTCACCTGCTCACCTTGATCTGCCAAGAGAAAGGACACTGTGGCAGTAGCTGGGCAACCCAGAATGGACAATAAAAGAGGGGTGATAATCTCATTCCTCAAGTCTTTATAAAGGGTGCAAGCCAGAAGGGCACGCGCCACCGATTCGGTACTGCCATCCCCTGGAGAGACTGACGTGGGGAGGAGGGCATCTTCTCCTAAGCTGCCTCAGTGACATTTTCTCATCAGTCCCTGCCTTGTCAGCCCCCCAAAGGCTAGACACATGATGTATGCCTGGAACATGCTGCACACCAGCTTTTTTTGCACCCCCCTGAAATGTAGCTTTCTGAGAGTTTAGCGCAGAGAGTTCAAGTTGAGAAAGGCAGAGATTAATGCCCATCTCTAACACGGACACAAGCACCTTGCCAATGGCAGGAACAGTCAACCCGGGGTGATGGAGAAATTCAGCTGAGAACAGGCGCTTGGCCACGCTCACCTTTTCCTTCAGAGGCTCCGAAGCAGGTGATCAATGACTCTTGGCAGGCTGGGATCCTGCTCTCTTTTTCTTTTTCACTGCCTCCCACAAATGTACCGTTAGGGTTGTCTTTAAATTTCCCTCAACTACACATCACCACTGTTTTCTCTTTCAGAATTGCCTAGCTAGGAAAGCTGTACATCCCCCCCCCAAAAAAAAGCCTTCTCCCAAAGAAGAAGAATCTGTTAATGATGGCTTCTCTCAGATTCTCCATTTTCCAATTTTAAGTTTAATTTGCCCCATTTCTGCTTACGTTTGCCTTTTTTTAAAAAAAGGAAAGATCCATGTGAAAACTTGTATGCATTTTTGCAAGCTGTTTCCCCCTAGCATAATGCAATTTTGTTTGTAATTTTCACCAACATACACATTTTTTGCATGCACCTTTCGCTTATACATTCATTTTTATGATGCATGTTTGTACACACTCTGTAGGTGGAGAACTGCGTGGGGAGGCTCAGAGAAAGGTGAGGTTCGCAAGGGAGAACTGTGCCTCAGTTTGCACATTGGTTTGAGCAGTGTGAATTTGGTAAGTTCATGATAAAATGGAACCTGAACAAATTCATCTCCCATCCCTGGGTGAGCTAAGTTGCGTAGGTGTGTCTTTTGGCAGACACTAGATTGCTGGGGCACCCTGGTGCTTCTTTCTTGCTTGTAAGAAATAAGCATTCGTACTTAAGAGTTTTCTAATCCATGAAGCCTCCCTCAGTTTATAGAAAGGACCCCCACCCCCTAATGAAGAGCCATTTACACAAAGGAGAGAAAGAAGGTCTCTTTTACAGCTTGCTATCTAGATTGATAGTCAAGAGCTAGTCAATGTGCGAATGATTCAAAGAAAGTGAGATGAATTGATGGCTGAATTTCAGCGTGTCTCTCATTGATTCTGCAATTGTCCCAGAATTGAGCCTCTATTGTGCTGCCACATCCCTTTTTTTTTTTGCAAATTAGTTTCAGTCCAGTTTTCCTCTAATTTCTCAGAGAGCTGAAATTCTCAAGTTTACTTTTCATATAGGAGCAGGAAGGATGATGATGGTGGTGGTGGTGATTTTTCTATAGGTTGCTGCTGGTGAAAGTAGCCCATTTTTAGGGCAAAAAAGTAGAATCGTTTAAACTGGTGCTTCTCAAGCTATCTGATGTGGTGGACCAAGATTCCCCTCCCACAATGTGCCAGGAACTGGTACCATATTTTGCCCCTGAAGAGTCGTCCCCCCCCCCAAAAAAAAACAACAACCGTGGGCCTTTGGAAAGTCACTGGGGACCAGCAGCCGATATCTGATAAACTTGCACCAGTCTGCGGGCCACCACTTCAGTAGCACTGATTTAAACTAGACTGTGTTACCCAAATGAATTTGCTGCAATAGGGCATTGTGGTGATGGATACTCTTTTAAATGTATTGTTATCAAGAACATAAGCGGAACCTGCTGGGTCTGGCCAATGGCCCGTCTATTCCAGAATCCTCTTCTTACAGTAGCCACCAGATGTCCATGGGAAACTAGCAAAAGCAGGATTCAAGCAGAAGAGTTCTCTCTTCTCCTGCGGTTTCCAGCAACTGGTATTCAGACACACTGCTGCCTCCAACTATGGAGGCCAAGCATAGCCACTGTGGCAAGTAGCCTTTGATAGAGTACAGATTCCTGCTGCAAGGAGCTTACAATAAAAATTGTCAACCTGGGGGAAACAGATGGCTTTTAATGGAGAGTTTGATCAGTTTGAAAACATTCTGGGGAACATATGCTCAGGGCAGCCTCATGCTCTAGTCACGGTTTCTCAGGGGAATCTGGTCAGCCACTGTTGCCGCCAGAATGGTGGACTACATGGGCCTCCATCTTATCCAGCACATCCACAAATTCTTCAGAGAATAACAATGGCATCCCATAGTCTAGGGAAACGTCCTTTTAAGTGCACAGAGACTTAGCCATAGCTCACACCGGGCTCGAACAGTTGGAATCAATGCAATTAGTTAAGCGACTCATTTCACCTGAGCAGTTTAACACGGCTGCCCTCTTCTTCAGGGAACAGATTTTGGCATCAAAGGCCATTAATCAGACAGCGATTAAGGAGGGCAGAGTCAGATCACAACTGCGGTGACCTACCTACACAACAAGGAAATTCCAGGGTAATTTGCCAGCGACTTCTACAAGGCGACTCCTGATCGTTGCCCCAGGGAGCCCAAATCATTAGAGACGGGGATATTTTGAATTATGGGTTTTCATGCAACAAAGAGGGATAAGTTAATTAACTTTCCTGGAAATGAGAAAAAGCCAAAGGAAAGTTGATGTGTGTGTGTGTGTGTGTGTGTGTGTGTGTGCGTGCATGCAGTGGCAGACTTTGGGCTCTCAAATTTCAGCAGCGGCCTGCGTGATGCAAAAATTCAGTGTCCCTGCCTCTCACACTCCTATATCACTGTTGTGGCGCCCCTGCAGTGTGGCACCCAGTGCAGCTGCCCTGGTCATGCGACCCTAAAACCACCTTTGGTGTGTGTACACACACTTTGGCCTGCCCCATTTCCTAGTGGTGTGGCTCCACCCCAAAGGTGAGCCGCTTCTGCCTGTCTCCATAAATACCAGCTGGAATCTTGAGATCACCCTTCCCTGAGCTCTCCTGAGTCCTCAATGGGCTTTGAATCACTCTCTTCAGAGAGGCTCATTGGACACTCATTAGGTCTTTCCAGCACCTAGCAAAGATCTCTCTTAATTTTTATTTTCTAAGGCTGGCGAATAAGTGTTTTGTTCCATCACATTCATTTTTATGCTGCTTTAAAAATGCCTTCCCCCCGCTTGTTATTACAATGTGCTTTAAAAATATTTTATCGTAAGCCACCCTGACAACTTGATCAAAAGGCGGGATATAGAATTGTAGAATTCTAGAGCTGGAAGGGACTGGACTGGGTCATCCAGCCCAATCTCCTGCGAGGCAGCAATCACAGCTAAATATTCATAAAGCAAATAATTAAACTCAAGCATTTGTTGTTTGTCATTATTAGATTTGTATAGCTTCCCATGAATAAACATTCCCTGAGCGGCTTACAACAAAGTATGAACAGCACAATAGATTGCTGGTGCTGGTAGCAATAATTCTAACAATAAGAGCCAGCGAAAACCCTCAGTGTATAAAGGCAGGATAAGCTACTTTACAGCCTGGGTTTAAAGCACAGTGAAAATGTTTGGGGCAGAACATACTCAGCCATATTTCTGCTGTTGGAGAGGATGTGCAATGCCTGCCTCTCTCAGGTAATGGCATTTGAGGTACCAGAAGGGAGACCAGGCTGCATCTTCGCTCCTAATAACATTATGCCTTCTCATTACATTACTGTTGATTTTACAAGCCTATTTTCTTTCCTTTAAGAACCAGAAGCCGCGTTGCTCTTGGTCGTTGTCGATTTCCTTCGACGGAGATGGGAGCTCACCTCCACTTACCACTAGGGGGAGCTAAGACCGCTGCAATCCGTTCCCGTGCCGGCGCTTCCCGCGGATTCAATGGAAATTAGCATACAATTGTTCTATTAAACCGCAGCAGCGCATGCATTTCGAAATTGCTAGTTTTCTGCACGTCTCCCTCCCTTTGTTGCCCTTTCTAATGAAAGCATTTTGATTTCGTGGCCGTCTCATGGAGGGAGCCCAAAGATGCAGGGCAGAACTGAAAACTAAACAGGAGGAGGAATGCAAGACCTTAGGGTGCATTTGGCAGGTGATGGTGGAGATGGTGGAAGCTCTGACATCTGCTCTCTCTGAGCTTATCCAAATCTATGGTTTGCCCCCCTCTTTCCAGGTACAGGTTCGCATTTATTTAATTTTTATCGCCTGGAGATTTCCCCCACAAAACCCCAATCTTTAGCACTCAATCAGAGCAAATGTCAATTTGGGTTTTCCACAGATAGCTGTTTGCTCTGACTGAGCTTTAAAGAGCAGGTTTTCACAGGAAAAGCTTTGGAGCAAGAGCTTTTAAAGTGGAGGAAAGGAAAATGCGGCTGGAGGGGGCTCAGCCCAAACCCTGCCCCCCCCTTAGTCATGAAGGGAGCACAAGCTTCTTCCCAACCTCCCAATGTGACAAAACAAGCCACTTTGCTTAGGGTTGCCATGTGTCCTCTTTTTCCAGGACACGTCCTCTTTTCCAGGGGTAAAGTTTCCGTCCAGGTGGTTTTTTAAAATTTGCCAAAATGTCTCTGGCTATACTTTTTGGGTGAGACATAACTGGTGGTCAAAGACTTGTTTTCCTCTTCTCTTCTTCTGCCCCCCTCAGCAATATATCACAGCTTCTATAGCCGAGATGTAATAGGGCTATTTAAAATGAGAGTCCTCATAAAGGTAAAGGTAAAGGTAAAGGGACCCCTGACCATTAGGCCCAGTCACGACTGACTCTGGGGTTGTGGTGTTCATCTCGCTTTACTGGCTGAGGGAGCCGGCGTACAGCTTCCGGGTCATGGCGAACCAGAGCAGCACACGGAAACACCATTTACCTTCCCACAGGAGCGGTACCTATTTATCTACTTGCACTTTGACGTGCTTTCGAACTGCTAGGTTGGCAGGAGCAGGGACCGAGCAACGGGAGCTCACCCAGTCGTGGGGATTCGAACCGCCAACCTTCTGATCAGCAAGTCCTAGGCTCTGTGGTTTAACCCACAGCACCATCTGCATACCATAGAGTCTCATAGAGACCTCTTATTTGCTCTGCAAAATATGGCAACCCTACTTTGCTAAGAGTTAAAACAGGGAGCTGCTGCCTCACCATGTGTATGGAGAACTGCTTATGAGTAATATTAACAGCTTAATGAGCTGCTAATGAGGCGCTCAGTCAGCTGCTTCAGCTTGCAGTATGAATCCAGAGCAAATTATCTCCATGCATTTTCTGCCTTACCAAGGGAGAATTAAGGGCAGCAGATAAACCAATCTGACATACGTCTCAATTTGGACATTATTTCCCCATGTTTTGTTTTAAGGGTACCTTCTCTATAAGGAAGCTCAACTTGCTCTGACTGCAGAATGGGGAGTTTTCAAAAAGTTGTCTCCCTCCCCCCAGCCCACCCTTTAAGCCTGGTCCCTCTCTGGAAGCCTGCACAGCTGTCATCCTAAAATGCTGGTGTCCTAAAGGGGCAAGGGGGGGGCAGGCGTGGACCACCTCACCACCATGAGGAGGCTGGCCCTGACCAGCCCTTGCTCTCCTCTAGCTTCTTGAGCCCTGCTGCCACTCGGCCAAAGGAAGCCCAACATTTATGCAAACCAAAGCAAAAGGGAAAAGAAGGTCAAGGCAGAAGAATAAATGGCAGTGTGATGGGCCGGGGGTAACCCGAGCAACGCAGTCCAGGTCCAGTCCCAAATCCAAGGGTTCCATGAAGAGTCACTCCAACAGGGCCAAGGCAGGAAACCAGGCAAGGTCAGACACAGGATCTCAGGCAGGTTCTGGCAAACAGCAATGTTGCTCCTGCAACCTGGGGCGGGGTCTGACAGCCTTTTATCTCTGATGGAGTAACGGCCGGTCCTGATCCCCCAGCGACTCACTTCCCTGTTTTGCCCGAAGGTGAGCACTCCTCCTGCGAGTACTCGGGTCTCTCCTTCTCTCAGACCTCAGTCTCTGCGGCTTGGGAGATGTCAGTGGGTTACTAGACCCAGAGGCCGCCTCAGCCTCCCCTGACCCAACTGGTAGTGGGGCAGCTGTAAGCGATGGCCCAGCTGGAGGCAATGAGGTCATCCCTACATCTGGAACCAGGGCAGGTTCAGGCCCCTGACTCGGCCCAGCTGGTGTTTGCTGCAGGGGAACCTGTGCAGACTGGGACTCCTCAGGATCAGGCCCCAGACTTGGTTCAGATGCCACCTGAGGCAAAGGATCCGGTGCGGACTGAGACTCCTCTGGTTCCGAGCCCGAGTCCCAGGACATCACAGGCAGCTTCTTCAAGTCTTTACATTTATCTCTTGCTTTGCCCAACTCTCTTGTATTCCAAAAATCATAATGTACGTTACTATTAACACAAGATGCAAAGTTGCACAACCTGTCCTCAGCCCAAATTTTAAAACCAAATGAAAATATATCCAAACGTATAGCCAAAGTAAAAGACAACTGTAATACTATTTTAAAGAAGCCCAATAACTCTGACGATTTTATAAATATATATATTTATGAACTTTCCCTTTATTTTGGTTTTCATTGTGGCCAGGGATATCTCTTCATTATCTATGGATATGCATCTACTTCCTCAGCACAGTTTTTGGAATGATAACTGTGTTTGGCTTTTCTGCAGAATCCAGAATACTTTTTTCACAAGAACTGGTGCAGAAGAAACCGTGGGAACGAAGCCTTGCTTGACAAGGGGACAAATTCGGATCTGACATTGGCTTCAGGGGGATCTGAGCAGCCTAAGTGCATGCAGGACTGTGGGCCAAGGAGAGTCGCCAGGGAACCCGAGGGAGACACCGGGAGGGGAGGGGTGCAAAGAAACAGGAGGATCTGCACGGAGGGTGCAGATGGAGCCCCAATGTCCTTGCTGAAGGTCCCCAAGGCTTTCTCAAATTCATGGGCATCTGCAGATGGGATGTTGCCACCCTGCAATGAACCATAAGCCCCAGATCCCCAGATCCCCAGCTTTCTTTCCTTCTTTCTTTCTTTCCTTCTTTCCTTCCTTCCTTCCTTCCTTCCTTCCTTCCTTCCTTCCTTCCTTCCTTCTATCCCTTTTTAAAAAGAGTATAGGCTTCTCGCATTTTTAAAAACTGAGATACGTGGCAAAATGCACATATACCATTCTTCACTTTGTGTGTGTATATGTGAGAGAGTGTGAGAGAGAAACTAGACTGCTCCCACTTTCAGGGTTTTGTTTTGTTTTCTTATTTATTTATTGCATTCACATCACACCCTTTTCTCCAAGGAGCTCAAGGTAGCATATCAGGTTCCCCCAATCGTCATTTAATCTCAGTGAGAACAGGATGCTGGGCCATTGGCCTGATCCAGCGGGCTATTCTTACGTTACGCCCAGTAGACTCTGCAGCCTGACACTGAGCTTGGCCGAGGCTGGACAGAATTGCAGCAGAAACCTCATTATACATTTCATTTTCCCCTGCTGCTGAAGATGTATTTCAATGAGGGTCAGAAGCAGGAGCAGCTGAAGAATAGAGCCCTCCAAGGAAACCACCCAAGATGCTCCTGGTAGATGTCCTTCGCATCCACATGCCCTCTTAACATCATGTAGCCTCCCTGTAGAAAAGCATACGTTGCTCAACAGGCACCGTGTTACAACTCCAATGTCATATTTTGCAGGTGGAAGACAGAACAGCAGCAGGAATATAATACTGACAGCTCAATAGCAAGAACTGCCCCAGAGCGCTCAGAGAGAGCACAGCTGCCCTGATTAATTTATGGAGTTTTAGGGAAAGATAACAGAACATTACTGTGATGTTTGAAATGAAAAGGTCAGAAGGAGCTAATAGCTTGTCCAAGGCCCAAGACATCTCGGATTTAATGAAACTGTAATGAAAATAATTCTGGAATTTGAAATGGAACCTTTGCATGTTAAATATGAAATACCAGGGTAGCGGAGGTGAAAGTAGATTGAGTCGCATTAGCTGGGGGCATGGGTCAAATCTGACGCAAGGAACCTCCATCGCAGGGAGGCAGACCAGAGTGCAGATTCGGGTGAACAGAGCAGGAAAAATAAGCTTGCGCTGCAGAAAGGGAGTCCGCATTGACCGAACGGCTTAATGCAGCTTTGGCCAGGGGTGGTTGTGTCCAGATGTCTGGGGCTCCAGCAGCCACCAGACCCAACATCCTATAGCCCTGCTGCGTGGGGGTGATGGGAATTGTAGTGCGAAGCACCAAGAGCGAACCAGGTTGGCAAAGTCTGGACTAATGAAATTTGCATTGTGGTATTTGGGGAGCTGTCCTGTGCTGTCTGTAGGATCTGGCCCACCAAGGTGGACTAGAGGGCATGGGTGGACCGCCTGGTTTTTCTGCCTGCCTGAAATAGGGAAATTGGCAAACATACCCATATAGCCACAAAATGCTGCTGCCGTCAATTTCATTTTATTTCTATTCCTTTCTTCCTCTAAATAGTCCTGGGCAGT